>NC_084807.1:20092737-20711071 GCF_963583255.1 Pyrus communis | reverse complement strand
CGTTGTACCATCGATAGCAGCTCATTCTCGAGAAGTTGTAATTTTGTATCGTTCCTCTTCGAAAAGAGTGTAACAAAAGTGTCCCATGCTCCCTTTGGCGTTTTAGCATCCCGAATGTGCTCCAACATTTCTTCTTCTATTGTGGTCTTTAAGGCAAACATTGATTTGCCTGCTTTAATTTTCCACTTCCGCAAGACGCCGTTAGCATCTTCCGCTGCCGGTTGTGTAACTTCACTACCACCGACAACCTCCCACAAGTCTTGACCTTGAAGGTAAGACTCTATACACGTTGCCCACGTGTTATAGTTTTGGTTGTTGAGCTTCTTGATTCCTCCAACAACTTGAAGATCACCCATCGTATCGGCAAGACTTTGACTACACCGAACAAGCTTGAGTGACTAACGTGCAGAGTAATACACTACTCTCGACACAAAGATGCTCCCTCTCAAGGTTTGTGATAACCCCAACAATAATCTCAAGAAATCTTTTCTGATGTGGAAGATCAGTCAAAACTGCAACCACAGAGCATACTCGGAATTTCAAGAGACTTTACAACCAATGCTTTACCAAGAACGATCCCTGACCGACTTGGCTCTGATACCAATTGTTGAATAAGAAGAGTATCCAAGATAACTCTAATGATCCCAAGAAAAAGAAAAATAGAGCACTCTTAAAGAAAGCTCACAAAACAAATTAATTAGCAAAGCTTTTCTTATTTAGCTCTAGGCTTTGTTTCTCCTTGGATGATTTACAATGCTTGAGGACTTGGGTATTTATAGCAAACCAAATGAAAGCTACACCACACACTTACTTCACCTACAACATCCACCTACTTCACCTACAACCTCCACTTACTTCACCAACCTCACACACTTACTTCACCTACAACATCCACCTACTTCACCTACAATTGACATTGATTCTCAACATGGTGTGGATTCACCAACGGAATTATCGTGAAATCCAAGTCCAAGAACTTCATCAAACCGCGCTGTTACAAATGTTAGGAATCCTTCCCCTTGTAATCTCAACCAATTCCTATAGCATCAATAACTTGGAAAAAGAACACATTTAAACGAAAACTTAAGAAAAACAAAAACAAAACAAAAAGGAAAGAAAAGTGAGAGACCCCCATTTTCACATTATCTTCACTAAAGTAGCCGGAAACCGAACCAGACCTATAATGAATTCTGCAAGTTATTCCTAAACAACAACACACAACTCAAATGAAAGGGATAGGAAAAATTACCAATTTTGGTGTAAGTGCTTGAAGGGCTTGCCCTGTATTTAGAATGAAAAAAGAAAAATATGCATACTTTATTTCGAAGAAGAAGAGGTTTCTAATTTTTGTTTTAATCCTCCAAATCGTCGCAACCTCCCAACTTTAAACTCAAGTTAACCCATTCCCTAGCATCATTTGCCGTTCCACCACCTCTAGTTGCCTAATTTTATTTCTTCCAAATTCATTTAAGTTTCTTAATCCTAGACTCTAGTCTCAACTCTCAATCATAATATATATGTTACATTAACAAATTTCATCTTTGTAGATTCATTAATTGATGCGTTATGTTGTTGAGGAGAATTTGTTGGTTTTTATTACCTTTGAGATTAATCTTGATTTTTTTTTTTTAAGCGGAACAACTAGTGGTAAGCCACAGTTACCTACCCTCTGAAAGACTCACAGAAGCATTCCAGTTTTTGCCGGGCCACAATCAAGCAGACTCACCATGTGACATCCCACATCGCCCAGGAGAGTGATCCTTATATGTATATTCCCATCCCTATCTAGCACGAGGCATTTTGGGAGCTCACTGGCTTCAGGTTCCATGGGAACTCCGAAGTTAAGCGAGCAGCGCATGAGAGCATTCCCAGGATGGGTGACCCATCGAGAAGTTCTCGTGTGAGTTCCCAGAAACAAAACCGTGAGGGCGTGGTCGGGGCCCAAAGTGGACAATATCGTGCTACGGTGGTGGAGCGGGCCCAAGAAGTGATCCGCCCCGGGTCGGGATGTGATAATTTGGTATCAGAGCCTAACCCTAGCCGTGGTGCCGACGAGGACGTCGGGCCCCTAAGGGGGGTGGATTGTGACATCCCACATCGCCCAGGGGAGTGATCCTTATATGTATATTCTCATCCCTACTAAGCACGAGACCTTTTGGGAGCTCACTGGCTTCAGGTTCCATGGGAACTCCGAAGTTAAGCGAGTAGCGCATGAGAGCATTCCCAGGATGGGTGACCCATCGGGAAGTTCTCGTGTGAGTTCCCAGAAACAAAATCGTGAGGGCGTGGTCGAGGCCCAAAGCGGACAATATCGTGCTACGGTGGTGGAGCGGGCCCGGGAAGTGGTCTCGCCAGGGCTGGACGGGATATGACACACCAGCTTGGAGCCTTGAACCCGGGACCTCCCTATTTTTTGTATTTTGAGAGCTGAAATCCGCACTCTTACCACTGGGTCACTTGATGTGGTTGATTAATTTTGATTATTCAATGAATCAAATTCAATAAAAAATAATGATATGGAACCAAACTAGTCTGTTTTTTTTTTTTGGAACTTTTATCTTGGGACCCGCCGATCTTGAAATCCTGGATCCACCACTGTGTAGATCCATAAAAATATACCAGATTGCCTGATGATCGTGTTGAGTTAAGTGTGTAATGGATAAAAGATTGTTTTCAGAGTTATAACTAAGTTGACCTAAATTTGACTCAACTGAAGTGGCTTGGTTTTTACACTGCCGAGCTTGGGTGAACTTAAAAAATTCAAGCCTGATACCGAACTCAAGCTGTTTCGAGCTATTTCTTATAGTAAATTTGCTCATGCAAAACTTTGCAATATCATGATAGGTTTTAGACTTAAGGGTGCTAACCTATCAATCTTTTTAATATTGTCACATATTGTGTTTAGGATTTCTTTCTGTTTAACATTTGGCACAAATAGTTGGAGGCTTTGCGTGATTGGGAAGATAATGTGAAGGCTTTGTTTTGCAAAGGCCAGGTAATAATCTTTAATTGGCAAGAATTCACAAAACCTTCTGGATGCTGTTTATAATCTAACTTCTCTTCATCTTACTGGCTGCAAACCTATTTAACACTCAATGACATCGACGCTGCAGTTGAAAGCTTCAAGAAGGCACTGGAGTTGGAACCAAATGATGGTCAGTGGCGTTACCTAATCTACCTAACGTCATATTGGAAAATAGGCTCTTTTATGAACTAGGTTATTCTTTCTTTTAAAGAAAAACTAATGAAATTGGCTTGAAAATTTTGAATTTTAACGACAAGGACAAAGTAAAGGGTAAAGTAAATAATACCATAATTGACTTTTAGTGTAAAAATATAGTTTTTCGTTAAAATGAATAATAACGAGAACTTTTCGTTAAAGTTCCCTTCTTTTAATTGTTAAAGTTTGCCAAAGTTGGGCTTCTTTAGATTAGAGAGCTGTTACAGGATTGTCATGCCAATCTTGAAATGATTTATTTTCCTTCAAACTTTTAGTTAAAATAAAGTCGCACATTTTTTTCCGATGGACATTAACTCGACCGCGGTTGGTTTTTGATACTCAAACCTCTATGCTTTCAAAGTTAATGTCTTGGATCAGCTATCCGTTATACTATCAATGACAATTACAATACTTCTAATGCATTTGACATTTCCGCGGACTAAAATTGCTAGTATTCACCTAAACATACATCGTGAAAGGTGCCGGTCCACTTAAGCTCATCAAATTACTTAATTACAAAATTAAACCTACTTAACTGTAAATCAATAGTTAATCCGGTTGGGAGCCCACAAATCAAGTGATCCGAGTCCTTAAAATTTGATCCAACGGCAAAAAATTATTACAACTTTTAAAAGTTTTTACTAGCTTTTCTGTTTTTGACCGTTTGATCAAATTTCAAATGCTCGAATCACTTGATTCATAGACTTTAGAGGAAGAGATCCGGAGAGAATCTTTTTCCATCCGGTTGAAGCAACAACCGCGTGGTCAACACTAATGGGTTAAGATCCTCTCTGGATCTTAACAGTCCAGATCCCCGCGGATCAACCAAAAAGCAGTAGCCTTGCTACAAATTATGTCGTCACTTCGTTCCTTCTCTTCCCAATTGCCGGAGATTCATCTGCTTGACATGAATCTGGGCTTGAGCATCGGCTTGGCTCAATGAATCTCAATTTGGTATAGTTTCTAGAGAAGCAGTCGGACATTTACTTGGCTCAATGGACATCGACTAAACAACGACCTTCGCCGAAGAAGCAGTCAGGCATCTCTGAGAAACATCATCGACCTCGCTGCAATGCAGCTGCATAGGGTTGCTACTTCTTTTGGACGATTGGGATCAGTTGATCCTCAGGATCCTGAAGGTTAAGATATGGAGATGATCTTAATCCAACACTAAGGGGGTATAGTCAAACTCAGATTTGAGAGGATTTTAAAAGATTTTAAAATCCTAGTGTAGTCAATTAAAAGTTTTTAAAGAATTTTAGAATCCATTTAAATCTAGGTGTAGTCAATTAAAAGATTTTAGAATTCATTCTACGTGTAGTCAATTAAAATTTTTTAAATGATTTTAAAATCCATCCAAATCTAAGTATATTAAAAAAATTAAGGATTTTAATAAGTTGTGGATTTTGTGGGATTTAAGAGCAAAAAATATATATAGTCAAGACTAAAAAGAATCCAACCTCACCCCCTAGAATTTCAGATCCTTCCATCATAATCCACCACAATTCATTCAAATTTTTTAAAATTCGTATGAATTTTGTAGAAGTTTTTAATCTTATTTAATCCTATAAAATCTATCACTTTTAAAATCTTAGCTTAACCACCCCCTAATCACACACGTGCTTTATTTTTTTATATCCTTTTCTAATCTTCTCACCGTCCAAACAGTAGATAAAGCGCAGGACGAGAAACTGAGAAGGTGCCGAGAAAAGAAAAGGCAGGGGAGAGGAATATCTCCGATCCAGCGATCCGTAATCCGTTGTTTGGCATCCAACCCCTGGTGTTCGGCGGAATCTCCAATCCATTTATACCCAGTAAACAACAACAGAAAGAATCCGAAAGTACCGAATTGGAAGCCTTTCGGGATCTCTTCTCACTTCATTTGTTTGCTGGGAGCTTGGGAAAACAGAGGAGCTGAAATCGAAGCAATGGGGATTTTGTACGAGGACATTGTGGTCATTAACCAGCCGGAGAAGGCCGGGGAGCCCACTGTCATCACTGTGAATTGTCCTGACAATACTGGATTGGGATATGATTTGTGCAGAGTTATATTGCTGTTTGGGCTCCGCATTTGCGGGGAGGTGAGGGTTTATTGATCGCTTTATATATTATGTTCGTTTGTTTTCTGAATTATTCTGAGTTTTTGGGAGGTGGGTGTTCGAAGTTTTGGCTAGAAAAATGGTGGGCAGTGTATCTTTTTCGTTTTATTTTAGTTTATTTTAGTTAATTTATTTTCTGGGAATTTGCCTATAGTTTTTTTTTCCTAGTAAAATTGCAAATGTGTTTTTCTTCATCAATCTTATTTGAGTTTGCAGTCGTAATTTTGTTCTTAAGTTTCGATTGATATTTTTGATGAATTATTTGGTGACCAATATGCTTACTTTGTGGATCAGATGTTTCAACTGATGGGAAATGGTGCTACCTAGTGTTTTGGGTGGTGGGAAAACCAAACACAAGGTGGAATTTGTTGACAAAGAGACTGTTGGAAGTGTGTCCATCGTATTTTTCGACTTCTGGAATATTCTATTACCGGCCTGAAAACCAGCAACCTAAGCCTCCAAATGTGTTCCTTTTGAAATTTTGCTGTTCTTATGAACGGGATGCCCTTTTGCATGGTAATGCTAATCTTTCATTACAAAGAATATCAATTGCATGAGTACATTTAGTAGTTGTTCACCTGAAACTTCGGTAGGTGTTACCCTTGAGCTTAATTTGCTTAGAGATATTGCACTTACTGAATATTTGCATATCTTGCTCAGTGATTTATCTGAAATCTTCCTACCAACTTAGTAAGCGTTTTGAATTCAACAAAGTTATGACTATCTTTTTTGAGTGATTATTATTTTTGTATGTGATTAAATAGAAAGGCGATGATCTCCAACGATTGATATCATGAGTTCCCATATGTAGCAGTGTTGTGTAATAGGCAAGAAAATCAGTCCTTTTCATTTCCCTTGTTTAGAATGAATACGAATTACCAATGAATGTAATTTATGACAGATTGGTATAAGTATAGATTATTCCTTTTAGTGTGTTTTAATGAAAAAGAAGACAATTGAACTATTACCAATATGATCCCTATTTCCACAATTTGGTATAGCATAAATGACAACGCTAATTCTGTTTTTGTTTCATTTTGAGAAATCATTAAAGTATAAGTATTATTCGGTTCTGTATTTATTTACGCTTCATTTACCTTGTACTACCTACACTTTTGAGTGCATCTCAGTAATTGAGTGGGAAATGTACTGTATGGAGCCTTATATTTTGTCAGATTTACCTTAATGCATTTTCGTCCAATAGATGTCTCAGAGGTTCTCTGTGAGCTGGAGCTCACAATAAATAGAGTGAAGGTCTTGACTGCCCCAGATGGGAGAGTAATGGACCTCTTCTTCGTTACGGATACAAGGTTTGTCATTCTTGACATTACTTCCCTTTTAATAAATACTGTCTGTGCAGCATTTCTGCCTGTACTTTGTCTTTATACTTCTCTAGAATACAGTGAAATAACTGTTCTTTTCTCCCGTTTCAAATAGAGAACTTCATACAAAAAGAAGACAAGATGAAACGATTTATTCTTTAAAGGCTGTTTTAGGAAATGCCTTGTTAAGTTGCGAAATTGAATTGGCAGGATCAGAAGTTACTGCATGTACACAGGGTTCTCTGCATCTCCCTTCTGCTATTACCGAGGAATTGTTCAGTTTAGAGCTGCCCAGCAGATGCCTAAACAGATCTGTTGCCTCCAACCCCCATTTCCGTAACTGTGGACAATCACCTTAGCCCATCTCACACGCTTGTTCAAATCTTCTGCCAGGATCATAAAAGTCTAATATATGACATCATGAGAACTCTGAAGGATTACAATATTCAGGTACATCCATTAAGCTAAAAAGAAAAATTTTTGGGAATGAAAAACTTTTAGATTTCATTCTGGTTCAAAATTAACCATTTTTATAAGAAAGCCAATTGTCATCATCACTCATCTAATATATTGATTACAAGTTTATGTTCGCAGAAAATTAATTTGTTTTATTAAGTTTCAATACTGGATGTATGCAGTATACTCTTTTGTAGCAATTTTAAAAAAAATTATTGAATCGTGAATGACTCCTCAGTGAAATCATACTTAGAAGGGATTCTTAGTAGTCGAACTTTTGTGTACTTTATTTGTTACCTGAGGTCTGATATTTGGTAACAACCTTATTTAGATTTTATATCTTTTATGAATATTTTTGCTCAATGTCTGGTTCATTATTTTAAAATGGTGATTCTATTGAATATTCTTGCTCAATATCAGGTTTGTTATGGACGATTCTATGCTAACCCAAGAGGAAACCACGAGGTGGACTTGTTCATAATGCAAGCAGATGGCAAGAAGATTGTTGACCCCAACAAGCAAAATGCATTATGTTCCCGCTTGAGAATTGAGCTCTTGCGTCCTCTTCGAGTGGCTGGGGTGAGCCGTGGTCCAGACACTGAGCTGCTGGTTGCTAACCCCGTTGAGTTGTCTGGCAGGGGTCATCCTCTTGTCTTTTATGATATCACACTGGCCCTCGAAGTTCTACAAACATGCATCTTTGCGGTACTGGCTCCAACCGATCTTATGAATATCTTGTGCTAGTTCATTGTAATTTCCTTTAGGCCAATTGAGAGGAACGATTCCCGCTTTAGTTTGATTCTCATTCTACGATTCATTGTGCTTTCATTGTTTCAGGTTAAGATAGGCAGACACATGAACCGAGATCGAGAGTGGGAGGTATACAGGATCCTACTAGATGAAGGAGTAGGTTCTCTAGTGCCAAGGAACAAAATTGAGGAAGGTGTAAGAAACAAATTGATGGGTTGGGAATAGATTGGATGCCAAATTAGTTACTGGCTTCCGACACTGTACAGTGTAGAGTGTACAACATATTTTCTTAAGCACCGAGTTCTACCACGGCAGGATGCCACCCGGTAAATCAGTAGGCGCATAATAAAAGAGCTAATGGACTGCATAACCTCCGTCTTAACTTGCATTGCTAATGAAAGACGCTCGGCAGTCTCAGCTTCTGGCATATTTAGGTAACAAATGTTTCAGTATTTCATCCTATTCGTCTTCATTATTTTCTGAATTCTCTCTATCTAATCTATCATTATAGACTATATCACAATTTGAACTGTTGGTAGAAGATCAAATTTGAGGAATGGTTTAGGGTTATTAGTTATAAGTCGGATGAGTTTCTCCGTCCAGGCAAGCCACCGTGATTTCAAGATGGCTCTTGCCATGCTGCATATGGAGTATAGGCATGGCACATAGCAAGAGTAGTCTTCGTCGGTGGCCTGCACCATTCTTGCACGGCTAATAGACTGATCTGTGTTTTGGTTCTGATTTTGCTTCAAAGTCTCAAAAGTTGACCTAATACGAAACTGAGATAGGGGAGGGGACCATAAATATTTCTCTGTATTCTGCAGCCAAAGAAAGTCCATCCTTCTTGCCATTCAGCTCGTTCGAGTGTGACCCGAAGCGTGTTACGCAATACATATATATTTTTGTATATGCCTCAAGAAAGTGAATGAGAAAAAGCATATACCTTGAGTATTAGTAGGTAAAATGTGAGTCTAGACAATGATTATGATCTTGCAGTTTGTGTAAAAGTCTCACTTCGGTTCATATGGTTTCATTTTTCGTCTGTAATTTACTAATTGTTGCAATTTAAGTACGATGATTTAGTTTTTTCAATTAAATTTAGAACGCTTCGGTTACTTACGAGGTGTTCTACACTTTTGAAAACGAAGACGTTCAATTTAAACACATTGGTCAATCATTTGCTAATTTTGTCGAACAATTAATGAAATTAAAGTAGTCCCAAAATTTAGAAGCCAGACTTGAGATTACAATTATGATATAACCAAAATGGGGAAAGAGATTGTCGTTAGCACTCCAGAATAGCCATCTATTGACCTTTTGTTTTCACTAAAGAAACGTTAAAATAACTATCCTGAAGTGCTAATGATACATCAGTTATAAATAAGCCCAATTTTTGGAGTGCAAGAAAGGAAATAATGATTTTTCAATTGAGTTCCAAAAGTAACAGCTTTGAAAAGTATGTGTGGCCGGTGACGCAGCCCCACGTGACTGAACTTCTAGCTTTCAATGGTCGTTAAAAGTTTGTTGGGTTGCTCTTCGCCGGTCCCACTTTTCCTCCAAAACTCCAATCGCGGAGGAGATACCTCCGAATCTTCTCCAATCCGGACACACACCGGAAATCAAGATCACGAACTCCACTCTTCAAAAACTACAACCATAAAAAAAGAAGAAAAAAATCGGAGCCTCTTTGTAAATAAAAAAAAAAAAAAAAATGAGAGCTTTGAGCTCACAATTCGTGCTGGTTGATCTGCAGAGCTCGTGGCAATCGGCAAACCAGATCCCAATCTCGACCCTCTGCTACCTCCAGAACTCCAAATTCATCTCCGCAGTCTCTTCGACGTTTCGTCGAACAAGTGGTGGGCGTAAGCCGGTTGCTTCGTCCAAATCCTCCACCCCATGGATTCCGTCCCCGGAGATTCGGAGGCCGTCCGATCGGTTCTTTTCCGGAAATGGGTTGGTTTCGAAGTCTCCGAATTCGAATCCGCCTTCCACGTCGCAGCCGGAGGCAGGTTCGGAGCTGGGAATGTTACTTGAATTGTTGCCTTTGAGGATGAGGAGTGAGCTATACAGGCACGAGGAGATTGGCGAGCTCGTTGAGGTTGTGATGGATTTGGGGAGGAGTCCGATTGCGAGGTTACCTTCCGGTGATTGGGTGATCTCCGAAAAGCCAGTGAATCATGAAGATCTACGGCACGCTGTATCGAAGGTATGGAGCATTGTTATGCAGACTGAGACTTAAAGTCATATTTGCATGAAATAATTTTATTTGGACAATCTTCAATTTGGTGTTTAGTGGCTGTCTTTCTGGTTTGATTATTTGTTTAATGCTTGATCAAACTGTTAATTTTGGACCTTCGTGTGATTGGTCATGCTAATGATTGGTAAAAAGCTATTAACTTTGTATTTCAAATGGATTGATCAACGTCATTTAATTTTTTAAATATTATGTAGTTGGTATATTTGTCGAGGAAGATGTAAGCATTTATTTATGTGTTTCTTATGTAAAGCTACTTTCCTTTTTATAGGTTAGTGAGTTTTCAGATGACAACCGTTCGGGTATTAACAATTCACTACACCGGATAAGTGCTATTCGAAACCGTAAAATGCAAATCATTGGCCTCACTTGCCGGGTGGGACGAGCTGTCTCAGGTAGTGCTGAGATCATAAGCGACTTGGTTGAGGGCGGAGGTTCCATCTTGGTCATTGGTCCTCCTGGAGTCGGAAAGACAACCTTGATCAGGTATGTCCTACTTCTGGTTTAAGGAAATGCATTTTCTCCAACTTGGCATCACACATAAACATGATATGAATTTGTCCGTGCAGAGAAATTGCAAGAATGCTGGCAGATGATCATATGAAGCGTGTTGTGATTGTGGATACATCTAATGAGATTGGTGGAGATGGAGATGTTCCTCACGCAGGAATAGGTCGTGCAAGGAGGATGCAAGTTCCTAATGTCAATATGCAACATAATGTGAGTGTTGACAAAAATTCTATTGCTTTTTATCTCCAACTGTTGCTTTAGTTCGCAAGTAGGAAGTTTGTGCTTTTTTTCCTTTCACCCACATCATCGTTTTGCCCTCTTTCGAACTTTTGTGCAGGTTATGATTGAGGCAGTGGAAAATCATATGCCCGAAACCATCATAATAGATGAAATTGGAACAGAACTTGAAGCATTGGCTGCCAGTACGATTGCTCAAAGAGGAGTCCAACTAGTTGGAACTGCACATGGAATGACGATAGACAACATAATGAAGAACCCTTCTCTACAGATCCTTGTTGGCGGCATAGAGGTGCAAAGCCATGCTACTCGTCAACTCTATCATTTAATAGTTGTACACAAATCTATTGGTTCTGTTTGTTGGAGTCATATATGACAGATCATTAACACTGTAGATATTGTGTTGAGAGACCATACCAAGAAGGCTTTCGCAGATTTATTGACCAAAAGCAGTTTTGATCTGAATGCAGAGTGTGACCCTTGGTGATGAAGAAGCAAGAAGAAGGAAGGTGCAGAAGACAATTCTTGAAAGAAAGGGGCCTCCTACATTTACATGTGCTGTGGAGATTATATCTAAAACGGAACTTCGTGTGCATCACAGATTAGATGCAACTGTTGATGCTATACTGGCTGGTATTTTTCACTTTCTTCTTTGGAGCATCCCAGTGTCTTAACCGCTTTATTTACCTTACAACTGAATTGTTTGGGCAACTATTATTTTAATTTGAAATCTTTCTTGGTTGTAGGAAAATCTCCTCTGTTTGAAATCCGTCGTGTTGATGCGGATGCTAATGGCTCTTGCAAGTCTATCTCACTACCTGAAAAGAATTATCTAGAAGTGTCTGGTTTTACTCTTAAGAAAGACATTGATTCCTCTGGTATAGAGTATGATGATGAAGATCTAGATCATTCTCCTAAACAGTCAAAAAAATTCAGCAGTAAAAAATCTGTGAAGAAGAGGAGTTCGCCAGTTTGTGTATATATATACAAGGTATATTACTTAGGTTTGTATATGCTTCACTATGCATTTCTATTGGAAATTTCAAGCCCACGCTCATTTAAAGTGAGAGCAAGGGTCATATATTATCATATGTGTTGACTATGTGGCTGAGTTGAGAAGAATAACTTCATTAATTTTGCCAAGTTGCTGTTGAATGGTAGATAGTTTTTATCAGGTTGATTTTAAAAACAAAAACTTCATTTCTATTATATTGATGTATTGTAGATTCTTGAAGCTGATCTGCTACAAGTAGCAAAGGTAATGGGGCTTGAAGATGAAATAGAAATGACTGAAGATATCGGAACAGCTGATGCAATAATAGCATCCAGTTCTGAAATGAAACAAAACCCATGGATCCGCAGTGTTGCGAAGTTCCACAAGTTGCCTGTATTTGTCATGAAGGTAGTCTCATCTTCTTTCGTTTTTTGAAAATTCACTATTTGTATTTGTATGTCTATATATTCTTGTATAGTACAAACGCCATGGCTCATTCAGATATTTTTCTTTCCAGTTAAATACCATGGCACAAATGGTCAAGGCAGTTCGGATGATTCTTGAAATGGAATCTGTTGGCTCTTTGCCAAAGCAGATGGTCAATAGTTCTTTCGACATTGAAATTGAAGATGATGCCCCGAAAAGAAAACCATCTTTGGAAGAGATTGATGCATTGGAGGTACATTTCCGTTCTCAATTTTTCCCTGTTCAGTCTGTAAACTGTTTCAGTTCATTCTACAACAAAATCCTTACCTACATCATCTGCTTAATACAAAGTTTCTCCTTTTGTTTGTGATAGGAGGTTCGACTAGCGATTGAGTACATTGTGATTCCTGGTGGAGAGCCAGTAGAGCTTCTCCCAAGACGCTCTGAAATAATCGCTCGACAGCTTGAGCTAGTGGAAAGTTATCAGTTGGCGGCTGAAAATTCAGGCACCGAGATGAATCCGAGGTTGCAGATTCTTCCCATGAGATTAAACAATAAGAAAGCTCCAAAACGTGTTAAATCCAGTTCAAGTTTTCTGGAGGTGATTAACTCCAAATCGCTAACCGGCAGAGGTGGAGGAACCAGTGTACCTAGGCTGCCATTTTTATCTGAATAAAAATGGATGCAGATTGCAGCCTCAAACTGTAACATATTTCAATCACTGGTTGATAGGCCATTTCATCTCATGTATAGTCGCGGAAATTATGTATTTCATTTAATGTAATTATTTCGAATAATGTAACAAGCTCTTTGTAGTTGTTTCATCTTCAACGAAATAGTGTATTCCGATCAGATCTTTTTTCTTTTGTTTTCTGTTTACTAGTGCAGTAAGTCAGGTCTCAAGTTACAAGTGAAATACACATTTTCTCTGTCTCTCTCCTCTTCCTTCGTCGTCGTCCTTCCCTCTCCTATTTCTTCTTCATACTTCTCTCTCCGTCCTCTCCTCCTTTTTCATATTGTTCTCTAGATTTATGAGTGTTTTTTTTCTATTCTAAGAATGATTTGGACTTTAAATTTTTAGTTTTTAATTTTAGTATTTTTTTTTTAAGTATTTGATTTTGAGGTTTTGATTGATTTGTATGCATGAATTTTGAAACTGACCTTGCAAAAGTGAGAAAAGTTATTGAAACTGATTTGTAAAAGTGCGAAAATTTTGAAATTGATCTTGCAGAATTGCTACAATTTTGAAATGTACATGACTTGTGAAACAGATCTTGCAGAAGTGCAAAAATTAATTTTTATGGATTTAAACTAGTTCCAGAAGCATCAAACAACAAAGCATTCGAAGCTTCGACTAGAATACAGGCATCCCAAATATGAAGATTAACAGACTTGATACCAATAAAAGCTAAAGCATCGGTCACAAAGTCAACTTCTCTAAAGATATGACACCACCTAACTTCCTGAAAAGCGCTCAGTTAACATCCTCAAGGATGGATCTCAAGTTCCAAGGAATCTTGCACTTCCCTTGAACAACATCAATAATTAGCTTTGAGTTGCCCTCGACGATAATATGAGAGAAATTCTTCCTCTTCGCCCAGCAAATAGCTTCCTGGAGTGCTAAGGCCTCAGCCACTTCAATGGTATTATGGCCTAAGTTTAAAGCTCTTGCAATCAGAGGGTTCCCCAACTCATTCCTAAGCAGAAAAACCTCTAGCTGCAATTGGGTTAATGACCGACCCATCAAAATTGATTTTAACAAAGGGAGGAGACGGCTTACACCATTTAGTAGTGTCGCTCGAACTCATGGTTCCTACTCGAACACCACAAATGACATTTTCCTTAAAGAACTCATTTGTAACCGACATTGCCCTAATGTAAGTTTGGTTACAAATGCGATTCTCGCTTTTGAAAATTATACCATCTCTCTCATTTCAAATTTGCCTGCGGATCATTAAAGCTTTACCAAAAGTACTTCACTCCCTCCCATCCTTATGAGGGAGGGTATTCAATCAATCCACCACATTGTTACTAGCTAGAGTATATCTCAGCAAATCATCATTAGCCAAGTTCCCCACTTGCCTAGCAATGCACTGTAAAAAGATATGCTCTTGATCATCTTCGTTATTTTTACAGAACAAACAACTCATATCAATGTTATTAATAAACCTACTCAGTCATGCTCTAGTTTGAAGCTTACCTTTAATTAGACATCACCCAAAGATGATGTCAGTTTGTAGTTTTAACTTGGTTAAGTAATAAGTATATTAGAGGTATGGCAGTAATGTTGAAATTTTGATTTGGTTGTTTTTGGGCTAGGTTCGGTAGGGTTTGGATTTTTGTCGAATGATTCAAAACTGATGAAGATTTATGGGAGAGTAATAGTTTTAGGATGAAATGCCGATTTAGTCCCTCAATTATCACCTCAGTGAAAATTAGGTCTCTAAATTATTTTTTTTCAGTAAAATAAGTCCATAAATTCATTAAAAATTGCTAATTTCATCCCTACTATTATATTCAAAGCTATTTTATCAAATTTTTCGTCTACTTAAGTCACTTGACATACTTTAGAATGTAATACCGTCATTTTCTAGCCTATAAGCCCTTTACATTTCACATAGGTTACGAATCTAACGTCTAATTTACCCTTCAAAGTTAACTTACACTATTTCTTAAGAAAAACTACCAATTATCCTCCAAAGTTAACTTCATATACTATTTCTTTATTGAAAAACTACCAATCTACCATCTAATGTGTATCACATGCAAGTAACGTGACTTAAATTGAAGGAAAATTGAATATAGTAGCTTCTAAAATAATATTAGGGATCTAATTGGTAGATTTTTATAATTCAAGGACTTATTTTTCCAAAAAAAAAAAAAAAGTTTAGGGACTTAATTTTCAGTGAGATGAGAATTCAGGAATTAAATTGACAATTTATCCATAATTTTATTAATCTTGTTTTATTTTTACTTTTAAATTTTAATTTTTAAAACTCGTACTATACTTACCAATGTGTCCATGCCACACAAGCGAGATGAAAGAACATGAGGCCAGGTGAAAGTGATTCAGTTGCAAATTGAGAGGGATAAAGTGAGATTTTCGTCCAAGCACAGGGGCATACTAATAAATAACCCAAAATAGTAAAAAGGGAATAATCGAAGTAGCAGCATAGGATACAAGAATACGAAGCGGTTAGGGTTTGGCTCATCACACAGTAGACTAGAGAGAGAGAGAGAGAGAGAGAGAGAGAGATGGCAGGGAAGGAAGAGTACAGAATATTCGTGGGCGGGTTGTCGTGGGACGTCACGGAGCGTCAGATGGAAAGCGCTTTCCAACGTTTCGGCAAAGTTCTTGAAGCTCAGGTACCCTCAATTCTTTTTTTAGCTTGTTTTTCGATGCTTAATCATCCAGTCAAATCATAATTGTATATGAACCCTAATTGTTTCCAATCCTATTTGTCTGTCAATTGTGTCAATTGAAAGAGGGCATGCATTTTTGGGTTTCAGCTGCTTTACTTTGCTTGCAAACTATATGGAAAGATCTTATCGTTTTACCTTTTTTTTTTTTTTGCTGGTATGGAACAAATTTGAATTTAGGGTTTTAAGAGGTGAAAAAGCCCCAAAATTTTTAGTCAGTTTGAGGCTATAATTTGACCCTATATATACACATTTAGTTGATTTTAGAAGAAACAGTCAAAATCTTTGTTGCAAAAATTTTCATCAATTCGGGCCTTTTGTTTGAATTAACTTTATATCCTGCCTGCCCAAGATATTTGAAGTACAAATTGGTTGAACCTTCACAGAAGCTTTTGGGTTTGAGGTAGGAAGTTTAGACAATGGTTTTTTATGGCTATACTGCATGTTTATTACTTGTTCGATTGATCCTGGTTATCGATTTCAAATCATGCTCTTTCCACATGTTCCATGAGCTTGTTTTACCCTATTATTTTCTGTATGAAGTGCCCTTCTTGAGCGAAAACAAATGAAACAAATAAACTACTTAATGAGATATTTAATTGTCACTTATGTGATTCTGACCTCAGCATATCTTTGATTGTACATTTACAAGGAGCATTGATATTAATTCTACATGTGTATGTGTAACTACGATTACTTATGTTTATTTTGATTTTATCCTTTTCTTTTGATAGTTTCTGTTGTCCTCACTGTGTATTAATTCTCCTTATTTGTTTTCATGTCTTTTTGGAATGCCGGTTAAAATCTTTTGATGCTGTACGTGTATGGGTTTTCGTAGAGATATTTTTGTTTGAGTGGTTGCTTCGAGTTGCTGAAGCTTGATGTGATTTTTTGGGACTAGTTATAGCTGATGATTAAGAAATATCAAGGCAGGAAATATTACACAGGCAGATGGTATCTGGATGTGTGGAATTGAGTTCAAGGTAGCCCAGTTAACTGCTTGCTTAGTCTCATCTGCTGTACAAAGATTTACTGTTGAAAAGATCTGTGGTTGGGATCCACAAGATTTATTGATGAAAAGATCTGTGGTTGTGATAGTCTTGGAACTTTGGTATATAAGTAAGGCTTTGAGGGTGGGCTGACGAATCATCAACTCACAAGATATGACAACTTTGAGAAGTTTATCTTTTTTGTAGGAAGTATGTTTCTGTTTGGATTCTGTGGCTCTGCAGCCTAAGTTTGACTTGGTTATCAAGGGATGTTTTTACTTTTGCTTCAACAACGGTTTTTATCTTATTAGAACTAATGCTCTCAACTTGGCCATATTTCGTATCGGTTGGACTCAAACGTGTCGATAGTGAAGGATGTGTCTGTTTTCTGAGAGCATTTTGAGCTGAATAGGGTGTCCTCATCTATGTTCCTTTGTTCTTTTCTTTCTTTTTTTTTTTTTTTTTTTTTTTTTTGGTTCGTAGAATTCAGAAGTTTATGTACTGTCAACTCGTCATTTGTTGTCATATAGGTTATGCAGTTTTCTTAGCGACTGCTAAATCACAGATTTTTGTTGTCTCTTGTTAGTTGTTCTTCAGATATGTTATATCCTTGATGGTTGATTTTTTAGTTATGATTGGAGGTCTGCTAGATATCAACTTTGAGTTTGATTGGATGAGGCTGCAAAGAATCAAGTCTGAATTAGTCAATCCAAACATCGTGTCAATGAGGTCCTCTCATCCTGCTATTGTGGAGTGCTCATGAAGTCTGAGCCTTCTTTTCAGCCTTCTGAGTTGAATTTCTTATTTTTCAAACTAGTCCAATTTTTTTTTATTAAAATTTATTATTTATTTTTAAGGGGTTTCAAAAGATTGTCATAGTCAAATATTATATGCAATAAGTTTATCTAGTGCATTATGAACTCAACAATCTAAACCTGGTAGAGTTATTTACATATGTTATGAAGCTTCCAACACACTTTCGGTCTTGTCACTTGCGAGCACATTTATGCTATCCATTCAGTGGATATCATGAGACATCATCCGGATCACTGGCAGTCTTTTCAGATTCCAGAAACAGTGTTTAATTGAGGTTCGCTTGGCAAGATGAATTCAGCAACATCAACGCTACACCAGATATGGATGCTGCTTAGCTCATCTGTAGTTCCAGTATTGATTTAAGATGCGATAACTTTGGTGTTGTAATAGTAGTACTTTTGGCCACCTCAGTATCCGAAAATCTGAATCTGTTCCAAGTTGGAGTCTTGGTATATGGAGTGGGCATGGGCACACATTTTTTCTCTCTCTTTCTACCCGTTGGCATTTCATCTTTGGGCACAGTGATGTCGAGTTTTTAGTAGGCAGTGGTCTGATAATTGCAAGTACTTAAAAGTTGTCAGAACATCCTCCATCAAAAAAGGTTGTCAGAACATGGATCTCCATGGCTCTGGGGTATCTTTTATGAGTTTAGTAGGTCTAAATTTTCTGGTTGAAAGAGATAATCATCGTTTTCAACAGTTCTGCTATTTTGAGCTGACAATTGGATGGAGCATCTTTGCTGTCTGTGACTGATTTTTGTTTCTTTTACGAACTTAATGAAACACTATGAGAATGAGTGATTATGGATCGAGTTGGTTATGGTCTGCAAAATGAACACAGTTTTTTAGGACACCTTGATATCTTTTTGTGTTCTATGTGGCTTGTTTTGAATGGTGGAAAGATCAAATATTGCAATTGCTGCCTTTGAGACATTTGGGAGAACATTCTTTTTGTGAATACAAGATGGATGCTTGCCTGGTGTGTGTAGTAATATCGTAATTTCTGGTAGTCATGTTGGGATTAAGGATCAGTGAGAAGTTAACCATATCACAAAGCTACTGCTAGCACCGATGACCAATTGAATTTGAATGCAACTGTTTGAGAGTAGACGCATTTGACTTTGTGGTGGGTAGGTATCAGTTTATGCTGGATATAGTTTATTGGATTTTGTGAGAAGTCAAGATCAGAAGTGATTCCTCTATAGTTATCAGAAATTTTTCAGTTTGAAACAAGGTTCAATCTGTTATCCATAGTAACGAAGAGAAAGTAAGTTATCAATTTGTTAAATTTAATTACCAGTTAGGATGTGTGCTAAATATACATTGCTAATTCATATCTCATTCTCAAATTTTGTGTTCGTATTCTGTGTTCCCTGTCTATTAATTCTTCTTCCGGCTTCTCAGCAAGATCTGTGGCTGGGTGAGGCAAGTTGCGTTTAGTTCCTGGTTTTGAACTCCTGGGAGTAGTTTATAGATTATTGTCTCACTTTTGGTTAATATAGATGAATTCCATTTATATGAAATGGCTAATGTGGTATTTTTATAGATCATGATGGAAAGAGATACAAACCGACCTCGAGGTTTTGGGTTTATTACATTTGGGGATCGGCGAGCAATGGAAGATGCAATCCGGGAGATGCATGGGCGGGAGCTTGGTGATCGCATAATCTCTGTGAACAAAGCTCAACCCAAAATGGGAGGGGGAGGAGCAGGAGAGGATTCTGACCATGGCTATAG
Source organism: Pyrus communis (assembly GCF_963583255.1). NCBI lineage: Eukaryota > Viridiplantae > Streptophyta > Magnoliopsida > Rosales > Rosaceae > Pyrus > Pyrus communis. The sequence goes on along the minus strand of NC_084807.1, from coordinate 20,691,842 downwards.
AGGCGGTGGTTACTCGTCTGGTGGCAGGAGAAACTATGGGGGAGGAGATAGACCTGTTGGACAAGATGAATGCTTCAAGTGTGGGCGACCAGGACATTGGGCCCGAGATTGCCCTTCGGCAGGTGGTGGAAGAGGTGGTGGAGGTTCATTTTCATCACATTCTAGGTTTGGGGCTGGTGGCCGTGGGGATCGTTTTGGTGGAGACCGCGGTCGCTACATGGATGATCGTTATGATGGAGGGCGCTATGGAGACAGGGACCGTTTTGACAGCAGAGATGACAAATATGGGAGCCGTGATCGCTATGTTAGTGAGAGGTATTAGTGACTGCTTTACCAATTGTTCCTTTCTCATTTATGATTGCTCTGAATAATAACAAACAAAATCCATTTTACCTCAACTTTCTCTGACATTTCCTTGTAGGTACCCAGCTGGTGATCGTTTTGCAAGTGACAGGTACGGTGGTTCTGATCGTTACCCTCAGAATGGTTATGGCAAAGATAGAGGCTATGATAGGGACGGTGGCCCAAGAGGAGGCGACAGATATGCTAGTGGAGGGCCTGCGAGAGACGACAATTACAGAAGCAGGCCAGGTCCTTATGACCGCCCTAGCAGGGGAGGGCGCCCATCGTCATTTGACCGTTACTAAAGTGCTGCCGTTGGGTGGCTCGGCTGTTTCATGAAACTTGTAGCTGTTTATACTCTTTTAGGTTCTTGATGTGGGACGTTGAGATTGCAATTTTAATGTAGGATTGATGGATGATGCATTTTAATTCAGTATTTTCCTGTTCCATAATATTTATTACTCTCATCAGTCATCCCCCATTCTTTCTGGTTGATTGGCAAACAAATGAAGCAACATAAAAAGAAAATGAGGTCAGTTTCTTGCTCTTTTATTCCACAAATGGATATGTATTGTCTTGTGTTTGCTCTTTTATCCCGACATCACGGGAATATAAAGCTTCTCCGGCTTCTTCCTCTGCAGCTGCATCACCGGAAACCCCAGAGCCGAACGCGACCACCCGCTCGGCGGTTCCAGGATCCGAATACGAAAAACTCTGTCAAATTGTCGCCGACAATGGCGATAACTGTCCGACCTCGGTTTTCGTCCTCGCTTCGATGGCTTTTCACCGCCCTTCTTTGGAGACACCAATTAATCAGTTGAGAAATTAAAGGAAAGAAAAAACTCCATTTTCTTAAAGGTTGAATGCAATCGGCCATGCATTCCCAAAACATTCATATTATGCTCGAATTCATGAATGGTGGAAAGTGTGAAAAACCCAGAAAAGAGAAATCCAGAATTACCAATAAAAAGTAAAAAATTGGAGCAGAAAGCTATAGGGAGTCGAGATGATGTAGACGGAGACCATGACGACGGTACCAAAGCAATTTTCCGATGCCTCTGTTCCTCGGTCGTACGGCCAGCCTTATCTTTTCAGTTATCGAGCCCACCGTTTCGAGGTTAGAGAGATTATTTTAATTGAAATATAAAGCAGACCAGGTGTCTATCTATAATTGGGTCCGTACTCCAAGTCAGCTTGGATACCGGGTATCCTGAAATGTTTCTCGAGAATAAGGGAGAATTTTCTTCGTGTCAACCTCTTCTAATTCTCTTAAGATGAAAAATTATTGTCATCTACCTTAATATGTCTATTCATTTCAATCAAATTCTCTATACTGAAAATGAAGTAGCTTACCACTAAATTCATTTAAATTATGAGAATTTTACCATTAAATTCATTTAAACTACGAGAATGACCGTTTGAATTTGGGTGCAAATTTTTTTTCTAGCTAACGTGACTAATGTAATGTTTGCATGCCTCCCTATAATCTAACGTCCCCTTTTTCTTAGGGTCAAGTTTCCCATTGTGAGTAGGGCACAAAATAGCAAAGTATTGGAGAAAATCTGTCCAACAAATAAGCCGTAATTAGATTTAAACGCTTAAATTTAAAGTTCTTTTATAAACATATGTGCCTTTTAGGATTTTGATTAAGGTGCGTAGGTACGTTACGTCACATCAGCATTTTTTTATTTATTAAATTAAAAATTATTATTGTAATATTTGAAATAAAAATTTTATATATTGATTTCTTAATTTGTGCTTTATTTAGTTGGACGATTTTTTTTGCTACCAACTTTTTTTAGAAGTATTTAAGGTGTTGTGGACTCTTTTTTAAGGAGATAATCTTAGTTTTTCATTCAAAATATTTATCCAATTATCTCGTTTTTATATTTTTCCGAAGCATTTTTTGAGGTCAAAACACTCGGCTACAAGCAACGTTTTAAAAAATTGATTTATGTAACAAAAAATGGTGGATGCTTATTATTTTTTAAATTATTATGTATACATTTTATTGAGAGAATTATTTTGTATACATTACTAGTACGTTTGTTGTTCATTTTCTTACATTGATTTTGTTCGTATTATCGACTGGTACATCTAATTTTTACATTTGGTACGTTCAATTTTGTATATATCATTGATTGGTACGTCTATTCTTTAGTGTTCGGTACGTTTAATTTTAGTTTTTGGTAGACAATGGATTGATAACATAATATTTTTTGGCTTTTTAGCCAAAATGGTATCTGAGATTTGCATAACTCATCACTTTGGTCCATGAGATTTGAAATCAGTAGAAGTGATCCCTGAGATTTTTCACCATCAATCATTATGGTCCTTCCATGAAGTATTATGTTAAATAAGGATCAAAATGACAAAAATATCCTCAATTTAATAAATAGTAGGCCAAAATGATTTGACAAAATTTGAGGGTATTTTTGTCATTTTATTCTTGTTTAACGGAGATTTTCACGGAATTACCAAAATGATTGATTGTAAACAATCTCAGGAACCAATTTTATCATTTTCAAATCTCAGAGATCAAAGTGAGGAGTTATACAAATTTCATGACTATTTTGACTAGAAAGCTTATTTTTTTTAGTGGAAGATAACATAATAATTATCTCTCTTTGTTTTGAATTAATAATAATAATTAATATTTTTGTTTTGAAGAAGGCAAGGAGCTTTGAATATTATTTTTGGAATAAATTGATGGATTAATGTCAAATCATGTAATTTTTATAGAAAGAGGCCAGTTTGACAAACGTGACACAAAATTTGTAGATAGTAGTTTAATAAAAAAATCTAATAGCTAGGAATGTTTGGTCGAACAAATTTAAAAATCGCAAGCACCTAGATCAAAATTCCCCAACAAATAACAAGCCGTGTATGTAGATAAACTCATAAAGTTCACGATCTTGAAAATTATAAGTTCCACACTACTCTAGCCGAAAAACTATCGAATCTTGTTTCTTCTCCTTTACGTATTGCAAATAGCACTACCCATTGCCACTTAGTACTGCAGTCTAGTAATATTCTTCTTCACTTGTAAGTGAGAGGTCTCATGTTCGATTTTTACCAAAGATAAATTTGAACTACATTATTGCTAGCTTCAAAAAAAAAAAAAAAAAAAAAAGGCACTACCCCATTTTAGGTTTATGGGACCAACCCCAAAGTCAAGAGGAAGCTTCTAATAAAAACATTAGGTAATGTGATGTAACTAATTAAGACATGATAAACTAAAATGATTTAGAATATTGTCTTGTATTTCGTTTAAAAGAAAAATATTGTCTTGTAAAAATAAGTCCATTGGGTTTGTGGACAAGCTCATAAATTTCAGAACCTTTGATTGGTTGTAGTAAGTTGGACTTATGCCTCATTTGGTATTACTATTTTTTTACCAAAACGTGTTTCACTTTAAAATTAAGCAACGAAAAAATATTTTATAAAAATAAAGTATTATGCTTACTTTAAAAGCAATAGCCTCTTGACAATTTTTTTTTTTAAATAATGTTTCTTTTAAAAACTACTTTCATAAAAAACGAAGTCAAGCCTCTAATGAAAATTTATGTAATACCTCATTAGTTTTTTAAAACGACATTATTTATCCTGCTACATACGTTTTATCTTTTGGAGAACAAACTAACCACCAACACCTACTACTACAACTCCAACATTTACCACGCCTGCCACCACCACAATTATCATCCTGCCACCACAACCACTGCTACTGCTGCCATTGCTACCACCATAACCACAACCACATCTATTGCCACCACACCCACCACCACTACAATTGATGCTGCCTTACCACTATTGTTACCTCTATGCCCCAACCACCGCACTCTACTATTGGCACCACCACTATACCCCAACCATTATTGCTACCATTACTACCACTGCCACCACCATTGGCATTGTCTCTGCCACTGTTGGCGTTGTTATCACCCCCACTTCTGTGTTCATTTTGTCATTGTATACCAATCGTGTCACTTTTACATCAAATTTTACTAAATGTTTTTACATTGCTTTTCATACTCACAGTACTTTTAAAAATACAAGTTATCAAACGTTCAACTTTTTTTATTTTACAGCTGACTATTCTTAAAGTACAACAGAAATAATTTTTTTTTTTTTTAAAACACAGACAATTCCAAGCTAACAGTGACATGTGCGGCTATAGTTTTCTTTCTCTTATATATCTCTCAGACGTGTAAACACTTTGACTAAGATATCACCACACTTCAGGAAAGAATCACACGGCAGACAAATGTGCTTTTGTTCTCTCAGTCTACTTTAATTTCAATGCAAACTTTAGAAATCAGCTGTGCCTGAGATTCCTGGCAATTGACTTGGCTAATTGTGTTGATCTTTATGCAGAGTAGGAGGGAAAGTAGTAGAAAAGAAACCCTAGTGTTTTTTTTTTTTAATTTTTAATTTTTTTTATTTTTTGTGTGTGTGTGGATAAAGTAAACCCTAATGTCTTAGTTCTTAGTCAACATGATTCAAACTTTTGAATATATATTCAAAAGTTTATTCAAATTTGCACACGTGTGTTTGTGTGTGTTTCGTTGCTGCTTTCTTGCATAAGAGAGAGATAGGGGCTACGAAGACAAGTTACATGATATGAATACAACATCACGTGACATTCTTTGTCAATAAAATAAGAACATAAGAACACAAAACTTATTCATGCTTAATTTTATTCGCACTAAAAGCTACCATAGCGGTGTGCTGTGTCATAATAATTCTTATCGGAGAGTAGGGAATTGGGATACGTAGCAGTACCGGCATTGACCTAGAGATTATTGCAAAGCATGCAATTCCTGTAGCTTTCGCAGGTGTTGAATCTTCTGCTTGTATTTGTGTTGAATATAACAGCTTGATGACGACTTGGGTCATTACTTAATATTCAAATTATTTGTTAGTGCATTGAAAAGATACTATGGATGCCTCTTTCATGTTTGAAAAGTCGTACGGCGCATACATACATACAATTTCAACTAAAATTTCATTGTGCCTTATCCTACAATTTTTTTTATTCTCACTAAGAAAGAGGTCAAAGTTCTAATAAAACGAATAAGAGTCGAACTCGGCCATTCCTTACCCAATAGGTAGGGTAAGAGGTTAACAAATTGCCTTTTAGCCCAAAAACCACTTCAACCAGTCTATTTTATAGATGGCAATACGTGGGCCAACGTATGCCCGTCCAAAAGCTCGAGCAATTTGAGCTAGACCTTGAGTCAGCAGGCAATACTAACGCCATACACGTTTTTCCCTTTTTTTTTATTTGTATATGGTGTTTGTGCTTAGCGCAGCTTGGGCAAGTAGGCTGACTTTTTTTTATGTTGTGGGCCCCGCTATTGCAAATCCAAAAGATGGCCAAACTGGACGGTCATGGCAAGATAAGCGCCATTCAACTTTCCAATAATCTAACGGTAAAAAATTAAAAAAGTTATTGTTGTGCCATGTACGTGGCATGTTCAACTAAATTTTCTTTGTGCCCCTATCCTACAAACTTTTTTTATTCTCACTACGAAGGAGGCCAGAGTTTTGATAGCACGAACAAGAGTCGAACTCGATTATCCCTTACCCAAAAGGTAGGGAAAGGGGCTGTCAAATTGCCCTTTAGCCCAAAAACCACTTCAACCGGTCTATTTTATAGAGGGCAATACATGGCCCGACATATGCCCGTCCAAAAGCTCGAGCAATTTGGCAAGATTAACACCATATATGTTTTTTTTGTTTTTTTTTTTTTGGGGGGTATCTGGCATGTTGCTACGTGTAGCTTGGGCGAGTGCGCTAACTGTTTTTTATGGCAAGATAAGCGTCGTTCGACTTTCCAACACTCCAACCACAAAATAATTGAAAAATTTATTGTTGTGCCACGTGGCACGTTCAACTAAATTTTCTTTGTGTCCCTATCCTACAATTTTTTTTTTTATTCTCACTACAAAGGAGGCTATATTTCTGATAGAACGAACAAAAGTTGAACTCGGACATCCCTTACTCAAAAGACAGGGCAAGAGGCTGCCAAATTGCCCTTTAGCCCAAAAACCACTTCAACTGGTTGATTTTATAGAGGGCAACACATGAGCCAACATATGCCCATCCAAAAGCTCGAACAATTTGAGCTAGACCTTTAGCCAACAGGCAAGACTGATGCTATACACGTTTTTCCCTTCTTTTTTTTTTTTTCTTTTTTCTTTTTGTATATGGCGTTTGTGCTACACGCAGCTTAGGCAAGTGGGCCGACTATTTTTATGTCATCAGCCCCGCTATTGCAAATCCAAAAGATGGCCAAACTAGACAGACGTGGCAAGATAAACGCCGTTCAACTTTCCAACAATCCAACGGTAAAAAATTTGAAAAGGTTATGGTTGTGCCACATTGCACGTTCAACTAAATTTTCTTTGTGTCGCTATCCTACAAACTTTTTTTATTCTCATTATGAAGGAGGCCAAAATTCTGATAGAATGAACAATAGTCGAAGTCGATTATCCCTTACCCAAATGCCAGGCCAAGGGGCTGCCAAATTGCCTTTTAGTCCCAAAAACCACTTCAATCGATCTATTTTGTAGAGGGTAATATGTGGGTCAGTCAACATATGCCCGTCCAAAAGCTCGAGCAATTTGACCTAGACCTTGAGCCAGCATGCAAGATTGACACCATACACATTTTCCCTTTTTTTTTTTCTTTTTTCTTTTTTTTTGCGGTATCTGGCATGTATGCTACTCGCAGCTTAGGCGAGTGGGCCGACTGTTTTTGCCAAGGTTCTAAAAACCGCTAGGCTACTCAAGCAGCCAGCTGGGGCCTAGGCGGAATTGAGTAAATTTATTATATATTGTATAAATAAGTGCCGATATATACTTAAAAACACACATAATTGTATTGAAATACATAAATTGCAACATAAAATGAGATATAAATTATAAAGTATTAGAAATATTGAAAACATGGGGAAAAAGCATATAATGAGTGTTCATCCAAGTATTCAACAAGTTTCTTAATTTTATTGAAAAATTAAAATGCAAAATGAAAGTTATCGATTTTTTGTCTAAGTGAGAGTCGCAACCTAGGCGGGTGCCTAAGCAGATTTAGGTGGGCTAGGCGTGGGTCTAGGTGCATTTTCTTAATTTTCAAACGCCTACGGACTAATCGGGGCGATAACCCAGCACCCAGCGCCTAGGCGGAGATTTTTAGAACAGTGGTTTTTGCTATCGTGGGCCTCGCTATTGCATATCCAAAAGATGGCCAAACTGGATGGACATGACAAGATAAGTCTGTCGTTTGACTTTTCAATAGTCCAACGGTAAAAAGATTTAAAAAGTTATTGTTGTGCCACGTGACATGTTATGGACTATCAGATTCAACAATAAAAAAAATCAAACGGTCCAAATTAATCATATCATTAAAAATAGGAAAAAAAAATGGGAGAAGTAAGAAAAAAGGGATTTTTTTTTTGTTCTATAAATATCCAACCATCTTCTTGATTCGCCTTTTATTTTTAATTGATTACATTTGTTATAATGCTATGCTTTGATTTGTATTTCAAATTAAATTTTTGGAGTTAAACATGGAGTTTTCTTTTCAAAGAACAAAGTTCACACTTAAACACACTCACAAGATATAAAAAAATTAAAATATATATAGAGATAGGATCAAAGGACAAAGATTTTGACAAATATTGTTACACTTCTTCCCAACCTTTAGATCTAGTTTAATCTAGCGGTCCCTAATTTAAACTTAAATTTTTCTCGTTGACATGACAGTGACATGGAAATAGATAAATAAACTAATTTAAGTAATTTTATTTTTACCCAAAAAAAAAAAAAAAAAACAAAAAAAACAAAGAATCATGTAAAGAGAAAAAACTCAACAATCCTTCTCTTCCTCTTCTTTTTTCAATTTCCATATTTTTGAAACCCCATATGCCGTAGATTATAATTGATTAATATATATATGCGCGCAGTGAAACCAATAGATTTTTCTTAAGAAAAACATAAGAGTAAAATTTAATTATAGAAGTGCTTATGGTTTTAACTCTTGAATTGCAAGAGCACCGTCCAAAAATTACTGAGGATATAACTTGTTCATCAAAACCTAATCCCAATGTCATGATAAACAAGTTCCAACGCCTTCACTAAATGCTACTTTAGTTCGATTCATACAATATTCTGAAGCACACAAAGCATATAAAGCTATCACTCGATCTCTTGAATCTTTTGTTAAATAAACAAATTAAACCCTAAATTAAGTCTTCATTCTTAGTATCTTTGGGTGAGAATTGGGTAAAACTTTGATAATTTCAAATGTAGATAGTTCTTTAAGTTGTAATTATCACCCTTCATTCCTTTTGGTCAAATTGTCATGAAGAAAGACCAAATTCGGTTGTTCTAGGTATTCACGAAATCAATGGAGGTCTTCATCCTTCCCTCCTACGTTTTGCAGATTTTATTTATTTATGATTATTTATATTCCATGTCATCATTCATGTTATTTATTGATTTAAATCCTCCACATCACTTTTAATTAGACCTGGCATTCATGTCGTGTTTTTCGTGTTCATGTCATTTTCATGTCATACCCGATATCTTAACGGGTCGTGTTGTGCAAGACCCGTTAAAATAAACGGGTAAAATGACTTGATCCGAAATCGACCAGATAATATTAACACGTAATATGACCCGACCCGTTACTGTTAAGGAAAATATATTTTAAACCAATAAATAATCAAATGAAAAATATAGTATTAAATTAGTATGTACATACCATATTGTCATATCCAAAACATAAAAATGCATTTTTCTTTCAAGTATATATTTACATACCCAAAGTAAGAGCATAATAAAAAAAACATTAGAACATTACAAAATATCAAATGTTCAAAAGATTTGCAAAATTAAGGACATTGGAACATTAGAACATTGGAACCTTGCACATTTTCTTCCAATCAAACGCTTCAATTATCGAAACATGATATCAAATATCTGAACCGTTCTTCTTCTTGCATCCGTCAGATAATTATATTTTCAAAAAAGAAAATTAAAAAAATGAAATTCAGTAAGAAGAACAAAACGTAAATGACAATCGACGGTTAAAAATAAATTTAAGGTTAATGGATTATAGTGTTGGATTTCGAAGTTGACCCTTTCATGAAAATTGTAAAGCTTGTCACTATGAGTGATTGTATATTTTTTTTTACATTTTTTTACACTTCTACAATAATTATTATTAATTTTACCCTCAAATACAAAACATTATTCATGAGGGTTTGGAGGATTTTAAAAATCTAAACGATAATGTAAGTGTAACAATTATCTACTCGTGGAGGAATAATGATAGGAGTATATTTATGCGACTTTGTTAGCTTATTTCCTTGCATTAATGAGTTAGCTTCTATTTATTATAGTGATTTAAGTTATTTTCGTGTGTTTGTAGGTCCAATTGGCTAAAGTGGCAAGAAAAGGCAATTTGGAGCATTTTAGAGCAATTTTGGGCTTGGAATGGATAGCACATGCATGGAGTAAGGTGGATGGACTAATTTGAAGTTCAAGAAGGGCTAAGAATATGCTAAAGAGATGGAAGAATTAATTCAAGAAAAAGAAGATATGAAGTTCAACAAAGAAAGAAGGAAACATGAGTCAAACTACCTTATTTTGTCCTAATCAATCCTAATCCTTCACTACTTATGTTCCAGCTGCTAAGGGGGTCCCTAATTATATTAGGACACTTAAATACATGATTCTAGAAGACTTAATCCTATTCCAAAAGGGATGCCGCACCCTTTTCTTCTAGAAAACCCTTTCCCTTGCCGTGCAAGGCATTTCCCTTTCCCTCTAGGTCCTGTCGCATATCCATTTCCCTTTTCCTCTTGGATTTTGACATTTATTTACCCTTTTTCCTTGAGGATTTGGAAAGCAAATCTTTCCCAAAATTAATTAATTAATGCCTTTCCTTTTCTCCCTTTAATTATAAGAAGTTTTAACGAAAAGCCTGCAGTACTGTTCACTTTAACGAAAAATCACATTTTTACACTTAAAAGTCAATCCTGGTACTATTCACTTTACCCTTTATTTTGTCCTTATAGTTAAAACTCAAAGTTTTCAAGCCATTTTCATTAGTTTTCCTTTAATTATATGTTTCTGCCGTACAAACCAGGAAACAATTCATCTATTCATCCATAATTCACCACAATTCACACCATTCATCCACAATTACCCAAATTTCAGAGAAAAACCCCTTGTGCCGTAACCTTGCAAGGAGAAAGGAGAGGATAGCTTGGAGCCATGCTTGCCATTCAAGTTTGGATTGCTGGAACGTTTCTAGGTGTATTCAATCTTTTGTTTTCAATGTTTAATTTAAGTTATCTTTGTTTGATTGCGAACATGAGGAACTAAACTCGTTTTGGCTAAAGAAGAATTCAAAGCCATGAACATATATGTGATATGAATTGATTTCATCCAATTATTGTTTCGTAAAACATGAATGTGATTTGCTTAACTGCTTGATTGATAACTTATTCTTGTATGTTGATTAAGGATGCATACTTAGTTTGCATGCATGAATTTGATACTAAAATATAAGGGATTTTCACCTAATCATTATGAACTTACATTTACAAGTAGTGGAGGTCGCTAGTCACGATTGTGTTAAGTAAATTCCTGGCAAGAGTATCATGCTTTTCATAATTACGAATGCCTTGTCAATGCTTATGATTTCCATAGAACTTAATGATCTTTGATATGTATCTTTATCATGCTGTTCATATAAGGAACTTGATAAGAATAATTTGATTGCGTCACTGAGTCCAATTCAATGAAATTAGGGAAATCTGATGGTTAATTTGTGCAATTCACGGTTAACTTGGGGCATTGGCATTCATGGTTTATTGGAATAATAATTGGAAATCGATTTGTATGCATATGTGTCATGTGTGGAGAAGGACCCTCTAACTAGCCATTCACCTATTAAAACACCAAGTTTCGTCCAAAGTTGTTTAGAGTCTTTAAATCTGTTTGTTTAAGTTTTAAATTCATAAAACCAATCCCCCCCCCCCTTAATATTTCATGTTCACTTAGTTAGAACCTGTTTAAATTTGTTTCTTTTAGTGTTTTGAGTCAAAGTTAAGTTAGAATTTGTCCAAAATCACTCTTAGTTTCTGTTTTGAGTCAATTTGCTTGTTTTGTGTTGTTTTGAGTCATTCTAGTTTGTTTTGAGTCATTAGAGTCTAGTTTTCTGTTTTTGAGTCTAGTTAAGTGTAATTGAGTCTATTTTGAGTAGATTAGCAATCTCTCCTAATCCCCGGCCTAGAACGATCCCTACTTATCCATACTACAATTGTCAAAAATTAGGTTTAATTTGTGTGCTATTTTATATCACATCAAATAATGATGAATTACGAGTGTTTATATATTCTTTCACATTTTTCATACTTGTATGTATGTCTTCTTAGTTCTTGCCTATACAAATACTATATTAGTTTATTTTAATTTTGGACAACAACATGTTAAGTAAAATTTATCCTAGTAATGATAATAAGGAACTCTCATAATAAAAATAAATAATGACTAATTTTTTTTTTTTTTTTTGAACTTATATAGAATAATAATATAAAACTATATATTTAATATAGAATATATTGTATATATTAATATGGCTATTGTATTTAATAATAAATCTTTTAGTAATTAAACTTTAAAATTATCAAAATAATTTTTTTCTTGACGGGTCGAAATGGGTTACCCCACGTGTATACCTTGTTAAGAACCTGTTATTAACGGGTTCCTAACAGGTCACCTAATAATGACCCGATTAGTTATCATATTGACCCAAATTTTTGTGTCGTGTCAGAAACTGTCGGGTCTACTTTTAATTAGGACCATTGGATGATATAAAATCTAAACGTTAAAAAGAAGTGTACAAATATTTGTCAAAATTTTTATCCCTTGATCTTATCGCGTGTATTTATATATATATATATATATATATATATATGAATAGTAATCGCATATGACCTTACTCTTGCTAAACGGATGAGGAGACTGCACAAAGGCAATCACTTTTCAGAGGGCAATTTACGTGCCTATGTCCTTGTATTTCCCTTCCCCTCCTAAAACGGGTGGACTGACTCTAAGCCACCTTCTAAATCTTTTGTTTAGCTGTATTTGTATACGTACCTTTCTCCTTAATTTTATTTCAATCAATTTGATGAATTATAATATCATTAGAAGAAGTTAGCTTATCTTTGACGCAATGGCTGGTCAGCCTGACCCTTGACCAGCTTTGAATAGTACTCGTACAAGAATAAGAATCCCAGTATGTCACATTCACTAAGATGATAGGATCATGTCCAGCATAGTGATTTATATTCTTAATCACTGTGTCATCAATCACTGATATTTGGAATAAATTATAATTAAGCTAATTAATATGTTATGGTATTTTCTTTTAACAGAAATTTGTTAGTTATTTGGTGATGGTGATGGAGCAAGCACAGGGAAATTCCCTTAGGTTACGGTAATGGCTCGATTTTCCAATTTGAATAAGCAAAGTACTACTTATCAACAACTGAAGAATGAATGGAAGAGGTATATATATTTACGAGCGTGCCATTTTCATCAAAATATCACAGGCACTTTCACATGGACATGTTGAGTCATCAGTTTTCTTATGTATAATGAAGTTGAGTTGATATATCGTTGCCACGTTTGAGTTGGATCAATATCAAATCGATATACTGAAAACACGATGATGTATATTGCTATGATAACTGATCTATATCTCTCTCGTCATATGATAAATAATCTCTATATTATCATTCTTTGTCGTGTGAAGTTTAAACTTTGCAGAAAAGTTTGTCTCAAGCCTTACCGAATAGGATGGAAATTTATAATGTCCTAAGGGTCTTTAATTGTATCACCATTCACATGAACATCCTAGGCAAAACAATACGTACAGACAGTAAAACATTGTTTAGCCCCACATCATGAAGGGCCACAGTGAGTTCAATGCAAAGGCAGCAAGCAGTGGCTCTCTGAAAGAAAATTAAAGCATGCAGACAGGCCTATACAATTTACATTTGTTGTATGTGCACGAGTGCTAGTATGTAGTGCTTGCCTTCAATCAAAGTTCCCAAAAAATTTAATATGCTTCGGTGTATCCTAAACACCGGAGCAAGCTAAAAATTTCCGAAGTTCCTTCTTGTATTTAGCTCAACGGCCGGCCAAGTGAACACTACTGTACATGTAATTTTACCTAAAAATTAGAGTAACCTTTTCAAGTAGTACAAAATGAAAATTAACTAATTAATTAGTTGATATTCTAATGATGAATCGGTTATAGTTCTTAGTTTAGTGGTGATTAATATCAGATTGAAGTTTCATATCTGAATCATGCACAATCTCCTCCCAGTTGACGAAACCAAATTAAAAAAAAATTGAGAATAAAAAATCAGGGAGCCCATAATCACAAGCCACAGCGATTGTATGACTAAAAAACATATGTCGAATTTATCTCGTTAATGATCTGGCTTCTGTACAACGTGCAGGGTTGAGACGTGATTGAGTAAGATTCGAAATAGAATATTTTATGGTAGGTCTTATACTAGCATTTCTACACACGCACATTAATTATCGTTTATTAATTATTTCTTAAAGTTCATTACTGAAATAAAAATTAATAACGTTTTCCCTTTTATATATGCTTTTTCAAGAAAAATGGAAAGCGGGATTGACCTAGCTTGAGAGATTTAATTCAACCTCCTGCTTGTTACTGTTTGTATACTTTACTTATGTTTGTACATTGTTAATGTTTATATATTTCTTCGGGTCTATGCCCCATCACTGATCCGTCGTTGCATCTGGTGTAATGCTATTCATGACTTAAAATAACAAAGACATGTATGAGATAAAAATGAGTATGTAAATAGCGTATTTTACGTCTAATAGTCAAATGCAAAGAAATTTGGCCGTGATCAAAGCATGTTTGCCAGCAGTGCCACTTGTGAAGGTCCTGATCCTGCATGATATGCCTTGTAAAATGTAACCAGCACATGCGTTGACGTTGCGCAAAGAATCCAATCTAATTTCTTTAATTTCTTTCTTCTCTTGAACGAAACCAAATCCCTATTAATGTGATGGCACCCCAAACGATTGCATATTTACAATAAATTTCCCCAAATCATTTTTTTCGTGTAAATAATTTTAAGATAAATTAGGTTTTCATCTTTTATTTTTTTTTCATTAATTAAAACTTTAATATTTTTTCAATTTTTATCAAGGTCTCTTGACCTTTCTCCATGTCATTATTTGATAATATTAAATTATTTACAAGTCATTATATGTCGATCACTTTTAAAAATGAAAAACTTATTAATCATTTTATAATATATCTTTTTATTATTTTTTCATATATTTCTATTTATATTTGTATCTTTTTTTTTAATTTATACCAATATTCTTTTTAGTTTTAATTTGTACTCATAATTTTGAATTTTAATATGCACCTCATATTTTTTTGTTAATGTACCCATGCTAATTATATATGTATTTATTTTATGTTTCAAGATATATGAATAATTATTTCTTAAACTATATTAATAATTATGTGAGTTGTAACATCCCACATCGACCAACGGAGATGGGGTGATGTGCCTTATATGTACATGCCGATCTCCATATAGCACGAGGCCTTTTGAGAATTCACTGGCTTCGGATTCCATTGGAACTCCGAAGTTAAGTGTGACAGCCCGTCCCGAAATTTACCTTTGATGGCGTGGAATGATGATTTTGCCCTTGGACGTTAGTTGGTGTTTTGGGTGATTTGTTTTCTTTTGTTTTGGGTTGGCTGCCGTCAGGACATAGGCACACACCTAAACCAACCCATGGACCCTCCCTCTCTCTTCTCCCTCTCGGAGTTTTCTGTAAATTCCGTACAAGTCATACGGACAACCTTTGATTTAGCCATTTTTTGCATGGATCGAGACCTTGAAGGTGGATTTCATGTTCCTTGCAAGCTCCTGAGTACATCCATACCATTTTTAGAACTTGAAACCCTTAAAAACCCGAGATCCCAGTTCGAGTTACTGTTCATGCATATGTAAATACGAAGGTTTCAAAAGATTCTAAGGTTATAGTGAGCTTTAAGACACTCTCACGAAGCTCAGAGAAGCATTTTGGAAGAAATTGGACGTCAGGAAACTCGAGAATAGTGAGTTGCAGAGGTGACCGGAATATCACGATTTTTCCAACGATATTCCATCATCTTCAAATAGGTAAGGGAATGTTCTACTCGTTGTGAGCTTCAATTTGGTACTGATTTCATGAAATTTGGATGAAATAGGACTGAGATATAAAGGTTTAAAGTTTTTCCCAGTTTCTGGCGACGGCAACGGAGTCTGGCGACTAGCCGGAGAAGAAAGGGGAATATTCCGTTAATCTTAACGGAATATTCATAACGGCAGTTAATGGCGTTAGGTTAGTTTTAACGGAATATGCTTGCTTTTGGACGGAATATTCCTAACGGCGTTAACCACCACCGTCAGTGTGCCAGACACGTGCCTGCTCGTGGGCGGCGCGTGTGGCCGTGCCTTGGCCAGCGCGTGGGTGGTCGGAAAATTATTTTTAAAATATGGGAATGTTCGTGAGATTGAGTAAATCACGTTGGTATATTCAAACACCCTAATTGAGCAATGTATGAGAAGTTATTACCTAGTTTTGGGTTATGTGCGTTAAATTGACGTTTATATAGTTGTTTCGCATATAGGTGAGACCTATCCTGAGGACGAGCGCAGTCACTCAAGGTTAGGGGGTTACGACCCTTCCATATACCAGTGAGTGAGTCTTTTCCTTTTATCGTGTATATATATACACACACACACACATATGACTGATAATTCCACAAACATTTACAAATTGAATTTCATATAATTTATGTTAATGCTTTGGAGGACTAGTGTGAACTACGAATGGCTTGATCCCTGTTTAGGGTACGTAGGCAGTCTAACGAGACGTTACATGCAGCCATACAATAAACGAGACTAAATAATTGAGACAATAGCCTTGCTTGTGGAATTGAGCAGTGTGAGGGAGACTGGTGAAATGTGAGATTGAACCTTAGGTTTTGGTATAACTAATGTTGGTCATAAATTAAGATGTCAAGAATCAAGAAATTGAGGTAAGGAAAGGTAAGAAGTGATAGTTAATTTAATTAATGTCTATTTGAACTTATGACTGATGATTATTCTCGAAAGTAAATAGTTCGGGAGTGGGGTGTTACAGTTATGCATTTCATGCCATTTGTGTATATGTTTATATATCTGGTAATATTATATATATTTGGAAGCACTACGAAATGTTTGGGTTTAGATTGTATCATGGCATATTCATACATATATTATCTGAATCTAATTATTGTGAATGCTTTGAAGCGCCAAATGACGCTGCGGATGCTCAGGTAAGATTTAGGTATGTACACTTTGATGGTAATGATGGTAGTGAGTACGATTGTATTGAGATATGTTAGAGCTCATAAACCTGCACCTCGGTGTTAGTGCTCCCGCCCGTGGCCAGGGCCTAGCCTTCACATGATCGTTCATCTCCCGCACCACACGCTCACCTTGGATCCAAGGTAGGTGCCTGCCTGTCGTATAGACCACTTTAGGTGGTTCCAACTCGTAGGTGACTTGCGATACTTCGCACAACCTTCACGTGATTGTAGCACTTGAGCGTATTTATTACACCTAGCCTGTCGTACAGACCACTTTAGGTGGTTCCGACTCATATGCAGGACTTGGTAGATGAGCTCTTGGCTAGCATATTATTGAGCTATTGGCTAACATATTATTGAGCTATGGGCTAGCATATTGTTGAGCTATTGGTTAGCATGTTGATGAGTTATTGGCTAGCATGTTATTGAGCTATTGACTAGCATTGATTGATAAGATACAGATAAGTCGTACATGTCATGATAGGTGACTCTGACTTATGCGTTAATATTGATTGATGTGATATGTGTACAGTTGTACAGGTCACCATAGGTGATTCTGACTTGAATGCTAGTATGGTTTATTAAGCACGTGATTATTTGTATTGCTATTGAAATGCTGGACAGTGTTATATTTCCGGGTTTACTATTAGTATATTTTTGATTTCATACTCTTACGTAGTATGATTTGTTGGAAACTATACAGGTCTTACGGCGAGTGGTTACTACCTTTGATAATGGAAAATAATTTGAAAATCCTTGTTTCGATCACTCATTCACATTTTCTATTTATGTACCCCTCCAGGTACCAGCAGCAGAGTTTCCGTATCGACGAGGATCTATGGTTAATCTTAGAATTGGTGGCTACTTTTAAGGGTGTGATTCTTACCCACACTATTGTACTTTACTTATGCTCTGACATTGCGTGTAAAATGGGTCCAAACCCGCTCATCGCGCACTCGTGTACTTAGGCACTTTAAGATTTTAATGTATTCACATTTTATACATTATCACACTTTATGGCTTCGTCACCTTCCTGGTATCGCCCAGCACGCCTTGATTTGGGATCCTAATGGATATTTCGGGTCGTGGTGTGTCATTAAGCGAGTTCGGATAAGAGCATTCTCAGGATGGGTGACCCACTGGGAAGTTCTCCTGTGAGTTCCTAGAAACAAAACCATGAGGGCATGGCCAAGGCCCAAGGCGGACAATATCGTGCTACAGCGGAGTCGAGACTGGGATGTGACATGGGTACCTTATTTTTTTGCTAGAATTATGTGAAGAACAATATTACCCTATTATTGATTTTTTTAAACTCTATTATTGATTTTTAAGTAATTGTTAATTTGTATAAATTTAATAATTTGTGGGATATTGAATGCATAACTTAATTAGTTAAATTCCTTAAATGATGCTAGGTAGACCTGACAATTTCTTACATAGCATGTTAACATGATACGTAAACGACACGAAAATAACGGACTTTGGGTCAACATGATAACTAATCGAGTCCTTATCGAGTCACATGATAAGAACCCATTAATAACGGGTCCTTAACAGGTTTACACGAAAGTGACATGTGGATAACCTGTTTTGACACGTTAAGAAAAAAGTTATTTTGATGATTTTAACTTTTTAAACTACGAAAAAACTTACTATAAAATACAATAGTCATAGTGTATACGTATATAATTGTATATTAATTATGTATTATTATTCTATATAAATGTAAAAAAGTTGTTTGATTTATTTATTTATTTTTATAGTATACCATAGGCAAAGAGTGAGATTAAAAAAATTATAAAACACATTAAAAATAAAAGTATCAAGTAATTTAAAAATACCAAACACATTAAAAAATTATAATAATTTATTTACAAATGCGAAAAATGTGAAAAAATATGCAAAGACTCGTGCTCGCATCCTCTACCCTATGAGTATGGGTACATCATCGCTTGAATTTTTAAAACCATACAAATCCTCATAAATATTATTTTTAAGGGAGTTCAAAATAAATAAAATTCATAATCATGAATGTACTAGTCTAAAAAAATGTGAAAGCATATATAAACATCCAAGGTTCCTCAACCTTGAAATGCAACTTTCTTCATTTTGCATATCCTTGAACATTTGGTATTTTGTAGTAGTGTACTAATTTTTTTTCATTACGCTTTTATTTTGGAGTATGTAATACTTGAAAGACAAATTATTTTTTTAATTTTTTTTATTATTTTATGTTTTGAAGTAATATTTATGAGACTGTGTGGTATGTATACCAATTTAGTATTATGTTTTCTATTTTTTGTGCGTCAAGTTATGTTTTTCATTTTCATTATTTATTGATTTAAAATATATTTTCTTTAACGGGTAACGGGTCAAGTCATATTACCTGATAATATTAACAGGTCAATTTCGGGGCAGATCATATTACTCGTTTACTTTAACGGGTGTTACATGACACGACCCTTTAAAATATCGGGTATAATACAAAAATGACACGAACACGGAAAACACAATACAAATATCAGGTTTAATGCTAGGGGTCTCAATCAAACTATTTGAACAAATAAGATCCATTCTAACAATTAGGTTGACTAACCACCAGAACCAAAATGACCCATAATTTAATTAGTGGTCGGTCTATCAGATTCCTTATATCATATAACTAATCACTAGTTTCTGAATTTATCTATTTCGTTGTTTAAAAAAAAAAAATAGTATTATGGAAATTCTGATACGTATACGTAACATAATATCGATTATAATATGTCCAATAATTGTAGAAGTACGACTAAATGAATGCTCGATGTCTAACAACTAGTTCAGATTATTACAAATTTTTTCTTTCTTTCTTTGAGAAGACTACAGTGTGAGAACGGTATATTATAAAAGGGGTTGTTGACGTACTTGTTGAAGCCTTGATAGAAGGCATTTGACCATGTCATAAGTAAACACAGCGCGAGTTTTTGTTGAAATTTCAACGTGGTTGAACTTGGAAATGATGATCTCATGATTTCTTCTTCCTAATCTACCAAATCAAGGGATTCATACCTTAGAAATTTGATTCCAACGGCTCAAGTTATTATAACTTTTAAAATGAACTCCTATTTATAATCGTTGGATAAAATTTCAACGGCACAAATCCGCTAATTTGATAGATTAAGATAAAGGAATTCGGAAATGATCCCTTTCCGTTGAACTTTCCGTTTACTTGCTTCTCATGATATCTATCTAATATTCAACACGTGGAAAATATATTTAGTATAAACGCAAAATTTTCAAATGGAAAACTCTCTCCAAAATGTTGCTTTCATGGACAGCCAGCTTGCGAGTTAGCGATTATATATGATTTAATCGAAAACCAAATTGAAAAAAACCAAACAAAGAAACATATCAAATGGATTAAAAAGTAAACAAAAGCAACTTGTGATTAAAAAAAAAAAAAACTAATAAAAAAATGTTTGAAAATTTTGAATTTTAACGATAAAGACAAAAAAAAGGGTAAAATAAATAGTACTATGTTTGACATTTTAGTATAAAAATATGATTTTTAGTTAAAGTAAACAGTACCGTGAGCTTTTTATTAAAACTTCCTAAAAAAAAAAAAATGAAAGATAAAAGAGAGGCAAAAATAACTGACTCCCATACCGTTTTGACAATTTTTTTCTTATGGACAAGACCAAATTATAAGAGGGTTCCTCTCTTTCTTATTTTCGTGAACACAATATTGTTATTTTACGTGGTATAATTTAAGTGAAATATTAATACCACATGATGTTTAAAATTACCTCTTATATCTTATTCTTTCTTAAATCTCTAATTTCTTATTCTTTCCTTTCCATATTTGCACTTCACTCTAAATGTTTGTTGTCAGTACTCTATATTTGCTTTTCATTTTTTCAATTGCTCCCACACACTCCCTTTGCGTCTATATATTGAAACCTCCCCCAACTTCTTCACAACAACAAACTTGTGAGAGACTGCTTGTGCAGTTTAGAGGGGAAAAATCATGTTGGTTTCTGGACCTGGTGGAGGAGGGGAATGGAGCAACACCAAAACCCTAGCCCTCCAAGTCCTCTATGGGAGGTGGTTCATGATGTTTGCTTCCCTCTTAATCATGTCAGCCGCTGGCGCCACCTACATGTTTGGTCTCTACTCCGGTGACATCAAAGATGTGCTGGGGTATGACCAAAGTACCCTCAATCTTCTCAGCTTCTTCAAGGACTTGGGGTCTAATGTTGGTGTCCTTTCTGGTCTAATCAACGAGGTAACACCCCCATGGGTGGTCCTATCAGTGGGTGGAGTCCTCAATTTTTTTGGTTACTTCATGATTTGGATGGCAGTGACCAAAAGAATTGCAAGGCCTCAGGTTTGGCAGATGTGCCTGTACATCTGTATAGGTGCAAATTCTCAGTCTTTTGCCAATACCGGATCACTTGTCACTTGTGTCAAAAACTTCCCGGAGAGCCGTGGCGCGGTTTTGGGAATCTTGAAGGGATATGTTGGCCTAAGTGGTGCTATATTCACTCAATTATACTATGCTTTTTATTATAATGACACCAAGGCTTTGATTTTGTTAATTGGGTGGCTTCCTGCTGCCATTTCATTTGTTTTTCTTAGAATAATTCGGATTATGAAGGTCATTAGACATCCCAATGAGGTCAAAGTGTTTTATAATATGCTTTATATCTCACTTGGGCTTGCTGGATTTTTAATGGTTATGATTATAATCCAGAAGAATGTTCATTTCACTCAAGGCGAGTATGGTGCTAGTGCTGCCATGGTTATTTTCTTGCTTGTCCTCCCAATTGCTGTGGTTATTATTGAGGAATTTAAGATCTTGGAAGGCAAGAAGCTCGCGTTGAATGGCAGTTCGGACTTGAAGATAGTTACCGAAAAGCCAAAATCAGAAGAAGAAAGCGTTCCATCTGATATGTCACGACCCAGGGAAGCGCTCGCCACCACTACCACAGAGACTGAACCGTCGTGTTGGAAAACTATGTTTAGGCCACCGGATAGAGGTGAGGACTACACCATACTCCAAGCACTTTTCAGCATTGACATGCTCATTCTTTTCATTTCATGCATATGTGGTGTTGGTGGCACATTGACCGCAATAGACAACTTGGGTCAGATTGGAGCTTCTTTAGGGTACCCTAAACAAAGCGTAAGCACTTTTGTGTCCCTAGTAAGCATATGGAATTATTTGGGTCGTGTTGTGTCGGGTTTCGGCTCCGAAATCTTGTTGAAAAGATACAAATTCCCTCGTCCTCTGATGTTAACCCTAACCCTCTTGCTTTCTTGTGTTGGCCACCTTCTCGTTGCCTTCAATGTCAAAAATGGTCTCTACCTAGCTTCCGTGATCATTGGGTTTTGTTTCGGTGCCCAATGGCCTCTACTTTTTGCCATAATTTCTGAGCTTTTCGGCCTCAAATACTACTCCACTTTGTATAATTTCGGGTCGTCTGCTAGCCCGGTTGGACTGTACTTGCTCAACGTGAGACTCACTGGGCACGTATATGACAAAGAAGCCAAAAAGCAGCTTGCAGCAAAAGGGCTTGTGAGACAAGCAGGCAAGGAGTTGACTTGCGTTGGGGGAGAGTGCTTCAAATTGTCCTTCATTATAATTGCAGCAGCCACATTATTTGGCACATTCGTGTCACTGATTTTGGTGATGAGAACTAGAAAGTTTTACCAGAGTGATATATACAAGAAGTTCAGACAGGAAACAGAAGCTGCTGAGAGAGAGATGGCCACAGTAGATCAAAATGGTGCCAAACCATTGGAAACCAATGGAAGATCGTAGAGAGATATACATGCCATGAAGTAGAGATGAATATATTTTAGGGTTAAAAAAGAGGGAAAAAAAATATGGACTTGTATGATTTGTAATATTGGCATTTCGTGTGGAATTTTCTTGTTTTTTTCTTACTTTTTTTTTACATCATTATTGGCAAAAGATTATACAGTTTGCTTTCCCAATTTCTCCAACTTGAATACAAATATAAGATGTCGACCGCTGCTGATTGACTGCAACAGTGTTTGTCCATTTCTTTATGTGGTCCCCAAAACGAGGGAAGACCCTAAATGAAAAAAGTATTGTTTGCTTCGTTGGGCAAGTCATCTTATTAAACTTATTTATGAAACTACAGATCGGTTATAAATTTTTAATAAAAAAATAAATTTGAAACGACACTAAATCGACAATAATGGGTATATAAATTAAAATAGTAATAGTCAAGTATACCACGAATTTCATATAGGAAGTGTTATTGGCACTCTAAAAATTTCATTCCACACTTTTCATAAATGTATTTTTCTTTCCAAATATAGAAAATTTGAAGTGTAAAATAAAATTTTTAGAGTGTCAATAACAATTTCTTTTTATATTTAATTAAAATTTTGCGATCGGTTCTAGATTAAAGTAA
Source organism: Pyrus communis (assembly GCF_963583255.1). Classification (NCBI taxonomy): domain Eukaryota; kingdom Viridiplantae; phylum Streptophyta; class Magnoliopsida; order Rosales; family Rosaceae; genus Pyrus; species Pyrus communis. The sequence continues at coordinate 20,668,590 of NC_084807.1, read as the reverse complement.
AAATGCGACCAAGAAAGTTCTGAATTCAAACGATGCCACTTGTGCAATGGCATTTTTCTTTGGACGCCTGACATATCCAAATACAACTTAAGAGAGCGATGCAAGATCAAAATTTTTTAAATTAAATTTATAAATTAAATGATGTGATTGTAGATTATTAGATTATTAATTAAGTGTTGATTAACGTGCTTATTTCTTATTGGTGACATATCATTTAATTTGCAATTTGGTTTAAAAATTTAAATCTCTCTAATATTACTCCAATTTAAAATACACATGAATAACGTTAATCTGAGGTTTGAATAAAAAATAAAAAAAAGCATTAATTTGAGGTTTCTAGATGTACACAGACTAAGTCAACTTGTGTGTATCTATCCTCATTTACCCAGCTAGCAGAGATAGAGTGGTAGAGATCCAAATAAATTATAATAAATACATACTTGAGCTTACTTGCAAATTTCGAGTCCTATGCGACGACTTTTCCTTTTATTTCTTGTTATTGAATGATCACTACTTGGAAGCCGAGTTTAAAATATTAGTATCGATGAAAATATATTGATTTATAAATTTGTGAAAATATTGATATCAATTGCCTTAAATGTAAATATGATGAAAATTTGTTCAAAAACATGAAAATTTAAAATGAAATTTTGGGGAATGTCTTACAGCGGTTTGTTGATATTTAACCAATATGTCGAAAATATCAACGAAATTTATCGATTTTACCTAAGATTTAAAAGTTCTTTTATGTGAGGTGAAGTTCCATATCTAATTTCTCTTACTTTTCAAATATTCTACGTAAATATCGACCGAATCAAAAAAATTTCAAACACTGCTTCAAAAGTTAGAAATGAACATCTTCAAAAGATTCCAAATCTATGTGCATTCATTGGGGTTTCCACCATTGTCGTTCTGTACGTTGCCAAAGATCAATGTAACTAAGCAATGCATGTGTGATTTCTCGGTTAAACCATAAACTTAATCACAAATTGCGTATATATTAATAAGTTTTGTTGCTGCCAAGCTGATCGACCTTATCTTGATTTGATTTACACGAAACATGTGCTTATAGTAAACAGTTCCTGCAAAAGTCGAACTAATTTGGTTATAAAGAGTTGACAACTTGACATGCGTGCGACAATGGTGGGATATCCACAAGGTTTTCATACGGCACAGACGAAAAAGTTTCACTATTTTTTTCTTGTAATTCAAACAAAGGGAGGTGGGAATCGAACACGTACAAGATCCTGCAAGAGTAACTGTTCTTAAGCACTTAATTGATTTACAAGTTCTTTTGTTGTTGCAAATTTATCACTTTCATTGTATACATGCATAAATCGTAATAATCTATAATATATATATATATATAGACTTTCATGTATGACTTCTTGGTATAAAAAACTTGCACACTATATGTGTATATATGTCAATATATATTTGATAGGGTAGGCTAGTGATCATCATTAATGGTGACTTCTTAGTTTAAAAGGCCAATAGCAGGCGTTTTGCTTTGGATTGGATGCCACAAGCCATCAGTTGGGTTAGGCCATTGAATGAATTCATTTTTCCCAAGAATCTCAATATTTTTCCTTCAGTGTTTGCTACTTTGATCTGTTCTATTTAATTGTTTCTTCAACAGTTTGGTATGGTAGTAACTAAACCATATGAATTTGATAATTAGTATAAATAATTTGGAACATGGGCTTTTGCTAGTTGATATATGATAAGATAGTTGACCTAACAAATGCAACAAAGTCGCTGCTGCTCCAGAAATTTGCTCGAAATTGAATAACATTGCATGTGGACTTACGAGGTTTAGGATGATGGAAAACCCAATGAAATGCAAACGGAAAGATTTTGGAATTAGAAGATGCTGGTTCGAAGAGATCCTAATTATGCCTTTAATAAAACTCACCCTTATAATCACCACCAGAAATGATCATTTGCTCGATGAAAGTTTGCCCAATGGACATACTTTCGTCAGATAAATAAACTTCAGATGTTCGTCGGGCAAAAACAGTCAACGTTTTGATTTATGGCAACTTATACACGACAAGTGTGTCAGGTTTTCTCATGCAAAGGTATATTTTATTATTTAAAATTTAAGATCTATCGTTCATCAGACAAATTAAAATGTTCCTCAAGCAAAGGTGTCAGGTTTCTTAAAATACCAATGAGGCATCACAAAGAAATGAATAATGTTTTTTTTTTGCTTTGGGAATCTGTCTTAAGATTTTCTTATAGTTTTATAGAATCTATTAATACTTGATTCCAACCAATGAGTGCATAGTCCAAAACCCAAATTCCTGGTAAACTAAGTTACGGCTCATGACATTTTGAACCATATGAGATCGTTTGGAAGATTCAACTAAAAGGGTGACAATTTTACACTTAACTTGAAGTTTCAAATTTGAATGTATGGAACACTGACCTGTACTTATAGAGGCCCAATAATTCACGAGATTTCATTTCCGTGTAGGAGAAGAGAAACTTTGTAATTGCAGCCACATGTCTGATATCACCGGCAAGGCGCTCAAAGTGGTGATTTGAGACTAGTTCCGTTCATTGTCAAGGAAAATGGAAATCTTATTTAGGAGTCGGTTGATAATCATTTCGTTTTAGTTTTAAGTTCTTATTTTGTTTTTTTTAAATGAAAAACTGAAAATTTGTTTGGTGTACTTTCAAATTTCAAAAAAAAAAAATTGAAAAATGAATACCAAAACTATAAATGAAAACAGAAAAACTGAAAACGAAACAGTTATGAAAAAATTTCTTATGGATCTCATTACGTAAATTATATCATGCCACCAAGGCCAAACAATGTGGTACAAGACAAAGTCACATTTCAATGCTCAATGCTGAAGAGTGATTGGAGTAATGTGAAGTCCATGTCCTACCTCTACTGGAGTAAACACATTCTTCCAAACAAGCTTCATCTGTGACGGAGTTGTGGTGCCAAATGATCGTGGTGGTGGAGATGGCCGTGGGGTACTGCTAGTAACTGTTGGCGTTAGATAGATTAGAAGAATATTTATGTTTCCTAGTTTGGTTTTAACTCTCTTTATTGTTCCTTGTGTCACAAGTAGAGAGGTCATAATATATATGTTTCCTCCCAATGGGAGAAGAGTAAGAAAATATTTGAAAGAATTATAATTTTATGTTGGTAACAAACCAGGTTTCGGTCTGTTTCTTCCTCTAACTCCTAAGATTCATTCACCACCGACTTGAGATTTAATCGTTGGCTGCCTAACAGCTATCTGCAACCAGCAACCATATTCAAGCCCAAAGGTTTCGAAGCAAGAAACATTCATGCGTAATCTCAATCTAGGAAAAAAAAAATTTAAACATAGCCGCTTTCGTGGCTGAGCAACAAGTTTCTTTTCCCATTGGGGGATCACTTATCTCCAGCAAGCCTTGCAAATCTTCATGCCAGCGGGATAGGCTGGTTGGGTTTAAAGCCCAAGGTGAAATAGGCTAGCATGCAAAGAGCACATGCACATGTGATGGGCCATGCACTGATATAAGCAACTACAACATTCATGTGGCCTTGTCGAGCCCACCAGCAAACAACTTGGACACCGGTTTGGACCCAGATAATTTGGGCCAGCAGCTGTCCCTATTAAACTTTATTTCATCTTAAGAAAAATCCGATGATTCAGGTATCACAAGCACAACTTTAATTTCATATGCTAATTTTGATACAGGTGGGATTATTGACTCCTGAGCCACTGATCATATGACTTATGATCATACTTTATTTAACTATAACAACACCACCACAAGATAGTGTTACAAGGGCGGGTTATCACTTACTCATACTCTTTCATTACTTAACTATTTACTTGTTCCCACTCTCTAGCCATTTGTTATCTGTGGGGCAGGTCACTGAGCAATTAGATTGTGTTGTGCAAATGTTTCAATCTTTCTGTTTACTCATGGATATCTGGACTCAGGCTATCATTGGCATGGTAGTAAGAGAAGGGGGTTGTATTATGTTGGCGATGTTGTACAAGGCCATGTTCATCAAGTTCAAGGTTGTAATAGTGGAAAGTTGAAGACTATGCAATTGTGGCATCGTCATCTTGGTCATGTTTCCTTTGGTTATTTAGGAAAATTACTTCCGACATTGTTTAGGAATATTTCAGATTCTTCTCTACAATGTAATGTTTTCACATTAACTAAAAGCCATCGTGCTTCGTATTCTCCAAGTTTTAGTAAGCGAACAGTTCCTTTTGAGTTAGTACATTCTGATGTGCAGGGACCATCTCCAGTTACTCAGAATGGAGTGCGTTGGTTTGTAACATTCGTTGATGATTGCACCATGATGACTTGGCTGTACCTCATGAAAAATAAGAGTGATGTGGGTGGCATTTCAAAATATTTTATCACATGATTTACAATCAATATTCGCTCTCTGTTAAAGGACTTCGATTTGACAATGGTGGCGAATATCTTAATCAGGATCTCTGTTAAAGGACTTTGATTTGACAATGGTGGCGAATATCTTAATCAGGATCTTTCTCAGTTTTTCAAAGAAAAGGGTATTCTCCATGAAACTACTTGCCCTCAGACCCCACAGTAAAATGGAGTAGTTGAATAAAAGAATTGACACATACTTGAGATTACATGTGCCCTCCTCATTGGTGTATGTGCACCTAAGACGTATTGGGCCGATGCGGTAACTTATGCCATTTATCTCATGAACCGAATATCATCGCATGTTCTTTCTTTTAGAACTTCTTTGATTGTGCTTGATGATTATGTTTCACTTCCTTCCACCCTTCATCTCAAACCCCAAGTTTTTGGGTGCGGGGCATACGTCCATCTTCACAAAAATCAATGCATGAAACTTGATCCATGTGCAGTGCAATGTGTTTTCATTGGATTTAGTCCTCAACAAAAGGGTTATTGGTGCTATCATCCATCTACTTGACATACGTACGTCACCATGGATGTTACCTTCTCTAAAGATGAATTATTTTTCCCTTTTTGCATACTCCTCAGCAGGAGACAACCTTAATTGACGATTATGGCAGCTTTGGTGAAGTTGAAATATTACCTTCATCACATTCTAATTCACATGCAGATCATGCTAGCCCAAATGGGATGACTGAAACAATACTTCTGACACCACCCGCAGATCACACTAGCCCAAGTGGCCCAAATGGGCTAATTACTGATCAAGACCTTAGCAGCACAGAACCTACTGCTGGAATGAATGGGCAACAAGATCGTCAAAACAGCCCAAATGGGCGTCATGATGAGCTTGCTATTACCAACCTAAATAGGTAAAATTTGGAGAGAATTAGTGGTGGCCCGAGTAGGCCTAGTTTGGTGATTAATGGTGCAGGCCCAAGTGGTAGGAATCCAGAAATGAATAGACAACTTCATAACGATTTCAATGATGCAGAAGCAGAACACGACAACCCTACCTATACTTCTTAAGTACGCGACCATGATAAAACGGAATGTGGTGGTGAGGTCTTCGGCAGATGCTGAGTACAAGGGAATGACATATGGTATTTATGGGCTTTTGTGGCTTTAGATCTTGCTTACTGAGATGGGGTTTAAGCATAGAGATCTTATGTTGTTGTACTGTGATAATCAAGCAGCATGAGAGATAACTAATAATCCAATGCAATATGATATGACTAAACATGTTAAGGTGGATAGGCACTTCATAAAAGAAAAGTTGGATATCAAGTTAGTTGACATTCCGTTCGCGAAGACAGATGAGCAGCTGATAGATGTTGGCTTAAGAGATATCTATGCAGGGGGAATGTTGGCATGAGCAAATATTTAGATAGATTATGAGAATATTTATGTTTCCTAGTTTGGTTGTAACTCTCTTTAATATTTCTTGTGTCACAAGGAGATAGGTCATATATATGTTTCCTCCTAACAGGAAAAGAGTAAGAAAGAAAAGATTTGAAACAATTATAATTTTATGTGTAAGAATTGTTCTCTTGGGCAACAAGAAGTGAGAGAATAAGCAAGAAAATCAAAACATATGAACTCCCACCATGCTTTATTTGTGTGAAATTTACTTTCTGCTCCACTATGATCAATGCTAGCAAGAACAATGTTAATCCAAGTGAAATAAAAAAAATAATTTATATAAGACATTGGTGTTGTTCTTTTTCTTTGTTGTTCCAACTCCTGTAAAGCTGAATGGTACGAAGGAATTGAAAATTGTCGATCCGTCGGAAAGATAGGGAATCAAGGCCAGCTGGTCCCCCGCCACCAATGCTGCTATGATTTTTTCTTATTTAAACAGACGTTATAAATTCATTATATGATAGAGAAAATAGGTCATCTCTTAGAATGGAACAGAAACAATTAGGTTCGAACAAGACAAGGTAATTAATAACGTACTGAAATTGATTTCAAATTAACTATTTACTTATAAAGTAAAATAATGTTACCGAAATTTGGAAATGAATGCTAGAAGTTTGAAGATGTCAAATATCGGAACATGCGTACAAGTTCAATTCGGGTGTTTAGACCCTCACTTTCCACATGTGTGTCGATCTCGACACTTTTACCTATTAGGAATGACACGCCCCTGATCCTGATGTTCCCCGAACACCAAGGTAGGTACGTGTTGGCCGACACTCAAGAGTGACGAAAGCCATTTATTGAAAACATGAAAACTAAAATATGAATATGATGAAATAAATTTAAATATAATTAATATGCAAATGAGGATCGTGTTCAGAGCACACATCTAATCTAGAACACTAAAAGAAATAATATGAAATTTGAATGAACAAAGAATGGGTCCTACACCGAGAGGACTCGAAGATGCTGATGCGGAAGTACCTTGACGCCGGGATTGTATGCCTCGATTCTAAGTTTTGAAGGGGGCGCAAAGCAAACATGAGTGGACCAAGTTGATATATACATATATATATATATAATAAAACAGTTATGAACATATTAACCCCCAAGTTTTATGAAAACTCAATAGCATAATATGTAATAGGTTTTTCAAAAACCCTAGCATGCCATAAAACCTTCCATAAAATATATCTCGTATATAGTGTGCTAATTAGTGGTATCATGATCGTTCGAAGGCAGAACATAGAACTCTTCCTTCATAACACTTCTTTCACAAATATCAATCGCCCACAGGCTCCTACAGCACCCACCTGAAGGCATATATAAGTATCATCGCCCGAAGGCTCCTACAACACCTAACCTGAAGGTCAATAATAGGGACCACTAGATATGCACAAAACCACTGAAAATAATCTTTCCAAACATAGGTACATATATCTCAAAAGCACATTCATAGTATAAAATAATCCATCATCTATACTATAAAGAAGTGTGTGAAAACATGTTCTAAATAGTATATCATCATCTATCAGATATCCTACAAGAACATGGGTTTGATAGAAAGTATGGTATTCCAAAATAAGTTTAGTATAGCATGATAATCAATTTCTCATAAAAAGTTTCATAAAGCGTAATCATTAAATCATGTTTTTCATGTATGCATTTCTACTATTAAAATATGCAGTTCAAAAGGGGTCCATTCACAGTATTTCGCCGTCCAAAAGCTGCGTAAGCTAGCGAAGATGGAAACCTCGCAATATATGCACCTAAGCAAATAAAGGGTACAATTAATAAAATTCTATTCAAATGATTGAATTTAGGAAAACGAACGTCAGAAACAGATTCAGGACGTCGAATTACCCTAAGAAGGGTCCCGAGTAAATTTTTGAAAAGTCAACAGGGGAATATTCCTTGGAATATTCTAGGAATATTATGTCTGATAAGCTCGAGGGTTTGGGCTGCATGGCCCTTGGGTTTTTGAGCTTGGGTCCAAGCTTCACATGGCCCAAGGGCCTTAGTTCACTTAAGGTTTTGGGTTGGGTTTTAGAATTAGGAAATTGGGTTGGGTTTAGGTTTCTAGGTAAAAGGGTTGGGGGTTTCACGAGCTTTAGGCCCTCTTTGCCTGGCCCAAAAGGCCTCGACTCCTTGGGGTTTTGGGCTTGAAAGCCCAGCTCGAGTCCAACACATGGGTCGCCAAACGCAAAGGAAAAGATCTATGTTCTGCCTTCTATGAGGCTTGAAACATAACCATTTCACATAAACCAAAATACCAAAATAAAGCTCATGGAGCAAGGAAGAGATCTATACCAATTTCGAGGCGATTGGTGGCCGAAGTCGGCTAGAAAACGCCTGCAAAGGTCGAGTTCTCATCGAAAAATATGGAGGAAACTTCCGGATCTGTATTCACGTCCAAACCTTCACCAAAGTCACTTTTTATCGTCAATAAAGTGATCTAGCCTAGGGGGAGGAAGATAGCAGGAGTTTCAAAGCTCACCTTCGCCGGAAACGACGATACATCATCGAAAATGGATGCACAGTAACTGTTCCGTGCTATTTGAAGGAGAAGAAGAGTTTTCCTTGCTTAGTTTAGGACCTAGAATGATGGTTGCTTGAGGGTGTGCTTGCCAGAGTGATAAGGTGGTTGAAGTGATGGGTGCGTGGGTGCGGTGCTCGAGTAGAATGAAAGAGTGCAAAGAGAGAGAGAGAGCACGGGTAGAGATGAGAGAGATAGGGAAAAAAAGAGAAAAAGATATGATGAAGAAAGATTGGGGCCGGGGGACACAAATAAAGGGGTAGGCCCCTTGGGCTCACCAATTAAGACCCAAAACCCATTTTAAAATAAAAAACCAAAATTTCTTTTAAAATAGGGGGTGAGGTTTTACAGGGAATAATTTCCCTTCATTCTTTTGGTGGCTACAATTTGAAGTTGTGGGGAGGTTGCTTAAGGACAATGAAATTTTTCTTTTTCTGTTTTAGGTGCTTGGCTAGTTCTCATCTCAGGCGTTCTGCAGGGGACTAGATCTTGGTCAGTGTCAAGTACTTTGGAGGCAAGTGTTTCAGCAGCTAAAGAGGATCCAATAGTTCATAGTTTCCTTGTGTGCTTTTCTATATTGGGCTCAACTTTCGAGTTGGGCTTTTCTTTGGTGATTGTTTTGGAGGCTTATCTTTAACTTTGCATTTTCTGTGTGTTTAGGCCTCCAGTCTTGTATGTAAGGTGTGTTGGTAATAAAAAATTATCTTAGAGATGTCAAATATAATATGTCAAAATTTTATTTGATGGCTAATGTGGTATATTGAATACAAATGTTAAATCTTCTTCTTTTTCAATGGATGTGTCAAATATTTATTTTATTATTATATTGGCCCGGTAGTTCATTAACTATTAAAATTAATTAAAATTAATTTTAGTTTTTATTCTATTGGTTGTCAATGAGACCATGCATTAAAAATTAAATAAAATATATTTGACTTCTTTTTTGTTTGTTGTAAAAAAAAAAAAAAAAAATGAAGCTAGAAACCAAGGAGTCAAATGACTGTTGCCACATGATATATGACATCTTCTTTTAGTCATATTTGGCATATTGGGCATATCCATTAGAGATGGTCTAAAATAATACGTCTTTCATCTTCTTTCGACACATGTTTATCAAAAACAACTCAGAACTCACTAAATTGGCTCAAGTCACTTATATATGAAAGTTTTTTGTAATTGTGGTTGTTGTTTTGCTTTGTCAAAGAGAGCCTTCGTGGTGGTTATAATTTATGGTTCAAACTCAGATCTTTGAGTGGCGTCTATTGTTTGAAGTTAAGGTTGTTTTTTCTTTTTTTTTGGTTTGTGCACATACCAAAAGAATATGAGAAGGAAGCTCGACTTTTGTTGAAAATGATTTGTACTAGTGCTTCTTTACTAATAATTGCAAGATCATCATAGAGTGTGTGAACTTTTCCTTGTGATGCAGTTATGTGGGTTATATGAGTTGCAATGTTTAGCCATCGTAAGTATTAGCTTTCTTGTTTAGTCCTCGTAATTATATTGTATTCATAATGAATTTATAATTATAAAACTATGTGATATTTTTTTGCGTGTGATGTTTTGGTTACTTTTGACATTTTGTCCTATATGTTGTTGAGGTTACCTTGATAAACTCTTATTACTTTTAAAAAAAAAATCACTCATAGACACGCAACACGTTACACGAAAAAGAATGATAAAACCAAATCAAAGAAAGAAAAAAACAAGATATATCCAATGCAAACTACCACCATATATGTTTATGTGTGTATACACATATACATATATAAATTGAAATCCAACAACCGTTTCATGAAGAGAAGAAAACCCAACAATCCAAATCCAAAAACCCACACAATTAAACAAGTGCATGCAATCACCGTGGGCTCGATCGGCTCAAGCTTTACAACCTTCGCATCTTTGATCATCTTTGCAGCTTTACTAATCTGGAGAATAACAAGTTGGGTAATGTATATCCAACTCACTCTTAATTCATCCCAATTCTGCACTCATATTAATTTCTTTATCCAAGCTAGTCTAGTAAATGACTAATTATCTTATTTACTAATTGGGAAAATTAATGATCATGGACCCTTTTGTAGATTTCTTTAGGTGCTTTCACTTTTGTCTATACCAGCATTTCATAATTAAGATGTTTACATACATGTTAATTAAGTTCTTGAACGTTAGCATGAGTTGCATAATATTTGCAACTTTTGTATGAACTATGAAGAATATGATCGATTGTAATATTCCTCAAAAATATCACTAATCACAATTTAATATGAATTAATGATGATCGATATATTATTTGCGAATCTGTGATGCATGAACCATGCAACCAATGATCTACATGTCAACTTATATGGTCGATACTAAAACATTTGTCCTTTGTTTTACACTATAACATATCCATGTGTTGATAAGCATGCATGAAAACTTCTCTTCTTTTCTGTTTCTGGTCCCACTTGATCAGCAAGTTAACCCCTAATTAAGTTACAAGTTATATTTCCCACAAACTACAGTAAATAATAAACCGCCAAACATTTCATCTGTAATTACATTTTGCAATCCAATCCATGGCTTGCATTAGTGAACATTTTCCTTCTGTTTTGAATTATGCTTTTTATATGGATATGAATGACTGGCTAGGTATATTACATATATGTTTGTATAGTCATAATGTCACAAAAACTATTCGAATTTCATTTAAAAACATATATATATATATATATATCATTGTTTTTCTATTTCTAGATATGAGAGTTCATGGAAATGAAAATGGCGGTGGTGGTGGTGGTGTTATGGCTTCATAAGCTGACATGAAAGGCTTCGCCATGCAAGTCCTCACAGGACGTTGGCTCATGCTATTTGTCTCTTAACTAGTGATGACTAGTGCCGGTGCAAGCTTCATGTTTAGCTTTTACTCGAACGATATCAAATATGTCATTGGCTATGACCAAACTACAATCAATATGCTCGCCTTTTTCAATGACTTAGGCGCTGACATTGGCATCCACTCCGGTCTAATCAACGAAGTCACACCGCCGTGGATTGTCATAACAATTGGTGTAACATTGAACTTTGCTGGGTACTTCATGGTATGGTTAGCCATAACCAGAAAAATAACCAAGCCCCAAGTTTGGCATATGTGTTTGTACATCACAATGGGTGCAAATTCACACATCGGGGCAATAGTTACATGCGTAAAAAACTTCCAAAGAAGCCAAGGCCTCTTGTTGGGGCTTTTGAATGGCTACATTAGTCTAAGTTGTGCAATGATCACACAAATATACCATGCTTTGTATGGTGATGACACAAAGTCCTTCACTCTCTTTATAGCATGGCTTCCTTTAGCAATTTCCTTGATCTTTCTTCATACCATTCGGATCATCAACACTACACCAACAAAGAATGACACTAGGGTTTTGTATAAATTCTTATTTATTTCACTTGGAATGGCAGGGTTCTTGTTAATAATAACCCTCGTAGAGCAAAAGGTGAAGTTCACACAAGCTGAGTATGGTGGGAGCTCAATTGTGGTACTTTTCTTACTCTTTCTCCCACTTAGTATTTTGTTGCTGAAGAGTATAATTCCTAGAGGAACAAGAGATTAAGTAGTGAAAATCATGATAATGATCGAACAAGAAGCGTTGTTTCGACTGCGGCATCAATATCTCACAAGAACAAGCCTTCTTGTTGGAATAATATATTCAGTCATCCGGAGATAGGGCAGAACTACACCATACTCCAAGTAGTGTTCAGCATTGGGATGATAACTTTGTTCTTGACAACACTCTGCGGTATCGGTGGCATGTTGAAAATGATGGATAATTTAGGTCAAATTGGGATAGCCCTAGGGTGCTCCTTGGACAACGTAAGAACTTTTGTTTCCATCACAAACATATGGACTTACCTAGGACAGGTCATAGTAGGATTAGTCTTGGACATTTTTATCACAAAGTGCAAATGCCCTAGGCCTCTAATGTTCACTTTGTCCTTCTTGTTGTCCTGCGTTGGCCACATTCTAATTGCATTCGATGTCCCAAATGACCTCTACGTGGCTTCAATCATTACATGATTTTGCTTTGGTGCGTAGTGGCCATTGATTTTTGCAATCACTTTTGAGATCTTCAGGCTTAAACATTGTTATACTTTGACCAATGTTGGGCAAATGGCTTGCCCACTTGGGTCATTTTTGTTTAATGTGAAGGTCACAGTGTTTCTATACGATAAGGAGGCAGAGAAGCAGTTGATAGCTATGGGATTGGAGAGGAAACATGGGGAAGGATTAAATTTTACTGGAGGACAATGTTACAAATTGTCCTTCATTATAATTATTGCTGGCATTTCTTGATGTACTAATATCCCTGGTTTTGGTGGTTCGGACTAGGAAATTTTAGACCAGTGATATTTATAACAAGTACAAAGATGAGGCAGCAAATAAGTCTGAAATAGAGGTGGTGAATGAGGGCTTGGTAAATTAAGGTTATGTGCTAAATAGACATGCTGGGTGGGTTTAATTAATAAGAGTGTTATCTCTTTGTTTTAAATTATGATGGTAGTGGCCACTTAGTATTACGGTTTAGTGATATTCTTCTTCATTTGTAAGTGATGTCCTAGGTTCAATTCTCGCCAAAAGTGAATTTGAACCCATTATGAGGCTTAGCCAATTCCCAGCCTAACAAATCGAGAGGTGTAGCCGCAATAGCACCTGTTTTTATATGTTTGTTGGCTTTACCTCTTTTTAACCTCTTAGTATAAATAATATCGTTTGTTAAAAAAAAATAAATAAATAAAAAAGGTTGATTTAACAAATTTTCACTTTATTAGTGGTAAATTACCAATATCTTTAACTTATGTAAATTTTTAATTTTATATCATATTTGTTGTAATAGCATCATAACTTACAATATTGACAAACTAATTTTTTTTTTTCTTTTCAAACCTCACCCACATATCAACATAGCATCTCTAATTTTTTTTTTTTTTTTAAAAAGTAAAAAAAATCCACATTTTCTCTCTCTCACATTTCTGCCCATCTTCTTTCTTTTCAATATTATAGTTTTATTTTTCTTTTTAGTATTTTATATTTACACACATAATGTGTGGGCTTGATCTAGTTTAAATGATGCAAAGGCTAAATTAAAAATTAATAGCATCATAATACTAAAGTGGAGAGTCCCACACCAAGTCAGCATATTAACAGATTTTTTAACAGAATTTAAATAGAAGAACGACATTGATTTGCAACGCCTTTATTCACGGACAACATTGATTGATTTTCAACGTTGTGGACCATCTTGATAGAGTGAGTCAATTTCAAAGAATATCGGTGATAAAAATAAAAATAAAAAACCTACAAAAAGTGTGATATCCCACATCACACATGGGAGTGATCCTTATATGTATATTTTCATCCCTACCTGGCACGAGGCCTTTTGGGAGCTCACTGGCTTCGGGTTCCGTAGGAACTCCGAAGTTAAGCAAGAAGGGGGCTAGAGCAATCCCATGATGGGTGACCCACTGGAAAGTTGTTCGTGAGTTCCCAAAAACAAAACCGTGAGGGAATGGTAAATCCAAAGCGGACAATATCATTCTACAGTGGTGGAGCGGGCCCGGGAAGTGATCCGCCCGGTGCATGGATGTGACAATTTGGTATCAGAGCCTAACCCTAATTGTGGTGTGCAGACGAGGACGTTGGGCCCTTAAGGGTGGTGGATTGTGATATCCCACATCGCCTAGGGGAGTGATCCTTATATGTATATTCTTATCCCTACCTAGCATGAGGTCTTTTGGGAGCTCACTGGCTTCGGGTTCCGTACGAACTCCGAAGTTAAGCGAGAAGAGGGCTAGAGCAATCCCATGATGGGTGACCCACTGGAAAGTTGCTCGTGAGTTCACAAAAACAAAACCGTGAGAGAATGGTAAGCCCAAAGCGGACAATATCATGTTATGATGGTGGAGCGGGTCCGGGAAGTGATCCGCCCCAGACCGGGATGTGACAAAAAGTATGTGTAAATTTCAATTTTTTTTTTCTTTCTATCATTTGTCAATTATATGAGTTCCAAGTACGTATTAAATTACCTTGTAAATCAAAATTGATCATCTACATTCCACAACTGATGAAATTATAGAACTTAAATTGAAAGTATAGAGAGCAAAATGAAAGAGATCCACAATTCATAAGGCATTACTAGATTTTTCACAAAAATTAATAAAATAATTCTTTTGATAAATTATCCATATTTTTAAAAAGAACAATACTTGGTTATTGAATTTCAGTAATCACTCATGTGGAGCCAAAAATAATCACAAGGTAACATGTGGATTTTTGGGTAAAAAATGATAAAATTACCCTCGAGACACACCGGGATTCTTACGCGCAAGCAGTGGGCAATCATCTTTCAACCAAGTCAAAAGTGCCCAAAATGAGTAACATTTCAAAACATATTTCATCCATCCTCATCAAATCCTCTCCACAAGGTAACTCCCAAATCTTTCCCCTTTTATTATATTAATTAGCTAATCAATTAGGCAATTATTCTATTAATTGGCTAATTAATTAATTAATTGTTCAATTATTCCCAATTGAACATAAATCAAGAACCTAGCCCACAAAAGGAGCCAAGTGGCCGATCCTCTCTCACCCAAGGAGGCCGGCCACACCTCTATAAATACTACCTCATTCTCTCCAAAATTCAGTCTCAATTCTCTTGCTAAACTCTCTAAATTCTCCAAACACTTTTCCATCAAAATTCTAACTTTCAAAGGTTCTTCGATGGGTGAGGATAAACGAATTCCCCGACGCCCACATAGGTCTGTTTTCCAGTGCGAGAGGATAAACTAATTGCTTTCCAATGCGAGAGGGTAAACCAATTCCCTAACACCCACATTGGTTTGCACTCCAAGGCGACATGATAAACTTACACTTCGAATATCCAGACGTGGATGAGTCGGGCTGCCCTGGTATAACTAGGTACACGATGGCTTGTGCCGGGATTCCTAGAAATAGCCACAATAGTATTTTTCAAGGCTTAGCTAGCTGAAAGATTTTGGGTCTCTTGGCCTAATTCGAGAGGGACCGGGCCCTAGAGACGGAGGGGGCACATTACGCAGTATGCCCTACAGGAGGCTGCCCTGGAACCCTAAAGCCGTTACTGAATGTACTAAGGTAGCCTATGCTTTCTAGAAGACTGCCTATGGCTTGCCTTTCGAATAGTAAAGCCACACTAGACTTATACAACCGCACATTCTTATGAAAAGTTAAACAAGCTAGCGTGCATATACAAAGCTTTATTCACTCTCGACATGCTACGTAGTCGATAAGCTTCCTCCCTGCCAAGCGCAGAACGACCTACACCAAGTCCTAAAGTGTTGTGATACCAGCTACGCAAGCTACAGAATTGGAGAAAGCCAAGATTAACAGCCTAGTGATCACGCAGACTTGTCTGTTTCTGTAAGTAAGGCGTCCGATTGCCAACCCTATGGCTAACAACTTTGCAAAGTTCTACACCAACACCTACAACTGCATAGGCTACATGGTCTGTCTATAAAGTTTAAAGGTTAGGGCATGAACAAAAGAAGCAAAGATGGAGAAAAGTGAAGAAAACAAGTTTATTAAATTTTCTAGCAAAATTGATAAATGACTAACAAAAATCGAAGGAGTTCAAGCAAAGCAAAAGGAACAAGGAACACAAAGAAATTTTTAAAGACTACCAAGAAGACAACTCTTCAGCAACTTAGACACTCCACGACTACTCGGTTGCCATATCTTCAGCAGTCGCGACATTCTCAACAGTAGCACCATCCAGCGCTTCACCCCCGGCTGCTCCAGCCTTAGCACCAATCTTTTTTACTACTTCACAAATAGAAACCTTAAAAGTAAATGCAAGCAAGCATTCCAGAGAAATAGAGAAACAAGCATTTATGTCTTCAAGCAGATTTGGTTTCAAGAGCGCACAGATCTCAGTAGCCTCCCCAAAAGCAGGCTTAGTGGATTTTCAAAGCTGTCTACGATAGCAGTCTCATCCTTCACAGCAAGCAAATCAATCTCAGCAGCAGAAGGAGTGGGCCTTAATGCCACTTTAGCAGCAAAGTCCACCTTATCACTCTTTATAATAGCAAACCTCTCCAAAGGTGAACCAGACTTAGCTCCTAACGGACATCTTGGTACAAACTTCAGCACTAGAGGCATGACAAGACCTTTACGCTGAGCAATCCTATCAGCAATCACACTAGCCATTCTCAACACGGCAGACGCTACATGCTCAGATCTAGCAGCCTCATTTTTCTTCCCATTAGAATAAGTCATGTTAATCACGGGCTTTTCAGCAATAGGCGGACCCTCACAAGCAGTGGAGGAAATCTTCAGTTTTTTCTCAACTGGCATCTCTTGAGCAGGTAAGGAAGATCTCTTCTTTCCACCTTCATTCATGGTAGGCTCCACGACAACGATCAGACGAGCTAATGCATTCACCTTGATCCTCTTTACCTCATATCTTGGGAGCAGCCCACCTTTCTCCTGGCCAAGAGAACTAAGCAGCCAATGCCATTCACGGTACTCAGCAAGGGAGCTCAACCCATAATGGCTTTTCCTTTATTTTTTCTCTCTTGGACCAGCAGGCAGAAGGCCTGCATGCTAAGCTTCTAGTAACTCATGAGGCTCGCAACCTCCTTATTTTTCTCAATCGCTAGCCTGGCCCGATCCAGGTCCAAGAGGCCAAAGAACATGAGCCATGCGGCTCGCTTAGCACTGCGCCCTAGCACCTCAATCCACGGCCCCATCCGCACAAGCTGCCCTTGGCTTTAGCCAAGCCATACAACCTAAGCAGTGGTCCCTACCACAACACCTCATCGGCCCATGCCGAGCCGACTCCTAGCCTCTATTAACCGACGTGTCGTACCACCCCGACAATTGCCCCGCGACAGCACTATCCAAACAAAAGACAAGAAAAATTAAATTTTTCTTGCCTTGGTGCAGAGTGGAGAAGACAAAGCAAGTAACGAAAGACAATCCTTTGCACTGGCAAGATGTAGAAGATTGCTAGAGGAGGGGGAACACATATCATCTAAGCTTTCTCTCTCTCTCTTGTAGGGTAGAATAAATCGCTCTCCAAAGTTGATTTAATAATCCACTTAAGGTGGACTTAAATAGGTTTTAAGAGAAATTTATTTTCCTTTCCTAGAAAGATCTAATTTCCAATTAAAGAGAGAATCTACATTAAAATAGGAAGAAGTCCTAAGTTTCCTAAAGCAAGAAAATCTCTACACTTGTTGTCCTTTCCTGCGAGCAGCCAAACAGGTGTGGGGGTATTTGTGGAGCCAAAAATAATCACAAGGCGACACGTGGACTTTTGGGTAAAAAAGGACAAAATTACCTTCAAGGCACACCGGGATTCCTACGCGTGAGCAGCGGGCAATCGTCCCTCAACCAAGTCAAAAGTGCCCAAAATAGGTAACAATTAAAAACCTATTTCATCCATCATCATCAAATCCTCTCCACAAGGTAACTTCCAAATCTTTTCCCTTTTATTATATTAATTAGCTAATCAATTAGTCAATTATTCTATTAATTGGTTAATTAATTAGTTAATTATTCAATTATTCCCAATTGAACACAAATCAAGAACCTAGCCCCCAAAAAGAGCCAAGTGGCTGGTCCTCTCTCACCCAAGGCGGCCGGCCACACCCCTATAAATACTACCCCATTCTCTCCAAAACTCAATCCCAATTCTCTTGCTAAACTCTCTAAATTCTCCAAACAATTTTCCCTCAAAATTCTAACTTTGGCATCAGAGGTTCTTTGCCCAAAACCCCCCCTCAATCATCATGGGCGCGTGAGGCTCTTGGCCTTGACCGAAGATGTTATTTGTTTTGTAGATGCAATTTTGTCCAAGAGTACAGAGGAAGAAATTTGCATCCACAACTTCTACTCTCACCTAATTAGATTTAAATAGTGTCTAGCTTGTGTTTATAATTTTAATGATTTAGACACGTATCCAAATCTGATTGGATAAAAACAGAAGTGACTGATGAATTTTCAACAAAACATATTGTTTTTTTCAAAATAGAAATTTAGGAAGAAAAAAAGAAAATTCCAAATTTGTAGCAAGAACATGTCACCAAAGCCTTCTTTCCATCATTTCACCAAGCATAAACTGATTTGACGTTAACACCCACTTGCCAACAACCACGCCAAAGCCGTCAAAAAGCGTACAAACGAAGGACAGGAGTGTAAAATCGCAAACACTTTCTATTTCCCCACCTGCCACCTACACATAAAAAAGCTGAGAACTTTGAGGCCCAATTCACCTGTCAGCAGTGGCACCAAAGACTGAAACTTCTCTCTCTCTCTCTCTCTCTCTCTCGCTGCATGTGAGATTGAGGCAATCGTTCTCAGAAACCTCACATTGTGATGGCGTCGAAGGGAAAGGGGATCGCCACCGGAGGTGGATTCTCCGGCGGCAAGCGCAAGCACGACGACGACAAGTCCGGTGGTGGCCGGAAGAGGAGCAACCCCGGCGTCCTCAGATTCTTCGAAGACGCCGCTGCCGAATCCGACGACGGAATCGACAGTGACTTCGATGACGGTATATTCTGTTTCTGACTTCGTTTTGGATCGCGCATTTTCCATCTGGTTTCGGATTTCTAGGGTTTTTGAAATGGGTATTTTTTTTTTTAGCTTCCTTTGTGCATGTTGACAGGTTTATCTTTATTAATTTTTATGCGTTTTCCTTTGTATGTTTGAATTTCTGGCTTTTGTGGTTGCTTGGTGGAGGTTCAATTTTTTATAAAGTTTATTGATCAATTTATTTTTGAAGTGTATAGTGGGGTTGTTTAATTTCTTAAACTTGTTTGTTGACCATAATGTAAAATGGTTTTGAGAGACTTTCTTCAATTTCATTGGGTCGATACCAATTTCATACAATGAAACTTATGTTCATTTGGACATTGTTGTGCTGATGTTGTTCAGTATGCACTATTGCAGTTGCATGCTGTGTTATATGGGACATCTAAACTACATTTTTGGGTTGGTGATGGTTATGATAAGTGATGCAAGTGGCCCTCTACCACAGGAGTGTTTCCTTGCACCACGGTGTGGGTTTGAACCCCATTGACTCCCTAATCTAATATATCTATCGTTTGGCAAGTGGCCCTTTACCAAAGTGGTGGAAAGGTGTTGAGCCCTTGTATGACGGCGTGGGTTCAAACCCTGCTGGTAACTAATCTAACAAAATCTATCGTTTGACAAAAAAAAAAAAAAAAAAAAACAAATCTATCATTTGACCAAAAAAAAAAAAAAACCGTTATAACAAGCGTCTGTGCCCACATCGTGAAGTCCATCAAAACAAGCTGCACTTTTGCGGTAGATGGTGAAATTTTGGCGTAATTGTACAGGGTTAGTTATGACTAGTCATGGAATATATGTCTTAGGTGTGCAAAAAAAGTACCATGATAAATGAGTCTCTGCATTTCACCTATGAAATCTGTGTTTACAGTGGAAGTTTCTTTTGAAATGATTGATTGCAGATTTTATGGATGAAGAATTTGAAACAGAACCTGTAGCCCAGAATGACCCATGGAAAGCACATAACCTTCCATTCGTTCCTAAGGAGGAGGATCTGGATGGTGAAGAATTTGAAAAAATGATGGAAGAACGATACAGGAGTGGTTCTAGCAATGTAACCTATGCTGAAGATAATTATGAGAACAAAAGGTCGATTGATGGAAATGTTCTGCCTACTGTTAAGGATCCAGTCATCTGGAAAGTAAAATGCATGGTATGACATTGAATGTTATGTTACATATTTTTTTTTCTGGGTAGAAAAGTTCTGAAATAGCTCCAAACGACTCTCTTTTTTTCTTCTTCTATAAAGAACCACAATCATTTCTCAGTCAAATGTTTTGGGCTGTAGGTTGGACGTGAGAGGCATTCAGCTTTCTGTATGATGCAAAAGTTTGTTGACTTCCGATCACTAGGTACCAAACTACAGATTGTTTCTGCATTTGCTGTTGAGCACATCAAGGGTTTTGTTTTCGTTGAAGCTGACAAGCAGTCTGATATTAATGAGGTGATCGTTTCTTTGGATGTTGTAGAAAGTTGATCTTTTTATTGGTCAATACAGGAAAAGTTTCTTGTTTGGGCAATACTATTCTTAATCTTAATTTACTAATATCTGAACCATCATTGATTTTCTTAGGCATGTAAAGGAATTTGTAGTATATACCCTTCCCGAGTAATGCCAGTTCCAAATAATGAAGTTACTCATTTGCTGTCTCCTCGGACTAAATCCAATGGAATTACTGCGGGCATGTGGGCCCGTGTGAAGAATGGGAACTACAAGGGTGATTTGGCACAGGTATAATTTGTCCCAAGTTGGGTTGGTTGGGTTGCTTTAAGGGTTGACACTTGTTTCCCCTATCTGGATTTTGTTTCTGTAGGTTGTGTTTGTGAACGATTTACGAAAAAGAGCAACCTTAAAGCTGATCCCCAGAATTGATCTTCAAGCAATGGCTGCAAAATTTGTAAGAACTATCTTTCCTGTTTCTGTTTGTTGTTTGAGTTTCTTTATCACATGCTTTCCTCTTCCTGTTTGTTGGTAACGGGTTCATTGTCATCAATATCTTTCCTCTAATGCTTGTTTAATTGGTTTTGGATATGTGATGTCTTTGTGTATCTGCAACTTTGCTATCCAGATTTTATTTTGAATCTGAATACGATTTAAGATTCTGTATGTGTTTGATTCCTTTCACTCTATAGGGTGGAGGAGGTACTAGAAAGAAAAGGCCTGCTCCTGCCCCAAGATTGATCAGCTCAAACGAACTTGAGTATGACACAGATCATTGGCTGGTAGTTCATTATTTCATGCTAGTTTCTGATCTGATATTTATTTATTTATTTATTTTGTGTGTAGGGAGTTCCGCCCTCTCATTCAGTACAGGACTGATCGTGAAAGTGGCATGAAGTTTGAGTTTCTTGATGGTCTGATGTTCAAGGATGGATATTTGTACAAAAAAGTATCAATAGATTCATTAAGCTTCTGGGGTGTTCTGCCATCAGAAGAGGAACTACTGAAATTCAAGCCTTCTGAGAACACCAAAAATGAGGACGAGGACTGGCTTACAGAACTTTATGGTACAACAGAAAAGAAAAGGCGGACCATCAAAATTGAAGAAGGTGGTGGTAAAGGAGAGGGTTCATCGGGTTCTATGGGGAAAGGAGGGGGTTCATCAGGGTCTATGGGGAAAGGAGAGGGCTCATCAGGGTCTATGGGGAAAGGAGAGGGCTCATCAGGATCTTTGGGGAAAGGAGAGGGTTCATCAGGACCTATGGGGAAAGGAGAGGGCTCATCGCAGTCTATGGGGAAAGGAGAGGGTTCATCTGGGTCTAAGGGGAAAGGAGAGGGTTCGTCAGGTTCAATGGGGAAGGGAGAGGACTCATCAACGTCTATGGGGAAAGGCGGGGGTTCTTCAGGCTCTGGTGGGAGTGGTTTTGAACTGTATGATCTTGTTTGTTTTGGGTGAGTCCTGTATGAACTTATGTGACCTTGGTGACCTTCCATGAACTGCTTATGTACATCAAAATGATTTTTACTGGTCATGATTTCTTTTGCAGCCGGAAAGATTTTGGTCTTGTAATAGGCATGGAGAAAGATGATAGTTACAAGGTACAAAATCTAGTTTGTTTCCTCAGATGATTTAAAATGCGTACTAACACTCTATAATGTGTGTCCTAGATTCTGAAAGAGGGAGTGGAAGGACCTATTGTGCTGATGGTTCAGAAGCGTGAGTTAAAGAATGTTCTTTCTGATATGAAATTTACGGCATTAGATAGGCACATGAAGGCCATATGCGTTAGTGATACTGTCAAAGTGTCGGAAGGACCTTTGGAGGTTTGACACAACCTGAGATCATTATCTTAGTACTTGAAAAAGAGTTTACTGAGGTACACTGTACATGTGCCTCCATAGTCTGGAGTATTAACACTAGTTTGTCCCAATTTTGCAGGGTAGGCAGGGTATTGTTAAGCAAATATATAGAGGCACCATATTCTTGTATGATGAGAACGAGACAGCAAATGGTGGTTATTTTTGCTCAAAATCCCAAATGTGTGAGAAAGTTAAGCTTTACATTGATTCTAGCAAAGAAAAGGTAGGAAGCTTATTTTTTTTGTGTTCCTTGAGTATTCTTGTACGGTATATTACATATTAGCAAGAAGGTGTTGGTAATGATATTTCTCTCTCATTCAGGATGGGGACTCAGGTGCTCTGGGTTTTGGAGATTTCATGTCGTCTCCTAAATCCCCGCTATCGCCAAAAAAGCCATGGCAAGAAAGGGATAGTAACTGTATGTATCAGTGCTAATGCTGTGATTTAAGTTTTCAATTGTTAATATCAAGTTTTCTGCCTCCTGATTAATTATTTAATGCAGTCAATCAGGGTGATAAAGATGGAATGTTCTCAATTGGTCAAACTGTAAGAATCCGTGTGGGTCCGTTGAAGGGATACCTCTGTCGAATCTTGGCTATACGCCGTGCTGATATTACTGTTAAGCTTGATTCTCAGCAAAAGGTTCTCACAGGTTGGTCAATATCATTTTGATTACTGCATGGAGTTTGGCTGGTTGATCAGTGAATGTAATTCTACATCTGTCATAATTTTGTTGTTTCATCGTTATGCAGTTACAAAAGAGCATATTTCTGAAGTTCGTGGAAAGAGTTCTAGTGTGCTGATTAGGTAATTATTTTTAGTCAATTCATCATTTATGCCAAGCTTTTCATTACTTAATTGTCTTTTCAATAAGTCTGCTAATGTCCTCTTTCTCTGTAAAGTGAGGATCCGGAGTCCAGTTTAAAACCATTTGATTTGCTCGGAACGGAAGGAGGCTCTAATGGTATGAATCTTCTGGAAGCAATTTCTACTTCCATTCCATACTTTAGTTTTATCTTAAAGCTATATATGGGGCAATGTTTCTCTATTCCGGACAATTTGACATGGTATACTGTTTAAAGTTATTAATCTTGACCGCATTCAGTTGGTTATCAATGTAGTCAACATAACATGCCGCATATATGGAAAGAGCACTGTTGTATTCAGATATTTTGTTTTTGACCCTTAAAAATGTGACCTATGGTGCTTGTTATATTTGAAGACTGGACAAATGGAGCTGGGGTATCTGCTGGGGGTGATAGGTGGAATGCTGGAGGGGCATCAGCCGGGGGTGGTGGGTGGAATGCTGGAGGGGCATCTGGTGAAAGGTAACCCAACAAAATTTGTCTTATATTTGTACAAAACGTAGTTTTTCTGTTTGTTTATTTGATATGTTTTTTTACCATGTTTCTTTGTGTATAATCTGAGGCTGATGGCCACATTCTTGCAGTAATTCTTGGGCTAGTGCAAATCCTATTAATGATGTTAAAAAAGGTATGTTCGGTTCTGAAGTTTAATGATATCAACGTCTTTGATGATCAGTGCTTTTTTCGGCAAAGATGCTTCATTTATTTTCTTTTCATAACCTGTAGATGATGATACTTCTTGGGGGAGCAAAGCAGCTCCAAGTACAGGTTCGTCCTGGGGTGCAGCAGCAGCAGCAGCAGATAACAACAATCAAGGTGCTGGCTGGGGAAAAAGTGACGCTTGGGGAAAATCAAGTGCCAAAAGTGATGGTGACAGTAGTGCACCAGATACCAATGATCAAGGTGCTGGCTGGGGAAAAAGAGACACTTGGGGAAAATCAAGTGCTAAAATTGGGGTCGACAGCAGTGCACCAGCAGATAACAATGATCAAGGCACTGGCTGGGGAAAAAGCGACTCATGGGGGAAATCAAGTGTTAAAACTGGGGGTGACAGCAGTGCCCCACATAACAATGATCAAGGTGCTGACTGGGGAAGAAGTGGCTCTTGGGGGAAGAAGGCTGAACTTGCTGGGACGAGTCAACTGGATTCATGGGGCAAAGGTAAAAATGTTGTTGAAGCAGGATCATGGGGAAAGAATTCTGATGTACCATCTGGGGATATTTCAAGTCCTGGGTGGGGTCAACAGAAATCTTGGGACAAAGGAAATGCAGTCAGTAGTGATGGGCCTGCTTGGGGTAAGCCTCAGAATAAAGCCACAGGGAACTGGAGCAGTAAAGATGAATCAAGTGCTGGTGATGCAGGGTGGAAAAGTTCAGTACCAGTTGAAAATGTTCAGACTGGAAGCTGGGGTAAGGCAGGTGGCGGTTCAACAGAGGGTAAGCAAGATGGCAGTTCTTCTTGGGGTAAGCCAGCTGGAGATTCATGGGGTAAACAAACTGGAGGGTCTTCATGGGGTAAACAAGCTGATGTAACCACTGGCGGAGTGGGGAACAACGGAGGCAAGTGGGGCAAAGGATCTGCCACCAATGAAGAACAAAGTGGTGGAGGGGGAGATCAATCATCAGGTTGGGG
Organism: Pyrus communis; assembly: GCF_963583255.1. Taxonomy (NCBI): domain Eukaryota; kingdom Viridiplantae; phylum Streptophyta; class Magnoliopsida; order Rosales; family Rosaceae; genus Pyrus; species Pyrus communis. The sequence goes on along the minus strand of NC_084807.1, from coordinate 20,643,807 downwards.
TCAAACTAAAGCTTGGCAAGGTGGGTCAAGTGGTGGAGGGGGAGATAAGGTTTCTAAATGGGGCCAAAAAGGCACTTGGAACTCAGGATCTAGTGAGACTGGTGGCAGTCAAGAATCTAGTTGGGGTAAGAAAAGTGATGGGAACATCGGATCTACTTCCTCAGGTGGGAACCAGGATTCTACATGGGGCAAGACAATCAACTCGAACTCTGGATCTGGTGACACTGGTGGAAATCTTGATTCTAGTTGGGGGAAGAAGAGTACCTGGAATTCTCAATCTAGTGAGACTGGTGGCAATCAAGATTCTAGTTGGGGGAAGAAAAGTGATTGGAAATCTGGATCTGATGACACTGGTGGGAACCAGGATTCAACTTGGGGCAAAAAAAGTAGTTGGAACTCAGGCTCTGGTGATGCAAATCAGAAATCTAGTTGGGGCAGTAAAAGCGGTTGGAATTCAACAGATGGTGGGAATGTAGACCAACCTGAGGATTCAAGTGGTGGGAGAGGTGGACGGGGTTTTGGAGATGGTGGGCGTAGAGGGGGTTTTGGGGGTAGAGGTGGAGGCGGGGGCAGTGGTGCTTGCTTCAAATGTGGTGAGTCCGGGCACATGTCGAGGGAGTGCCCCCAGGGCGGTGGAGGTGGTAAAGGTGGTGCTTGCTTCAAGTGTGGTGAGTCTGGGCACATGTCGAGGGAGTGCCCCCAGGGTGGTGGAGGCGGTAAAGGTGGTGCTTGCTTCAAGTGTGGTGAGTCTGGGCACATGTCGAGGGAGTGCCCCCAAGGCGGTGGAGGCGGTAAAGGTGGTGCTTGCTTCAAGTGTGGTGAGTCTGGGCACATGTCCAGGGAATGCCCCCAGGGCGGTGGAGGCGGTAAAGGTGGTGCTTGCTTCAAATGTGGTGAGGCCGGGCACATGTCGAGGGAGTGCCCCCAGGGTGGTGGAGGTGGTGCTTGCTTCAAGTGCGGTGAGTCCGGGCACATGGCAAGGGACTGCTCCCAGGGCGGTGGGGGCTATTGTGGTGGCAACCGCAGTGGTGGTGCTTGCTACAAGTGTGGTGAGTCGGGGCACATGGCGAGGGATTGCTCCCAGGGCGGTGGAAGCTATGGTGGTGGCAGCCGTAGTGGTGGAGGTGGCGGCAGTGGTGCTTGCTTCAAGTGTGGTGAGTCAGGGCACATGGCTAGGGAGTGCCCCCAGGGCGGTGGAGGTGGTAGCAGTGGTGCTTGCTACAAGTGTGGTGAGTCTGGGCACATGGCGAGGGACTGCTCCCAGGGCGGTGGTGCTTCCGGTGGCTGCTACAAGTGTGGACAGTCCGGCCATTTCGCAAGGGAGTGCCCCAACAGTGGTTAAACCAGCAATCGTACTCTTACTGCCTTCTGCTGCTGCTGGAGCTTTTGCCTAATTTAATCGGGTTTTTCTATGAATCAAACCGAACTCTTTTCAGTAATCCTGTATGTTGGTTTTGTGGGCCATCCTTGTTGCTTCCAATCTGTCGAAACATGGATCCAGGGTGATGATGCCTTTTGATGTGGTAATTTTTCACCTTCTTTTTCCTTCTTATTTTCAAGTTACTAATGAGGATTTGGTATTTTGGCAGTAAAAATGTTGGATCTCTGCTCCTCCTTTATGAAAAGTCTCTTAATCTGTTTGACAAATATGCTTCCAAATTTTTTGCTTTACCTTATTTTCCAGGGAAATGATTTTCGCGCTCCAACCATCACCTCTTGCAGTTCTCCATCATCTCACGCATGGGGGTGTGGTTGTACAAACATGTTTTCTGGCGATATACACACTCGGTGATAAGGCAAAATCTCTCTATTCTTATTATGTGGCTATATCCTATATATATGGTGACGTGACGTGTTAGAATCTCTTAGTAAAGACTTGGAAAATTTAAAGAAACACGTAGTAAGTGCTAGTTTGGGAAGAACGTTTAAATGACTGGAGACATTTTTAGAGAAAAATTTTGAAGAAAATCTTTTTTAAACTAAATCTTGGTAAAAATACAAGTTAATTTTGAAAAGAAAAAAAAAACATTTCAAATGCTTTTAGAATTAAAAAATGTTTTTTCTAAAAACGATTTTGATAATTTAAAAACACGGCAAATGACCCCTAAACTTTTGTACACGTCCAAAGGAGAAAGAAAAAACACTGAGGTAGTTGATATTTTAGTAAAATTTCCAAATAAAACGAGATATTTAGACAGAAAGTCAAATAACTTTCCATATATGGTCTAGCTTTACTCCCCCAGTTGGAACAAGAGTGACCATAAACTACTTCCTCAATCACACTCCACTCTCCAAACTTTCCCACACTTTCTCTGCAAATTTTCCCACCTCCCGTACACCCAAATGATTTCCAATCCCCAATCCCTCTCCCCCCAAATCCCTCCTTATCCCTTCCCCAAAACCCTAACTTTCCTCTCCATTCCAGTCTCCTAGGTCCTCCTTATCCCTTCCCAAAATTCCCTACCCAAAAAAAAAACAAAAAAAAAAAAAAAAAAAAAAATGCTCACCAAAATTATAAAACGCGGCCACCGCAAATCCCCAAAACCCGATTCCACGGATTCCGAGTTCGACCCCGAGTCACAACTCGCCGCTCTCTCTCCACCCATGGAAACTCTCCCTCTCTTCCGAGACGCCGCCGTTTCGGACCGCCCGGCCCTCCTCCTCAAAAAGCTCCAGCTTTGCTCTTTCTGCTGCGACTTCTCCAGCTCCCTCAAATCTGTTGGGGAGAAGGAGCTCAAGCGCCAAACCCTAATGGAGCTCGTCGACTTCATCGACTCCGGTTCCTGCAAGCTCACCGGTCCAATACAAGAGGACCTCATCCGCATGGTGTCCATCAACATCTTCCGGTGCCTGCCGCCGTCATCGGACCTAGTCGAACCGGACGAGGATGAACCTTATCAGGAACCCTCCTGGCCCCACCTCCAAATTGTCTATGAACTCTTGTTAAGGTACATTGCCTCCCCTGAAACCGATGCTAAAGTTGCCAAGCGTTACATTGATCATGTATTTGTGCTGAGGTTAATGGAGTTGTTCGATTCGGAGGATCCCCGGGAACGCGAGTATTTGAAAACCCTTTTGCATAGGATTTATGGGAAGTTCATGGTTCATAGACCCTTTATTAGGAAGGCCATGAACAATGTGTTTTATAGGTTTATATTCGAGACACAGAAGCATTGTGGGATTGGTGAGTTGTTGGAGATTCTAGGGAGTATAATAAACGGCTTTGCGTTGCCGATGAAAGAGGAGCATAAGCTGTTCCTAATTAGGGCACTTATTCCCCTGCACAAACCCAAGTCCATATCTGCGTATCATTACCAGTTGGCCTATTGTATCATACAGTTTGTAGACAAGGATTCTAAGTTGGCCGAACCGGTGATCAAGGGGTTATTGAAGTATTGGCCGGTCACCAATTGTCAAAAGGAGGTTCTGTTTCTCGCAGAGTTGGAAGACGTTTTGCAGGCTACACAGGCTGACGAGTTTCAAAGATGTATGCTTCCGCTTTTTAGACAGATTGGACGCTGTCTTAATAGCCCTCATTTCCAGGTGAATGCCAAAGACACTGTTTCCTTTTACACAAGTAGCATGGTAGATATCATTTAATTGTTTTTTGCGTTTCAAAAGCATCTTTATCTTTAGAGGGCATTTTGGTTTTGGAATGTTGTTATTTTCATCAGTAATCTCTCTAACATTGTTGAGATAAATGTGATCAAAATGTGTCATTAATTAATTACATCGGATACTATGAAATAAGTTAATAAGTTGATAGAGAATTACCTGTTTATTGTATGCTGATTACTGTTTGATGGTTTCCCTTGCCCTCTTCCATTGTCACCCGGGACCGATTGAACCTAAACCGAATGGGAATGATTCCTTCGATGTGTATGTCATTCCAAGTTGGTGATCTCCCAATAGTGTTTTAATTTCTTATGTTACACACGTGCCAGTCTTTTGGACAGCAGGTTTTGGGTGTCTATACATAGCTGTGTGTAGCTTGCTGGCAGTGTTAGGCTGATAATCATCCACCTCTGCAACGTACATGAACTGCTTGTCATGATTGGGCCATTCCAAAGGTGTTTTACTTAGGTTTGTAAAAGTGGGGCATTGGGCTTGGTTTTAAATTTGATGGCATGCTTGTAATTTTCTAGCCATTGTATAAACTACTTATCATGATTGGGCCCTTCTATTAATCAAATTGGTGTTTTTTTCCTTCTAAAGTTTGGATTGTGAAGGGTTTATTTATAGATGATTGGAGAATAATGGGTTTGAAATTTGAGTATAACACTCCAATTATAAATTAGAGTACTTTTTTTTAAGCAAAAACTGTTGTCCCCAAAGAGGGTTAAGGACAGGTTAGCCAACAAATACCTTTGCTTGGTCCTGAGTTTTCATAACAGCTAGGCAGTGTCTATAGTTTCACATTTTCTCTCCTTTAATCGATAAAGTTACCGCATTGTTGTATTACCACTAATTTTGGATCGGAATCTATTGGTACATGCATCTTACTTGTCATCACACAACAAAATATCTTCTTGGCAATGAATTAGAAAGCTTAACTGAGAAGTGTTTCTGGTTCTGTTTGAGAAGTGTTTCTAATGTAAACATGTGTGGCAGGTTGCTGAACGAGCTCTTTACTTGTGGAACAGTGAGCACATTGTAACTTTAATTTCTCAGAACCGTAATGTGATATTACCGTTAGTCTTTGAAGCGTTAGACAAGAATACGGAAGGTCACTGGAACCAAGTAATCCATGGATTGACAGGAAACGTCCGAAGGATGTTCCAGGAAATGGACACAGAATTGTTTGCAGAGTGCCAACAGCAATACTTAGAGAGAGAGAACAGGACTAGAGAATTGGAAGAGCAGCGGGAATTGACTTGGAAGAGAATAGAAGCAGTGGCGGCAAATGCAGGCGGTGAGGATATGGTCTTGGTTAATTAACTAAATATAGGACATAAATATTTCAAATTTTCTACTTAGATGGTTTTTTTTCCAACTTGTTGCAATGTTGAAGTCCTTCCAAGCCTACAGATAATCCGTAACGGAGGAAAATATATTGTAACAAGGTGAAATGACTGTGATGGCAGATTGTGAATGCTTGCAAAGATTTTGCCATTGTTTTCCATTCTTCCCAAAAGGGAAAAGCTATGTGCATACTTTCTTTTGATTATACATTTTCTACCTTAGGCTGTGTTCATTCTCTGGGTCAAATTACTCGGTGATTTCGTGTTCTTTGACAAGCTTATAAATGTATTTTTGTTCAATTTTCTTAACGATTATCGCAGTGGCTTTCTGGGAATGCATGCAGTACGAAACTCACCACTTTGGCCTTATTTTTTCTTCCTTCGTTGTCGAGGGCAATGAACAGAGAAGGCTAGAATCAGAATCTTTGCCGTGGAATGTGTTTGAAAAATGCTCTGCGATTAGAGGTAGGAGCACCACACCATTTCCGGCTTTCAAATAAACCTTGCTATGTAAAACGTTTTTCTTCAGTTTCTGTTTCCTTGTTTTACTAGCACACAATTCACAGAAGTATCGTAAGCATTTGCACGAATGTTAAAAAAAAGCAATCGAAGCACTTTTAGATTTTGGTTTACTAGGCCACAATTCATAAAGGTAGAATAAGCACTGTGCACGAATGTGAAAAAAGCACTCATAGAAGCACTTTTAGATTTTAGCTTAAAAGAACAGAAGAGGATAAAAGGGGGAGGGGGGCGGGCGCTCTCAAGATAAGAGAGATTCGAAGGAAGAAACATGCCATGTTAAACTACATTATTATCACTCGAAGAAGCACTCAAAATTCAACAATAGTTGGTTGATGATGCAAAAAAAAACAAAAAAGAGAAGCCCCTGAATTTGACTTGCCATCCGAAAATGCCGTCTCGACCAACCATATCCTATCCTATGATTCTCCCCATAATTTTCTACTTCTCTTTTCTTTCCGACATCATCTCCATCAAGGAAGAAACTTCAATAGAGCAGCCTGACACTATAATAAATCTCACATTGAGTGAGACTATCGTGGAGTCGCATGAACTAAACTACAATGGGTTCTATTTATTATGAGGAAAGTGCCCTGTAAACGATCTGGTTGATAAATTTATACCTTTTGTGAGAAGTGACCTGCGGACAACGTGATCGATCCTCCTACTCAAGTTTCTCTCCTCGATAAACCTACCAATCTCAACCAATCAAAACATCCAAAACATGATCTTTCAAAGTCAAAAACACACTCAAAAACCACCTCACTCACTTGATAGTGTGCAAAACCCAAAATTATGTCATCTTAAGGAACAAGAAACCTATAATAATGCAGATAAATAAAAGCATGTGTGGGGACCACAGAAGCAATCAAACAATTTGGGAAATTTTTGTCCCAAATTTGTTTTGTTTGAATTTTATAATAATGTTAATAAGGGTAAAGATAATAGAGTGCCACCATGATTAGTGGTAACGTACAAAATAAAAATAATTAAGAGACACAAGAATATTGTGCTTGAAGATGATGAAGAGCTTGGTCCAGCACCGTTCCCAAATATCATTCCGAAATAGTCATCGTCATTGCCCTTGCCGTTCGATCCTCCACTGCCACTGGTGGTGCTGCCGCCGTCGGTGATGGTCCCGTCATCAGGGCTTGTTACGCGACTGCTTTCCCTACAACATGACAACAGGGTTGAAAGTTACAACCAGATAAGTAAACGAATAATAAAAGGACATGAATGGTGATATTTGGTGCAACAGAAGAGTCCATGAAAATAAACCCTAAACAATTAACAATCTGCAGCAAGTTTTAAGATGTAGCAACGTCTGAGAAGATCATGAACAGTTGCCTAACGTGTATGAGGATGACTGTCGTTAGCCTTCACCAGTAAACAATCTAAGATTGGGAAGGGGCTGTGGGGGAGCTTTCCTAGTTTGGCAAGCCTTTTCTCAAGTTGTTGGAATTGCTTTAGCCGTTTTGGGATAAAGGATTGGAAAACAATGCAGCAGAGAAACAATCCGAGGAAAAGTCAGATAAGAAATCTACTGAAATTTTGACAGAATTGGAAGCAATCTTCGGCGAAAGTAGTACAAACAGCTAGCTGGAGATCGTTATGCCAGCGTTCGTCAATAATTATTTTTCTCAATGAATGGCTCATGGACTTGGGTTGTTCCGACTCGTTGATCAGTAATGTCATCCAGACACTCATTTTTACTTCTCATACACCCCTCTCAATTTCCGAGCGTCGGATTTAATAAACTAAAGAAGAGTAATCTACAAAAACCCTATAGAGTACTGTAATCTGAAAACTAAAAGGACTGAATGGCATCAAAGTTAAGAATCAGTCAAGACTCAGGACCTGGGGTCCAATGCATGGGCAAGTTGTCCATATCTGGATTTGATTATTATGAAATCACAGGAGTGGACCCAATAGCAAAATAAAATGCAGGGGCGGGGCCATACACTTGCTGGCTGAAAAGCAGATGATGGGAATATGTGAGTCACCTTCCCAATGCGGAGCACAGGAAGCCATGGCCAAACCTGGGCCTCCTACAGCACAAGCCATCACAAAAACAAGAAGGCTCCACATGCAAAACTTTAGTACTTTTCCTCCTGTTTACACACTAATCCAAACATCTCACAAGCTTCTTCTAATGGGGACACTCTTTATTAGTTGTTGACAATGTTGCACCGACCTTTTCCCCCCACAAAGACAAACCTATCCCTCCCCAATGTAACTACATCTCAAGCACAAGGGCATTTTTGGTATTCAGTTGATCCCGAAATAGTTAATAAATTAGTGATTTTAACACTCCCGTTTTCTCATTTGTCCTAAGTTCTGCTTTAATTTTAATTTATTCAATTAAGAGGCTTAAACAAATGGAGTACAGAGAGAGTAAATAGTAATAGTAGTGAAAACTCACTTCCCGGCCAATAGTAAAGGAGAAATGCCAAGGAAATTCAAAAAATGAAATTCTCTACGGACTCTCTGACATCTCATATTTTTTACATAACATTTTATAATGCTGGCACGTAAATCAAAGTTAAATAAAATATGCTAGAGAATCAATAGAGAGACCTCTTAGCATTTCTCGTAGTAAAATAAGATGTTTTTTTTCATACACTTTTATCATTTGCACCATTTGTTGGTTTGTAAAATAAGATGGTCTTTTGAGAAGGTCAAACGCCCAAGAAGCCTAGAAAGCATCAAATGACAAAAACGAGAGTGGGCGGACATACTTGCATATAATCCCAAGGTCACAGCTTAATTGTTTTAAATTAAGCAAAAACAGATTTGTAATTTCCTCTTTGGAAGCATAACAGATTTGTAATTCAATAAGCTGTAATTAATGGGAATAGTGCATTGGGTGCTTTTTGCCAAGCAGAAAAGTAGAAGTGGAAAGACAACGGGCAACACTAGGACTTAGACAGCTCAAACAACTGTAAGGCTGCTAATGCAGCTAGATTCCCAATGGTCCCCTCATGATCACGTGCAGCCATACAAAACCCAACTCCATTTTCCCACTCTTTTCATTTCCACCTAACTATACTACCAATAATAAAAATCGTTTTCGGATAACTAAAAACGCTTTTTAATGTAAAATTGTTCTCATAGCCCTTTTTAAGTGCTTTGATGAGAACCATTTTAACTTGTAAGTGTGTAATAGAAAGACATCTAACAAAAGTGCTTCCCACCCAAAAAAGCCACCCAGTAAGAAATTATCATGCAATGCAAGGGTACTTTGGTCATTTTGTCCAAATTTTCTTTCGACTTAAATATTTTCGTATGACAGTTAATGTGGCAGGTAGTACGGTTGAGAAAGTAAAGAGGGGAAGGGTGTTGTGGTAATTTTACGTACCTTGGGTCACCGAAAACACCGGCGTTGGCTGTGATTCGTTCGATGAGAGCAACAGACTTGGGCTCGATGCTTGAGGCCTTGGCGTACTGAGTGCTCATTCCCGCGCCGGACGGCACGAAAAACGCGCCATTTACCATGATGTCCCCCGCCGTCCTCCAATTCCAGTCAGACCAGTCGCCCTCGTTCGTGTCCACGCGCTTTGTCACCTGTGCAAGCACGCGCGGGCAAAAATATCATAACCAATTTGGTCTTTTGACTCTCACAAGGTCATGCCAAATCAACAGCTACCTACGCATGCTCACTGTCAGGCACTACTGTCTCTGTCAGTAGCTTCTTATAATGTCCAATATGCCCTTTTCACTTTCAAACAATCACACATGCAAAGGTAAAACCTTTTCTCACCCTAAACTCATTTTTATGTACATCAAAAACATTTGCGACGATATTACAAATTAATCGGATTATTATGCATTTTATTCAAGTATGCAAATTAAACGCCAGTGCAAGTGGGATGATTTATATCCCATGTAACCCCTTTTTCCCATTTGACATGTAGGCATAAAGGGACAACCTATGCCAGCTGGAAGCGCGTGACTACAACAACCCAACGCGCCGCCCACTGGGCCCGCCAAAGAACCAATTCCCAAAATCATGAAACAATCATGCTAACCTTTTTCAATTTTCCCTCTAATCCGAACGTAAAAATAAAAAAGACACGAACTTAACAAAAATTACAATTCTTACCTCCTTGGCGTTCTCGTCCTGAGGAGCAGTGTAGCGGTTCCCCTGGCTGTTGATGGTGGGGTTAGCGCTACCGCCGATGGCATACATCTCCCACCGCGTGAAGTCGTTGTTCACCACGTGGATGTACCCCCGTCTGCACCGCGGCATACGCTGCACCAGCGCCACACCGAAGTGGTTAAACGCAATCGTCACCTGCATCCCGCTGTCCGGCAGGTACTTGTCGTCGTGGCCCAATAGCATCACCTCGTCGTGGTGGGCAAAGTAGTTGTTGGAAATCGTGATTCCGGTGGACCCCATGATGGCGTCGATCAGTCCGTCGGCGCAGAACGAGAGGGAGCAGTGGTCGATCCAGATTTTGCGAGCGCCGAAGAGGGAGATGCCGTCGCCGTCCGATTTGCCGCGCCAGCCAACGTGGGTGGGGCTGGAGGCGATGTTGGTGTTGCCGGCGGGCTTGCAGTGGTGCACGTGGATGTTGTGGATGATGATGTTGGAGACGTACTGGAGGGTTATGCATCCACCGCCGGTGACGTGGACGTTGACGCCGCGGCCGTCGATGGTTTTGAAGCTGTTGACAATGAGCTCGTATTTGAGCTTGATGGTCATGTCGGCGGAGAAGATGATCCAGAGGGGCTCGGTTTGGATGACGGCGTGGCGGAGCGTGCCCGGAGTTGGGTTCGCCGGGTTGGAATCGGAGGAGTCGGTGACTATGTAGATCAGGCCCCCTTTGCCCCCCAAGGCTTCCATGCCGAACCCAATGCCGCAATCGGCGAGCTTTTGGCGGTTGTTGCTCCAGTCCTCGCAGCGCCAGCAGTCGTCGATTGGGTTACCGCTGAGGCACTGGCTTTGGTCCTTGACATCAATGGACAGCATTTGGCGCCTGGAAACAGACGCATTGACTCTCCTGAACACAAAAAACAGAGTGCCCTGTTTGGTTAGTGGGAAAATGAGGTAAAATGCAGAAAAAATTAGCTGAACCCAGATTGGGGTTTTTGGTCTAACAGCTCAAAATGCATGATTTATGAAAAACCCAGATGGGATTTTTGAAAACAGAGTGTGCCAGAGCATTAAACACCAAAATGTACCAAACCCAGACGGGGGTTTTAGCTGAAAAATGGGGAGCCAAGACGAACCCTTTTTGCAAAATAAATAAAAATGAGCAAAACCCAGTTTGCAAAATCGAAAATGAGCAGAGCCCAGATGGGGATTTGAGTAATTTGGGGGCAGCAATTAGGGTTCCAACCTTTGAACTTCATGAGCAACAGCATCAGGGTCTGGGTGCTGGTGAGGGAGGGTGAGGTTCAAGGAGGACGAAGAAGCTTTAGAGAGAAGGGATAGAGAGAAACAAATTAAGAGAATGCAGGTGGTAGGAAGAAGCATTGTTGAACAATAATGAGGGGGATTGGATTTGGATGGTTTGTTTGTTGTTGGGGTTTTATTGCATCTGTGTGCAAGACTCTTCCTTTGGAGGAGGATTAGAGGAAGCTGTCTTGCTTGCTTGGCTTGGCTGCCTCCCAGTAACAAAAACAACTTCGGAAGCTGCAAATTTGGGGAAATGTGATGTGGGTTTATATAATAAACAATGATTGGATTAAGGGAAAAACTTGATTAAAATTATTAAATTGGGGGAAATGTGGTAACTTTTCTTCTAGGGTTGAAAGGAAGGTTGGCTGCTGCCGTTGGCTTTAGGGACAGCCCTGGAGGCCGGAGGAGGAGGAGGAGGAGTAGGAGAGAGAAAGTGAGGAAGTCTCTCTTTCTCTCTCTCTCAAGAAATCTGCCTTGCACTCTTTCAGTCACTCACATTCTTACCTTGTATGCTAATCTAGGGTGAGAGCTTATCCGAAATTTAGAGTTTGTGCTGGGATTAAGATTCTTTGCTGAAAGTTATGAATGTTTTATTCCTGAGATGTAAATTATAACCTCTTTCGGGTTCGAGTGTAGACAAGAACCCTTTCCGCTTTTGGTGATGTGATTAGAAAAGATTTTGCCGGTTAATTAGCAGTTGATTAAAACTTTGCAGGCTTTTTTTTTACCAAAAATAAAAGATTTGCAGGCTTTCAGTAATTTTCTTTTTGTTGCCGGGTGAAAAACGGAGGCGCCGCGGCTGCCGTTATAGGATGGATTATCTCGGTTCTCCGCCCCTCTTTTTTCCCTCGCTCCATCCCTCCCTCTCTCCCAGTTTTTTTTTGTTCTCTCTCTACTTTTTTTTTTTTTTTTTGGGTTTTTAAATCAAAGTCCAAAAATCTAGAGTGTTTTTATGAATGAATCTAATTATCTAATTATATATTTTTATTTCTTTTATACTCATTTTATATTTTTTAAAAATATTAAAAATTAATTAAAATCTTCTAATATTATGCATTTTCCAACTCTAAAAAATATATATTTAATATCTTATAACTAAAAAACTAATATAATAACATAAATTTATCTGCAAAACATTATATCCTAACTCAAGTAACAAATATATGAATTCATATAATACCTAAACGTGAGATATGAAACCTAATTAAAAGGTAGAAAAAACATAACAGACCTACAAGCAAGACACATTAATCTGTGACAGGTTGATTATAAAAAAAGAATCTGTCATATAGGTAGATAAATATAATTAACCTGTGATATAGGTTGATTATAAAAATTAAAAATAAAATCTATAAATGGGGTTTAAAGCAGGAGGAAGAACGAGAAATAACAAAAAGATAAATAAAAAGAAATAAGCAAAGAGATAATTGGGAAGAAATTTGATTTTTATAATAAATCTTATCATTGAACAGATAACTATTGATAATTAAATAATTAAATATAACAAATTAGATTTATTTTAATAAAATGGACTATTCCTACGATTGACTCAAAAAATTGGACTTATATCAAGTTTCCCCTTTTATTTTTTTTGCTCCTTACAATGATGAAATCTTGAGCATTCAAACAAGAGGGGTGGGAAAGGAAGGAAAAAAATAATAATAAAAGAGAGTCCTTGTCCATTAGACTACACCCAACCCTGGGCTAAAAGCCAAAATACCCCACTTATTCCCTCCCTCCCTCCCCCCTCCCCAAAACCCAACCCAACCCAAGCCAAATCTTTGGGTTAAAAGCTAAATGCCAAACCAAGGCCAAATACCTCTCCCAAGATTTAGCCCACAAACATGTGGACTTGCCCAAAATTACCCCACTCTCGACCCGTTCACTCGCCCCACGCGGCTTGTGAGCCTTCAGCGCCCGACAGGGGGTCCATTGTCAAGGCCGCTATCTGCCACAACCCAGAGCCCAACGGCTCTTTTTTGCATCCAACGGCTGGCATTTTTGTACCGTTGGTGGATCCAACGGTCCAGATTCAAATTTTGGGTTTTTTTTAAATGTTATTTTAAAATACATTGAATCCAACGGCTGAAATAGAATATAATCAAATCTAATGGTAAAAAAAAATAAAAAATAAAAAATAAATAAAAAAAAGATTTAACGGCCCAAATTTAAATCCAACGGCTAAAATAATTAAAAAAATTATTTAACTCAAAATTCACCCAAAAACTCTATAAATACCTATGTATATGTTCAAACATCCACACAAAACTCAATTTTTTCCTACAATTCTTCCAATTTTTCTTTCTACCATTTCTTTCCATTTCCAAATTGTTCATCATGGCAAGAGAGCATATTAGAGGTCGTAATTGGACCTGTGAGGAAGATGTTGCTTTATGCTTGGTATGGGTTGTTAGCGAAGATGGTGCAATTGGCACGAATCAAAATAAAAAGGTTTTGTGGGATAAAATCATTGAAAAGTTTTATGAAAATTGCAATGGTGGCGCGATGGATGGTAATGTTGCTTACGATCGGTGGAAGACTATCAACAAAGCATGCACTTTATGGAATGGAAGCTTGGAGAGAGCCGTGGTTGGCATGACTAGTGGAAGGAGTGCCAAATAAATTGTGAGTTTTTTTCTTGATATTTTATTTGTCATGTACATAATATTATTTTGCAACTAATTGTTTTTATGTATTTTTTGCATAGGGTGACAAAGCATTAGAAATTTACAAGACAAGAGTAACACCAAAAAATCAAGTTTTTAAGTTGCAACATGCTTGCGACGTCCTCAAGGATTATCTGAAGTGGGGAACCGATGCGGACCAACAATGGGGAAGATTATTTCAACGTGAAGCCACACTGACAAATGTCAAAAATGAAGGTATCAATGAAGGTGTCAATGAAATGACCCCCAACTCCTTCTTTTGCAAGGCCCCCGGGAAAAGATAAGCTAAAGGAAGCAAAGAGAAAAAGGAAGTCCCAAGATTCGTTGAGTGGACACATTGCTACCGGAATTGCAAGATTGAGAGAAACCCATAGCTCTTACCAAGAAGAAGCAGCCCGAATGCATTTGCAAATGAAGGAAGAAGGGGATAGGGAGCAAGATTAATTTTCATGATGGAGGACCTCGACAAAGACACTCCAGAGAGGAAGAAGTTCTTACATGGTAAGCAAAAGGAAATTTTGCGAAAGTATGCCATAAGGAGTATATTTCAAGATGATAAATCATCTCAACCCTATATCCCAAGTCCATCACCAAGTCAAGATGGTGGATATCATTATTAAGTTTATGTAGTGTATGAATTATCGGTTGTATTAAGTTTATGTGGTTTATTAATTGTCGTTTGTATTAAGTTTATGTACTTTATTAATTGTCGTGTGTATTAAATTTATGGCTTATTAATTATTGTTTCTATTAATCTAAATGCCTTCAATAATTACTGTACTTATTATTCCACACTTTGATGTAGAATAGATGCCTTCAATAATTCAACCTCCATCCAATAATTTATCCAACGTACTAGATAAAATATTTTGCATAAGAGGACACTTAAATTTATTAGTAGAAAATACCAACATAGTACACTTAAAATTATTACATAAATGCTCAACCAACATCATCAACGTTCACCTTCTTGGCGCCATACATGCTCAACCAAATCCTTGTGAAGTGTGTCATGACCTTGAGGAGCTTGAATTCTATTTAAACGTCTCATATACTCACTCAATGTGACCATATCCTGTCGGGGTCTCATATGTGGTTGCAGCAAGATATTCAACATCTCTTGCAATAACTCTCGCATGCGTTGGTTGGTCATCATCCACATCTTCGTCTAAATCTTTTTCAATTTCAATGTACTCATCTTCCATAATCCGGTTGGGCAAAATTATGCACGTCATCATGATTGAATGGAGGTCTTTGGTATACCAAAGTCATGCAGGCCCTCTAACAATGGCCCATCGAGCTTGTAAGATCTCGAACGCTTTCTCCACATCCTTCCTGTAAGACTCTTGCCTTTGCGAAAATAATTTCTTCTTTGCACTATTAGGATGAGAAAAACTTTTGACAAAGGCAAACCAACTAGGATAAATACAATCAGTTAAGTAGTAACCTAGCTCATACCTATTACCATTTACCATGCCAAGGAAGCCTCTTTTGTCTGCCTTGCGCATAAGCCTTTTTAAGTCTTCACGATTTGGCTTGGGAAGGTATGTGGCTCCATATATGGCTTGAATTGCCCCATAGAAGTGTTTCAGGTTCTTAATAGCAGTAGTCTCTGCAAGTCGGCAATACTCATCAATCGAGTCTACAGACCACCCATTAGTTAGCATCCGAAATGCAAATGTGAACTTCTGATGAGGTGATAGACTTTGTCGGCCTACAACATCTATCTTCCTTGTAAAGTAGTGGTCATGATTGACAATTACGTTCAAGATGCTTTCAAAAAGCTATCTTCTCATCCAAAACTGCCTCCGAAAATCATGAGCAAGAAATCTCGAACGCTTGATGAAATAATATTTCATCACTCGGTCATGACACTCTTCTCTATCACACTGCACAAATGAACGCCCCGTGACAGAACCACGATAGCTAGATTCGGCATGATGCTCATATTGCATAAGCGAGTTTGCAAGTTCAGCTTCTGCGTTGATCATTTTTGCATCCTCAATGTCAAAGCTTGCTTGGTATTGTGTCATCTGCATTGCCCTGATACGCCTTCTTCTATCACCCATTGATGAGATATTGAGGATTTTTAGGAAACAAAAACACTTTGAAAGTTGAAAGATTGGTGAATATAGAGGATGATTGAAGGTTGAAAGATGGTGTGATCAATCGATATTGAACATGTGTTTATATAGTGAAAGTTGAACGGTTGGTGAAAGTTGAAAGTTTGGTGAAAGTTGAAGGCTTGCTTTGTGGAAAGATTTAGTGATTTTTCAATATTTATGAGAATTTAAATATTTTTAGATTAAAATGTTCATAAAATTAATTTACAATGGTCTACATAATTTTTTTTTTAAAGTTAATTTAAGAAAAAAAAAATTAGCCTAGCCAAACTAAAATTTTAGGCCAGAAGGGTTGAAGCAGAAAAACTGTTTCTGGGGTAAAAAATTTGAATTTTAGCCCAAGGGTGGAGATGGTCTTAGTGTAGATAATATTGTTTGTTCAAAAAAAAAAAACTAATTATTTTGGGCTATTTTTAATTGTCATAGTTCACCTAGCAAATGAAAATTTTGAACTTTAGGAATGCTATACTAAAATTTAATAGTAATAAATTAAAAGTTTTAGACCACACACGGTTTCTTATTTTATTCATTTGAAAATTTTGAAGGCCAGAAGCTTATAAAACAGATTATAATTTTCTTGTTTTAAATTATTATTTTCAGGTTTACTATTATACAACCTTATGTAGGCAACAAATTATAGAAAATTGAGCATTTGATTCCGTAGTAATAATTTTAGCTTAATCCACCCGCTAAATAATTTATGGCTCCGTTGTGGGTAAGGAGACAATATTTTCAGGTTTACTATTTGTTTGGTCCCAAAATAATATTATTGGGCCGAACGTAGGTTTATATTCGGCCCAAAGCTTTTTCAAATGTACTATGGGCTGTCTGGTGGTCCTAAGCCACTCAGTTAGGGCGGTGGAGTCCTATTGCAAGAATGAGTGATTTGGACAAGAGCAAATGGGTCGAAGTCCTAGTACATTTGGGATCCTAATGCAATGAGGATTTTTGGCCGTAAATGAATACAGCCTGAAAAGGGGGGTGAGTTCAAAGTCCTAATAGGAGTAAGATTGGTCAGGATAAGGTTGGATCGGAATAAGAAGTCTTAGTCCGAATATGGTTTCAACTCGATCTTAAGGAGGATTTGTTGCTATAAATAAAAAGCAGAGTGCATCATTTAAGCCCCCTCCAATTCAACACACAATTGCTCTACGTAAACCTCTCAAACATCTTGAGATTTTTTATTTTCTTTTTCCGCCAACACACCTTCAATTTGGATAAACAACACTGTGAAGGGAACCGGCGAACATCTTCAGTTTGGATAAATAACACTGTTACCGTAGAATCAACAGACCGAGGACCACCTTCAGTTTGGATAAACAGCACTGCGTTGAAGCCGACTGGTTACCTATTTAAGTCTCGGTCGAGAAGGGTTTCCGAATCCTTATCGGAAGAGGTCATCTTATTAGCCTTCTCGGCGAAATAAGGTGTTACAAGTTACTACATTCGGCACATTGAACGCCAAGTGAGTTTCAGAGTTCGGCATTCTGACAGCCGAACCACATTTACCATCAAGACATACATCTTTTTTGAGTACGTGTGTCTGTGTAGTTTGGAGTCGGTTCGACGTGCGTATACTTTTACGAATATAATCACCGTGACCGAATCTGGCACGGATAATTCGTGAACTTTGCAGAACTAGTAGCCTTGTCTTCAGGCTCGAGAACCCGAAGGTCGAGACGTGTTCCTTCCTCGGTCGTAATTGCAAGATCAAGAAGTCAGCAGTGCGCTCAACGCAACATCAACAAATTTTACTCCTTGGCCGAGCTCGGCCGATGAGTTGGCACGCCCCGCATCAACCGAATGACATAGTTAGCTCATTAGTTACTCGACTTGTGCTCTATGTAGGCTTTGTAATTTTTAGGGTCAACACTATTATACAACCTTATGGTGGTAACAAATTATAGAAAATTGAGCATTTGATTTCGTAGTAATAATTTTATCTTAATCCACCTGCTAAATAATTTCTGGTTTAGTCATAGGTAAAGAGACAATATTGAATAAATAAAATAGAATGTGAGAATGTAAAGATATATATATTTTTTTTTGTCAAGAATATGTAAAGATTAGGTGTAGTGATACAAAATAAGGTTTGAATAAAATTTCCTAAAATCTTTTCTTTTCCTCCAGGTGTTTTTGCTACTAAGTTGGATAACCTCAAAATTAAATTATTCAACTTTATTTGCACAAATCAACTATAAACGAAGTAATAGCATTTCTAGGGGAAGAAGTTAATATGACTTTTACCTCTCACACATTCTTGTTAATTTTTTGTTCATTGATATTTTTCAATTTATTCGACTTGACAACCGGAAATTGAGAAAGATGTGTGAGAGGAAGGGCTAGGGAGACTAAATTTTGTAAACTAAATAATATATAAGTTGATTATTGGATTATTACTTTAAGTGCTGATCAACGTGCTTATTTCTTATTGGTGACACATCATTTAGTTTACAAATTTAATCTCCAAATTTAGTCTATCTAGCATTACTCAAGGTAAATATGGATATGTGGATAACACCACCCTTTTTCAAATAGAGGGACTACTATTTCTTAACGAGATTTGTAGGAGATGTTCTAAGCGATTAAATTCAAAATATCAAAGTAGACAATATTTTTACTTTCTATCAATAGGTAGATTATTGCGTATATTGTATTTAGATTTTTCACAATTTTATGAATAGTTTTATTTAGGGGAAACTTGATATAAATTCAATTTTTTTAACCACATGAATACTCCAGTTTCTTAAAATAAGTCCAATTCCTTAAATTTGGAATTATTTTATTATCACTAAGTATTATTTATTGATAAGATTTATTATAAAAATTAATTTTTTAATTATATCTTTAATTATTTCTTCTTCTTTTTTTTCTTTTTTTTGCTATTTTTTGTTCTTCTGTTCCAAACCCCATTTATAATTTTTTTATTATTATTTTATAGTCAACCTATATCACTGGTTCATTGTATTTATGTGTTAACCCATCCCTAATTTCATGATTTTATAATCTTTAAAAGAGTGATTTTACGAAAATGTCATTAGAGGCGAGGATATTTGACTTTCGTTGACCGTCTTTTTGTGACGTGTACAAGCTACTATTTTAACGTATTCTCAAAATACTCGATGGTACAAACGTGTAGGCGCAATCAGAATAGAAATCGGAGTTACGATTGAACTTTTATGGAACTACAAATTCGAAAGTTATTTTTGAAGAAATTACTATTCTAATTATCTTATACTATTTTATATTACTAAATTATTATTCTATTATTTTCTGATTGAATTTTTTATTATTTTATTAAGGTTTAGGGTTACCCACACCAAAACTCATCCTGTGCCTCCCTATATCTTGGGACACTGTCTCTCAATATTCAAATCTCTCTCACCTCACTCTCCCAATGGATGATTGTCATTTCACCCTTCTCTCTAACCTTCTCAGCTCTCTTTCATCTCACTCTAACTCTCCGTTTCTTCGTGAAACTCGCTGGACCACCACCACCATCCTCTCCGACAAGCATCGCTGCCACGAACCAGATGCATCACCTTGTTTCTTGGTCGTGGACCTGAATGCTTAGGCATTGAACTACAAATACAAACCTAGTCTGCACCGTTTCTCCGGCATTTTTTCGTCATTTCCAACAAGGTGAGTCACGGAACTTCCTCAATCTTTCTCATCTCACCACCCTAAGTCTAATTTGTAGGTTAAATGTGCGTGTTGGTGATGTTTTGGTGCAGAAAACACCTTAGAACTTAAACCCAGTTTCTCTAGTGAGAACCCAACGGCTTTTAAGTCGTTTTCCAACAAAATCTGGCCGATGCCGAGGAAACCAATGGTATTATTCGAATCCTTGTTCCCTGATCTTCATTTTGGTATAATACATGGCTAGGGTTAGTAAAGGTTTTGTTATTCGGAGCTTCCTAGAATCCGGCTGTTGCAGTGGTAACCGGCCAGAGAAGAAGAAGAGGAAAAAAAAAAAAAGGTGCTAATTCGAACCCTTGGGCGTAAGCCTAAACCCGGCCCAAAACCTTAAGCCAAGCCTTTGTCCCAGGCTAACCCATTTCTAAATTGGGCTCAGAATATTCTCGCCTTTGTCCCAAGCTAGCCTATTTCTGAATTGGGCTCAGAATATTCTCTAGAATATTCTTAAAATATTCCTTAGGTTGATTTTTCAGAATTTTCTCGAAAACCTTCCTAGGCTAATTTCAACATCCCGAGTCCATTTTTGACATCCATTTAGTGAAATTCCAAGTTTTAACGTGGTTGACCATCGGGGCGTCTTTGTTAACTTTTAGGGTCGGCCGTTAACTTTTTATGAAATTTGTCCGGGACCTTTCTTAACATATTTCAACGCCCTGATTCCAAATCCGCACTCTGTTTTTCCAAATGTAATTGTCTTAGAGGAGTTTTATTAATGGGTCTCAATATTATGCTTAGGTGCGAATACTATCGGAGATTCCGGCTTTCTTAGCTCGAACAGATGTGACATCGCAAGTGTGGTAAAGAATTTTCTACATTGCACCTAGATTAGGGTAACGTATATAAAAATTAACGTGTTGACAGAATCCATGCAATTATACTACGTCATACGGGACACACAGGTATGCGTATCAGTATGGATTCTTTAATGGTATTTACGGTTATGAATAGTATTTCACTGACTAGGGTTATTGAATTATTGAATTATCGATTTATCATTGCATGACTATATTTATGTTATCTGCTCATCGTTTGTTGTACTGGTGTTAATACTCGTCTGGACCAGGGCCCAGTCTTTCACATTATGTGCACATCGCATTGTACGCTCACTTTGGATCCATTGTAGGTGCCAGTCCTATCCTAGATTGTTATAGGCAATTAGGACTCATATGTGTTAAGCATAGCGTCAATCTTCACGTGATTGTAGTACTAGAGCGTAAATCATTATTACACCCAATCATGTTCATGACATAATACCTCTGTATGAACTCGTGTGTCAGCATATGTCGATGAGCATTCGACAAGATATGTTTGCTTATGCGAGCTTATGCGGTTACAGACGTGATGTGTTTATTTACGAAATAGTGTGCCGTATTGAATTCTTGAGTTATTGCAGGTTACGGTAAGTATTTTCATACTATATGTAGTATGTATATTTGGAAACTATACTTGTTTTATGGTAAGGGGTTATAATGTTTTCAAAAGGTTTTTATAAAACTTTATTTTTAGGCCTACCCACCCTTGTTTATCACCCCTCCAGGTTTTAGTAGCTGAACTTTCATATCGATGAGGATTCTTGGCAAATCTGGTATTGGAGACTACCTCCAATGGTATAATTCTCAATCCACTCTACTGTACTTTACTTATAATTTGACATCACGTGTGATATGAGTTCATTTCCGCTTACTAGTGCACTCTTATACTTAGGCACTTTTAGGTTTAAATTTACTCATATTTTCCACATCACTGCACTTTATGGCTTTGTCACCCTCCTGGTGTCGGGCAACACAGCTCGATTTGGAATCCAGGTGAACATTCCGGGTCGGGGCGTGTCAATTTATCTACCTATATGAAAGATTCATATTTATAATTAACATTTATCACTGCTTAATGTATCTTACTTGTAGGTATTATATTTTTGTGTTTTGTAGTTAGGTTTCATATATCGCTTATAGGTAGAATATACATTTAATTATTTATCTACATATGCCATAAGTTTTTGTTCATAGTCTACCTATAACATAGATTAATTGTGTTACATTTTTTTTTCTTTTCTTTTTATAATATACCTTTTATCACAAAATTTAATGGATTTAAAATTTTCGTCTAAAAAGACAAAATTGAATAATTGATACAAAAATATGTAAGTAGATAACTTGACTCAATCTTAAAAACAACCTATACTTTTGGACATAGATCTAAAAGTCCTTTTTTTTTATTATTATTTTTTGTTGTTGAATTGAGTTTGCATTTATTTGTATTTCCCAATAGCCCCCGTTGGACTGTTTTATTGTTCTTGTTGGTTTCTTATTAGGTAAACCCGTATAAAATTGTTTTATATCATTTGGTATGCACTTAATTTGTAACTTTGTAAGTGCGTATCCTTTTTTTATTCAATTATTTTTATTAAAATAAATTTTGCATTGGGGCCAAATGGATTACAGGTTTAATTTAATGATGGCAAGGCAAGCTCATGGAGCAAACAATAATCAAAAGCTTAATGGGACCCTATTTTTTGGATCAAACTCAAAGGCTTAAGATAATCTGAGGTTATATTATAATATTTATTTTATTCAAACATATTTTAATTAATCTTATCTAGTAGTGTGAGGCAAATTTGAACTCGAATGAAGATAAAATACTATCTTGAAATTGCGAGATTTTTCAATGTAACCGATACACGAGGTGGTACATCATGTGTCATTAAACAAATTGTGGCATATGTGTGCTAAAAAGTTAATAACTTAAAAAATAAAATTTCCCTCCATTCCTATTAAAACATATGGTATAACACTTGTGTTCGTGTCACAACTAAAAATTTCTCCTTGAAAATTGATGTGGGAACTGCAAGGGAACAGAGATTGGACCAATGAAATGCACTTCGCAAAATGAGGTTGAATCCAGGAATATTTGGCATATGAGTTGGATAGAAATTCATAATATAATGACCCCATATATTAGAAATTCATAATATAATGACCCCATATATATTATATAAACTATACACTAATAAATGAGAAATGCTAAGAATATTTTCTCAAAGTAGGATTTTTTATTGAGTCTCTATCCAACTCACAGTTTAATGTAAATTCTTGTATCAACATTATAAATCATTTTGCAAAAAAATATGAGGTGACATATAGTCCATGGAGATTCTCACTATTGAGAGAATCTCCTTAGCATTTCTCAAAATAAATAAGAAATTGTTAATAGCATTCCAAAAATCTAATTCTACACACCACACTTTCTATATTTAAAAAATAAAAATACTAGTCACAATTAAATTTTAAAATGGCAATAACAGTTACCGAATAAATACTCTCCGACGTGAAATTATCTATATTTAGGACCGACCTTCCCTGCAAATCCTAGGTGCATCTGATTAATTTATAATTAATTATTACTGTGATATTATACAATTGTTTCCTATTGCTGGGAGCGCAATTTGCAAGTTGATGAAATACAGAAGTTCAATTAATTAGGTCGGTAGAATGATTCGTCTTAATTTTATATTAAAAAGAGAAATTAGTTTAGGAGAAAACCTTGATTAACATACTGTTTTATAATTGTTCACAAATAAATAAATAGCTGTGATGTTGTAATGTGACTTGTGAGGAGCCCGAGAGGTATAATTCCAATGAAGACAAATAAGAGGGTGAGCGATCACAATAATAGCTCTACCTGGTGGTTGCTTGGACGATGAATGGCTACAGCTCATATTCTCCACACATATAGATACTTAAAACTATAATGTTGATAAGTAATTAGTTCATAAACAACTAAGGTTCTAAAAGACGCTAGAATAGTCGGGTGGCGGGCTAAGACATAACACCTACCGCCTAAGCAAACTAAGTGAATTTAAATAATTTATCGTTATATCATATAAATAAATACATATTTACACTTAAAAAAAAAACTATGTTTGTATAATCGTATTGGGAATAAAATAAAGATAAAATGCAATAAAAGTCATAAGCTTAGTAAGCAAATATACAATTCAAAGGCCAAAAACCATAAACTCAGTAAGCAAATAAACTCCCATTAACAAATTACAAATATAAGAACGGTTTTCACAACTGAATTAATTTAACAATTTCATTTGGATAGGTTACGCGTTACTCACTTTAACTTAATTAGTTAATTAAAAAAAATTACTTGAAATCGCCTAGCGTGCCGCCTAGACCACCTAGTCCCTCCCCGATTTTAGTGACTGTTTTCCAAAATCGCCACGGAACCCCATTGCCTAGCACCTAGGCCGATTTTTAGAACATTGTAAACAACTTTTCCAACTATTTAAGGAAGGGACTAGGATTCTCTCCCCTCCTCTTTCCATGCCCTCCTCTCACATTCTCTATTTTGTCTTTCTCTTTCTATAAAAAATTAATATAAGATGTTGACGTAACTTAACCATGACCGTTCAAATAGGATGGGAAGGAACAAAAGAAGGGAAAGAATCATACTCCAAGGGTTAGTTGAACCATTTAACTAATTAACCTATCGTGATTTTAACCTAGTACCCCAAAAGAAAAAAAAGGAAAAAAGCCAATTTCTAATGATTTACTTTCTGAAGCTTTTTTCTCCTTACATTTGAAAAGAGTGAGACGGTCAAACTATTAACTGATTAGAGCAACTCCAACGTTGCAAAGGCCCCCTAGGGCAACTCATTATTGAATCCACCCAGTAAACAGTAACTTCCTTTTGCATCTCCACCCCTAAAACTGAATAGCTATGACAATAGGCAATAAAATATTAGTATTTTTTCCTCACCCAATCCATCATACATCCCCCATCACCCTTTCCTTTTTTCCCATTTTCCCCCTCATTTGACTGGTTCTTCCTCTCTCTCTCTCTTTCTTTCTATCTCTCTCTTCCTTTTTCTTTCTTTCTCTCCCTCTTTTCCAGCTCACTCTCGTGAGCTCTCTTCCTCCTTCCTCTTCAAACCTTCAACAAATCAAGCTCAAAAATAATATTTTTGGAATCCCTGGAACTCAAGGAACCCAACCATGACCTTGCATGCGACATCGGTGGAACTAAATAACACAATCAGTTGCTGGCTTGATGCTTTAAAACCTTTTAACGCCAGCCTTTCAGCTCCCAGCCTCAGCCATTCATAACCTCTGCACAAAAAAAAAAAAAAAAATCAGAGCACTTCCACCACAAATTTCAAAACCCCATCATTCCAAAAGCAAAAGCAAAAGAGAAAGAGATAAGAAAATATAGAGAATCTCACAAAAAGGGCTGGTTTTTGTTTTTGTGAAGAGGAAGTCGAGGAGGTTGAAGAGAAGATGATGCAGACGGAGCAGTCTTAGTCGGTGGCTCAGCCGCAACAGTAGCTGGTGGTGTAGAACTTCGCAGGAAACCTCAGCTTCAACGTCAACATGTCGAAGAAGGACAAGGAGTTGTCTAGGTCGGTGCATGCACTGATGTCGCACATCAGCCACACATCACAAAAACCTCAGGCTCTTGGGCTGTCAATTCCCGCCTGGCCTCTCACTCGGGCCTCCCTCGAGCCCCATCGCCTGCATGGGCTAGAGCTGCTAGCTGGGGCAATTAGGTTGGAGCAACAGCCAGTCCACCGGGCTATTGAATACGGTGGAGCTGCTCTTAACCTATCACGATCTTAACTCGTCATGTAAAGTCAAATTCTATGTTGATTTTCGGAAGAGT
The DNA here is from genome assembly GCF_963583255.1 of Pyrus communis. Taxonomy (NCBI): domain Eukaryota; kingdom Viridiplantae; phylum Streptophyta; class Magnoliopsida; order Rosales; family Rosaceae; genus Pyrus; species Pyrus communis. The sequence goes on along the minus strand of NC_084807.1, from coordinate 20,618,771 downwards.
CAAGTTAAGTGTCTCGTTGATTAAAGTGATCTTTAAACCAGGATTATGACTAAAGGCAGCGTAGCTAAATGCATGCATGTATATATGGTTGTCCACACACAAATAAAGCAAGTTGCTAAAGGCATGTTTGGTACTCTACTTGAATTCAACTTTTTAAACTCAAAAACAATTTTCAAGTTTTAGACCTTAAAAACTTGTTTGGTAAGACTATTTTCAAAAACTAATCTCAAGACTAACTCAAAAATATAGTCAATTCTCTAAAAACATAAAAAGTGAGTTTTTAGAGTTTTTAAACTTAAACTCACTCCTTTTTTCTCTCTCTCTCCTCCCCTCTCACTCCAAATCTACCTCTCTTTTTTCTTCTTTCTCTTTTTTTTTTTTTTCAACCTTTTTTTGTTTCTCCTCCAATCCGCTCTCTTCATTATCTCGGTTCTTTCTCTCATTCATCTTCCTTTCGATCTTGTCTGATCCTCTCTTCTTTCTCTTTCCTTCAATCATCTCTTACTTTCTTTCCTCCTCTCTCATCTTTCTCCCTCTCATGCGACCCCCTCTTTTTAGATCTCTTTGTCTAGTTTAAGTCGTAAGATTTAAAAATTTTAAATCACAAACCAATTAAGTTTTTAAGCCTTAAAGAAAATTGTTTTCAAGAAATGTTTTGAGAAATGATAAAAATTTTCAAATAGGATATCAAACAGGCCCTAAATATTTTGTTTACCCTAATATAATCGTCCAATAAATTAAAGAGCACAAGATGATAGAGAAACTTTGGATCTTGTTCAAATAAACCGGCTGTACTCGAACTAAAGACTAGCTTTTAGTATAATAATATTGCTCTTTCAAATGTTAGAAAATGTTCGAAGTTCGGATTGATAATACAGGAAAAAAGAAAAAATGACAGTATTATAATTCGTAACAGATAGAGTTTTGGGAATACGACATTAATAAGGGTAATGTCGTATAGTAATAAGGTTACATCACTACTCACTAGTAGGCAGTATATGTTGACTTGGGAATACGACATTAATAAAGGTAATGTCGTATAGTAATAAGGTTACATCACTACTCACTAGTAGGCAGTATATGTTGACTCCCTACCATGCATATAAATGGTTACATGACAAATGCAATTTTGAAGATAATATGAACTCATAGTCGTTGATTATTAAAAGTTTTCAGTTATTGTGACATCCCACATCACCCAGGGGAGTGATCCTTATATGTATATTCGCATCCCTACCTAGCACGAGGCCTTTTGGGAGCTCACTGGCTTCGGGTTATGTAGGAACTCCGAAGTTAAGCGAGAAGGGGGCTAGAGCAATCCCATGATGGGTGACCCACTGGGAAGTTGCTCGTGAGTTCCCAAAAACAAAACCGTGAGGGAATGGTAAGCCCAAAGCGGACAATATCGTGCTACGGTGGTGGAGCGGGCCCGGGAAGTGATCCGCCCCTGGCCGGGATGTGACAATTTGGTATCAGAGCCTAACCCTGGCTGTGGTGTGCCGACGAGGACGTCGGGCCCCTAAGGGGAGTGGATTGTGACATCCCACATCACCCAGGGAAGTGATCCTTATATGTATATTCTCATCTCTACCTAGCACGAGGCCTTTTGGGAGCTCATTGGCTTCGGGTTCTGTAGGAACTCCGAAGTTAAGCGAGAAGGGGGCTAGAGCAATCCCATGATGGGTGACCCACTGGGAAGTTGCTCGTGAGTTCCCAAAAACAAAACCGTGAGGGAATGGTAAGTCCAAAGCGGACAATATCGTGCTACGGTGGTGGAGCGGGCCCGGGAAGTGATCCGCCCCGGGCCGGGATATGACAGTCATCATCTTAGGGCTGCTTGCACCAACTTAAAGTAGCTGTTGTTATCACAAGCGATATTTCTTGTCGAAACTACACTGTAAAGAGAGAGAAAGGTTTGATTTCAAGATGTAGTGGGTTAAAAAAAAGACTTTATTCCACACAACAAGTCTTGAATTAGATTCATAGCGCTGGTGAATCACACAATAATGGTCATGAGGAGGCTGAAATACTCTATTTATCTTTTTATTGAGAGTATAGAATGATAATAAAAGTTGAATCATTAGTAAAATATGTTATGTTGAAGAAGGTTGATGGTCCATCATAAAACTAAATGACGATATGAGAAGTTGCCAAACTCGTTATAATTGTTTATTTATGAAAGAAGGTAGCTCAAATGCGACTCCTTTCTGCCGTTCAACATATGTTATTTCTATATCTTCATACGTACTCCAACTTAATGTCTAATTTATGTATGAATGCAATTAGGGTTTCCATCATCCAAGTTGCATTTGGGACAAAAAGTATTGTGCTTAATCTACTTGTATTTGTTTTGATGGCAAGAAAAGTACGATCCATTATGTAAAGATACAGAAAGCCCGCGGAGAAATTAGGCCGATCTGTATATGCTTTGGAATTTTGCAGGACTCGTCATAAAAGTTTCTTTTTCCACAAAAAGAAGAGATAACAATTTTTTTTTTTTTTAATAAACGATAGTATTCACATTAAGAGGCTAGGGAAGCGGAGTGAGTTAAGCCTTACAATGAGTTTGCCATAATAATATGGTTCAGCTTTGCATTTGATGAGAATCAAACCTAAGATCTCTTACGTATAAGTGAAGAAAAATACGACTAAACCGTAGTACTAAGTAACTAAAACAAAATGTTTTTTGTTTTTTGTTTATTTTTTTTTTTTAACTCATAAAACATAATAAAAACATAAGCAATTCAGATTTAAGAAAAGTGATCAAAGGGGATTAACTTAGGCCACTTAGTACTACGGTATGATGATATTTCTCTTTCCTTGTAAGTGAGAGGTCTTAGGTTCAACTTCGCCAAAAACCGAATTTGAACCATATTATTACTAGCTCATTGTGAAGCTAAGCCCACCACTCGCGCTTAGTATAGATAATATCGTTTGTTAAAAAAAAAAACTTAATAATTAAATAAATAGATTAAGTTGAAGTTGGAAAAAGGGCAGGGAATAGAAGCATTTTGAGGCATGATTTCTTAGCTTTTTGAAGTGGGAAAGATTCTAAACCAACCAGGAAAGAAATGTAGGGTTGTGAAATATAACATGCATGGGACCCACAAGAATCAAAATTATGTATCCAAAATTCCAAATTCATCCAAGCTGGCCACAAACCTACACAAGAGTCAAATTTGGTTTATGGCATAGATGGCCCTACTCTAAGACTTACATGGCAAAACCATGTGTCAAAAATGCCTTCCCCATTTTCCTATAATTATCCAATGTGTCTATTTCCATGCCTCCTTATCATGGAAAATTTATATTGTTTTTTATCGACAAGGGAGGGAATTCGAACTTGAATCTTCTTTCATTGTTAGACAATATGTATGTAACATGAATTATACACTTTTAAGTTATTGTTTTTACCACGTTGGTATAACAATCAGTTAAAAATGTCTTACGATTTTATTTTATTTTATCTTTTCAATTGAAGATTCACTCACGAATTACTTGAAATAGTAAAGAAACTTGTTTAGGTACAGTAAAGTAGTATACTTATATTTTTACGTTGATCAATGATTCTGATAATAAGCTATGTATGCATCAATAACAGATGATACTTCTTTCCAATAATTCATATTTTCATATATTTTTATCTTATGTTTCCTTTGAATTTTGTATATATGAATGGGTTAAATGCACAAAATTCTATTGTTTTATTTATAGGCATTCAATATTGGAGTTACATGAAAAAGAAGTGGAAAATGAGTTTTTTGGGTGTCTAGAGTAATTTCAGTGGAGCAAGAGGCTAATTAACTGCACCAAGACATATGCATTACAACAACAAGATGAAACCGAGCAGTTTTGAAATCAAATAGACATGGGAATACTATTCAATGAATTTTAGGAGAGAACTTAATTACTAGTTTTATTATTTCTGTTTATTTTCATTTCTTAAATAAGGACATAAAGTCCATTAGGATTAGTAATTAGTAGGCTTTTAATTGCCTTTAAGCACTTGCTTGCCGCTTGCTTTATTTAAGGAGATCCTTCTCGGGGTCAGCCACCAAAAAAAACCACAAAGAACAATTCACTTAGGGGCTGCGGCAAGGAAGGGCAAAGAGGAAGAGTTACATTGGAGTTTTTCTTTGCTAAGGTTATGATGTAGCTTAATCATGAATACTTAGTTGTCTCGTGATATTGTTATTATCAAGTTTTTCTTCCTTATTGAGTATCTTTTGCTATTTGTAATGTGCTTGATTTTTATTTAGATGCTTGATCACCATTTAGGTTTAGATTAAGTTGATATGATGCAAGTTAGAGTAGATGCCATGCTTAACTTGGGTTTAGCTTCTTGCAATTGATACCATGTACACCTATTTGTAGATGCCATACAATTAGGGTTTATGTGATTTTCCAACGATTTTCATAGAGCTTAATGGGTTCTTACTTCTTACTTGCTTAAATTCAATTAGATGCCATATAGGGTTAACATGTAAGAGTACTTTTGATGCAATCAGATGCCATGGCCGTTGAATAATTTAGAGAAAATTGATCAATAATATTGGAGAACTACTTGAGCATAACATATTAAGGAAATTAAGTAGAATTGGTTACGGTAAATTCAGATGCCCTAGGTCTTTTTGTCTTATGTTTCAATTTATAATGCATTTTATTTTCAAGCTTTACTAATTTTAAGTATAATTCAAAATATCATATATTTTCCATTAAAGCTTCTCCACTATAATTTGTTTCAATTTAGTTAGTAAGATTTTTAGAATCAATTCGATCTTTATGGGACGATATATGTGCTTCAATGCTATACTATCATCCGATTAGTATACTTACAAGCACTAAAATTTAAAACTTAATAAAGTTAATTTTGCTTATCTAATTTTCCCAACAAGTACCTACATCAAAAGAAACTCTTGTGGAAAACTTTGTATAGGCACCATACTCAATTGATGTGATTCTATTGTCAGGTGTGTCCGACGGATGACGTGACCCAACAATCAGACCTTTGAATGGAGTTGAGTTTTATTGTATGTCACTCAAGTGGAATTGAGTTTTATTTACAGTCGAATGGGAGTTGAGTTAGCCCAATGGGTTTGTTTTGGGCCATTGGCCGATTGCGACCGTCAGCGATAGGTCCGGGGTCTGGGATTAGCTTCGGAAAGCCGTAGGTGTCCCGAACCTCTCAAGACCTATTTACCATTGTACCCTTCCCTCCGTCCCTCCATTTCCCTCCTTATTCAATTTCCAATACGGTACGATCGACGACGGCGTTTCTCCCTCCATCAATCTCAGTGTCTCACGGTCTCACAAGGCACAACCAATGAAATTGTAGAGAGAGAAAGACAGAGGAGAGAGATATCGAGAGAGAAGTTAGGGTTTCAGCTCGGGTTTCACGATGGAAGGTCTCATCATTCTCGATACGGACAACGGCGGCGCCGGAGGTAAAAATTTCTCAGAATTTGATTTTCTTTAGGTCTTGAAACTCGATCTTCTGCCATTTTTTTTGTTTATTCATGAATCAGCGTTTGAATTTGTGGTATGAATTCATTTCTTGATATAGAATTAAATAAACTAATGTTTGAGGGTTTACGATTTAGGACGAACTGAAATTACGAACTCTGGTGTTGTTTGGGTGGGATTCCTAGGACCAGGGTTTGATGAAGTTCGTAAAATCTCGTTATTGCTAGCTATCGAGGTTTTCTCGAGTAAAATTTGTGTAGGATAAGTGCAAATATGTTGGATTTTGAGAGGCACAAGCACAACTAGTTTCAAGCTCTGGTTAGTTGCTGACAAATGTAGGGAAAGAGGTGAATTTTTATTTCTGACCAGTGTAGCTATTCAATTCAGTCCACGGGAGCTTTCTGTTATCCGGAAATTTTTGTGGACATCTGCTTTGTTGTGATGGTAGGCTTGGTAGCCAATTAGTTATTGGGATTTTTTGGTTAAGTTTTTCTGAAAATGACAGAATGTTTGGTGTGAATGCCAGATAACAAGGCAAAAGGTGAGAAAATTGCTAAGGGGTTGTCGATTGGAAGTCACTCACGGAAGAGGCTTGCTGATATTAGCAACTTGCAGCCGCAGCAACCAAAACCATCGATTCAACAGGTGAAGCAGCAATTTGATTCAGATACAAATAAAGAGTATATTGACAATCTTCAGAAGGTACATTCTCGGTTGTATCTCTCTTAATCTCATATGTCTAAGTATGTTGATGATGCGGTCGGTTTCGCTAATTTTGGGTTTGTTGAACGTGTTCACAGGAAAATAGGACATTGATGAAACTTCTTACTGACAGAAAGTATCCTTTTGGCCATCTATTTTCCTCATTGTGTGTTTCTCTCATTGATGTTCCTAATCTGCTTCGGCATGGCTTGCTTTTTTGGTTTTCTTAATTATTTGGTAGCAAAATCATAGAATTGAGCAGAGTAGAGATACAGAACTTGAGAATCAATCTGCAGAAAGTACAACATCAGAATTTACAACTCGCCCAAGCAAATAGCCAGATCTTAGGGGTACTTTTTTACATGTTTTAGTTGTTGATTATTCCAATCTTCCACGATACCTGGTAATTTCATCAACTAATATAAAATCGACTTTCTAATTCAATTTTGCAGGAACTCAATTTAGGAAAAGATAAGGTAAGTTAATTTTCGACTGGTGAAGTCAGAGTAGTGTGTGCTTTCACTTTCTATTTTATATTCAAGTGAAGAAGCATGAACTAACAGCATTATGCTTTAACTTTTAGCTAAAGGCACTTCAACATGAAATCGGGTGCAAAAATGGTTTGCTCAAACTGAGAAAACTGGAGGCTGAGGTGAGTTTAACTAATTAAGACTTTAACCTGCTTTGTAAGGTTATAGACTTTTTGTTGAACTGTAAACCCTGTGTTCCTAGGAGAAACCCAAAAGAGTAACGTGCCAAAGTACAGAAAATCAGGTAGTTAGCACATTCCTTTCTCGTTTCTGAATTAAACTTTGAAGGAGTGATCTGTTTTGTTGACCTCTTGTATTCTTTACAAATTTCCTTTCACTACCCACAGGTAGAAGGTTTAACTAAGTGTGTTGAAGCGGGGGAGTCCTTGCAAGCAGACAAGAAGGATGGTCCTTGTAATACCCAAAGGAATCGACATCCAAAAAATCCACGTAAATGTTAACTTGACAACTCATTGTATTTCTGATATCTTGTTTCTGTGCTAACAATCTTGAGATATAATTTGCATGCAGTTGTGGCTTCTCATACTGTTGAAGCAGTCGAAGTTAAAGAGAAGGCTGATAATAAAAGGTTTGTTTGTATATGTTTGATTTCTTAATGCATACATGTTTTCGGGTTTTTACTTTGTTTACATGTGCTCTGTGGTTTCCTCATAGAGGCTTGAGAAGGCAGTCTGCAAGGTTTAAAACTGAAGAACACGAAGCAACGGAAGAAATGCCTGAGACCAATGGTTGCAAAATTCCCGTCTCTCCTCTTTGCAGTAATGTGGTTCATAAAAGTCAGACGACATTTTCATCAACAGAAAAAGAGGCTCCTGCTATTGAAGCAGTCCAAGCTAACAAGAAGGCTTACCACAAAAGGTTTGTTCGTGTATGTTTGATTGTTTTGTGAAGTACATGTTTTCAGTAGGTTTTCATATTACTTACAGATGCTTTATGGATTCTTAATAGAAATTTTAAAAGACAGTCTGCAAAGTTAAAAACTGAAGAACAGGAAGCTACTGAAGAAATGTTTGAGACCAATGGTGACAAAATTCCTGTCTCTCTTCTACGTGACAACGTGGTTCATGCAAGTGAGACGATATGTTTATTAGGGGGAAAAGACGATTCTACAAGTGCAGCAGTCCAAGCTAAAGAGAAGGCTTACAACAATAGGTTTGTTTATTTATGCATGATTGCTTTGAGCAATTACATGATTTCATTAGGTTTTCACATTGCTTACAGATTCTTTATGGTTACTCAATAGGTGTTTTACGAGGCAGTCTGCAAAGTTAAAAACCGAAGTACAGGCAGCACCTGAAGCGTTTGGTACCAATGGTGAAAAGTTTCACGTCTCTCATCTATGTCATAATGTGGTTCATGAAAGTGCTCCGACATGCTCAGTGTTGGAAACAGAGGATCCTATTACTGAAGCAGTCCAAGCCAAAGAGAAGGCTGACAACAAAAGGTTTGTTTGTGTATTTTTGATTGCTTTAAGGATGTACATGTTTTCAGTCGGCTTTAACTTTATTTACAGATTCTTTATGGTTTCCTGATAGGCGTTTGACTAGGCAATCTGCAAGGTTTAAAACTGAAGAATTGTTTGAGACCAACGATGACACAGTCCATGTCTCTCCCCTAAGTGACGATGTGGTTCATGAAAGTGGTTCAACATGTTCTTCGGTGAAAAAGGAGGATGAAGGATACACTGCCCCGAGATCTGAAGGCCAGGAATGTCGAAGATCATCTGCAAGGCCACTGCGGCGAGCAACTCAGATGATTAAGTCATACAAGGAAACTCCAGTTAATGTGAAGATGCGCAGAGAAAATTGAGTCAGTTGATGCTTAGAAGATTAACTACATTGTTGTGCCTTCTGGTATTAACTAGTTGTTTTGTAGAATTACTCTCGGTTCAGGAAACATGCCTTTAACTTTGTAAAGTTTAACGCCAATCTAGTTTCCGTTAATATAAGCAGCAGATGATGGGTTAAAATGCACAAACTGAACCTGAAATGTGCAATGGGTCTCGTACCTCAAGCAGTTAAGAGCATACTCCTGCATCCGAGGTTCTAAGTTCGACTCCTCCTCCCTACTATTGTATCCAAAACTCAAGTCTCTCTCTCAAGGTATTGTGATCATTGAAAGTATGATTTCTGTCGATTTTTTTCTTCCCTTGCAGTAAAATATTGTTCTTACTTCTTACCAGTCATCTAATCACAGGGGCTTATGATTTTTTTCCTTCTGGGTATTTTTTTTTATTTTTATTTTTCTTTTGGTATTGGTTTTTTAGTTAAAATGGTCTTTCAGATTTGCATAACTCTTCACTTTGTTCCTTAAGATTCGAAATCAATAGCAGTTGTCTTGAGTTTGTCTATCATCAATCATTTTAGTCATTCTATGAAAAATTATGTTAAATAAGGAGGACAAAGGTATCCTCAACTTAATAAACAATGTGCATTTGATAGAAATATAGTGTATTTTTTTTTGTTATTTTATATTTATTTAATAGAGATTTTTCACGGAAAGACTAAAATAATTGATGGATGGGCAAATTCAGGGACAACTTTTATCTATTTCAAATCTCAGAGACTAAATATAGAAGTTATGCTAATCTCATTTTAATTGAAAAAAAATCTTTCGTATATAACCTAGATTAATCTTGAAGAAATAAATGACTAGCCCATATCACATCTTCACATGCAAAAGAGGAGACAAAAGGGGTCGATTCTTTCTTCCTTTCTTGCATCGTGATCAAATCACCCCTTTACAACGCCAAGCCGCGTTCTTGCACGAACAAAGCAGGGAAAAGGAAAGCCTAAGCAAATGACCCAAGTTGAGGAAAAAGCTTGTTTTGTAGAGTCTTGGACAACAAACAAATATGCTTTAAACTTCGAATTGTGAGTACCCTTTGACTAGATTTTTTTGTATATATAATTATAATGGGCATACTACGGTCTGGTGGTATTTTTCTTCATTTGTGAGTGAGAGGTCTTAGGTTTAAATCTCGTGGATGGTGAATTCGATACCAAATTAGGTTGCCCATTATGTGGCCTAGCCGAACTCTCCCATTCCTTTAATGTAAAATATATCGTTGTATTAAAATAAAAAAATCATGTATTATTATTTAACAAAGCAAAACAAAACAAAGAAAAATGAATTGATTATTATTTTTAAGTGTCGCTAACAATCCTACACCTCAAATTCAATTTAGGAAGTGGTCGAGACTCAAATTTGTACCCATTGAAACATAATATTTAGGAAAATGTCTAAGGAAAATGTGCGTTATAGGACATTACAAATTCCGTTTGTTGAAATAGAAAATGAACTAACAGACGAAATCGACAAGAAGTTTGACACGGAAAATGATCAATCAACACGATCGGCAACCTTAAATTCAATTTCGTCTTTCATATGCAAGATTCTTAGTTCACGTTTTTTAATTTGCATGGTATATGTAAAGAAACATGCGAGACAATTCACTTGCAATGCATCGTGTCCATCGTGCCAATTTCCCAACGGTAAAAAGAATTTATAATTGTCCTATATTTCTCAAAAGCGCATTCATTATGGTGCTATCCATACACCTATAGATGGATGCAAGTAGCGTCAAGGTGATCCTGAGATTCAAAAATATACTTGTGAGGGTCTTATGAGGATTCTTCAAATGTTTGGACGGGTCATTTTTGTACTTATTAAATGTCTGATGTAATGTATACTGGGCATTTCTCGACAAGTTGTGTAGACAACACTCAACAAATATTACTCATTGATTTCTTTTGGCATATGCCGCTATTTGTTGTCATGTGTGCAATATAGTTTGGCTGACAACAACAAGTCCACCAAGCGTTCGACGAACCTCAGTGAATAAGCTGATTTTTTTTTGCATATTTCGCACTCTGTTCCTATCTAAAAAACTTGTCTTTAACAATGGGACCCCTAAGGTTCAAATTATGGATCCGGCACTACATAGACCAATATCACACCTCTCTCAATTTTCAGCTATAAGATCAAATCAATTGAAGAAGATCAATATACAAAATTAACAAAGATGCGATGTGTGTGAGGTAAAAAGATCTGTTTGAATAGTACTATTCTATTTAATATCTTTTATGACCTGTCACATTCTTATTGCACCACGCAAAAGAGCCCAGTTTTTCATATCTGCTTTGCATGTGTGTGCATGTGAATATAGAGCCATGAAAAATGACAAATTGGAGAACGTGGACTCATCATGGCATGTGAGATGTAGGAGGACCCACGCGCAAGCCATGGTTGGACAGATCTTCCAATACGACGAGCTCACGAAATCTGAAAACAAAGGATCGAATAGGAGGAGGATTCTCTCTTTTTCAAAATTTTGGGATAAATTTGTTACCCTAAAGAGGGTACTGGACCCTAACATTATCTCCTCTGCCATTTTGTCGAACTTTACTTTTGGTGCAGTTCACTTATCTCAGTCATGGATATGAACCAGATGAAAGAACATCTCCATGCAGACATTGTCACATGTGGTTGGAGGAAAAATATTCATTCTAATTCTACGACACACCATAACGTCATACATGATGCCATTGTTGTTTTCAATTTTGAGTTTATCAAAGTTTTAATATTTTTAATATACGATTAGGTTGGGAGAGATTTTTTATGTGCTCGGACCAAGGAATTGTACGACATATGCTATTATACAAGTAGAAAGAATATATATATATATATATATATATTATTTTATTTTTTTCAAATTTTCCTCCACTTTATGTGCCCCTGCATTGAAAAATATCTCTTAGGGTGGAGGTTGAGCTAAGTCACATAATAAATCATGAATAATTAGTATCGAGCTGGCCATTCTTAAGAGAAAATTTCCAGTGAACACGATCCGGTACACCAAGTGTTATAATACAATTGGCAGGAAAAACGTTTTCTTAAGTTTCCAACCAATTGTATTATTATACTTGGTGTACCAAGTCCGTCGTATTTCAACACACTGAAATCTCTCTATTCTTAAAAATTTTACATGCAAAAAGTAATATCACTAATTAAATTGTACTGCTAGTGACATCTAGTTTTTATTAATGAGTAATAAAATCCATTCATTTATTTAAAAAAATTATTGTGTGGTACGTGAACATGTATTTGTTCCAACATAGAATTTGCAATGTTATCGTACTATATAATAATTGTTCATTCATCAGCTGCAAGATTTGTATTTTTAAAGTAATTTCCTAATTCATGCAATTATCCGCAAATCACACATCCTAATCCATCAAGATTCAGTGGCTTTACAGCCGCAATATCTTAGTGTGGTCACCATTGTCAATATTAGTAGTTTCAAAATTTTAACTCTAAGGATTTGGTCGACTACAAAATGAGCAAGGTTGAAATCCCAACTCATGTTCAAACTTCCAAACATGCGTTTTTTGAGATTATCTTTTATGCTTTGGCATACTGTTTTACTCAATGCTAAAAATACGTTGTCACCTTATGTGATAGTCTGCCTTCAATGGTAGAATATTTTCACATTCAATAAATTAAAATTTAAGCAATGGTTGTGGCTCAATGAAATACGTATAAGCTCAACTTTTTCTCCTTCTAAGAGTCAAAAAGAACACCTGAGATTAAACCATAAAGGAGAAAAGTGTTACAGATCAATCGGCTTTAATCATTGATCAAATATGATCTTTTTCTTATAGTTATATTATCTGACCAAGGAATTTCTCCAACATTAAAGTAATGGATATGGATTGTCTGTTGTTTATGATTCGAGAAGCTCTTGTCACTTTAACGTCTTGAAGCGATAATGATTTTATCTTTGTTTGAGATGTGATTAGTGATGTTATAAATTAAAAAAAAAAAAAAAAAAAAATATATATATATATATATATATATATATATATATATAATACGCGTTGAACAGTGTAATCAGCGAGTGTGGTAATTCGAATACTACTGTGTAAAATTTGTCGATGGTCACACGTGCTATGCGGGGCTCAGCTACAGGCATAAGGTGCAGCTGATGAAGACTTGGGTCTCTCAAACTGCAGATTTCACATTCACATTCCTACAAAAGTTTAGTCCTTGTGTACACAATAGGTAGGGTAGAAAAAAAAAGCACTTGGCGCGCAATTGAGCATCTATAAATGCTTTTGGCCTTGTGTGTTTTGTTCAACGTCCATCATATCACAAGAACTAGAAACCAAAGTATATACTTCCAAGCAACCAACACTAACCCCAATGGAGGTTCAGTGCAGCCCTTTTAGTTGGGAATTCTTCTATCAGGAAGAGGTATTGGGTTTCGTTCGAGCTCGTATGATTACTATTTCAGCTTTCAATTTTTCAAATTCTATTTTCTTATACGCATGGCTAATTAATTTTTTTTATTTTTTATTTTGCAGGGGATAGAAGAGCTGAGGCACTCTCTTTTGTGCAAAACTTTGGAGCTTGAGACAACAATTTTATCAGCAAAGGAGAAGATTTCAACAAGAGAAGAAGAAATTGTTCGTCTCAAAGATCTCCTTAGCAAAGCCCTCCAAGAGAGAAATGAAGCTGAAGCAAAATGCCAAACCCTAGTTTTGGACAAACTCGTGCTCCAACAAGAGCTACGGAAGCAGCAACAAAAAGATGAGGATAATGAATCAAAAGGCAGTCAATCTAACAAACACTTTACCTCTTCTGACTCCGAAGAAACCATTGTTCCATCTCCGAATTCAGACCCTATTATGATGCTGCTGGCACCATTGTCATCACCGCCGCCACTGCCACTGGCTGCTTTGAAATTGGGAGCTATGAAGCCGTTGCCGGAAAAAGGGAGGCTACTTCAAGCAGTGATTGAAGCCGGACCGCTGCTTCAAACCCTTCTCCTGGCTGGACCGCTACCTCAGTGGGAGCACCCTCCTCCCCAACTAAAGTACATTGAAATTCCACCGGTTGCCATTTCTCCTCCACCACGGCGACTTCAACACCAAGACTCTTGCAATTGTAGTGGTACAAGTTGTTTCGGTCACAAGGGAAGTTTGGTAAGCTCTGATGATTCTGGTTCTGATTCATTACCCAACACCAAGCGCCGAAAGCTTGTTCTCCATTGACCAACATTTTGTGCGTTTTAGTTACATAATTGTCTAAGGCTGCACATCTTTTTCATACTGTCAAACATGCAAGGGCAGCAGTATGGAATGGATTGCACAATCCATATCAGTTAGAATTTTTCAAACAACCATCGTAGAAATGAAAATCATAGCTTCTTTAGGTCCGTCTGATAACTATTTTGTTTTTTGCTTTTAACTTGAAGGAATACTTGAATGATTCAATTTTCTCTTCTCAGAATTTAGTTGCTCTAATTCTGTAGTTAATGTAAAATTAGTGGGAGCTATAGCCTCCAATTAATGTAGAATCACATTTTGTGTGTGCCTTTGGTATATTGGGGATGATCAAAAGTGACCAAATTTCGGAAAATGTTATGATTTAGTTTAAGGCCATAATTGTGCTCATGCTATTTCTTCTCACTTTTTTGCTTTTTTTTTTCTAGGTACATAAAAGTAGTATAATTATTGTGACAAATAATCATAAATCTCCCAGAGATTTTTTTCTTTTTATGAAGCATGCATACCTACCATCACCTTGAGTGTCTGCCATAATCCCACCAAAGACATCTATAATTAGATTCTTTGTTATCATGACTAATGCATTTGCACAAACCATACCTTATATATATATATATATATATATATATATATATAATAATAATAATAATAATAATTTAAAAAAAAAAAAACCCAATCAATTTAAAAAGGTTTTTTTTTTTTTTTTTTTAAAGTTAAAATGGTTTTTGAGATTGACATAACTTCTCAATTTAGTTTCTGATAATAAAAATTGATAGAAGTAATCCTTGTGTTTGTCCATTGTAAATTATTTTGGTCCTTTCACGAAAGTCTGTCAATATTCTCGTTACATTGTCACGTAAACGACTATGTGATCACATTTTCAAGGGTGTTTTTGTCAAACCCACCCATCCACTTAATGAGGATATTGACATATTTTTCACGAAATGACCAAAATGATTTACGGTGGACAAACACATGGACCACTTCTATCAATTTTCATTATCAAGGACCAAAGTGGAGTTATACTAATCTCATAAACCATTTTAGCTAAAAATTAATTAAAAAAAAAAGAAAGAAATAATGAAAAAATGATCCCAAATAGCACTATTACGACAACAATGTTCCCAAGTCGCAATGTTGTTGTAGCAAATCAATAGCAATAACACTTATTTATGGTATACCAAGATTATCTTCTATCAGATAATATCAACAACATATCGCGATGCTATCGATATTTGAGAGCTTTTATCATAAAGAAAACCTTCAGAGCCAGCAAAGGTTCAACAGGAAACTAAGTTCACACAGTAAGGTCAAATTTGAACTGGAATGTTTGTACAATAATATGGTTCACTTGGAGGGTTTGGTTTAGACTAATGAAGTAAGTCAATGAAAGTAAAGGAAGTAATAATATATAATGCTTATGGACGTTGCTTTCTTAGTTTGAAACCATTGAGCCTGATGATCATCATGAACTAACATGCTCAGTGAGAAATTTGACAACATGGTCCCACACTTTTTGCAAGGGTAATGGTCTACTCAACAACATATCAAATTTTAAAAAATTATGCACAAATAAAACCAATAATAAAATTTTGATCAAAACAAGAAATGGGAACACTATACTAAGCTGTGTATAAACTACCAGGAAGTGCTTTCTGTTATATATTTAGAGCTCGTTTGGATATGCTTTTAAAATGACTGGAAACATTTTTGTTGAAAATATTTTTGGAACTAATATTTAGTAAAAATGCAAGTAAATTCTAAAAAAACACTTAAAGTATTTCCTAGAAGAAGCATATAACTGGTGCTTATTACAGAAAGCACTTTAAGTGCTTTTGAAATAAATTTTTTTTTATCTAAAAACACTTTTATTTATTTTAAAAGCACATCCAAACGATCCTTTAGTGTTCGTCTTATTCTACTTTTGTTTAAAGGTTAGTAGCCAATTTTATTGTGCGTATTTCCCATCAATCCATTGTCACTGTCGTTTGGTATGTGATCACATGCTTTGTAGGTCAGTTTGTATTTAAAATTCACGAGCTAAATTGTACATAATCGGGACATTACGAAAACGAATATTAAATCACTTAAGCACAAGTATTAACGTTCGAAAAATAGTAGGATAATATCGTTAGTAGATATATAGAGAGCACTGAGATGCGTGAAAACTATTTTTAAAGTTTAATCTTTTCTTTCAAAAGCAATGATTTTAGTTTTCCAACAAAAAAAAAAAAAAAAAAAAAGCAATGCTTTTTTATTTTTTTATATCAATATGCGAGCTAAAATTGTTACGGACCCTAATGAAATGAATATTAAATTACTTGAAAATTATTATTAGCGTTGTAAATGGCATGATAAATTTTTTTATATTTTTTTTTACCTTGCATGATAAAATCATTAGTTTGTTGCTAGGCTAGAGCAAAAATGAAAAGGTAATTTAAATCTCAATTGACCATTTGTCGGTAGATTTCATCCACTATTTCATCAAATTCAAAGGAAAATTAGTTTTTCCTTCATTAATTCTTACTTGTCAACTATAATCAACAATGTAATTATAACATGTGATAACAAAATAATATGTAATGGTCCGTTACGTAAACGTTTGGTTTTTTATGTTTTCTAGTTATGCTATATATTTTTGAATTCTTTTGTGTCTATGTTTCAAATTTTTATTGGTGGTTATAGTTGACAAGTAACAATTAATGATGAAATAACTAATTTGCCTTTGAATTTGACGGAATTGATTCCACAATCTAACGATAACGGGTTAATTGGTTGACTTTAAATAGTTTAGGGAGTTAATTTACCAAAAAAATTAGTTTAAAAAGTCAATTTCAACTAGAATGACAGTTCAGGAGGTCAAACCACAATTTATTCCTTAAAATAACATGTCAACGGTAATTTAAAATAAAACAGTAGAAAACAATTTACAAGAAAAATGGAAGAATGTGAAGAAAAACAGCAAATTTCAGAGCCTCACAATCACACCCTCTTTCTCTGAAATTCTCTTAAAACAAAAAGCCAATGCCTTTATTATATTCGTCTCCAATTCTTTTTTACCCGCCACCACCAACTGCTCCAAAGACCATGCGCCACTTCCCTCCTCAACGCCTCACCACGTGTCCTTCATCCTCTCTACGGCGCCGTTTCGCCTCCGAACCAAACCCCCTTCCACTCCACTCCGCCGAGGTTTTCAGAAACCCGAATTGGCAATGCAATGCAAGCCGTCCTCCTCCGTATCAATGTCGGCCGAGGAGCAGTCCGCTTCGACCTCCCAGGTTTCTTATTCTCTCTCTTGCTCCAAAAACCTGTCGAGAATTTCTACATTGTTTTTCAGTAAATTTCGGGACCAAAAGTTGCATTAGAATTTGCTGGCAAAAAAAATTAGGGGTGACAAATAAAAATATGAGAAACTTGTGTAGAAGTAAGATTAAGGAGTTGTTGTGGGTTTTGATTAAAGGATTAAACTTTGTTACTGTTGTGATAATTTGCATTGTGTATTGAATTTTGTAGAATTTATTTTATTCGAGCGATATTCTAATTTAATCCAAACTACGGGAGAGAGGGCAATTTGGAACAATTTCCATGTTAGTGCCAAGTTATGATCTTGTAATGCCTGTGCAGAGGGGTGATCAACTGCGGGGTGGTTTGTAGTATTCAAGGGCGGTCTGGGTTAGTGAATCGATTATTGCCTGGAATGTGGATGTTTGAAATGGTTCCTGCTGCTTATTTGCTAGTAAAGCCGCTGCTTTATCTTGTTCGAGTGATGGAATTATAGGTAAGGACTTTACTAATTCTTACTTCAAGTTCGAGTAATGGAGTTCATGATTAAATCATAAAATTGTGCAATGAGACTTCTGTGCTAGCAGGTGAGGATATATAAGTAAAGCTTGAAGAAGGTAAACACGGGCTTCCGGAAAATGTAAGATGTTATGTTATCTGTAGAAGCAGTTTCATGGAGCCTCTTGTTGCTGCTTTTTCTTAATGTGACTTCTGAAGAAGTTTTGAAACTTCTTCGAACTCGCACATGTATAAAATGATTTTTTTTAGGTGAAAGAAAAATTTCCACATATCAAAGATTACAGAGCTTTTAATGTGTCCCCTGATTTGGACGCCAAACCTATTCTCAAATGCCAATTGGCAGGTGCTACTTTTGATTGTAAGAATGTTTTTGCATTTGTTCTTTGCTAGTCAGTTTTATCAATGCACTGCTAGATAAACCGTTTTGTCTCCCTAGACTAAATACAACGAATTCTGATCAATTAACTTTTTGTTTTAAAATTTCAATCTGTAGCCTTACACATGAAAGGAGTATCGAGGTGTGCATGCCATTGAGAATACTGAAGTAGATAAGATCATAAAACTCAACAATTCTAACAAATTAAGTTTTGAAGATTCTTAGTTATTGGTAATTTAATTGTTTTATGGTAGTCTCCCGTTTGTGCTAAAAGTTATTCTTGGACCATTTAAAGTGATTTTGCTATAGTTGGCATTGCTGTTTTACATAACTATTATCTACTATCTTTCAGATTGAATATGTAATTAAACTCCCATCAGAATCCTGACCAATTATTTCCAGTGTCCTTTAAACATACATCAGATATTGTTTCGATTTACGTTTAAATTTTCTCTGATCTTGGATCAATATTTTTATTTTCTTTGTTTTGGTGCTACTGCTACATAAGCTTGGTATTTCTTGAACACACAATTTCTTTTTATGACGGAACATAGTCATCACAGTGAGTGTGTTTTGTGAAAATCTTGACCAGGTTGAGTGCCAGCTGTAAGGTGGGCTTAACAAGTCTGAGTATCAGCAGTTTATGAACTTTAGTCAATCTGGAGTCTAATATTTAAATGCTTACATTTCGTTCAGGATGTTATTGCATTGTTCATGTTGATGCTTTAAAGGTCAAATGACGATAATTGACATAGCAAAATGATACGATTGACAACTACATTTGTTTTCAAGATTATTGGAAGAAAGAATGGCAACTAGGGTTAGGTTAGGTTGCATGTTCACCGTACAAAGGATTTTAGGGTGATAGATAGTGTTGTCAATTCCCTTAATTCAAGGGATGTGTCTCTTGTTGTCAATTTCCTCAATTTGTCTTATTTGTCTTGTCAATTCCCTTAATTCAAGGGATGTGTCTTATTTGTTCTTTTTTGTTAGCTTTAGACGTAAATCAAGGAGGGATAGGTAGTCTTGTTTTCTTCCCTCTAGCACATATATATTGCTATCTCTTGTACCTGATAGTCTTATGATGAATATACCATTCACAAAATTCAATATGGTATCAGAGCAGTGACCCTAACCGGCCTGTCTCTGTGGTGTTCTCTTGAGAGATTTGTGAGCTTCTTGTCCTTCAATCATGGCTGAAGAAAGCTTAGTAAATTTGGAAGGAGACGGCTTTCATGCTACTCCACCATCACCACACTCAGATATTGATATCAACCCAAATCAACGTCTTAGTTCTGTCTTGCTAAATGAGTTTAACTATCTTCCATGGGAGAGAGCAGTTTCTCTTGCTCTGGGAGGACGATCAAAGCTTGGTTATGTTAATGGTGCTATTCCAATGCCTGAGACTACCTCACCGGAGTATGATGCTTGGCTATGCAAAGACCAGTTGGTCATGTCGTGGCTACTCAATTCCATGGATCGTAAGATTGCAGAAATTTTTAGCTATGCTGAATCCTCCATGACTCTTTGGAAAAATCTCAAGGAAATGTATGGAAATCAGAACAATGCGGCTAGAGTGTTTCAGTTAAAGAAGGACATTGCTGGTTTGCAACAGGAAGGGAAGCCATTTGTGCAACATCTTGGAAAGCTGACCACTATGTGGAACGAGCTGAATGTGTATCGACCACACACCATCGACGCTGCTGTGCTAACTAAAAGAGCCGAGGAAGACAAAATATTCCAACTCCTAGCAAGCCTGAGCCCTGAATTCGAAGATCTTCGAAGCCATATCCTCATGAATCCCGACCTGCCTTCTTTTTCAAGTGTGTGTGCCACAATTCAAAGAGAAGAGGTTCGAAGGAAAGTCATGACCTTGGACATGAAGGCAAATATACCAGAAGCTAGGGCTTACTTCTCTAACCAAAAACTTGGTGAGGAGAGAGGCTACAAAGGAAAGAAAACTGGCTTAAAATGTAGCCATTGTGATGCTGGTGGGCACTCAAGAGACCGATGCTGGATTCTTCATCCAGAGTTAAAACCAAAGTTTCCTAGGGATAACAAAGGTGTCTCGAAAGGCTCGTACAACCCTTCTTACAAGGCAAATCATGTTGCCACAACTTCTTCTGATGGAGCACTGAAGTTCACCACTAATCCAGCTGCACTGATCAACGAGTTTGCTATGTTTCTTCACAAGAAACAAGGTCTTGGAGATAGTGAAGGACCACTAAATCAGTGTGACAACAATCAAACTGCACTACTAGGACAGTTTGCTGGCTTCCTGGCTGGAAATGAAGGCGTGGTACAAAGGGACATCCCAGGTATCTTACACTCCTTCTCAACTGCTCTCAACATTGGTAATGTGCATGATTATTGGATTATAGATTCTGGAGCCACTGATCATATGACTAACAAGTCTACAAACTTGCATAAATTTGAAAAATTTTCTATTCCATCTCAAGTGTCAGTTGCCAATGGGAAAAATGCTATGGTTGTGGGAAAAGGAAAAATACATTTGATCTCAAGTGATGTCGAGTCTGAGGCTCTTTATGTTCCCTCATTCCCTTTTCAACTTTTATCTGTTAGCAAGATCACAAACTCATTAAATTGTCTAGCCATTTTCTCTCCCAAAAATGTGATCTTTTAGGATGTAGTCACCAAGAAGACGATTGGTGAAGGATTTTTCTTAAATGGTCTCTACTATCTTTCCAAGCATATTCAAGTTCCCAAGGTTTTTCAAGTCACTTCAAGCTTAGCTCAAGAACAACAACTTTGGCACCAACGTCAAGCACATCCTTTTGAAAAAGTTCTATCCACCTTGTTCCCAAATATGTGCAAAGTTACAAGTCCTTGTGATGTTTGTCATTTTTCTAAGTTTACTAGATTACCATTTACTTCCTCTTTGTCTAGGGCTAGTAACCCTTTTGATATCGTGCATTCCGATGTTTGGGGACCAACTATAGAGTCTTTTGATGGATACAAATATTTTGTAACTTTTGTGGATGATTTCACAAGGATTACTTGGTTGTATCTTTTGAAATTTAAAAGTGAAGTGATGGAAGTTTTTCAAGATTTTCATAGACTTGTGGCCACCCAATTTGCTTCAAAAATTCATATTTTACGATCAGATAACGGCACAGAATATATGTCTCATAACATGTCACACTACTTGAGCACGCATGGTATATTACACCAAACAAGCTGTGTTGGAACACCTCAACAAAATGGGGTGGCCGAGAGGAAGAATAGAGATCTACTTGAGAAGACTAGAGCTCTTATGTTTCACATGAATGTGCCTAAGAAGTTTTGGTCTCAAGGAGTCCTTACTGCGGCATATCTCATCAATAGATTGCCTAGTAAAGTGTTGAATTTTAAATCACCTTATGAGGTCTTGAAAAATAGAAAGATCAACTTTTCCCATTTGAGAGTCTTTGGGTGTACATGCTTTGTTCACATTCAAACTCAAAATCGTGACAAGCTAGACCCAAGGGCTGCCAAATGTGTCTTTCTAGGTTATTCATCTACCCAAAAAGGTTACAAGTGCTATAATTCAACAACTAGAAAAATGGTTGTTTCAAGGGATGTTAAATTTGAAGAACATGTTCCTTACTTCTCACAATCACTGGATTACTCTAGACAGGGGGAGCATTTGATGGACTTATTTCCTTTTCCATATCCAAACGGAGAAGATGCAACATGCACTCCTAGTGATCATGTGCCGGATGATGTTAACCTTCACTCGGTGGAACATCTTGAAGATGAAAACCCTTCCTCATCGGAGATTCACACTGCACCCTCCAGTGATCCTTCCAACCATGATGTTGTTCAAATACCTGTAGTTCAATCTCCTACAGTTCGTCGCAATCCTGCACGAGAGAGGAAACTTCCATCCAAGTTGCATGATTATGTGACCTACACTGCCAGGTATCCCGTGACTGATGTTATTGATTATAGCAAAGTCTCATCTTCTTTTGCTACATTCCTAAGTGCCATTAATGAAGCTCGAGAACCTCAAAGTTTTCAAGAAGCCAATCTTCACAGTGAGTGGAGAAATGCTATGGCAGAGGAGCTTCAAGCCCTCCATGAAAATAACACATGGACTATAGTGAAACTTCCAAAAGGAAAGAAGGCAGTGGGGAGTCGTTGGGTGTACAAAACTAAGTTTCATTCAGATGGCACAATCGAAAGGAATAAGGCTCGCTTGGTTGCTCGAGGTTTTACACAAACCTATGGCGTCGATTATAAAGAGACATTTGCTCCGGTGGCAAAAATGAACACTGTTAGAGTATTGTTGTCGGTTGCAATTAACAATGCATGGCCTCTCTTTCAAATGGATGTTAAAAATGCTTTCCTGCATGGTGAACTTGAAGAAGAGGTTTACATGAAGCTACCTCTAGGTCATCCTCAATCAAACAATCCAGAAATGGTGTGCAAACTCCATAAATCCATTTATGGTCTCAAGCAAAGTCCACGTGCATGGTATGCCAAGCTCAGTCATGTTCTGGAAAGGGTTGGTTTTTGTCGAAGTATTGCGGATTCTTCCCTATTTGTTCGTTCCAGCTTAGTGGGTAAACTAGTTGTGCTCATTTATGTTGATGATCTAATTGTGACAGGTGATAATATGTCAGAGATTAATGCTCTTAAACAGTATCTCAACAACAAGTTTACTATCAAGGATCTTGGCACTCTCAAATACTTTCTGGGCATCGAGATGGCACACTCTCACAAGGGTTTCTTCCTCAACCAACGCAAGTATGTCATGGATCTTCTTCACGAAGCAAAAATGACAGATTGCAAGCCTGCTCGTACCCCCTTGGATAGCAACTTGAAGCTAAAAACTCACGGTGATCCAGTTCCCAATTTAAGTTACTATCAAAGAATGGTTGGCAAACTCATTTATCTGACTATCACACGTCCTGATATATCATATGCTGTCAGCATTGTTAGCCAGTTTATGCACTCTCCAAGCATGGATCATTTGAAGATTGTTCATCGTGTGCTACGTTATCTTAAGGGTTCCATTGGTAGAGGAATTCTTATGCGCAACAATAGTCACACTCAGATCTCAGGCTATACCGATGTTGACTGGGCAGGCAATTCTCTCGATCGCAAGTCTACCACTGGGTTTTGTACGTTTGTGGGAGGCAACCTAGTTACCTGGAAAAGCAAGAAACAAAGTGTTGTTGCACGCTCTAGTGCAGAGGCAGAGTATCGTGCTATGGCGTCCACTGCTTGTGAACTTATTTGGCTCAAAAGCCTTCTGTTGACTTTAGGTTTTCCTCATCAACAACCCATGTCCCTACACTGTGATAATCAGGCCGCAATGCACATTGCATCGAATCCTGTATTCCATGAGCGAACTAAACATATTGAAGTTGATTGTCACTACGTCAGAAATCAAGTTCAATCCAAGGTGATCGACACTCACTACACGCGCAGTCATGATCAACTTGCGGATATTTTCACAAAAGGATTACCCTCTGCTGATTTTCAACGTCTTTTGTTCAAGCTTGGATCAATTAATCCCTTTGATCCAGCTTGAGGGGGAGTATTGGAAGAAAGAATGGCAACTAGGGTTAGGTTAGGTTGCATGTTCATCGTACAAAGGATTTTAGGGTGATAGATAGTGTTGTCAATTCCCTTAATTCAAGGGATGTGTCTCTTGTTGTCAATTTCCTCAATTTGTCTTATTTGTCTTGTCAATTCCCTTAATTCAAGGGATGTGTCTTATTTGTTCTTTTATGTTAGCTTTAGACGTAAATCAAGGAGGGATAGGTAGTCTTGTTTTCTTCCCTCTAGCACATATATATTGCTATCTCTTGTACCTGATAGTCTTATGATGAATATACCATTCACAAAATTCAATAAAGATCAATTATGTTTCTGCGCATGACAACGAAACTCTGTTTGACATTGTGACTCTGAAGGTATGTGTACTTCTGCAGTATTTATTGGACTTCAGACTGGTAACTTCTTGTCTAACTCAGTCCATTCCTTGTAGACTCCTATGGAAATTTCTTTAGAGGAGAGATTCAGGATAAATCACTTGGCGACAAGTATAATAGCACTCGGACAGGTCTTAACTTGTATTTAATGTTGGTGAATGAAAAATTCATGTATTTTTCTCTGTTCTTTGGATAATGTTTATTTTACACTGTTGCATTGACCATACGTTATCAAGTGTTTGTAGTATACTATAAACTATAAAGTGACAATTATGAAATGGCAGGCTGCTAGGATTACTTTTAATGTTTATTAATTCATTTTTCTGTAGTTCATTTCTGGGATATTGTATGACCAATCAGTATTTAAATGATTCCCTAACTTTAGGGAATACCATTTTTACATGCCTGCGATGAGCTGCTTCGGTCAAAATCACTTGATCGTTACTCATACAGTTCTGATGATTGGTTCAATAGGTCAATTGCTAATCTCATTCCCAAGTTAGAGTCTTAGTTATAGTTGTTACATAAGATTTCAAGATTTTAGCTGATCGCATAACGAACTGCTAGAATAAATGTATGATCTTCTGCATTGTAATGCTACTTCCGAGTTACAAGTTGAATGCTTTCTGTGTTCCAAGAATAAATCCCACTCCTATAGTCCTATGTCATCTTTTCTGATTGAGTAATCCATGCCTGCTATAACATGTCTGTCTCTTTCTCAAATATAATGTTTGGGGTGTTGGCCTTCCTCCAAAAGAGAAGAACAAACACAGCTGGCCGCTGTGAGCACTCTTACACAATCATTTGATTGTGTGTACTTCTTAGTGATGTTGACAGGTGATGCAGAAACCTCTGATAATGGTGTATCTGGCATCAGAAACTTTATAACGACTGCTATGACATGTCAAGTGATTATATTTTGGTTCTGTTTCTTTTTGTTTTTTTCTTTTTTTTTCAGAATGAAACCAAGGTTAGCAGATCCATCCTTTTAAGCCTCAGAAGTCGCATCATACTTGCTGCTGTGGAGAACTTTTCAATTTGTTAGGTATTACTACTAGGTACTCTTCACCACTTTTCCGTTTGAGGACGGCAAATGTTATTCAGGTGAGAGGCCTGGCATCTGTACTTAAGTTCCACTACAAAAGTTTAAAGTTTTTTCTTGGAATTGATATTTCCAAGAAAAAGTGCTAGGCTTGTTGCATAGTAAACGCTATGAGCCGACCCATCTCTTTTAGAGATGAACCAAATTCACTCCCAAGTTTTAATACATAATATTCAAATTTTCAGGAACGGGTACGTTTCTATAATACTGGTCCTTCATTTCTCCTTGGAGTCATAGTAGTTAGCATTGAAGATGGTCATGAAGGCGTGCTAGGGCTATCTCAGCTGGATGCAATGTCGGTAGAATAGCACCAGAGATTTTCTGCATAACATCTCAAGCCTAAAAAAAGATTCTGAATGATGAGATCATACCTCCTGATTTAGTTGTTTATTTTTATGAGCTCATATCACTAGAATTTGCTGTAAAGATAGGCCTCCTTGATTTGTTTTCTTATAGCTCTTTAATATGAACTTGTTGCAGGTAACGTCAACGGATGAAATTGTTAAGAGATCTGCGTATGATGCTTCCTCAGGAAGCTTCACTGCGCCCCCAAGAACTACATCTGTGTTTGTTAAACCTCGGGAAGTTTGAGTAGCTCTGCCGTAGACGTGGTGTTCGAAGGATTTCATAAGAGTCGAGTACCATGGTTGACCAAAGCACGGTTTTTTTTTTCTTTCCTGCAGTTGAGGAGGCAGAGAGGCAAAACCTAACGGGTTTTCGATGCACTCATATGTATTACTATGTTCAATAAAAGTAAAGTTAAATAAAATTTTCCTGCTTTTTAATAGTGATTCTGTTTCCTAAAACTTGGTTGCTGCGACAAAGCAGTGTAATGACAGTTGGGTCAATTTTCTGCTGAATGGAATTACAGTTATGGCACCCTAAAAATAAGATCTAGTCTTATATAATCTAACTAAAAAATCACTTGGCTTCCTCTCTCTCTTGGGTCTTGGCTGTTCCATGGCTCATGGTCTATCTTTTCTTAAATTGGTTCAAGAAACTCTCAGATGGAGAAGGTATACATAGGGTATGTGGGCAAGGAGACAGGCAACTATAGAGGGACGTTCTATAGTGGCCGCTGGCTACGGAGAATGCAGTTAAATCTCTTCAATGAAGGTGGTACTTTTTGTGTGAGTTAGTAACTCAGAAGAGTGTAGAAATTGCTCATACTGCACAAATCAGAAAAGAGGAAGTGGTTGTAGTTTTGAAAAAGATGAAGTAAAGAAAAGCAGTGGGTCCCGACGATTTATCGATTGAAGTGTGGAAGGTCTTGGGAGACATGAGTATAGCATGGCTAACAAATATTTTCAATAAGATTTTGAAAACAAAGAAGATGCACAGTAATTGGCGAGAAAGTACTTTGTTGCCTATATACAAGAATGAGTGCGACATATAAAATTGCATGAACTATAAGGGTATTAAGTTAATGAGTCATACAATGAAGCTCTGGAGACACTAATTGAGCGACACAAGTCTCATAGAATCAATTTGGGTCCATGCCAGGGCGCTCGACAATGGAGGCAATCTATTGTTTACGAAGATCAATGGAGTGATATAGAGATATTAAAAATGATTTGCACATGATCTTTATAGATTTGAAAAAAGCGTATAGTAATGTCCCAAGAGAATCCTTTACAAGTAGCATATATTCAAGCAATAAGGAATATGTATGATGGAGTAAAGACTGTAGTAAGAACTTATGAAGGAAACCAAAAGCTTTCCCATAATTATAGAGTTACACCAAGGCTCAGGTTTAAGTTCTTACCTTTTTGCATTGGTGATAGACGAGTTAATGAGACATATTCAAGATGATATTCCTTGATGTATGCTTTACGTAGGTTATATAGTGCTAATAGATGAAACACAGGAGGGAGTAGAGGTGAAGCTTAACCTTTGGCGGAAAGTGTTGGAATCTAAAGGTTTTCACCTAAGTAAGTCAACAACAGAGTATACGAAGTGCAAGTTTAGTGAGAATGAGGGTGCAAATGAGCTAGAGGTGAGGAATTGGAGACCATGAAGTATTGAAGAGTGAATGCTTTCGGTATCTTGAATCTATCTTGCAAAATAACGGAGATTAGATGTAGATCTCAACCATAGAATACAAGCTGGATGGATGAAGTAGATGTGTGCATTGGGTGTGTTGTGCGGCCATCTTATGCAACTAAGGCTCAAGAATTTTTTTTATAGGATGACAACAAGGTCACCGATGCTTTATGACACAGAATGTTAGGTGGTCAAAAAGTAACACGTGCAAAAAAATGAGTATAGTGGAGATGAAAATGCTTCGTTAGATGTGTGGCCTCACGAGAAAAGATAGGATTAAGAACGAGGATATCCGAGGTAAAGTAGGAGTGACCTCAATTGAAGATAAAATGAGAGAACATCAGTTAAGATTGTTTGGACACGTGAACTAAAGACCTACATATGCTCCGGTTAGAAAATGTGACTAAGAGATGGAGGGTCACGGCGAAAAGGGTAGAGGAAGACTTTAAAAGAGATTATAAGAAAATATATGGAGTGCTTGGAGCTAACGGAACACTTGGAGCAAAATTGAGCAAATAGCATTCCAGAATTCATACAGACGATTCTACTTAGTGGGACAAAACTTGATTGTTGTTGTTATTGTATTTAAAATAAAATAAAATAAAAGGTTAAAATTTTTGGATGGGATGTGTTAACACGATTACTCATAAAAATTCAAGAATCCAACCTTTCTTTTAGCCTTACTCTTTTTTTTTTTTTGGGATAATAATTTATATATAACAAGAAGAGAACGTTTAAAGATAGAAGTTGGATGAAAGGTGTTTTCGAAAAAGGAAAACAAAAAGTTGGATGAAAGGTGCTGATGGACCAAAAAAGTTCTTGTTAAGATGTCAATTAATTATGAATTAATGCATTCCCTGTCCGTCGTTATCGTGGATGGAGCCTGCTTAAGGTCATGTTTTGTGCCGATTAATGAAGCTCTTGTGTCTTATTCTGATGAAGCAATTTGCAACCTGTGTTGTGTGTTAGTATTCTCATGCCCTTTTTGAGCAATCAACGTGCACCATATGGCTTTCAGCCCTCTACCAATTTGACCTTGTTGTACATGCCTTAATGCATGTCGATCGTCACTTTATCACTTAATTCATAAGGTTGATCCATCATCTTGTGACTTGTTGACTTTGTGTTATATCTAAGTTTAACTCCAAACGAACACAAACTATAAGATTTTTAATTTTCTCTTTTCCAATCAGTTGTTTTCACACAACACCGTCCAAAATATGACTAGTTGAAAATTTTAGTGCTAGTTTTCATGAAGTTAATATCTTAAGTGAAAATTTACTCACCCCGCCCTACTAAAACTTGGCCTAGTCCCCTTTAACAACTCCTAATTAAGTTCGTAACACAAAGTCAGTTACATAGCCACACATAGCAGACAGGAAAAAGAAAATTATAGCCTTACATTTGTGAAAATTCCTAGATTCATCATTGATCATAACTACGAGTAAAAGAGCAATTATTTACTCAAAGGTGTTCATTGTATTAATTTCTAAGAAAATATCGTGTCACACATTTTTACTTGAGTTGTTTCTCTAATTTGGGGATAGAGCTCATCATCTCTAGTATTTCTTGTTGTTAGTGTTTTTGTGTCTTGATCAGTGAGAGTTATAGATGTAAGCACGTAGAATTGGTCATTGTCATGTATAGTGAACAAGTATAAAAGTGGTTGTCGCTCGAAAGTAGAATAATTAACTTCTAAATCAAAATTAATTGAGTCATAATCTTTCTATTTCATTCAAATCACACCCACCACACCACCACTCCCATGTAGTAGCAAGTTAGTAACCCATAGCTATTAGCTAGCAAAGAGAGAGTGAGTGCAATTATAAATAGAAGGAAATCATATTCAACACTAATTTAATATTTGGTTAATTCTGAAAAATGGTAGAGATGTTATTTTCCTACTCTTAATCAACAGTGAACACTCATTTCATATTGTAGCACTCAATTTTTGGACAATGACTTTGGTGTCTATATAGTCATTGGTGTCTATGTAGATTAATGCAAGTTGATATAATGCCAATTTAAAAAAAAAAACACATTTTATACATAGTATAATACACATAAACATAACCAACTTGTAAACTTTTATCATATCAAATTCTTTTGAGCTATTTCTTAACTATTTAGTTCCGCTACTGGTGACACCATCTTGGCTCCTCTTGAATTTATTATATACTTTTAAATTATTCACACAAACTTTTTTTTTTTGAAAAATAATTTTACTCACAAGTCAGCACAGCTAATTAAGTATGTGCAAAATAAATAAATTATTTCCAAAGTATTGGTTTTGTGTACTCTCTGTGCTATTGAAAACAACGGATAATTCACGGGGAAGTGCCAACTGCCAAGTATGGTTCCGATGGATTATTATGTCATATTGATACTCACATCTATTGAAGATTCTGATGGATTATTACGTCATATTGATACTCACATCTATTGAAGATGAAGTTAATTTATGTTTGCAGTAATAATCAACTCCAAATGTAATTAATTACCGTGACAAAAATAATTATACTATGGCCTGGTTTAATCCTTAGGATTGAACTCACAATACAAAGGTATGTTGAAGGAAAACATGAAAAAAAAATTGTTTGGTATGTAGCAGATGAATTACTAAAGAAAACTTGTCGTTTCTAAACCCCCTCAAAATAGAGAAAATTTTCAGTGTACTAAAAACATGGCATGGTACACTAAATGTCATAATACAAATGGTTAAAATTTTCTTCAAATATCGAATCACTTGTATATTATTACACTTGGGTACTGAACCATGTTTCCGGTACATCGAAAAATCTCTCCTCAAAATAGGAGGATCATAAGGGAGAAATTTCTTTATATCTAATCCCCTTCTTGTAAAAAAAAATGAAAAATCATTCATTTTGGCGTTTAATATACTTAGAAATTTACGAGTTTTCATTCTAATTCAATCCTACTTAAAGGCTAGATGAGGCGTATGTATCTTAGCTCATCCCAAAACAAAAACATAAAAAGACATTATTACTAATAATTATTCATAGAAGAGTGATAAGATCAATACATCACCCCCATGAGCGCCAACGCGACTGATCTTAAATTTCCCTTGCTTATGATATCAAACTCTGGAATATTGGAAGCACATCTCTTAATAAACACGTTAGTTAGTTCCATCAATCATGTCGACAAGCTCAGCAAAAACACATTAAGGGGGTTGAGCTGGTTGTTGTAGTATTGTCTTGTATATCGTTGTGGATGTAAATTTCCGTCATCTTTTTATTTGACGAAAATGCACTTGCAAAATAATAACATCTAATATTAAGGCCAAAAACCTCACACGCCCATGATGAATTTTTTTTTTTGGGGGGGGGGGGATGCTTTGGCCGAAGAATCTCCGATGCCAAAGTTAGAATTCTGAAAATAATGTGTTTAGGAGTTTGCGGGTAACAAATGACTTAACTTTTTAGTAGGATAATAGAGCTATTTATAAGAGAGTGGACTGCCCTATTTGGAGGTCATATATGGTGTATTTGGAGAATAATTGCAACATATTATGTGAAATAATATCCTGCAATTAACATGGTAATTAATCCCAAATTAAATAGGAAGTTTTGGGAGTTACCTTTTGAATAAGGATTTGATGAGGAGTGATAAGAGGGATTTAAATAAATATCATTTTGATCACCTTTGACTCTTCCTTAGATGTTTCATCATATGTTCTTTTGAGGCTTGGTTGGTGGTCAGCTGAGAATCTGAACGGATTACAAGTTTCTTCACCATTAAGTCTTTCGTTAGCAGAGGCTGCTAGTAAAGCCTTGTATTCTACTCCATCATTGGATGCTTCGAAGTTTGAAGTATCGTGGGCTTAGTCGGTGCAGCTAGGAGCTGCAGGGCAAGATCGGCACGGTTGCTAACTGTGGTACAAGATCCGCACTGCTGGGAGCCATGGTGACAGATTAAGGCTAGTCGGGAGTCATGGGGCAAGTATGCACAGTTATGAGCCCAAAGCCGAGGGTCAGCTTGGGCCAAGTTATGCGTAGCAAGAGGAATTGGTCCACTAGGTCCTTGATGCTCGGCTACTGGTGATGTGCTGCTTTAGTATTGAATCGTCTGGAGTGATGAAAACAAGACCTGCCCCTGGTTCTTGGCGATTGGACTGGTGTGTCATTCTGGTACCCCTCTGCCCCGACGTGCCATTAGGCTGAGTTGCTTCATTTTTCAAAACAAAAGTAATCGTTGTATCTGCTAATGTATGTGGGATGGTTTCGTTTGCTCAATCTTGTCAATGAAATGTGACCTGCTTATGTTGGTCATGTCTTGTTAGAGCGCCTCGTCAGTAGCTTCGTTGTGCAGGAAATCGTGCAATTGTTTGGTCAGAAGTTTCTCAACTTCTTCTTGAATTTGCCTCTTTTGGGGCAGCGGAGCTTTCGACTGCCCCTGGTCGTGACATGTTGGTCTAGTCTGCTTTTCCTTGTGCTCGACTCGTCAATGCCGCGACTGCGGTGCATGTAGTATGTTCCTGGCAGGCGAATAGGTTACTTGTAGGTAGTCGGTTGAACTTGAGTCAGATTGAGTGACTGCTTCTTTCTGTCCGCTATGCTGCTTACTCCGATGTGAGGTGGATGATACTCATTGCGGACCTAGCTGCGAATAACCACTACGCTTGGAAGATTGTCCATATTGATAACTGGAGTGTGGCCTTATCCGTTAATGTATGCTTGTTTGTGGGCTTAATCGGGAGTGTACGCTCATTCGTGCGCTAAAACGAGAGTATACGCTATCCCGAGGACCTATGCGAAAGTGTACACTGCCAAATGCTCGGTTCGTGGTTGGTTGAAGGGCTGCTTGCTGGGACGTTACTGGAGAAGTTCGTCATCTGCCCTTGTTCTACTTCGAGACACCTCGTTTGGGGCACACTACATCTCGGTACGCCGCAAAAACTAATTCACCAAAGTTATCTGCAGCGCGAGGGCGCTTGTTAACTCTATGACTTGTCGGGACAAGTGTTGTTCGCCATGTGGGATGGAAGAGCTTGGATGGTAGGTTTCTTTATAGGTGGTAGAAGTGTAGTGGACTTCGTGTGCAGAATTTTGAGCCGGGATTGTCAAATGGGCCACAGGAAAGGGTCAGGCTGCAGAAATTGGCCTAGCCATGTGTGGGGCGCGTGGGTGAGGTACGACTCTGAGAGCGCGTTGGATCTGTGCTGCTGGGGTTACGGCCTAGGTCAAGAGGATTGTTGGCATGACTTGGGCCTACGATGCGCCTTGGGCCTGCATTACTAGGGCAACGGCTTGGGTCAGTTCATGACGGGTCTGGCTCGGCTGCCTTGTGGCATGGGCTGCTTGGGTTGCCTCCTGGGCTTTTAGAGCAGCTGCTTCCTGCTCTAAGTAGGCTTACTACCATGGAACTGGCCCACTTCCCACTACCATAATGGTCTTTGTGGTTGCCATGGTGGTGGTGCTCCGTGGTGGCAAAGTTGCTCATCTTGCCATCATTCGATCCATATCTTTGAACGTAGGAAGTTCTGGTCGTTGTGGTTTCCGAATTTCCCATCATTGTATTTTTCCCTTTCCTCTATTCAAAGAATTAAAAAATTCTAGGAATAAGAAAGTACAAAAAATTTACGAATGAATGAGAAATGAGAAACTTTGAATGCGAGAATCTTCTTCGAGCGTGTGAATCAAACTCTCAATGAAAGCACCAATTTGTGGATGCAAATTTCCGCCATTTTCTCCTTTGACGAAAGTGCACATGCAAAATAATAACACCTAAGATTAAGGCCAAAAGCCTCACACGCCCACGATGAATGGGGGGCTTTGGCTGAAGAATTTCCGATGCCAAAGTTAGAATTCTGAAAAAGAATGTGTTTAGGAGTTTGTGGGTAGCAAATGACTTAGCTTTTTAGTGGGATAATAGGGCTATTTATAGGGGAGTGGCTGACCCTATTTGGAGACTAGTGGCCGGCCATATATGGTGTATTTGGAGAATAATTGCAAGATATTATGTGACATAATATCTTGCAATTAACATGCTAATTAATCCCAAATTAAATGGGAAGTTTTGGGAGTCACCTTTTAAATAAGGATCTGATGAGGAGTGATAAGAGGGATTTGAATAAATACCATTTTGATCACCTTTGACTTTTCCTTGATTGAGCCGTTATTGTCCGTTGCATGTGTGTGGGAATCCCGGTGTGCCTTAAGGGTAATTTTGTCATTTTAATCCAAAAATTCATACGTCACCTCCCTAAGTTTTTTGATTATTTTTGGCTTCACATTTCGTCACTGATTAGAGGGAGAGGGAAATAAGGATGTCGTTCTGTAGTAAGTAATTACTGTGGAATTAAGTATGACAGATTATGCATGACTCATAAGTCCGAGAGAAAAGTGGCCTCTAGCACATAGATGATTAGACCTACCTCTCACTACATGTGTCTGCAATCTCTATACGATACAGTATAGATAATTGACACAGAAAATTGATGGGGTGGATTCCTTATATTGTTTAATCTTATAATTGACTTATGCAAATAAACCTTGTGACTTGTGTTGTGAATACTTGATATATGGATAGATAGAGATATACATTCACATTCATTCTGTTTTGTTACACATCGAAACCCTATTTAATTATTTCGGTCTTTTGAGTTGCTTTTTTATTTTTTATTTATTTTTTTGAGTGAAACGATAGCGTTAGTAAGTTAAATGTTTGATTAGCCATCGACGAAATTTGAATCCACGCCGTCATGTAAGAGCACAACACATTTTCACCACTGTGGTAAAAGGAGTTGCAACAAACATGTTTCATTGAGTGGCTTGAAGCTACACAATCTCTCTCTCTCTCTCTCTCTCTCTCTCTCTCTCTCTCTCTCTCTCTCTCTCTCATGGGTGACTTGTGAAGCAGTACAGACAGTACGCATATACAATATTGGCATAAAAAAATGGAAACGTCGGTTATGCACTGTCGTAGTTGCTCAATACCGGTTAGCAAGCTAGTTCTTAGTCCAAGCTGCTAGCTAGCTAAGAACCATAATATATGTACATATATATATACATAGTTTAATAATATATGAACCATATGTAATATTATATGGTTTGAATTTGTTATTACTCTATGTGTGGTTGTCTTGTCTTGTAGTAATACGTAGAAATGAAGTCATGAGAAGGTAGCCTGAGCTACAAGAGAGGAATCCATGATCGGAAGAATAAAGTGATCCTTTACTTCTGCAAGGACCAAAACCCCTACTCCCGTCTCTGAATTTAAATTTCGTCTTATAGGTTGGTTTATGGAACCTTACGTGTGGGACACGACGTATATTATTCTCACCACGCCCAGATAACTCTTCAAGCCAAGAATTAATTAATAAATTACAACTTAACAAACCTATCTACCTTCATGCTTTGCATCGTGATATATATGGTAATGATATTTTAGTTAATTAATTATCTATTAATAAAGTAGATTTTGTGGATATTGTCACATATACTATTATACATGCATATATATATATATATATATATATATATATATATATCTATGTATATATGTGCATGTATGTACAGGGGAGGGGCACTGTTGTACTCATTGCATAGATATTAGTTTCTAAACCAATACTTAAGGAAATAAGCAGTCGTATTAATACACCAATAACTTTAATAAATTTCAATTATTGTATTGGTAATTTTGACCATGTACATAACTTGGGTTGGCCTATCGAATTGCCAAAGTGAAATTAAAGGAGATGTTTGTGCATGTACTTACAAAGGGAAGGGTCAAAAGTTCTGATGATTTGGAACAGGTTGATAATAATTTGCAATTCACATTTAAAAGTTGAACTTTCAACCTTCTTCATTTCTCTAACCCTTACGCTACTCAATTTGAAGTAGCCCCCCTACAAATACATTAGTTATATATAAGGTTGTTAAACAATGTTTTTTTTTTCTTTTCTTTTTGGCAACGAAATTGGAGGGTGGGGTTGACAGCCTCGTAATAGACTAGTAATAATTTGATCTCAAATTCATCATTTATGTGAGTAAAACCTAAGTCATTCAATTACACAATGTTTTTTCACTGAATACGGCGTGCTTTAATTATCTAGTATTAGAATAATGATACTCGAAGGTTCTAATATAAGTGCATACGCTATATATATATAACTTGAACAACTTCCGCAAGTAAGTAGTTCCCCACTAAGAAGAGATCTTCATCCCAAAGATAAGCTATATATTAATTAATTCTGGTACACAATATCCATTACCTGAGCACTTTAACATCTTCTGTTTATTTTTATTTTTCTTTCTTATTAATAATTAGTTACTTCAAATCTATTTATAACTTTTAAAAGTAAGGTTTGTTAATAACCATAATATTTCCTTCCATTTCAACATTTTAAAGTGAACCTCAATGATGATCACCTTATACATAGAATAATATGCAGTCCAGGATTAATTATTTGATAATCATAGAACTAACTGGGCTTAAATTAGTATTTAACTAAGAAACATGCATGTCCCATAACTTAAAGATATCCAATATAAAGATATGACTGCAGGGTCAACAGCACACATGAACTGATTGATTACAAACAAATGGTGTCCCTAATAATATTCACAAAGATACTTATCCGTATTACTGCGTTTGAAAATTAATATTTAGTTCAATAAACGGAAATAATATTTAGCGGCACTGTTTAGTTTCCATTAATTTTATCATCAAGTGCAGTTTGGGAAACAAACGAGCCTACCCCTAACTGGTGATACTTTATTTAAGGGTAAAATTTTTCCATCTTAAACAAAACACATAAACTGAAAATTACAATTGAGCTGCGAGACATCCCACTCGCGCCTCGCACATGGTGCCCTGAATTGTTCATGTCAAAACCCATGAAATCGAAAGAAAGGGACAAGGAGGAAAATAAAATGGCATCTTGTTTTATTTATTTTCCTCCTTTATTTTAATGTCATTATTATTTGTTAGATTAAGTTAATGACTTGAAAACTAACATTTATTTTCCTCCTTTATTCTCAATTGAATAACAAATCAGTATTTATAATAAACTAACTCTAATCCCTACTAAGCAAGAAAATAAAACTCTAATTTTAATGGGTTAAGCCCAAAACTCAACAATAAAATAAACCTAAGTGTTATTACTTTTAAACACCCCTCGTCACATAGGGAAGAGTTGAACAATGCTCAAAACTGAACCAAAAGAATTGAAACAAAGAAGATGGGTGATGAGGAGTAGGCGGTATGTTAAACTTTTACATGGCACCGAAAATCAAGAGATTCATTGGCATTTAAGG
Organism: Pyrus communis; assembly: GCF_963583255.1. Lineage (NCBI taxonomy): Eukaryota > Viridiplantae > Streptophyta > Magnoliopsida > Rosales > Rosaceae > Pyrus > Pyrus communis. The sequence continues at coordinate 20,582,440 of NC_084807.1, read as the reverse complement.
TAAAATGTACCTATTTTTCTTGAATGGTGATTAAGAAATTTCCATTCATGAATCATGATTGATCACTAATACAGTCTAATCTTATGCATATTTAGTGGTTGAGTTGTAAGTATGACTTTAATGGTGTACCATAGATCTCTGTGTCATCTAATTGTCCCATAGATCTTGTTCATCATGAAGCCATGAATTTAGAGGAATTCAAATTTAGTTGGATGTATTTTCCTTTAAAAAAGGAAAAGAAAAGCCTTAAAGATAGGAGAGTTAAATTACAAGTTGCTAAGTTTAGATCCAAAATGCGAAAAAAAACTCTCACATGTCATTTTCATACACCGGTGTCTTTCTTTCACATCACGTAATAATAAATCAATGTATGAAACCAATGTAACCAAGTTTTTGTTTTCAAAACTCAACAAAATTATGTAAGAAGACACTCAGGAATTGCCAACATAAACTGTCATACAAAGAATAGATAATAGAAATTATAGAATAAAATACAAGAACTATATATTAAAAAAAGATGGTAAAATGTTGAGAGAAGTGGGAGTTTTTTTTTTTTTTGTTGTGGGGGGGGGGGGGGGGGGGGGCGGAGGCCGCAGATTCCGTGGTTCCAGGCTTGCACTCCAATCATCATCTCAATACACAAATCGTCGAGGCAAAGTAGTGGGGCTTTGCCTTTGAGCCTTTGCCTTTGCTTTGCTTGCTTCCCTTCAACACACTTTGTAAATTCCAATTCTCTCTCTCTCTCTCTCTCTCTCTAATAATAAAATAGCATGTACACATGAACATGTGTAGCTGCAGCCTGTATTTTGCAGTATCTTCAACAAGACGTGTTAGTAAGTGTGGTAGTGTAAACTCACACGCGACTAACAAACCTCTAGGCTCCACCACCACCCTTTTTCAACTTCGATCAATAAACACGGAGAAGACAATGTTATGTGGAATTCAGGAATTCCATTCAAGCGTTTTAGACTTGTATACTGTTATAACAGATTTGTGCAAGTTACTTAAATTCTAAATGTTTGCGTTATGTGTCATTAAATATTATAGTACAGATACAAGTTTCATTAGTAAATTACTTATTCTTACATTAATTAAGAAGACATTATAACTCTTATTCTCCTTCATTTCAAGTATTAGTCTTCCTAACTTATTACATACATACTATGCTATGTTACATGCATGTGATATGGTTTCTCTAAACACAAAATATGCATTAAAGAGTAAAAGAAAAAAAAAATACTCAATGAGTTATAACAAGCAAGTACGCCAATGAAGTTTATTTTCTCTTTAAAATTATCTTTTATCAAGTAAAGAAAAAAAAAATAAAACAATTAAATGTATTTATTTGGAATTGAGATTACTTACTTAATATTAATTAATTCGTTTAAAATTAACATCTAACTGAAAAGAAAAGCTAAAAACATACACTTGGTATAGTAGGTAAGTGATTTAAAAAGTCCTACTTCCTTAAATCTCAATCAACAAGTTGAGGGCACTTATTAATTAGTAATTTATTAGAATTTTAGACTTCGCACCTAATTTTTGGGACTAGTACAAGTTGATTGTTGGAGTGAAGAGCTTAATTAGCTAGGTGTGGCACTTACTGGTAGTGTGTGTTGGCAAAATGGAAGGTGAAGAACACGCGCTTTGGAGGTGAGAGTAGGTTAGATTATGAGGGTGCCCGGTAACGTACGGAAATATTTTTGCTCATCACCTTAAGTAATGGTGATACTCACCACTTTATTTACCGTTATTGGATGAGTTTAAATTTCGAAATCTGTGTAGTGGATAGATACAAATTTCAAAATTTAAACTCACCAAGGTGATGAGCATTACCATGATGGTGAGCAAAAATGCACCCCAACGTCATTAACTTTGGTTTGTTTGTTTTTGTGTGTGCAATTGGTGAAGAAGTAATGAGTTGGCAAAGTGTGGGAAAGAGAGCATGAAACGGACTTTGCGTTTAACAACCTCTCTTCTCTTTTGGGGCTTTACACTCCTCATCTCTAAATTTGCCTCTCTTTTCCGTTATACCTGGATTTTGTTTTTGGCTTTCATTGCCTTAATCTCTATCTATCCCACATACATTTACTAAAACCTCTCTCTCTAAAATTACAACTCCTCCTCTTCTTTTTTTGCTGGTTTTTCAATTAATTTATTTTTAAACACAATTTCAATTTTATAAACGGAAGTGACTTTTACATACCATATTTCTCTTTATGCATATCTCTTTTTTTTTTTTTTTTTTTTCTTTTTTTCTTTTTCCTAACTGTGAGATTAAGTAAATCAACAAGGAATCAAGGAACAAAACTAAATAGAAACATATAGGAGGAGAAAAGGGGTTTGCAGAAATTGTTTCCCTTTATAAATACCTTGAAACTCAACAAAAGATGGGGGAGACTAAATTCACAGTTACTGTTGTATAGGGGCATGGCCTTATAATTGCGACTCTCTCCAACATGTCAATATTCACTATATATATATATTGTAATAACAGTCTTCCTTTCCTTGCTTCCTCCCTACCAATTAAATCTCTCTTTTTTCCTCTCTCTTCTCTCTTTTTCTAAGCTATAATTCCAAGTCTCTTGAAGGTAGAGGAGGAGGAATTAGCCATGGAAGCAGCAGGTGGTGATCATCATCATCAAGAGGATGTCATGATCTTGGGGTGCAAGGAACAACACAGCAACAACATTAATATTATGAAGGGTAAGCGCACAAAACGCTTGAGGCCCCAATCCCCAATCCCTTTTGCCATCCCAACAAACTCATCGTCCCCCGAGGGTGGGGCCGGCCGTGGAGGGGGTGATGGCGGCGAAAACAACGACGATTGCATCAATAGTACCAACTTGTCCCCCACCACATCAGCTGAATTATTCCAAGACAGCAAATCAGAAGAGGAGGACATGGCAAATTGCCTAATTCTTTTGGCGCAAGGCCAATCCCGGGCGGCTTCTTCCTCCCCCAATCACCACCACCAACCTCCCAACGATCATATTACTACAACTAGTCGAAAATTCTTGGAATCAACAACTGTCACCGCAGGCAAGGCGGCAGGGGCGGCAGGGTATTACGTGTATGAATGCAAGACTTGTAACAGAACGTTCCCTTCTTTCCAAGCATTAGGGGGTCACAGGGCCAGTCACAAGAAGCTGAAGGTGAATATCGGAGACGATCTCAAAAACAAGCATTTTGGAATTGGGCTGTTGCCCCCGTCGGATGAAGATCAAGACACGCAATCGTTAAAGAACAACATTTTCCACAGAAACAACATCAACACATCTTCATCTCCACTTTCTCTCCATTTGAGCAACAGGGGTTTGGTTTTGAGCTCCAACAAGTCCTCTCCTAAAATCCACGAGTGCTCGATTTGCGGAGCGGAATTCATGTCCGGGCAGGCCTTGGGAGGCCACATGAGGCGCCACAGGGCGCCGATTGGACCCACCAACACAACCTTGTCGTTGACGCCTCCGCCAGTCTCAGCCGCCTTTGAATCCCATCAGCAACAACATAAACATCAACAGCAGCAGCCACAGCTGCCCATGAGGAAGCAGAAAAACATGTTGAATTTGGATTTGGATCTCAACCTTCCAGCACCTTCAGAGGATGATCACCACAAAGAAACCAAGTTTGTGTTTGCATCAAACCAGCAGCAGCAGCAACAACAACAAGAACAACAGCAGCAAGAAAGGTTAAGAACACAAATTTTGGTGGATTGTCATTACTAAAAAAAAGGTTAAGGTTTTTTTTAGTGATTCTTCACTCCACGATTGATATGATCAATGGTCAACTTGATGTGAACTACCAACTTTTTTCTTTTAACTTCTTTTATTATACCACCATTCAAAATTGAAACACTATTCTTTTGATTCTTTGGATATATCATGGCCAATGTTATAAAAGTATATGAACTTTGATCTAATTATTTTGTTAAAGAAAATGTTAGATTTCTGTTTCTTGATTGAAAAGTGCATGATCATGGGAAACCTTTTTGGTTTGTTGGATTCTGCTTTTCAAAAATTCAATTGAATTTTGAGACTTCAAGTACAAATATGAAATTTTTTTAACCAAATGAGTTATAATCCTCTTGTTTAATCGGATTATTTTGTTGGTGTTTATACACTAAAATTTGTCTCTACCAGTACAACCTTAAAAAGTCATCATGCTGTAAGTTTCATTGTTTCATCTACAAGAAAGCCTGCCCTGGCCCTCCTCCTTTTTCTCACTAATCTAAGTGATAATAATAGAATAAAAAGTATAGAAAAAGCCACTCATATTACTGCAATTTCCACATGAATATCCAAATCCATTGTACTTTTCTCTTTTTATTCTATAACAATATGTGCTACTAAAAAATTGTATCTAGATGCTATTTTTGTCACTTTCTTCTCTAGGTCCACCTCTTGTTAGTTACTACCCCACTGTTACGTATATACACCCGAGCGTTATCTGGAATATGATGCACTGCTTCATGACCCCACATGCAGCTCTGCGTCAGTCCGAGGCTTTTAAACTAGGGTATTCAAGAGAACATCCTCCAACACTGGAGGAGGAGAAGTTTCGAACTTAAAACACCCTTTAGTTTTTAAAAACAAGATTTTGCTGGTTTGTTCGACTTTGTTAAGGAGTTGCATTGTTTGACATTGATCTCAATATTGCAATTATCTAATATTATTTGTATGACATTTACTGATGAAATTATTTACCATATATCTCGCATAAGTGACAATATCCATTAGTATGTATCGGTGAAAACCACTTGCATTAGATTGTAGATCCGTTCCTATAAAAAAAAATGATATAAAATAACTTAATTTGAGATTTTTCTAATTTAGTAATTTAATTTTATAGTGTTAAGTGAAGTACTTAGCTTGGCACCACGTAGTGTCAAGAAGTCCGACAACCCATGTAGTATTAGTGGCTCATGTCTAATGCACATTGCGTGGTTGGAAGATTTTTCTTAAGCGTTTGGATATGCTAATCGCAAATGCTGGAAGATTTTTTTATGAAGCTTTTGGAATATGATGCTAATCTCTAATGCTGATAGGGTTTGGTAGATAATGGAGTACCTAGTTAGACATTGGAAGTATACTTAGGCTAGCTAACTAACAAATCAAACTTGTGGTAGTATGATGGGTGTGACCACGTGGAAGCACAAAGTTGTGATGATATCCATTGAAGACAGGATTAAGGAGAAGACAAAGAGCCCTGTACACAACTGTACCAAATCGGCAAATCCCCTCGTCCTTGTATCATGGCATTGTTAAGCATAATTAGCTGTTTCTAGGTAAAGAGTTGGTGTCCGTCTACTTCAATGAGAGAGAGAGAGAGAGAGAGAGAGAGAGAGAGAGAGAGAGTGTGTGTGTGTGTGTTTTGAGAAGTTGGGCTAATTGGGAGTTGAGTGAACTTTAGAGCTAAATAAGAGATTGAACTTGTGATATTAAAAAAAAAAAGTGTTTTTGTACGTTAAGATTAGACTTGGTTAAGTGTTTGATTTTTTTTATTGTAACTAAACGATGTATATGTGACAAATATTGTAAGGATGTGTGAGGTTGAACAATTTTATGTGCTGGTACAGGTAAATTTAAGGTAACATGAATGCACATTTTCCTAATGGTTTAAGGTTGATCCAGCTTGATAATGGTTGATGGAAAGATCATACCTGAATTTTTTTTTTTTTTTTTTTTTTTTGGAAAAAGGGTAAAACCATACCTAAGCCATGTGTGAATGGCGTTTTAAAGAACATTATGCATTATGTGAAAGTGGGTGCATGTTTAATTAGAAATTTTTTTTTCAACCCTTACGTTCTGTTCCGAATTTGAAATTCAGAAAAAAAAAAAAAAAAAAAAGAAATGGGGATGAATCGTGTAATCAAACTACAAATGCGATTATTTTTTAAATAAAATTGTCAAATTTATTCCGATCTAAAACTTAAATAATTGTATGAACATTGTGATCAAATTTATGATGTTCATTGTTAACTTGGGATCTGTTTTATATTTTAGTTGTCATTTTAATTAAACAGATATATTAAAAAAATGAGGAGTATAATATTATAAGTACGAAAAGATGTTTGTATTGGACTATATGTGTATATACTATGAAGACACATTCTATTTTATTTTGTCTTATATGTATCCATAATATATACCAAAAAATTAAGAAAAAACAATAAATTGCATATACACAAAAGTTCCCAAATATGTTTTGAAAATTATGAGATAACTTTGATACTTAAAATTCCGAATATTCTGAACTCTACAAATTGAAAAGAAAGTTTGATTCTGAAAATTATTTGATTGAAAATTAAAATCTTTTTTCCGATCTGATTCATCTGAAAATCATCCAAAGTGAAACGTAAGCAGGAGATATAGTATTTCTTCTCTTCTCTTCTCCTTATCTCTCTCTTAATTTTCTTTTCTTTTTTCTCACTGGTTTATAAGGTCAGTCAGTTTTTAAGTGATGAGTAGAATTGACTTAAGCAATGCCGTATTCCATGTTATGCTACGTGTTGGCTCAAATGGTGAGAGAGAAAAAATAAATTAAATTAGATGCATGAATGGTGTATTATGCCGGATTATTTCGAACGGGTAAATGAGCAACACATGCATGAATGACATTTTAGTTTACTTAACAAAAGTCTGTTTGTCAACTAAAATAGGCTGAAAAAACAATTTGATTTTTTATTACAAAATAAAATCATGAGCATTAATGTAATTTTACACAATAATTTTTTTTTTTTAAACCTAACCCACATGTTATCATAACATCTCTCTCTTTTCTACATATTTTTTTCTTTTAAGACTTTTTATATTTACACACACATAGTATGTGCGCTTCATATAGTTATAAACTAATTGAACTAAACGTGCATTCCATTTAAGTGGATCGAGAGTTTAATTGTAAGAACTTATCAAGCAAAGCCTTAAAATTGACATCGTTAATTCCATTTACTAATTACATTTTCTATAAAGATAAGATTCATTACAAAGGTAAATATGGAAGAACACATAAGTGTTAATCGGTTATTATGCTTTTGAAATGGATAATACTTGCATTCCCTTTCTAGAGGAATCTACTTGTTACCCACTTATGAATAATATATCTTTACCATACGAACATTGTAATCAGATTTGTTTAGTCTTTTTATCATCATCTAAAAATTATATCTGGCAAACTTATTCAATCTGGAGATCGTTTAGCCATCCAATTGTGTCACACAAATTGACAGTTTTGGAAACAAGTAGCATCTTTACGATGAACTGTCCATTTCTTTGATGCATATAAGTGACTAAAATATCTCCAAATTAAATGATTTTTTGCATATATGAACTTAGATAGTGATAAAGACAATAAATGATTTTGATTATGATGTTTCGTATGGTGAAAACATGTTACTCGTAAGTGAGGGATTTGTCCCAAACATCTCGCATGAAACGGATTTACAACGTTGTTACTTGTAAGCGGGGTTAACCAAAAACACCATTACTTCATGTTGAAATAAGTTCATGTATTTACATTCACAAAACTTTAATCTAAGAATAAAAAGCTCCAATTAGACTAAAATTTGGAAAACATTACTCCAATTATCGCTATTATATAAGAGGGGCCGATAGAATCAAATTCATGACAGTATCTCAAATGTAAAGGTAAGTACTGTTAATTAACCTCTTGATCCCAAGCATCCCGCACGACGAAACGGATTTGTCCTTACATAGAAATTGGCCACAACTTAAGTTGGAAACATGACTATGCTAAGGAATTAGTACATGCGGACATGAAAGTGCACCGAATTGGACATCAGCAAATGCGAAAAATGTTGAAGAAACATGCTATCAGGCTATCAACATCTTGAATGAAAGTCTTGATCTATTCGTTCTTGGAGATTACGGATTAATGGTCTTTTATCTTTTGGTTTAATATCAAGGGTTTAAATTTAAACACTAAAAACACATTCATTTGTTTTTTTATCCTTGATATCAAATTCAAAGATGAGCAACCATATATTTCTTGGTCACAAGACTACTTCTATCTTGACTGTATCATCATATTTGTTCACATTTTCCACCATTTTACCAACATATTTTAATTATTTTTTCATTATCATTAAGAGAAGGGGAAGGGTTCAAAACTTTTACAATAATTTAGGAGATGAGACAATTTCGAACTCAGAATACAAAAACTCAACACCCAATCACTATGATATTGTACCACATGCTACCAACATATATATTTTAGGGAAAAGTTGTTGCGCCATGGCGGGCATTATTCTTAGGCTTTATAGTCAAAATAGTCTCTGTAATTGACATAACTCCTTACTTAAGTTTTTGAGATTTAAAATCAATAGAACTAGTCCCTTAGTTGTCCACCATCAATCATTTTGGACCCTCCATAAAATATCTCCGCTAAATAAGAAGAAAATGACAAAAATACCCTCAATTTTTGTCAAATTATTTTGGCTCATTGTCTATTAAATTGAGGGTATCTTTGTCATTTTGGTTCTTATTTAACAAAAATTTTCATGAAATGACCAAAATGATTGATGATGGACAGACTCAGGACCACTTCTAATGATTTGAAATCTTACACTATGTTTAGATGAGGGAAATAAACTTGGAATTTGGACAAAAGTCAGAATTTATAAATTGACATGCTTCTCTTGTTTGAATTCATAAACATAGAAATTTAAAATTTCCACGTGGAAAAAAAACTTTGAATTTGGGACCTCCAATTCTCAAGTTTAAATTCTATGTAAATAGATGTCATTTCCCAATTTTTATGAGTGAGAGTTTAAATGTAATGAATTTTGTATTCAAATTGCATTGTTCTTTTAGGTTAACCAAACAAGAAAAATTTACAAATTCTAGAAAATAAAATTCCGTCATATCAATTTTTGTCATTTTAAAATTTCTTAGTAATCTTAAATTTCCTCATCCAAACAGAATGTTAAAGACCAATGTAACGAGTTTTATCAATGTCAAGAACATTTTAAGCTAAAATGCTTTATTCTTATAATGTTTTCCTCCCTGACGTAGCATGTCCAATCACAATAAAAAAATAAAAAAATAAAAAATAAATAAATAAAATGACTCATCTACTTTTTCACATATATTGAAAATGACATGATACTGTTCAAATGGCGTGACATGTGCCACATAATAAAGACTCAATTAATCAAATTTCAACTTGGATTGTAATTAGTTTTCTTAGTTTTTTTTTTTTTTTTTAAGTGGTGAAATGTCACTTAGTATTATGGTTTATTGGTATCTCTTTACCTGTAAGTGAGAGGTTTTAAGTTCAATTCTTGTCAAACGCGATTTTGAATCATATTATTACTAGCCTATTGTAAGACTAAACTCACACCCTCCTCCTTAGTGTAGATAATATTTTTTGTTGAAAAAAAAAAAAACAAGTGTGGCGAATTGCCTTGGTGGTTAGGTTCTTCCTGGTCAATTCATTTCATCCCAAGTAGTAATATTGTTTTTTATTGAAATAAATTTAAGTAGTAATATTGTTTTTTATTGAAATAAAAAAAAAAACTTGCAAACCTAGAAACATCAAGCTTACTGCTCCATCATGTCCGTTGACTCTAAAAACTACTAAGTCTTATGTTTCACACAAAACGAGTAAGTAAGAACCAACTACGTCATTCTTGTGAACCAACTGCATTTCGACCCATTGTAACTATCAATCATTTTGTGGCACCGAGCATGGCTAAACCATTACGGCCGAGGAAGAAACATTTTCGGCCTAGGGTTTCTGCTAACCTAAAGACAAGGTTGCTAACCTTGTTGTGAAGTTCAATAAATGGTTCGGCTTTTGTTGTACCGAGCACAAAGTAACCTGAGAACACCTCGCTTCACCAAAGCTGATGAGATTACATGATCAGTAGGGAATTCTTTGTCCGCCGAGACATAGATAACCAACAAGGATAGGAGAGTGATGTTTAACCAAAATGAAGGTCTCCTAGGCCATACAGGTTTTACGACTCCAATGTTGTTTAACCAAACTGAAGGTGTCGCCAATTGTTAGCACAATGATGTTTAACCAAACTGAATATCTGCCAACAGGAAGTGATTAGTGAGCAATTAATGTTTTTCATAGGATATGAGAGGGTTTCGAGTAGAGCGTTAATTTGTGTGTTGAGCCAAAGAACCCTCCAATGTTGCAAAACCTCCTTTATTTATAGACACCATATAGTTGCTTGACACGGCCTGATACTCGTGAAGAGTGCTAAATTGCTAATTGCAATTCTAACGTGGGGAATTGCAATTTGATTCGTATGCCATATCCTCCATTCTTTATCCAAATATATTCCAAGAGAGGCTAAAGCTATCTTTCAGCATAACACATACCAAATCACCCCACCTGCTAAATTTTTGCATTGTGATTATCATTATCACATCACCACCGCATACTAACTGAAGATCAGCCAATCCTTATGGTAACAGCAACCCCACACTGAAATAATTATCCATGCTAGCACCGTTATCAAATAATAAAGTTTGTTGAAGCTGTTGTCATCAATCGGGTGTTGGTTGGCGTAGGAAAATATCGGCCAAGATTATCTAATGATTTGATGTTGCAATTCAAATACACCAAGTGCATGCACGCATTTGCCCAAGGTATAATTCATCACCCTTATCTGAAGCTCTTCCATCATATCACATAGATTAGCATCCCATATAAACTCAACCGTATCAAATTGGAATAGCTAATTTGGATAAGTCCTTAATAATCTCTCAAAATAATTATCATGATTTAAAATAAAAAATGACAATATTTTTTATTTTTTGAGTACATCGATATAATTTTATGTTGGAAAAATTAGGGTCTAATTACTATATTAAATTACATGGAAAATCAAGAAATAATTTATGCAATTATATATCAAAGTAATGCATGCACATGAGTAACTAATGTTAAACGAACATAACATAATGGATTAGAAAAACCTGAAAATACGATCGAGGCAAGTGTTAGATACTTTGTCCTTAAGACAAGTTTACGCCCCACTACGGTGCTTATGGTTGATCCGCGCATGTCTCCCAAGATACAACGACCACGTCCTTGTAATAGTAGCACTCCAAATCACAAGGCTCCATGAACCACGATTGTGTTGAAAACTCTCTCATATAGACTCAATGAGACTCTCTAATATTTAATGCACTATATGTATGTATGATGAAAAGTAATCTTGTGATTATAGGAGGCTTTCGTATTTATAGAATGTGAGATATCTCTTTGGAAAACATGTAACTATTCATGAAGAGTCAAAAGTTGCAACACTTCATTTAAGTAGACACATCTTTCTACCAAAAGGCTCTACTTCTAATTTCCATTCAATTAATAAATTTAATATAATAATATTATTATTAAATTTTCCAATAATCCCCCGCATGAATGGAAATTGATTCAATACCATGCAAATGACAATGCAGACACTAGAGAGAGAATTCAATAGGAAAAGTACCGCATCGGGATAGGTGGCTTTTGGCCTTGAACCTTCCGTAGTGAATTACTATCGGATTTACTTGGCTAATCAGTGAACGCGATGTCTTGAACTGCTCAGCCGTTTGTGTAAACCAAGACAATAATAATCACACAATACCTTTCCAGACACCTTGTGGTTGCTTGGTTGTGTTCATTTTGGCCCTAAACAATTCTTGGTTTCTCATAAGTGCTCTTAGAGAACTAAGCCTTTCAAAAAATTCTCATAGGAACAGCCCCATTCCTCACTCAAAATAGGTGACTTCCCATTAAGAGTATCCTGCAATACCCCACTTATTATTTCCAAGTATAGGAATCATTAAAAGCAAAGCTTATCCTAAATACGCTGCATATAGCACTATTTCATCATAGGACATGGGTAGGAGATTATCTCAGCAATGCTCTCATTGAATCATCCACAATTCGGTTGTCCCTTTGAACCTAGATCTTGGGATTTCCAGTCACCTAGGTTGGGTTGCCATTATGCCGATTCTTAAGGCGTAGGCTTTTAACCCATTCCCCTCGATGATACGACTTATTCTCTAGTCAAACCTTTAATTAATTGGATCCACTAGGTTAATGACTATCTCTTATGGTGCGCATTTCTATTTATGAAATTATATTTCATTCGAGAGTAGTTGTTTTCTAACATTTAGTCCTCCAAACATGCGTTCGGACTTGGTAAGCAATTTGCTAATACTTGAGTAAACTCCCCCACATTTAAGGTATTTTTTTTTGGAAGGTATCTAACTTTTCAATACCTTAAATTAAAGAATATCATTTTTCTTGAAGCAAATTACTTTATATCATTTTTCAAAAATAGCTAAACCACCCCCACAATTCCCTTACATTGTGGTTGCTTTTTAATGCTATCAATTACTCGCTCATCATACTTAAGAAGTAGGAAACAGTGAAGATATTTTCTCTTTATATATTCTTCACTTCTAGGCTTTCAAGCCTCACAATTAAAGATGTGTCCACTACGGAAGATAATTCCAAAATGACACCAGTCTGAAACTATACCACATTTCATGAACATGTATGAGTGTGATGCATCACCATTTACGTCTTTGGCATAAAGATGATATTGAAAACCTCCATTTTTACTGTCTAGAAAATTATATGTAACTTTTATATAGTGACTTTTCAAGTACAACAAAGCCAACTGATGCCATTCAAATGGCACCATCACTGCAACCGAAGGTTACAGTTTGAGACGGACCAAATTAATGACTCCACGATCGAAGCGATCATGCCTTTTTGTCAAATTCTATCAAGAATATGACCATACTCATGATATCACTGCAAGTTTTAGTTATGCCTGTTAAACACGAAGTTTTATGCAACATGCCTTGCGTCAAAACATAGTATTTAATATAACTGGAGTACGTCTGACACATCAAAAGAGTCAAAACCAGATGAATGCAACACTATGCATTCACAAGAAGGAGTCTGCATTTAGAATGCAAACGATGCATCGCTCCTGAGATATATACCAACATTTCTTAATTTTGCAAGAGCTTACAAACATCATGCATATCACTTATTGTTAGCCTTGTAACTTATTGTTAGCCATGTAAGTCATTGAATCAACCGTATATATTACAGAACCTGAAGTGCTTTCCTTTGGAAGAGACGTCTTGTTCAATTTGAATAGATACAACCCTATCTGAATCGCATTGGTTCAGCAACCCAGATATATATAATACATGTCTATTCAAATCGACTAACATTTCTCTTCACACTAGATGCCCCTTCAGTTAGAGAAGCTAATATAATTGAAATAGTCATTTCAACAAACACACATGCAACTCAATTTCAAGGAAATAAGTATCAGATCAAATAGGTTAACGGAATCAAATACCATTCACATGCTTGCAACCCTATTATGCATATCCATGGTTTAAAACATGTCCTAACAGTTTAAAACATACACATATAAATCATATATAAAAACAAACCAAACCAATTTCGTGAATAATAGTCGAAGAAAATGGTTATACGAAACTGTAAGAATAACTTCACACAAAATATACCACACACGCGTCATATGCATATCTCAACATATATGCAAGACATATGTTCCAATTAGAGTGTTTTTCAATACGCATTGCACTAAAATAAATTATCAGTCCAAACTTAAAACACGTATAAAAGTAAACCAATAAACATGTAACGGTTATGTGGTTCAATTAACTATAACCATCCCATCTACACAAGGCATAAGACAAACGAACAAAATAATGATGAAAGGTTGCAAGTTGGCATCTTTTGAATCAAATTAACTTGCAATACATTTGGAAACAGTTAACATATGAACTGCTTTATGCAAAACTAGAAACCAAAACATTCTACCATGAAAAAGAAAATCCACACAGAAACATACACGATAGAATATTGTTCTCAAACATAACAATCAAACCATTAACTTAAACTTGTCTTAAGATTGTTGGAAAAATTAGGGTCTAATTGCTATATTAAATCACATGGAAAATCAAGAAATAATTTATGCAATTATATATCAAAGTAATGCATGCACATGAGTAACTAATGTTAAACGAACATAACATAATGGATTAGAAAAACCTGAAAATACGATTGAGGCAAGTGTTAGACACTTTGTTCTTAAGACAAGTTTACGCCCCACTATGGTGCTCGTGGTTGATCGGCGCATGTCTCCCAAGATATAACGACCACGTCCTTGTAATAGTAGCACTCCAAATCACAAGGCTCCATGAACCACGATTGTGTTGAAAACTCTCTCATATGGACTCAATGAGACTCTCTAATATTTAATGCACTATATGTATGTATGATGAAAAGTTATCTTGTGATTATAGGAGGCTTCCGTATTTATAGAATGTGAGATACCTCTTTGGAAAACATATGACTATTCATGAAGAGTCAAAAGTTGCAACACTTCATTTAAGTAGACACATCTTTCTACCAAAAGGCTCTACTTCTAATTTCCATTCAATTAATAAATTTAATATAATAATATTATTATTAAATTTTCCAACATTTTACACTAAGAGGATATCAGTTTGGCTAAGCCATACAATGGGTAACCTAACTTGGTATCGAATTCACCATCCACGAGATTCGAACCTAAGACCTCTCACTTCCAAGCGAAAAAGAATAATATCAAACCGTAGTATTGAGTGGCACCAATGACAATATCTTGAAATATCATTAAAAATTATTTTATTTCCTCTCATCCAACGGCCAAAACGCATAGCCGAGAGCGTGGAAAATAGGGTACAATGTCAAATATTGGATTTGTTGGTTTCGTTTTCTTCAAATTCTATCCCATTGATACCAGATTTCTGGTGGTCTTGGATTTCACGGGGAGATTCATTATCCTAACGAGAAAGAAGAGTTAGAAAGCCCGCCTAATTAATAATTATATTGGCTTTCATGTGGAATACTAGCTTTAGCTCTTCAGTTTAGTCCTATGAAGATTCACCACAAAATTAAAAATGCATGCAGAGTCTGGTCATTGGCACTGCAATGGCATACTAAATAAGCAGGCATATAAACCAACGTTCATGACTAAATACATAGTAGTGGATAGCAGTGCTGCATATACTCCTTGTACGTACTTAACGTAATTTAATTTACTGAAAATTTGATATTACCCCTTGAAACTATATTTTCCTCTACTAAAACCCATCTCCTTTTGTTTTCTTGAATAAAGCCCATTGACTACCCTCCAATTAAACAAATTCTTTAATTAAGTTTGACTTTTCAAATTGTGTATTTTTCGAATGCCTAAACTACCCCTATTAATACTTAGATAGGGTTTTTGGATCAGTTACTTGTTATATCCATTTAATTAATTTTATATATTTTACAAAATAATTCATGTCATTCATTGTATATTCAATGTATTAACTTTCAAATTGTTATAACGTGCCAATTGAAAAATAATAATACTAATTTCATAATTTTGTGCATTACATATATAAGTTAATTTACCTACCAACACAACAATAAACCTAAAATAGCTTCGGCTAATATTCCAATCCCTAATACACAAAACAAAAGCTATACGTTCCGCACAATTCTTACCTACAAATTAGTCTAATTTACCTATTACATCAAACCAAAATTTAAAGGGTCTAGTTTACTTTCAAAATGGTCTAATTTACCTACATGATTTATGTGCATTAGATTAAAAGTTTATTTAATTGCCTACAAGCACAAACCCACAACATTCGAACATTATCTAATATCACTAATATTTTTTTTTTTTGGAATAGGTAAATTAATTTAAATGTAGGTAAATTAGTATAATATTAATAAGTAGGTAAATTAGTATAATATTAATAAGTAGGTAAATTAATTTAAATGTAGATAAATTAGTATAATATTTTATAAGTAGGTAAATTAATTTAAATGTTGGTAAATTAGTATAATATTTGTATGTAGGTAATTACATGATTCAAAATGCAGGTTTATTAGTATAATATTTTATAAGTAGGTAAATTAATTTGTATGTAGGTAATTACATAATTCAAACAATATTATTTTTTCCGTACAAGATTGTCTTTCTCTTTTAAATTTGGTAAATTAATTTATATATGTTGCTAATATTTATGATACAAGAAAGGTAAAATATCCATATGGATTTAATTGCTCATCATAATTAGGATGAGTAATAACATTTATTGACCAAATTAGGATTCTATGGCATAAGTTGTAATTGTATTGTAATAGTTGGTCATATATTTGTCTACATGGTAGGCTATATGAAATTTGGATTTTATTTGAATGTTTAAATTTAGATGGGTTTTTATTTGGAAAAAAGGAGTTTCAAGGGTCTATATCTAAAGAACCCTTCATCCAGCATCTTCAAACGTTACCCTAGTAGTAGTTGTAGTCCAACATTAGACCATATGTTTGTATCCGAATTTACACCATCCGGTCTAATTGATTATAAATTTCAATCTGAGGTCCAACTGAAGGTGGAAGGAATTTAATATCAGACCATATTAGTCATATTAAATCCCACACATAATTTAAGTCATTAAACCAATTCTCACTCTATCACCATTTTCACATCATTTGGTTATTCATTCATCAGCGTATCCTAGGTCGAGAAAAAGTTCCTTGGTTGGCCAATTAGAATCAAATTCAAGGCGCAAACACAATCACTTTCACATAGTTTCTATGTTAGACAATCTAAGTCATGTGGTGACATACTTCAACATCTAATACAAAGAAGGACTATAAGTCCTTTAGAACGCCCAGTTTAGTAAAAAATAGGTAAACGCCATTTTTATATTTCACTTATTATTATCGCTTTACTGTTCCCTAAATTTTACTTTCAATAATAGTTTATTACCAGCTATGTTCTCGTGTATTTCCCTATCTTTAAACTATTACAAAACATTACCAAAAATTAATAACCAAAAGAATTTTTTTATAACATATATCTTATAAAAGGAAATTTAGAACTTGTGTAGATAAATCCTATAATTTTTTTTTTTTTTTAACAAACGATATTATCTACACTAAAAAAGAAAGGGAATTATTTAGTCTCACAACAGAATAGTAATAAAGTGGGCCTTTAATTAATAACATCAATAATTTTCTAGGCTCCTTTCATCATACAAGGTTATTGCATGTTCGTCGGGAAGCAAATCAGATAACGGATAGACTCGCGCATGCTGGACTTGGATGTGTGGCTGAGATGGTTTGGTGTGAACACCTACCGGTTTTAGTTCAAGATGTTCTATTTGAGGATGTTTTTTAATTAATTTTTGTGTTAATTGTTCGTTTGGAGAATGATTATATTGTTAATTGTGCGTGACATTCTTTTTTTCTTCGTTGAGGTTGAAATCTCTAGAATAATTTTTTCCTTCGTTCAGATTGAAATCTTCATAAATAAAAAAAAAAATGTGCACAACATGGGTTAGAACTTGGGGAGTTTAGGTGGGTTCGGAAAAGTCGTTAAAAGAGAGCGCACATTTTCTTTAATTATTAACTTATATTTTTTGGGGTCAAAGGACTCAAAACTCAAAATTTGCAGCCTACCAACGTACACAGGTCACACTCATTGTCATCTGTCACAACCTAACATATGCTTTTGAGCAAAAAATTGAGAGGAAAAAAAGAAGAAAAAAGTTTCTTTCTTTTTCTCTGTGAAAAAGAAAACAAAAATGGCGCTCTCACGGCTTCGCCACCCAGTGATCTCCCGCGCGCCGTCTCTCCTGAGAGCTCGACTTCTCTCCTCGTCCACCAGATCACTCACTCGGTACCCTCTCTCTCCCTCTCTTCCTTTTTTTTTATTTTTTATTTTCCAATCACTTACGATACATTTGGTCATCTAATGAATTGTATGGGATGGTTTTATTGTAAAGTATTGATTTTTGTGAAATGGGTTGGTGGGAAATTGTTGAAAGATTTGGTATTTGATTGAATTGGAATTGAAATTGTGAGAATTTTGAGATTTGGGGTGTTGGGGATCGGCGGGTAAGTGTTGGGGTGGCTTCAGTACTGGCATACTTATCATTTTAAGCTAGAGGAACTACTTTTCAGATTGAAAATTTGGAAATTTTAATGTAGGAATATTTGTTTTTAACTGATTGATGAAAATGTGTGTTCTCTGTTTATGAAATAACATTGGGTTTTTGTGATTTTGATAATTGTAGAGTGTGTTAATTGTTGAACCCGACTGGCTGACAAAGTTGCCGATTGAATTTGATCTAGAATATAGGTCCTCAACTTCAGCATTCTGAGCTGAACTGATCACTCGTACTCTCTAGCTTCATACCTAAATTGTATGCTAGCGCTACTTTTTTCGAACAAGACCTAGAACACCTAAGCTTTGTAGACTTTAGGAAGATGAACCAACCAAATAAACTAGAAATAAACCTTTACACCCCTAGTACTTAGACACATATGTAGAATATGTATCAATCTAAAGATGCTCATGATTCCTAAAACATATGAAACTTAAGAAAACGAGTAGAAAATAGTTTAAAGCTTCATTTAGAATTTTATATTCTTGACTAGTAGATGGTGCTATTGTATTTTTGGCCAATGATGTTAAAGTAAGTTTGGATGCTGATTCCCTTACTCTTCTGGGCACTGGATTTTGTTGTAGCTTATGATGCATGGTGAATATAATACCTTTACAGCCGATTGCATGTCCAAGCTATTTAATCTCTGTTCTTGTTTGATGGTGCAGTACTTTCAGTGTGCAAAATTCTGCTGAGCTTGGTGATGATATGCTGTTAAGGTCTGTAGTCCTTGGTTTTTTACATCACTGTTTTTGCAAAGTTGAGCTATGGATGCATACTTTTGGCACCCTTATATCCACCCGCATGGGAGGACGGTTATTTATACTGCCTTAAGTTGTTGATGTTTAAATTGAGGACTAGTGGCCTGCATTTTTCAATGACATGAGGCTTGTTTTGACAACCACTTGTTTTCGTTATCCTAAGAGGGGAATTTGGCTTGAATTCAGCATGTTAGGATCTACAATTGAAACTAAAACCCGGGTTTAGATTTTCATCTAAACATGTATATTAGTTTGTAAGTATTTACTATCAAGTACAGTATACATGTACATGCTTATTCAAGTAAGGTCTTGTCAGTTTAGGCTATACTTTGCTTCCCTGATTATTTTCATCTTCTCTCTCTGCTGGCTTGCACTGATAATTAAATTGATCAGGCCAGCAACTTTGTCCATGCTCACTGGAGTTCATGATAAACCATCAAAGCTGAAGGTTAGTGTCTGAAATGTATATTTGGCACACAGCTACCCTTAGGTAAAGTATTTACTGATGCTTTATTCATTTTCAGCCTTTGACGGGTGTCAAGTATTATTCAACTCAAGGTACGAAATTTCCACTTAGACTGATTAATTTACCAGTCCAGTCCAAACTGAAAAGATGTCGGTGATTAAAATTAAAAAAACTAATGTTACCAACCTATTTCCTGTTCTTCCTTTTATTATCGACAGAGAGGACTTTCCAATTCTTATCCTGTGTATGATGTTTATTTAATTATGCATGTGTATGGTTGTCCATGAATGATTTCTTTTAACATGAAGTTGATTGATATCACAGATCCTTTGCATACTGTCATTGGGATGCCGGCGTTGTCTCCTACAATGGTAATGTTGTGGGAAACTATATTCACTCATAAACATCTGCCAAGTTCCCTCCGTAATTTTATTAGTAGTTGTAGGTTATTTGTCTCTTTTATAATTACTAACTTACCATTTTAACTTGTAGACTCAAGGTAACATTGCAAAGTGGTGGAAGAAAGAAGGAGACAAGGTAAGTTCTACCAAAGGGTTTATAAAATGAGGTTCTAGGTTATGTTTCATGTGATCTGGTTTAGTGAGTGCAGAAGGAAATATCCTTTCTTAGGGTAGAGCAGATAACGATATGTTGGTTTCTTCCGCAGTTCTGATCCTGACTATTGTTTAATCTAACAGATTGAACCGGGCGACATACTATGTGAAATTGAAACTGACAAAGCTACTATTGAATTTGAAAGTCTTGAAGAAGGGTATTTTTTATAATCTCTTTGAATTTGTGGAGTAAATGATGCATGATCTACTTTAGCTTTGGTGTAATATATTAGATAGTTCCATTGTTCACTCCCTATGTGTTGGCATAGACAATGAAATTGTTATTTTACTAGAATATTTTTTCCTCGTCTTTTTGTCTCTTTTGTCATTATTTTTCATCATCTTTGATGTTAAACTGCAAAGACTTCATTTCTTTTTTCAATTCGTAGTTATGTTCTAAGATGTTCTTTTTTATAACTTATACAGCATGGCACAAGAACTATTCGAGTCCTGCAATTCTGGCACAATCTAAAATGTTTTGAACTAGTATGGACGTTTCTTTATTCTACTCTTTTGTTTTGAAGGTTTCTAGCCAAGATATTGGCACCTGAAGGTTCAAAAGATGTGCCTGTGGGACAGCCTATTGCAATAACGGTAGTGTGGATTATTCTATAACCATGATTGCCTTGAACTTTCTTTTTTAATTATTATTTTTTTTGTGGAGACCCATGTCCAGTTACTCGCACCCGTGCCTACTATTTTTAGGGAACTATTATTGGCACTCCAAAAATTTAATTGTGCACTCCTCCATAAGAGTATTTTTCTTTTCTAATTACAGAATGTTTGGGGTGCACAATTGGATTTTTGGAGTGCCAATAATAATTCCCTATTTTTATTCATAAGTATTTAATTGAAAAGTGTCAAACGGGCTGCGACCTAATTATACAATCTGTATACATAGTTCTCCAAAAGAAACAAAAGGAAGAAACTCAAATAAAGAATACAATGAACGTGCTGGTTTCATATGTAGCCATTCAAAGAGTTGTCAGGCTACGGACCCCTTAAGTCCATTGTTGAGATTCCTTCTTTTGAAAAATCATTCCTTTCAAGCCACAAGGTCCATAACACATGATGGGTCCAATTTCCATATTTCCTTATGAGCAAATTGGAATGAGAGCCAAGCATTATCCAATTGGGTAGTGCTATCCACCCACCCATTTTTATTTCTCACATACCCCTCTCAATTTTTGGCCATCAGATCGAATGAACTGAAGAAGATCAATGGCAAAAAATTAACAAGGGTGTGTGAGAGGTAAAAATGGGTTTGTGAATAGCACTATCCTATCCAGTTAATCCTGTAAAGTGAAAATTTAAAGCCCATAATCACATTCTACAGGACAATGTAAGAGCCAATATAATGCTAAGTTGACTTGCTCCGCTATCTGAAACTTTGGCTACACATATACTTTCTGCTTAATAATTGTTAAACTGTCATAGTTTCTCACATCTTTTTTATACTAATTACTGCCTATATCTTTCAGACTTTAATTTTTGTTTTAATGTTAAGCATTTACTTTGATTACGACTCAAGCACTTAGTTGTAAAGAGGCTGATTGTTGTGCATTCACAAGGTTGAGGATGCAGATGATATCCAAAACCTCCCTGCTAATGTGGTCGGTGGATCTGAGGTCAAAGAGGATATACCAGCACATCAGAATGTCAGAAAGGAAGAGGGGGTACAAGATACAAATTCTGTGGGCATAAACACATCAGAACTTCCTCCTCACATTGTCATTGAAATGCCAGCTTTATCACCAACAATGGTAAGAAAGTTTCGATTAGTTTTTAAGCGCTGATTATTGTTGAATTACCTCGAGAGGAACTTAATGCTGCTATTCCTGTGTGTCTGTTCAGAGCCAGGGAAACATTTTTAAGTGGACAAAGAAAGAAGGAGATAAGGTTAGTTATATGAATTTAAGGTTTTGAATTTTCTTTGGAAATTTTTTCATCTGAATTCGTTAAAAATTTGACGGTATTAACATGAATTGTTTTCTTGATTACTTGTCTAACAGATAGAAGTGGGTGATATAATATGTGAGATAGAGACAGACAAAGCAACCATTGAATTTGAATGTCTTGAAGAGGGGTAATTTTTTTTTGTTTCCTCTCTCATGCTGACTTTTTCCATTGGTTTGGCTTATGCTAATTGTCACTTGGTCTCAATTCTATTATGTATTTGGTTGTAGTCTACATTTCAATTGATCAAAAATTGTCAAGGCATACTTTATCAGTTGAAATGCCTTATAGCGGCTATTTGATGAAGTGTCTTATTCACATATGCCGATATGTGTTCAACATTGTAAATAGGTTAGGAACCATCTCTTTTGATAACTAGTATTTGAATGTCCGAGTAGTAACTGATGGCGAAAACGTGAGGAATGGGGATTTTCATTTTCATTTTTAAGCGTTATCTCCTTGGTAGTATTGAACTTTATGCTCACGTGCAACTGCAGAAATCTTGGTTCTAACCTAATAAGTAGTATCAACAATTTCTCGTGATCATTCTGCTTCTGCTTTGGTGAATCTCTTGGAAAAAATCATTTTAGTATTGTTTATGAAGCAGCTGTTTTTGTGGGTAATCTTGAAAATTTCTTATTAATGAAATGTTGGTTGTAGATACTTGGCTAAGATACTAGCGCCAGACGGTACAAAGGATATAGCTGTTGGCCAACCAATTGCAGTAACAGTAAGTGCAAAGATACTTGTAGGACTCTGACCTGTCTCTCACTCGTCCTTGAGGATAATTTACATCTAAAGCCACGGTAACATGGCTGTTACTTCTGTCTGTCAATTGGTTAATTTATGAAATGCTTTCCCATTTTATACAGTCCAATTATTCTAGTGTCTTAGATATATGACAATGCTGATGCTGTCTGTCTGGCAAGGTTGAGGATGCATCTGATCTGGAAACTGTAAAGAATGCTGTTAGCAGTGGTTCACCTGTCAAAGAAGAAACACCAGTCCGTCAGGATACTGGAGATGTAACTAGATCAGAAAAAACCAGTATTTCAAGGATCAGTCCAGCAGCAAAGTTGCTTATTACAGAACATGGATTGGATACAGCATTGCTGAAGGCATCAGGTCCTCATGGTACATTGCTGAAAGGGGATGTTTTAGCTGCAATCAAGTCAGGAATGGGGTCTTCAAAAGTTTCATCCAAAGAAAAGACTACTCCATCACCGTCAAAGGCATCAGGTGCTCATGTCCCGAAACCACAAAAGTCAAAGCCTTCAAAACAGACAGATTCTTTTGAAGATTTTCCCAATAGTCAAATCCGCAAGGTAGGTTTCATTGACTTGATATTCAGATTTGGACAAAAAAAAAAAAAAAAATTTATTTTGTCAGTTTTGAACCGATTCTTCAAATGTTCATTATATGGACGCGTACCTATCAAATTACAACAACATTATGTGCATGGCTTTAAAGCCAGCCATGCTTGTGGTACAAGGTGCAGCATTTTGAATCAACATGATTACAAAGGCTCTCCAAGTAAGAATCCATAATGACAAAAATGAAAATGATAGTTATAATAGACTACCTGATTCGATATTTGTAAGTGGCACATGTACTGTCTTATTCTTCAAAAATTTTGTCAGTAATATTTCTCAGTACTTAACATGTCAAGTGAAAATATCTATTCTGATTACACCCTACTGGTTTTGATGGTTTTATGCTGTAAGCGTGGTATCATTTATTATTTGCATGTCTGCTTCGTTCAAGTTGTGGTTGAAATTGAATATATGGTGATACTGTAAGATTCATGGTTTTTTTTTTTTTTTTTTTTTGGCAGGTGATAGCTACTAGACTGCTAGAATCAAAACAAAACATACCGCATTTATATTTATCATCAGGTCATGTAACTATTTGGTGAAGTCATTTGTTAATACAAATTAAAATTTCTCTTTTCTAAAATTTGTCGATTTATTCCATTCAGATGTTATACTGGACCCTCTTCTTTCTCTTAGAAGGGATCTTATAGGTATGGATTATGAACTTCAAATTGTTTTTATTCTTGACCTTGAGAATTCTTGAATCTAGCAAATAATTTCTTTTTATGTGTTTCCTTAATTGCAGAACAGCATAATGTTAAAGTTTCAGTTAATGACATTGTTATCAAAGCTGTAGCTGTTGCCCTGAAAAATGTACCGGAAGCAAATGGTAATAGAACTTTCACTTTGATAGTTATTCTTGATATTGGTGCACGACATTTTCACTTTTATGGAGTATATTTTCTTTTAGAGATTCCTCCATCCACAGTTGAAGCAGTAATTTTCATTTTTTTGTGTGTTTTTTTTACTTCTATATATTGGTTATTGGAATTTGCCAAAGTAATTGAGTTTTTATTTCTGTTTCACTTACATATTCTGGAACTGATTTGTAATCAATATTAGACGTCGCTAACACGTTTGTTATTCTAATTCCCAACAGCTTACTGGGATGCTGAAAAAGGAGAAGTCTTTCTTTGTGATTCCGTTGATATATCAATTGCTGTGGCCACTGAGAAGGTAATTTGCCCATTTTTTTGTATTTAAACTTGTTATACAGCACCT
Organism: Pyrus communis; assembly: GCF_963583255.1. Taxonomy (NCBI): domain Eukaryota; kingdom Viridiplantae; phylum Streptophyta; class Magnoliopsida; order Rosales; family Rosaceae; genus Pyrus; species Pyrus communis. The sequence goes on along the minus strand of NC_084807.1, from coordinate 20,558,035 downwards.
CATATGAACAGAAAATATTATTATGCGGTGTCCATTCTTATGATTGGGTACTGTTACAGGGCCTGATGACTCCAATTGTGAAGAATGCAGATCAGAAATCAATATCAGCAATCTCTGCAGAGGTACTTACAGTAATCGAAGCATTTTTTTAGTTCATTTTTCCATTCTTGATTCCACCTTTTTTGTTTCCTTGTATCTTTCCAAAGTGCTAACACTTAAGAAACGTGTTTCTTGTGATCCCCTCTGGCTTGCTATGCTCATGGTAAATTGGAATATTGAGAAATTTGCAGCGAAGTCATACAATAGTCATCCCTATGTAGAATTAGGAGTTGAAAATCTAACCTGGTTTATGATATTTTTTATGTTTTTCATTTAGAATTTTACCTTTGGAAGTGAAGCCATATTAACATTTCTTCAAATATCAATTTGGTTGATATTTTCTTGTCAGGTCAAGGAACTAGCTGAGAAGGCACGAGCGGGAAAGCTTAAGCCAAATGAATTCCAAGGAGGAACTTTCAGGTGAAATTTATAGCATTCTTAGTTGCTTTTACCCATTCTTTGGTCAAATACAGTAGTTATGAAATACTTCTCGTTCGTTCTGCAGCATGTCAAACTTGGGGATGTTTCCAGTGGATAATTTCTGTGCAATTATAAACCCACCTCAGGCCAGTATCCTTGCTGTTGGCAGAGGCAACAAAGTAGTTGAACCAGTGATTGGAAGCGACGGTAAGATATCTTGTTGCTCATTCTACTCAGCAGTCTAAATTTGATGCATTATGGAATGGGAAAATGAAGTGAATTTCCCTTCCCCCACCACAGGAATTGAGAGGCCGGCAGTTGTCACCAAAATGAACTTGACATTATCGGCTGATCATCGAGTATTTGACGGAAAAGTTGGAGGTGCGTAATGCTACAATCTTCTTCCAAACTGAAACTTCAAAACCAAAAATGGATACGAAATATAATTTGTGCTGATACATTTGATTTCTTCACATTTTCTTATGAGACAATCCCAATCTATCCTGCAGGTTCGTTCCTCTCAGCTTTACGTTCAAACTTCAGTGATATCCGAAGGCTTCTTTTGTAATGACAGGAAAGAAGCCTCGGCCTCATCATTAGCTAGGAGATTTGCCAGAAATAACCATGATGGCAGGTTTCTTTCAAATCGTTCGAGAGGATCACAGCAATTTTTTCCCCATGATTTACCTGTACATTTGCATTTGTTGTGCCATCTTGTTTTCTAGAATTTCCAACTTCCCTTGTCCATCGACGCAGAAAAATCATTGAGGTACCAGTGGGTGCAAATTTTTTGCATGACTTCCCATCTAATTCCAAGTGTTACCATCCCCTGAATAAAAGGGAATAATGTACAAACATGGCCACAGAAAGCATCCGCCATTTTTCAACAATAAATTCCCTTTTTAATGTGCAGGTTTTGTTTTCATTTTTTATTTTTTTTATTTTTTATTTTTTATTTTATTTTCTGCGGCATTCGGTTGTACCCAAATTTACATTTTTGTTGAACTGTCCGTTGTGTTTAGTACGTAATTGGATACTTGAACCACATCATTCCCGCAGCACAATGAGATATTTCTTCCCGGCACACCACACTTTCCAGCAATTCAGCCGTTTTGTCATCGGCGCATCGCCCTTGTTGCGGAATTGAGATATGGTTGTTGGGACCAGGTCGAGTCCCTCGCCTCGTGCATGCAATGCTCGATGGCAAGGCGCGCCATTAGGTCTTGAAGTGATAGTTGCCGAGTCCCAGTGGCCGTCGTGGGCCGCCAAAGCTCCATAAAACGCACCCATCTCCTCGAGGCGAGATGCCTGGAGAGTGAAGTGAGGGCCTTCATCTTGTGTCCACCTTCACGAAATCCGTGAAGAACTCTCTTGGCATTGCCTCTTGCTTTCCGAACATAGCAATTATGTCCTACAACATTCAATATTTAACACAAACAGACACAAAATTATACTATACATTCAAACTCACTCAACTACAAAAATTGAACAAAAGAACGTAGTCTAACTAACGTAACTGAAACACCAAATCAAAAAAGAGAGTGCCTGCTTTCAACATTTGTTCTCCAATGCAGGATGAACGATGCAAAATTGTTCGCATACTATTTTGTTGCGTTCGTTTTGCATTGGGGGAGAATCAATTTCCTGCGCATGAAAATGTTATTGTGACGGTATCATAATCTGCTATTTACTTATCAAAATCCTTAAAACCCATCATTCAATGGATTCCTACAAGACTAAATTGCATTAAACAAACGAGTAGCAGTGAGTGAGTTACCCAAGACAAGTCAATCGCCCAAGCTCCCGCCCTTCCCAAGCTTCGGCATCGAACCCGGAGCCACCAACTTAACCTGCACACACGCGCACAAAACACACAGACATTTCATCAAACGTTTGGCGCGCAAAAAAAAACCACTACAATTGAAAAGTATACGTAACATTGCTGAGCATGGTGGGGCGATCGCAAGGAGACGTTCACGGACGGATCGTAGGCGCGAGTAGTAGTCCCTCTGAGCCACTGAGCCGCCATTGAGTCGCCGACTCGGGCCTTCTCGAACGGGTCCGCCGTGTTCAAAACCCCGTATCGCCGCGTCCACTAAGCTCTCGTTTTCGCCTTATTTTCTTATTTGCCAAACAGGACCTTGGAGGCTTAGCCTAAACCGAATTTGTTGAATTTGAACGAAGTCCGAACCAAATAATTTTCCAATCAGGGCCTGCTTTTGGAGGTAATTTCATTTCTTTCACAATCGTCTGTGTGCGCCTGCTGCTTCGGCGACTCGAGCTTCGCAGGGACGATGAGTCTGCACGCGGGGACGAAGGCCGAGTCGACTCACCAACGACTCTACGAGTTCGCCAAAGCTGCACTCACCAGAATCTTCGTCCACCCTTACGCCACGGTCCGTCTCCGCCCTAGAAATCTCAATCTCTGCACACAAATTTCGCAGATATTAGTGTCTAATTGTTATTCTGTGATTTTTGGTGGTGCATTTTGAAGGTGTGCGAATTGTACTGCGGCGGAGGAGTCGACGCCGAGAAGTGGGACGATGCTCAAATCGGCCATTACATCGGAATCGGTACCGTTCATTTCCCGTTTCTTGCAACTTCGTATTGTTTCTGTGTATGTTTGTCTGTAATTTGTGAGAGTTAACAATGGCGGTGCTTGCTGTTGGAATTGGTAGATATTTCGTCGTCGGGAATAAGCCAGAGAAGAGGAGCGTGGGAGAGCCAGAGGAAGGCTTACACTGCTGACTTCTTTGAGCTTGACCCTTGCATGGTAAGGCAGCCTAGCCTCTCTTTCTTTGTTTCTTGCTTACTTCATTCTCTTTGTTCGTTTCGCATCGTAAGTCGAAAATTCAGAATCAGGGTTATTTTGGTTTTGTTCTAGCATGAATTCAGTGTTCTTCCTTCTTGTGATTCTTGGAGTGTAGATTATTGGTCTTCAATTTTGCTGTCTGCCAGTTTTAAGACTTGAAGAAATATGCCTATGTCCAGAAATGGAATGTCTGTTGTAAGAGGAGTTTAGTTCGAATGAAAGGATAACGATTTTCGGAACTGGTAACATGAAGTACCATTTCTATAGTTTGAAAGGAATTGATCTCTTAAGCCATGTGGTTGAGCAACTCATGCATCTTATAACTCGTGTTGGCGGAAAGTCTGATGGATTGAACTTTTATGAACTCTTGAGCAATGCCTTTGAGAGGTTTCTATGACATGTAAAAGTGCAGATTTTTTGGTCGTTTGGAACCAAAGTTGTCACTGGCCATATATTAAGTGTGCAGATTGAAATTAGTGATTTCTCTCCTCTGCTTCTATACTTCAGATTTCAGAGATGGACTGTATTTCCATGAACTAACAATTGTCTTCGTTATTAGTGTGCAATTTAGTCATAAGTTTCAGGCTTCAGCTGTATCTAATAACGGTTGCTGAGTGACGTTTATCTAGGATTCATCTAATATGAAATTTTTAGCTGCTTTTAGTTGCTTGCTTTGGATAATTTTTGGTCTCTTCAATCCTGCATTCTTTGACAGTGGATTACTTTGACAGGAAGATGTAGAGATGCATTTGAAGGATAAGTCAAACACGGCTGATTTAGTTTGCTGCTTGCAGAATTTGCAGGTTTTTAATTTATTTTAAAGATTGGTATTTTCTTTCCATTTTAACAGTCTCGTATGTTTTCCTTTTTGTTTTTAATTTAAGAATTGCATATTCCAAATTAAAAGAATTTTTACTTACAGATGTGTTTCCAAACTGAGGAGAGAGCAAGGAAACTATTGCTTAATGTGTCATCCTTATTGAAACCAGGGGGTTACTTTTTCGGTATTACTCCTGACTCATCTACAATATGGTACGGAAGATGCTTGACAAATATCTGTTGTTTAATTATGTATTTTCTATATGTAGCATTGATTTGGTAAAATTGGTACATTTAGTGAACTTTTTTTACATGGCACATCTTTGCCTTTGAGCAGGGAAATAGTGATTGCTAATTTGACATTATGGTCATACAGGGCAAAGTACCAGAAGAATGTTGAAGCATACCACAATAGAAGTGGTGGCATGAAACCAAACATTGTCCCCATTGCATTAGATCAGAGAACTACACGATTACCTTTGAAGTTGAGGAAGAGAAGTGCGTATAAGCTTGAGATGTTAAGCATGTCACTCTGAGGTTTTGTTTTCTTGGATGATTTTGGTAATTAGCACTCGATCCTTTTTCCTAAGTGAATGTACTTCCACTTTCAGGTTTCCTATATTTGGAAAGAAATACCAACTGAAATTTGCTAATGATATCTCTTCTGAAAGTCATCACTTGGTTCATTTCCCAAGCTTTATCAGGTTTAGCGTTGCTTCCAAAGTTTGGTCAGAATGCAGGCAGTTGCATTTTTTTGTCTGTTGCCTTAGATGTTGATTTTCAATTGATCTTGATAATGACCCTTTATTGTATGTTAACAGGTTAGCCAGAGAAGCTGGTCTTGAGTATGTGGAGATTCAAAACTTAACTGAATTTTACGATGACAACAGGTTTGAATTCTTTTTCTTTTAAATTTTCCACAAGCATTCCAGTATATATTTCTAACGAAACCTGCTAATAAAAATCTTAAACCATATTTATTACCCTAATCATTTCACATAACTTTTTCTTTAACTTATCATGGCTGAATTTTTTTTTTTTTTTTTCCCTATATATTTCTGCTGTAAGAGCACAATTTGCAGGCATGATAATGAATTCCTGTTCAAACCTTGTGGATCCTCGAGGAAGACTTCTTCCTCGATCATATGATGTATTAGGTAATGATTTTGTTTCTACCATGTTGTCTAACACAACTTGCTCAGTTGCTCTTTATTTTCTTTCCATCATGATAATGAATTCGTGTTCAAACCTTAAAACAAAATTTTCTTTTTCAGGTTTATATACTACGTTTATATTCCAAAAGCCGGACCCTGATATTTCTCCCCCGCTCATGACACCAGTGCTGCACGATGTAACTTACGTTCAAGACGAGGTAAGTTTTTTAAAGTTTGCAAAGATTACATGGAAATTTGACCTATGAGTCATGACTAATCTACTAGTCACCGAATACTCAACTTTTTTTAGTCTTAATATTCAATTTGTTTAAGGTAGATGGTATAAGATTGATAGTTATGATGGAAGCCTTTTGATATTGCAGAGAGAGTGGCAAGTGCCAGTGACGACTATCTGGAGAGATGACGAAAAGACCGTACCAGTAGAGCCGCCTCCTGGCCTGGGAAAGATTAGTGAACAAAAAGGAATTTTGGGTCCAGGCCCTGCTGAGTTACGTTTGTTCTAGGCACTTTGACCTGGTGGTTGAGGTATGCAAGACGAACCTGCATGGAAGGACTGATTATTAACATACAGGAACCCGCATTTTTGGCGTAAAGGCATTGTAAGAGTAACAGTGGTGTGTCCTATTTAGATGATATTGTTTTTTAGGAAAATTAATGAAAATGACTTGAAAACTTTTAGTTTTAATGATAAAGACAAAATAAAGGGTAAAATGAATAGTACCAGGACTGACTTTTTAGTGTAAAAATGTGGTTTTTCGTTAAAGTGAATAGTACCGTGAACTTTTCGTTAAAACTCCTCATTTTTTTTTTTCTTTTCGTTGGGGTTTATCGTCCCCGGTGAAATTGTTAAGATTTGGTGGATTTTGTAAACTAGGTTAAGCTGATGAATGGAATGATTTTATGGTTTGGAAATCTTGTATCTGATGTTGTCGTCTCCTCTCTTGTGTTCCCTCAAAGAAAACCATCGCACATTCTTGTGTTCTGTTTTGTGGGTGTTCTGTTTTGTGGGATTTAAAAAAAAAAAAATTAGAAAAAAACCATCGCACATTCTTGTGTTCTGTTTTGTGGGATTTAAAAAAAAAAAAATTAGAAAAAATGAACAACAGTGGAGGATGCACGCACGCCCAGTGGGACTCGAACCCACAATCGCCTGATTAGAAGTCAGACGCCTTATCCATTAGGCCATGGGCGCTTCTTGTTGGCATTTTTCCTACACGATGATAAAATTAGTGCACTTGAAAGAAATTGACCTCTTTTCCTGGTTTAATCTAACAACTTATTATTTTATTTTTTTTGTCAAACTACCAAAGAAAAGAGCCAAAGGGCCAAAGGTCCACTTCCAACAATATTAATATTGTCCTCAATTTGTTAGTTATCACTTGCACAATTCGACATGTGTGGGGTTTTATCACAAACGGCTTCAATATTGGTTGGAGTGGTGTTAGGACATTTAAACTCTTTTGTTCTCCAAGAGACAACCGATGTTGATATTTCAAAACCCCCCTCACGTAAGACCCAATTAGTGGGTCATGATAGGAGCATATTCATGCGACTTAAATGGCTTGTTCTCGTGCATTTACGTTATGTTTCTCTCGTTATTTTAGTCCTTTATGCTTCTTTTGTGTGTTTTCAGGTTCTAAGGGCCTAGGGAGCAAGAAAGTGCATTTTGAGGCCATTTGGAGCAATTTTGGGCATGGATTGGATAGCTTATCCATGGAGCCAAGAGGATGGACGAATTTGAAGGCCTTGTATGCACTTGAAGACACAACACATTATGCCATACAAACCAACCTATTTTAGGCCCATTCTATGTACTTAAACCCTAGCCCTTTAAACTAGTTCATTTATCACTTATCAAACCATTCACTTATCACTCACCACATATCATATATTTATTACTTATCATATCATTCATTCATCTACATATCAATAACCACATATCAATAACCACTTATCTTATCACTCAACATATCATACACTTATCACTCATCACACTTCATTATTACACCACCATTCATTCTTTAAAACACAAACAACATTCACATGCAAACACAAGCTTTAACCAACAAACAAAACAGCCAACACATGCACCAAAGCACCTTTGCCGTGGCCTTCACTCCCCCTTGCATTTTCAACCATTCCACTTCATCATTACACCACCTTCTCCATCTTTAATCACATGCACCACTAATTCAACACATGCACTTGTTCCTCCATTAAATCAACCACATTCATCACCAAAGAACCTTTGTGCCGTGAGTTCCATTGCATTTCCAGCATCCTCACATGCATTCCCTTCACATTCACCCACATGCACATTCAATCATTCACACATCCACCACTCATTCTTCATCATTTCAAACACCTACATGCATTAATTATTAAACTCTTCATCATTGCATCCAGAAAATGAGCAAGAAAGCTTCCCAAACACATGCAAATCCATCCATGCCGTGGGTTCCCTTTGCTCCCCTTGTGCAATTCCAGTTTTCACATGTGTCCTAGCTGTTTTTCCATCATTCCTCCACACAAATGCTTAAACAAACAGCCATATGTTCCCTCCACCACCCCTATAAATACCCTAGCATTCATTCATTCACTCCCCATTCAATTCATATCTCATATTTCCATTCACAACACTTCACACAACACAAATACCATTCCATTGCCGTGAGTCCCATTCCATTTTCTGTGCAGTTTTTCTCCTTCATTGCAGCCACTATCCAACCACTTCCCATCCCTCCAAAACACTTCACATAATCCCCAAAGCTCACTTAGACCTTGTGCTACAACAACGAGGAAGAAAAGAGTGCCTAAACGTTCATACAATTCAAGTTTGAGTTGTTGGAATTTTTAGGTGTTTCTTTGATTTCAAAGTTTAAATTTAATTCTCTTTGTTTTGTACGTATGAGAATGGAAGAGAAGAGTGCCTAAACGTTCATACAATTCAAGTTTGAGTTGTTGGAATGTTTAGGGGTTTCTTTGATTTCAAAGTTATGAGGAACTAAACCCCCTTTAGCTAGGGGGTGATTCGAAACTATGTTTATATTTGCAATATGAATTGATTACTTTTGGTTGGTATTTCATAAGTTGTGGATTCAATTCATTTAACTGTTTGATTGATAAATTATTTATGTATGTTCATTAAGATTGCAAGCTTAATTTTCATGCATGAATATGACGCTAGAATATAAGTGAGTTTCACCTAATCGTTATGAACTTATATTCACAAGTAGTGGAGGTTGCTTATAAACAATCGCGTTAAACGAATTCTTGGCATAAGTTTCATGCGTATTCCATAGTAACGAATGCCTCGTCGATGTTTATGATTTCCGTTGAACTTAATGATCTTTGTTGAATGTCTCTATCATGCGTATTCCATAGTTAGGGACTTTGATTAAGAATAATTTGGTTGTAATGCGTATTCCATTCAATCCAATGAATCTAGGGAAATCTGAAAGTTAATTTAAGCGAACCTAATTAACTTGGAGCATTGAGTTTCATAATTTATCGAAAGACCAACCGAAAATCAATCTTGTATTGCAAGTGTAACATGTGTGGAGAAGAACCCCTTGGCTATTCCATCATCCATATTTTCATCACATTCATATTTACGTTTATTCGTTTTACAATTTGCTTAGTTTATTAACTTGTTTTGTTATTTCAATTTTCGTCAAATCAAACTTCCCCCCCCTTATTTTGTTAAGTCTTAATCATTTGATTTGTCTTATTTTATGTTTTTAAAGTATTTGGAGTCTTTTGAACTTGTTTTGAGTCTTTTAAGTTTGTCTTAGTGTTTTAAAAGTTAGTTTTATTTATTTAAGTCAAGTGTTTAGCATCCCTAGTTAATCCCCGGTTAGAACGATCCCTACTTACATCATTACTACAATTGTCACAAATAGGGTTTAATTTGTATGCGTATAATGCTCGCATCAGGTCACACGTGGGAGATCCACAAATCGACAACCACGTGGAGCTAAGGAGACTCACCCAGTATGCAAGGTCAATGAAACTCACCCAACACGTGGGCCCAAGGGACCTAACATCATTGTGTGGGGTCAAGGGGACACACCCTTCACATGGTAGTATGGACCTGCTCCCTGACTCTGATACCATGTTAAATTATCAGAAAGATGGGTCAAAGCCCACTTCCAACAACACGGATATTATCCCCAACTTGTTAATTACCACATGCACAATTCGACAACTTCCAACTAAACAGAACAACCCAGTTCAGCAGGAGTTCATCGAACAATACAACTCAGTTTGATAGCTTCCAATTGAACAAAACAATCCAGTTCAACAAGAATGTGCCAAATTGCCTAGTATTTTTTGTAGTACCCCCTTTCTCTAATCCTTTAGTGTATGTTCCATCTTCTCTAAATATTCATAGAGGTAAGTATTTTAAATGATAATACAACTAATCATGATATTGGTGTGAGTACTTATAAATTGCCAGCAAAACAGAATCGTGGTGTGCCACCTGACAAGTTTTCTCTGGAATGGAAGGTCAAGTATCTGATTGCTAATTGTGTATCATGGATTAGGGGACAAGTACAAAGTAAGGTTAGTCACTAAGGGGTCCACTCAAAGTTATAAAAAAAAAACCTTTTCTCTGGTACCAAAGATGAATACTGTACATGTTTTTATTTCCTTAGCTACAAATATGGATTGGCCTCTTAGATAGTTGATGTGAAGAATGCATTCCTTCATGGGAGCTTGGAGGAGGAAGTGTATATATTGTCTTTCAACTAGGTTATTGTGCAAGTGGCAGCAAGGTCTCTTCTCCCATCAATGTGATATTCAATCTTAACACGTCCCCTCACATGCGGTGAGTTTTTAAGCCAAATACGTGGACAACGCAAATCGGGTGACATGAAACATATGTCGTCATTAGGCTTCACACGTGGGACAACTGCTTTGATACCATGAAGAAGTTGATGTTCCCTAATAAATCCAATTGACAATATATTGGAGATCAATAATTTTGGTCTTTTATGTTTTAATGCAATCAATTTGCTCCTTCATGTTTGCTACGGGAGTACGTAGAAAACTTAAGGCTTTAATATTAAGACTCTTCAAGGTTCAAATCCTGATTCTGTCACTGTTTAGGTGATAAATATCTTAATTATTAATTTGTAAATTATTACTATACGATGTTACTTTTTTTTTTTTTTTGATAGTGCTTATAAGATATTAGTCTAATTTCTTTTGTTAACATTTTTTCATCCCATTCTCCAAGAAATCGATTGTAAGTGTGATAGAATACACATATTCTGAATAAATCTCTTATGTCAAAGAAAATAAAAGAATAAGTTGAAGTATTAATTCTTATGTGACACATTTGAATTCAAAATTCTTGCTAGCTACTATATTATTTCTATATGTGCTATACACTGAAATTTTGATTGTAAATCTAGTCATTGAGCATTGGACGAATAATTTAACAGTTAAAAATATTGATATACACTAAAACATAATTGATAAATTAATTAGCCTAATTAATATTATTGAATTGAAAAATAATAATTTGACAAGATAAGCGGAGGGTGATGGTGTGCGTACGTAGCTAGACAGGAAACGTGTGCTTGCGTGCTGGTTGCATGCTGCTTTGCATGCTCAAAACGTGGCAAAAGCCGTGGCACCATCTTTGGCAATTGTACTGAATTCCGAACTTTTCAAATGTCTGGCTAAAAATATGGGATAAGGATTGTCTGCCCTTCAACTTCAGATGTCTTTCCGTGCCTTCTTATTTTGTGTGGTCACGGTTAAGCCACGTCAACATTTTATATTGTTTTTTTATAGAGATAATAAAACAAAAATAAATAGTAATATAAAATATTGACGTGGCTTAACCGTGACCACACAAACATGAGGGTACGAGAGGACATCGAAAGTGGGAGGGCTGATAATCCTTGTCCAAAAATATAAGGTAATTTAGCCAAAAATTGATAAAAACTTTATTATTAATCAATATATCAATGACATATTTTTGTTTTGAATCTAATCAATGATATATGTTTATGGGTTTTTATCATAAATAGTCCTTGAAATTGAATCATCCCATCAAGATGGTCCTGAAATTCAAAAACCAATCAAAGTAGTTCATGAAAATGGATGTCTCAAATTAATGTGGTTATTCTGTCACAATTATGTCAAAAATTTTGTTATGTGCTGATGTGACACATAAGAGGGTCCCACAAGTCTAATTAAATATTATGATGCGGAAAAAAAAAAAAAAAAAAAAGGAAAACAAAAGTTGGTTGTCGTGAAGAACAAAGCAAGAAGCCTTTGCAGCTGTCCGTAACCCACCAAATCGAGTTGAGGGATTTTGTCTATAGAACTCGTCACTTGTTTCCAATTTTCACAATGATCTAGTTGGGACTTCAATTTTAAAATCCTAACACAATCTTTGATGGAAAAATTCTTTAATTTCTAAGAAAGGATATAGCTATATTTTTTTTATTGTGAAATTACTAAGAAGGAAGAGCAGAGTTATGGCTTTTTTTTTTTTTTTTTTTTGTGAAACCCTAATCAGATCACTGCCCCTTCCTAATGAGTCCTTCCTCAACCCATCGCTCTAAACCCACTCTCACAGATCTTACCCTGTTCCCCTTTGATGCAAGCCCCCTACACCAACCTTGATTACTTGTTTAATTTTGTCTGACGGTAGTGATCTTAATTTGGGTTTCGATTCAGGTGAAAATAGATATGAGAGAGAGAGAGAGAGAGAGAAATGAGTCGTATGAGCGGCAAGTTTAAAAGAAAAAATCCCTCAACTTGATTTTGTAGGTTCTGGGCAGCTGCAGAGGCTTCTTGCCTTGTTCTTCACGACAACCAACTTCTGTTTTCCTTTTTTTTTTTTCTTTTTTTTTTTTCCACATCATAATATTTAATTAGACTTGTGGGATCCACTTATGTGCCACATGAGTATATAACATAATTTTTGACAGAATTGTGATGGAAAGATTACATTGATTTGCGATGTCCATTTTCAGGGATTACATTGATCGATTTTGAATTTCAAGAACCATCTTGATGTGATAGGTCAATTTCAGGGAGCATTTGTGATTAAAAAAAAATTTACGTAAAAATAATAAATAAATAATTATTAAATACTACCCTTATATAAAAATAATAAATAAATTATTATTTAAATATTTTTAATTCACATAATAATATTTAATTAGACTTGTGGGACCTAGTTATGTGCCACATCAGCCCATAATAGAATTTTTGATGAAATTGTGACTGAAAAACCACATTGATTTGGAACATTTATTTTCAGGGATTACATTGATTGATTTTCAATTTCAGAGACCACTTGCTGGGATGAGCCATTTTCAGGGACCATTTGTGATAAAAACCCTTACATAACTAATAAAATAACAAATAAAAACAAAGAAGATTCATCTTCTTCTAATCCCCATCCCACTCCGCCGCATCAAGCCTGTACCATCATGCCCGCTTCTAGAGCAAGCAAAAATAGAAAAAAAGGATGAATGTCAGAGATCTGTACTCTGCACCCCAACCTACCTCGCCACTCATGCAACTCATTTCTCTCTCTCATCTATTATCATCGGAATCGAATCTCAAATATCATTATCGTCGGACAAAATTAAACACGTAATCAAGGTTGGGGTATGGGGCTTGCATCAAAGGGGAAGAGGGTGAGATCCGTGATAGTGGGTTTGGAGCGACGGGTTAGGGAAGGACCCATTAGGGAGGAGCAGTGATCTGATTAGGGTTTCACACAAGAAAAACTAGAGCTCTGCTCTTCCTTCTTAGTAATTTCACAATAAAAAAAAATAAAATAAAAAAAGCTATATTCTTCCTTTGAAATTAAAGAATTTTCCCATAAAAAATTGTGTTAGCATTTTAAAACTGAAGTCCCCAGCTGGATTGTTACGAAAATTGGAAATAGGTGACGAGTTCTACAGAAAAAATCCCTCAACTCAATTTGGTGGTTTATGGGAAGTCGTAGAGGCTTCTTGCTTTGTTCTTCACGGCATCCAACTTATGTTTTCCTTTTTTTTTTCTTTTTTTTCTTTTTTTTTCTGCCTTTAATTAGACTTGTGGGACCCACTTATGTGCCATATTAGTACATAACATAATTTTTGACAAAATTGTAATGGAATGACCACATTGATTTGCAATATACTTTTTCAGGGATTACATTGATCGATTTTAAATTTTAAGGACCATCTTGATGAGATGGGTCAGTTTCAGGGACCATTTGTGATAAAAACCTTTATAGAAAAATAATAAATAAATTAATTTAAATATTTTTAATCACATAATAATATTTAATTAGACTTATGAGACCCATTTATGTGCCACATCCACACATAACAGAAATTTTGACAGAATTGTGATAGAATGATCACATTGAAGGGACTACATTGATTGATTTTCAATTTTAGAGACCATCTTGATGAGATGAGTCAATTTCAGGGACCATTTGTGATAGAAACCCAATTTTTATTAATTAGGCATAGTTCAATGATGAATGCCGCACAGGCTTTAAGTCATTATAAATAGTTAAAATTTGACTATTCTATCCTTCTCTTTTTCTCTCTCTCTATAAATGCCATATGGGCTTAAGCTATTATAAATATAGATTTACATCCTTTTCAGATCAATTTTGTGGAGATCCTTTGGGCTGATTGATCTCATCCATTGATACAAATCCAACGGCCAAAATCTCTTATCCTCTCTTTTCCCCTCAACTCTTCTCTTTCTCAACCTTGAGCTACCAACTCCCCAAATTCCAAATTCAATTCAACCCTACCTTAAAATCAGCCCCAACACCGATGCAACCACCAATTGTAGGCCCCTCACCTTACCCTTTCCAAAATCAGTCCCACAATGGCCACATCCCCCAATTGCAAGTCCCTTGATCTTAAAATCTCAGTCGATGTTAACAAAACAATAAAGAGAGGGGCCGTGCAAACCAATGTCTTTTGATTGTAGAGATCTTTTTCATAACTATGAAAGAATTACAGAGAGAGAAATCTCAAAGATGAAGAAGAAGAAGAAAGAGATGACAATGAAAGAATTACAGAGAGAGAAATCTCAAAGATGAAGAAGAAGAAAGAGATGACAAATAAAAAGCTAAAACAGTAAAGAAGTGCGAAAAAAAAAAATCAAACTTTAAGCACAGATGACCTGCAATTGAATTTGGGGTTTGTTAACAACGGTGGGTGTGGGGGTGCAACGAAGAAAGAGAAGTTGAGGGGAAAGAGAGGCGGGGGAAGAGGTTTCGGCCGTTGGATTTCTATTCATATGGAACTAATCTTGAGAGGATTTGAATCCTATAAATAGTTAGAACATGTATATTCTATCACTCTCTCTCACCATTTGTTTACATGGATGAGTTTACTCAACTGGACATCCAAATTTAAAAATAAAATAAATAAATAAAACCAGGAAACATACATTGCATTAAAGTGTATAAATCCAAATGTAAAAAAACAGAGCTAGGAAATAGACATTGTATTATAGTGTCTGAATCTAAATGTAAAAATCAGGAGTTGCGTGAGGTGTGAAGTGTAGGAGTGTGAGTGATGGAAAAAATAGAGCCAAGAAACCGATGCTCAAACGCAGCGTTTTAATCCAAAATTGAAAAATAAAACCAGGAAACGGACATTGCATTGCTATCACATCTCGGCCCGGGGCGGATCACTTCCCGGGCCCGCTCCACCACCTTAGCACGATGTTGTCCGCTTTGGGCTTACCATTCCCTCACGGTTTTGTTTTTGGGAACTCACGAGCAACTTCCCAGTGGGTCACCCATCATGGGATTGCTCTAGCCCCCTTCTCGCTTAACTTCGGAGTTCCTATGGAACCCGAAGCCAGTGAGCTCCCAAAAGGCCTCGTGCTAGGTAGAGATGTGAATATACATTTAAGGATCACTCCCCTGGGCGATGTGGGATGTTACAATTGCAGTGTTTAATCCAAATGTACAAAGGAACATGTAGAAGGCATGTGAGTGATGGAAAAAACGAAACCAGTAAATAGACACTACATCGCAATGTCTGATCTGTATTGACTTATTCCAAATATAAAACTATGAGAAAAAGAGTGTTAGTTGAAGTGGGTGCCAGCTGTAGTGACAAATTTTGGAATTTTTGTTTATTTTAAATGCATTTAAGTAACACAATACATGATTGACCTATTTATAATTAAAATAAATATTGTTGATCTATTGTTAATATTATAACTTTTTATTGATTTTTCGCAAAATCACCCAAAAATATATAATACTACTGCTTTAGGTTACCTCACCAGTCACCAGTCTTGTAAGCGCATACTCAGTCCATATATGGAATTTTAAGTAAGTGTTTAAAATTTATTTGATGTGGTCGATATTTTTATAGGAAGAAAAAAAAAAAAACTAGAGAATGTATGAAAATGGAGGTGAATTTTAAACGTAATTTCATATCAGAGAAGCTCTTCAATTTAGGCTAAAATCGACAGAAAATGTCAATTTCTAACAATCTGTTAAATATCGAATAAACTTTTATATTCTTCCATACAAATGTTTAACAATCTCTAAAGTTTCATTTTAAATTCTACCATTTCTATCGAAAACAACCGATACAGATATTAATGTTCGATATATCCGTTAATATTTCTACAAATTTGCATATTGATATTTTTATGATATCAATATGTTAAACACTGTTTCCAGTTTATATAAGACTCTATTCATTTTTGTTTTCTTTTAATATTGTTTTTCTTCTTATATTAATTGCATTTGTATTAAGAAATATGAGTTCAAAAAAAAATTTGGAATTACACTTTACACCTTTTAAGATAGGACCGATATTTTAAAATAGATTACGAGATTTCAATTTTACTATATTGGATTTAATATTGTTGAATTATATCAGTTTACATCTTTTATCTATTTGAACATCACCGATATTTTAAAATAGATTACGATATTTTATTATAAGAGAGGAGAATGATTCATAACTATTACATTAATTTAAGAGATGAAGAAATTTCAAATTCAAAACACATGGATAGAAACACAACATTATATTTACTAGATGATAAACACAAAATTCATCGAAATTACTAGAATAGATCCACGATCTTTTAAACTCAAGCTAAAGTAGATTGAAAATAGAGAAATAATTGAGCATCCAATATGAAAAGAGTAAATATCGTTTCCACTATCTTTAATTCTTTATGCAATCACGTCTTTTTACCATAGTGGACCGTCGAGTGGATAAGATTCTCAACAGTCACTAAAAAACGTTACATTATTGGCTAGTGATTAGTTGAAAGTTTAAGACTTTGACTAAATTGCGACAGTGTTAGGGGCATTTCATTCACAACGAGACAAATTATTAAATAACAAAACTCCGGCTGAGAAGGCGCGTGGGGGCTGATGGCTGAGTGAGTCAAACAAAGCTCCAAATTTGCCGTTCCAAGGAAAGAAGAATTTTGTCCAACCACATTAACTTAAACCGTAATCCATTTACACTAATCACACAGTTTTAGGACTGCAAATCATTCTAATTTTATGTTTTAATATCGGTGGTACCATACTTTAATGTTATGGGGTATGATATCCACACATTTCTTTTTACTTCTCCCACACTTTTTTGATTTTCGACCATCAGATTGGATGAGTTGAAGAAGATTAACGGACAGAAATAAATAAGGCTGTGTGAGAAGTAAAATGGGTGTGTGTGGATAGCACACCCCTAACGTTATATTTATTTTCACTACACAACAAGTAAAGAGTTTTGAGTTTATAAATAACAAGGAGGATGTTTAATATATATGTGTTGAGTTTGAATTCTAGCTCAATTCTTATTCTTTTTAAAATAGAATATCGTTGTGTCGAAGAAAATTGTTGTCTAAATTATTGTGTAATGATTAATATATGATTCAGCCATTTGTACAACATAACCAGATCTCGTTGAACAATTTACACGTATGCTACAGTCCTACCCTCCAACCCCACCTGTCTCCCCCAACCTCAGGAAGTTTCCCATTTTCCATCTCTCTCTCTCTCTCTCCCCCTCCTCTCGTTCTTGTGTTTTATCAAAAATAAACAGAGCCACCTTCACATAACTAAACAAGAATTGAGAAATAGTGAAAGCTTTTTGTTGTTATTTAATTAATTTGATGAGTGTAAATTGAGTTAAAACCAGCATCAAAGAATGAAGGGTTCTTCACCAAAAGGAGGGAGCCACAATTATGATTACTCGTTCAAGATTTTGCTGACTGGTGATTCTGGTGTTGGAAAGAGCAGCCTTCTCCTCAGCTTCATCTCCACTTTTGTTCAAGACTTGCCTCCTACCATTGGTAATTTTTTGAAGTTTATCTCCCACGATTTTCAATTGATATCGTTTTTTTTTTTTTTTTGAAATTCATGAATCAGTGACATGTTCAAGTGCTTATTTTGGTTCTAATTAACTCTTTAAACACCCAGTTTTTGTTTCTTTATGTTGCAAATACCATCTAGACCTGGGGTTAGTCAAGGTAAGTCAAGTTAGCTCGAGAAGTGTGCTCCTTCTAAGTTTGAATCACTCTTCTCGTGGTTTAGATGAATTTTGTGTAAATTATCTAGAAAAATATTCAAGTAAGCGACGGTTTGCATAAGATAATTTCTGTATTTAGGGTTAGAAATATAGTTTGCATGTATATCCGCTTATATTTTCATGTCCTCAAACAGTTATCATGCAATTGTAGTTGGGGACAATAATAGCTTTTATCTGGCTTGCAT
Source organism: Pyrus communis (assembly GCF_963583255.1). Classification (NCBI taxonomy): domain Eukaryota; kingdom Viridiplantae; phylum Streptophyta; class Magnoliopsida; order Rosales; family Rosaceae; genus Pyrus; species Pyrus communis. Next base: position 20,539,962 of record NC_084807.1, on the reverse strand, counting down.
CTCGTAAATACCGATTTCAGTGTAATTACTCACTTCCCTAAACGGAGCAGAACTCCTTGTGATTCCTATACAATTGTTAGGTTTCCGGCATATGCCTTGCTCTTTGCCGGCGGACTAATTTCCGCTATTTTCATGTGGAAGTTTCGAGGCGAATTGTGAAATTCTTGATTGACTGTAATTTTCGTATTGTCATTATATTTGGTGCTGATGTGCATTACCAACCATTTGAAGGTGTGGATTTTAAGGTCAAGCAGATTTTAGTTGGCGGAAAGAGATTGAAGCTTACAATCTGGGACACAGGTATTCAGTGGACCTAACTATAATCTGTCAACTTCCTTGTGACTTCAACAAGGGAATATATTCTCGTCATTAGTTTTCTTTCAATACTAAAACGTTGATTTTACTTGGCTTTTAAGCAAATTGTTGATTTTATACTTGACTTCAAGAAAAAAATATTCTCCTCGTTTATTCGTCAAGTATTTTTCTTTTGGTTTTGCAGCTGGACAGGAGAGGTTTGGAACGGTAATAAGCTCTTATTACAGAGGCGCACATGGTATCATTCTTGGTACGTATGTCGTATGTCATTGCGTTTATGTAAACCTTACATTACGCATTTTTTGAGTGGTTTTCAATTATCAGAAGCAAAGGAAAAGGGTGCTTGGCCATTGAAAACATAATATTCCGTTGCACTTTGATATATATATATATATATATATATATATATATATATATATATATTTATATTTTCACAATAGAGGTGACTTAGAAGTTCATAACATCTCTTTTCGACTCTGACTCTCCCATTCCAGTTGTTTTTCTTTCTGTTGCTTCGAAAGTAGCTGCTTCAGAAAAAAAGTCTGACTGATCTGCCATTTGATTTCAATCTTAGTGTATGACGTGACACGGCGAGAAACCTTTACAAACTTGTTGAATATCTGGGCGAAGGAAGTAGAGACGTACTCCACTAATCCCGAGTGTATCAAAATTCTAGTAGGGAATAAAGTTGACAGGGTAAGTTTGTTTGTGCTGTGGTTTCTTAAACTTCTTTCTTTTAGTATATGCTCCGAGTTTCATTTAGTATATGCTGTGAGTTTTCCTGCTTCTCGAAGCTGCTGTTGATATCTGATTCCTATATTGTTCAACACTTTCCAGGAAAACGAGAGGGCTGTAACTCGAGAAGAGGGCATGGCTCTTGCACAGGAGCATAATTGTTTGTTTCTTGAATGCAGTGCGAAAACTAGAGAAAATGTTCAACAATGCTTTAAAGATCTCACACTGAAGGTATATTCTTTTGGAACGGCTTGCACTTTTTCAACTTCAGACATATGAACCAACTGATTTTCTGTCGAGTTTGCTGCAATAATTCCCTAACTCCCATGGCATGGTTCAAGGCTTTCATTTAACTTCGTTGCAATCCTAATATTTTGACAGATGATGGAGGTGCCGAGTTTACTAGACAGTGGATCTGTAGAAGTGAAGAGACACATTTTGAAGCAGAAACAAGAAGATCGATTTCCTTGCAATGGTGATTGCTGTTCTTAATGACAACGCTAGAGAACGTTGGTACAAGAATTGGTGTAATGACAATTGGCGGCTGTGTACTCTTCGAAGAGCTTTTGTCAAGCCATTGCCATCACTCCCATTACCATTTTGAGAACTAAGGGTATAGTAAAAAGGTTCTGGTTTAGCTATATTTGTTTGGACATCGAACTTAGTATTACGCAGAAGGTGTTAGTAGTTTGCTTGAGTTTTAGTCAATTTGCTTAGGGCATTTCAGAGAAATACAGATTAGAGAGTACTGGTTGGAAAAACAATAAAATAAATCGCTCTGTATTGATGAATGTCTGTAAATTATATGAGATGTACAGAAACTGAACAGTACAGAAAACGGCTTCGATGTACAAATGGAAAGTGGGATTTTGCATCCTTATTTGAGTTTTTAGCATTTTTCTTCAATCATGTTTTCATTCATTGTTGTTCATGAGAACGAAATCCCTCATTGTTTTCGTCCGTGTGAAAAATGTGACGAATGAACTCAGGAAGATCCATTCAATCTCGGAATCATTCTCGTTACTACTCCCACCGTTGTTGGTCCTCTTGACATAACATTCGGCTCTCTGGTTCGGTAGGAAAGAAACGAGTAGAGCCAATGACCAGTTCCGCTATGGAGCCACATGTATACCAAGAAGACAGCTAAAACCCTAAAACACTAGTCTCATCAAAATGCCTTGGCCGGAGTCCGCCGGACGTTGTCTTTCTGTACAATATAACTCAACTTCACCAGATAACGTCATCTTAGTTTCCGATCTGCCATCAAACCATGGTTTTTGTGAGCTTCGAAGAGGATTGACAATGTATTCTGCTTATGAAACCGGATTCACTAAAATAATCCCACAAAATTAGCACCAAAACTTGTACACAAGTCCCTATCTAATCACTACAATAATCTTCATAGACAAAATGGCAGCTAAAGCATTACAGCGCCAGAACGTTTTAGCCATCTTTTCACCTCCGAAAGCCTTATGCTTTGCACAAAGCTGGAATATAACTCAGTTAAATTGTCTACTCAAAGTCTCCGACAAACTTGAACCTCCAACGTAACAAGAAACAAACCGTCCTAGACTCGGCCTGTCCTCTTCACATGCGTATTACTCAGTTAAGCCCATGACACATTATGGAGGAGCTTTCCAATCTTCCAAGCTTCTAAGAGGGGTTCGTGAATGTGTCCGCTGCTGAGCGAAAATTCTCAACTCGTAGCAGTCACTCGAAATATTTGTTCGGGGGTTTTGGTTTAGCTCTCTCTTTAGCGACATGGTTAAAGTGGGAAGCTTGCATGAGAATTTGATGATTTGGATATGGTCGATGGTAACAGTGCCCTTGCATCTTTCGAACAAGTCGTACCTTTGATTAATGCGAAACTAAACTCCTTTATCACCAATAATCTCCACAGGAACAGTTCCCATCTTTAAAATGATGGAACCTATTCAAGTCTCTTACAATTATCTCCCGTTTGTAGATTCTCGATATTAGCTTGGTGGCTGTGTGGCAATCTCCACAGATTCGAAGGTTCTTGGTCACTCGAAGAACTACTCCAGGACTAGTATTAAGAAGTCCAAAGGCAATGGCAAGCTTTTCACTGTGGGTTGTCAGGCTATGTTCTTTCTCCTCCTCACTAACATCATGCAAAACAAAGCTAGTGTCAGGTACATAACCGGCTGCCTTAATTTTCTTTGGTAACTCGTCCAGCAAGAACTCGTAAATTTCTTTTGCTTGAGGGTGAGATGTATCTCCACCAAGAAACAAGTGAGCTTTCCCATTGACCTCTGTCCAACTGCATCCAGGGTTCTTCTTCACGCCTTGAGCTTTCAAAAGAACTCTCAAATTGTCCACTTCCTTCCACATGCCGGCTTCAGCATATATGTTTGACAGCATGACATAGTTGCCACTATTTTCTGGTTCTAAGATGAATAGACTTCTTGCTGCAATTTCAGCAATTTCCAAGTTATGGTATTTCCGACAAGCCGATAACATTGCACCCCAAATGCTTGGCCCTGCTTGCATTGGCATTTTACTTATAAGATCTTTAGCTTCCGCCAAGCGCCCTGCACGACCCAGAAGATCAACAACACAAGCATAATGTTCAACCCTGGGTTCGACAGAGTATACTGTTTTCATGTAATCAAAGTATTTTAGGCCAACATCAACAAGCCCTGAATGGCTGCATCCTGATAACAACCCCGTGAATGTAATGTTATCAGGTTGAACCCCGGCCACGATCATGTCCTCAAAGGTGGAAACAGCTTCTGATCCGCGTCCATGTGAGGCATAAGCTGTTATCATTGTATTCCATGCAACTAAATTATTTTGAGTTCGACGTACTCTTTCGAAACACTGACGAGCATCCAAGAGGCTCCCACATTTAGCATACATTGCGAGGAGTGCTGTCTGTATGGAAACATTAGACTCTAAACCAATCCTGCTCGCAAAGTTGTGAATATTTCTCCCTCGCTCGAGGGCAGCTGAATGTGCACATGCAGGAAGAACACTTATTATCGTCACCCAGTTCGGCTTAACCTTTGAATCTTTCTTCAACATCTCATCAAACAAAAACAATGCTTGCTCCGCAAGCCCATTTTGAGTGTACCCCGATATCATAGCCGTCCAAGAAACAATATTTCTGCCCGGCATTTGCCCAAACAAATCCTCAGCAAGACAAATCTCCCCATCTTTCATGTACCCCGCAATCAACGCATTCCAAGACGAAACATCTCTCACAGTCATTTTATCGAACAGCCTACGTGCATCTCTCATATCACAGCATTTCACATACATGTTGATCAAAGAAGTCCCAACATACATATCAGATTCCAACCCAACGCTCAAACTCAACCCATGAACACATTTTCCAATCCAAATCCTCGACAGTTCCGCACAACACTTGAGAACAAAAGGGTACGTAAAGCTGTCTCCTTTAAGCCCTAAACAATGCATTCTGCCATAGATTTCCATGGTTTCCTCAGAGAACCCATGTAGCGTATACGCCCGAATGATCGAATTATACAGAAGCGTTGATGGATTGTTTACTCTGTGGAAGATAGCGACGGCTGAGTCGAGATCATCTGAGCTTGCATACATTGCGACCATCTTGGCGCCGAGATATGCATCGGGTTCGAACCCACGTAGGGCCATCTGCGCGTGGACTTGTTGGCCTAGTTTCAGCAAGTTCTTGGCAGTCAAGGACTGAAAAATTGGTGCATAGAATGAAACGAAGCGTGGATCTTGTGCCAGCAGTGGTTTTAGGAGGGTGCGCATGCTTGCGTGCGGTGAAAGCAATGCAGCACGGGTTTTGGGTAGTGGAGGAGAAGGACGTTAAATTTGAGGAAAAGAGAACGGACCCTATTTTTTCATACCATGTTAAACAATTTGTTGGAAGAAAAGGCATTGCTCCAATTTTACTTATTGATTAGTTGATTCTTTGAATTAATAAAAGAATAATATTTGGTTACTCAAGAATGGATAAAAAATTTTACTCAAAATTTTTAATGGACGATTTATAAATTTTTGTGCTTGTAATCAAATCAGTCTTATAAATGATTCTGTAAAAATCGCTGCAAAAAAATAAATAAAACTAATCTTATTTAGTCAACAATTGTAACAAATAGATAGACGATTCTTAATACTACAATTAAATGATTAAACCAAACTGTCTCAAAATGATGCTTCTAGCACTATATATTAGTTTTGAATATCAAATCCCTAATTAATTGATTAAACCAAACTGTCTCAAATTGATGCTTCGAGCACTATATATTAGTTTTTGGTATCAAATCCCTAATTACGAAGCAAAATACAAAGTCCTCTCTGAAAAAACAAGAACCAAAAAAGATAATCTCGAAATTGATACACGTGGTAGAGGACATGTACGAAATGAAGATTAGCTAAGAGTTGATCAAAACAAAGCCATGACTAATTCATCTAACCAGCCGGCTTGCTTTATCTTGGTCACTAATATTTGTTGTGCTTTTGACAGAAAGAAATAAATAAATAAATAAAAATTGCATGGTGTACTACTATTTCTATTACTTTAGGTGTTAGATATCAACGATTGATCCTAATTCCCAGCTGTTTCCTTTCCTATTCCCTGCTTGTTTTTTCCCTCCCTTTGTTACTTACGTATATAATATAAGCTTACATGGCCGATTTGCAAACACAAGAAAACCAGAAACGCAGAAAAACCAGAACCTGCATTGCAAATTTAGGCCTTCAAACATGGCCTATACCGGCTTTAACCGCTGCTCGATTGCGTGGGCAGTTCTGATAGCAGTAGTTCTTGTTGCTAGAACCAATGCTATTGACATATTTCTGGAATGGCATGTTACACTTGATACCACACTCAAGCCTGTGACCCGAGATCAACCTGTAAGAAGAAGAACAAAACCTAGTTTTTAGTAGTTTTTTTTTCTTTGAAACAAACAATATTATCTATGCTAAGGGGGTGAGAAAGTAAACTAAGCCTGACACTGGGCTAATCATAATAATATAGTTCAAATTTGCCTTTGGCGAGAATTGAACCTAAGGACTAATCACTTACAAGTGAAGGAATAGCACTAGTTTTTAGTAGTTAGTTCTCGGCCGTTCCAATTTGCTAATAATGGTTGTTCTAAATTTCCTTGATTTCAAGCAGGTTATCGCGATTAATGGATTGTTCCCGGGGCCACTTATCAACGCCACTACGAATGATTTTGTTCATGTGAACATCTTTAACGACATGGATGAACCTCTTCTCTTTACATGGTATGTAACAAATAATTAATTTTTGCATAGAGTTCAAATGTTGGTCTGAGAACTTGAGAAAAATTGTGTTGCTGGTGTAGGAATGGCATACAGCAAAGGTTAAACTCATGGCAAGATGGAGTTTCTGGAACAAACTGCCCGATTCAACCTGGTACAAACTGGACTTATGTGTTCCAGACCAAGGATCAGATCGGCAGTTTCTTCTACTTCCCTTCCATCAAGTTCCACAAGGCTGCTGGAGGATTCGGACCTATACGTGTCATCAACCGCAATGTCATTGCCGTCCCCTTCCCCAGACCAGAAGCTGAATTTGATATCCTTATTGGCGATTGGTTTTATGACAGTTACCAGGTCTTTTACTTGATACTTTGTTCATGAACAACATCAATTTGCTCCATTTCTTTTGGCTGACACAATTTTTTTGGGCATGAAATTCGAATAGAGTACTAGGGCATTGATGGGCACTCCTCTAGTGGCTTACCACGGAATCCCTGATATAATTTTGATGAATGGCAAAGGCCCTTTTGGTAACCCCATGTCAAAATCCTATGAATCATTCAATGTCACACAAGGTACTTTAATTCAGATTCCAATTACTGAATTCAAATCTCACAAACAACAATTGTTACTGCTATTTAATTTACGTATGATAGCGTGACCAATATTTCATATGATGTCATATTTGTTACGCAGGGATGACTTACAGGTTGAGAATATCAAACGTGGGGAATGCTTTGAGTTTCAATTTCAGGATTCAAAACCATCAAATGGTGCTGGTTGAAACAGAAGGATCCTACACTGATCAGATCGCGTTGGATTCTCTGGATGTGCATGTCGGCCAATCATACTCGGTTCTTGTCACTGCTAACCAAAATGCAGCTGATTATTACATGGTGGCATCTCCCAAGTTGGTCAACACGTCTGAATTTACTAGCCTTGTGGGCATTGGGGTTTTGCACTATTCCAATTCAGTCTCACAAGTTAGTGGGCCTCTGCCTGATGGCCCTGACCCTTTTGATTTAGATTTCTCAGTCGATCAAGCCAAATCTATTAGGTAAGAAAGCTTCATCAACAACAATTAATTATTGCTTAGTACTGGAACATTCTCGTACAAACTATACAATGTTACCTATTTAAGTGTTATTGCATAGGTGGGCGAGGGATTTGTACTTTAGGGTATTGTGTTTATTGTCATACATGTTTATAACGTAGTGTCGATTAGTAAATTATGTGATAATGTTGCATTCTACGGTTTCAGTGGAAAACTACTTGTATATGCTATATCATCAGCTTGGAATAATTCTCATCATACACATTCTAATGTCCCCATTTAATTTGTTCCTTCACCATGATCAGGTGGAACTTGACTGCAGGAGCTGCTAGGCCTAACCCACAAGGAACCTTCAATGCGTCAAATGTGACCCTATCTCAAACCTTCATCCTCCAAAGTTCAGTAGCTGACCTTGGTGACGAACCACGTTATGTTGTCAACAATGTGTCATATAGAACACCAGAAACCCCGTTGAAACTCGCCGATTACTATGTCAATGGCACTGGTGTGTACCAACTTGATGCTTTTCCGACTCATTATGTCAATGACGATGCTGAATATGGAGTGTCCGTCGTGACCGGAATCCACAAAGGGTGGATAGAAATTGTGTTCATGAATACTTTGGATGCCATGGATTCTTGGCATTTAGATGGTTTTGGATTTTATGTCGTTGGGTAAGTAAAAAACTTATACATCTGACATGTTATGTTTTTAGACTATTAATATGTCTATCAGATTAACAGTCGGACCACATTATCTATGGTAATTATCTGCAGGTTTGGGAATGGAGATTGGTCGACGGATTCACGGGACACATACAACCTCTACGATCCTGTTGTGAGATCAACAATCCAAGTGTACCCTGGAGGATGGACTGTAGTGTATGCATTCCTTGACAACCCTGGGATGTGGAACTTGAGATCTCAACTGTTAAAGCATTGGTACTTAGGGCAAGAACTCTATGTGAGAGTTTTTGATGCTGACCCTAACCCTGCTAAGGAGCGCCCACCACCCGAAAACCTCCTTCGATGTGGTTAGTGCATTCCGTTAATTCCATGATTAAGCCCTTCAATTTGTTTTCAATAGTCATAATTTAATCTTTAATTGAAACCCTAGCTAATCTTTGACTTTATTTCTTCTATGTGGAAATTGCAGGAATTTTCTCTTCTGCTCCGGCTCCAGCTCCAGCTCCAGCTTCATGGACTTGATGCTGATTGGGAATGACCTTAATTAGTAGAATTATAGATGCATTGTGAATAACTAGCTAGTAAACTGCACACACAACTATGAGTGAGCTTGAGTGAGGCTAGAATAAATTTATTTGTTTATTTAATTTTAAATAGGATTGGCTATGTTTACATGGTTGTGATGCTGGTGTAAAAAACAACAAAATTTATGCTGCATGTAATTACTATCCCGTCGGAATGAGTGGGGTGGAACGAATAAATATCTAAAATCATTAAGGGTAAAAATACGCCTCCACAATTGAACAAAAAGTGGAGGATGTGGGTCCCTTCTCTTTTATATCTTTAATCATTTTGTTTAATTGTTCTATTTCCTTTTTGTCGATAATGAGCATATCTTTAGGCCGATGATCGTAGCACCTAAAGGAACTCCCCTTATTTATCTTGATACGAATCTCTGATTAAGTTAGCTCTTCCGCACTTGATTGCTTTCTTTGTCACACTTTACTTTGGGCACCGTAGCATTAGAAAGAAGGTCAAATTAAACCCCAAAAAAAGTGATCCAAAAATGAATCTGCCCTAAAGTTTCAAGGTATGTTTGACCTTTATTTCATAATATTTGCTTCTTGCACCTAGATGCCAGAAAGATTGAGTGAGATAAGTGCACTAGCATCCGGTCGCACCAAGTGTTAGACTACGGAGAGAAGCAAGCCCCTACCTGTCTACTTAGAGAACCTGAGCCCAAGCCTAGGGAAGATTATTGACTGAACTAGTAGTTTGATAGGAAATTGTTCATGCTCAATCTCTCGCTTAGTCTAGTCGAATGAATGAGAAGGTAACTCCCTTTCATGATCTTGAGGTTAGAGTAGACAAACACTCTTTCTGCGCCCAGCTTCAAGCCAAAAAATTATAGTGAGGTAGAGTTCCCTCAGTTGCAACATGCCATGTATGAGGAATTGTCAGTCTTGCAGAAGACGTCGTTCATTACCTTATTAGATAAAGAAGGGCTCAAACCTCTTCCTGACGGAAATACCACCATTGAGGGAAATTCAGACTCACTCTTGGTATCAATTCTGAGAAGACTTTTGCCCATAATTTTTATTTTAGTTCAATTTTGATGAAAGAGTTAGAATGGTATATTTTTGAAGTTTTAATTGATGAATAATGTTCTATTAATAATTAATTTGATTTGCAAATAATGTAAAAATATTATATAAGCACACATGTAAACCTCCAAACATTTTTTTGCTTTTCTGTTTTACAACTTTAAACTTAATTCATTGGCTTTATTACTGGAGTACGGATCCTCGCCAGATCCTCTTTGTGAGGATTCTAGGGATCCGTGAGTCGTATCTATTTATTGTACATCGTTCAGTCATAAATCATTTAAAAAATTTTATTTAAAAATAAACATAAACAGTACTTGACAAAAACTAACCGCACAATGTACGATGAACGGACACAATTGACGGATCCTCAGGATCCTCACCAAAAGGATTCAGAGAGGATCTTGTTGGTTATTACTGAACTCCCTTTGGTTGCATGTTGGTGGTCTTTATGGTATTCTTGCTATTTAATAAGCAAAGCTATCACCACTTAGTACTATGGTTTAGTGGTATTTTTCTTCACTTATAAGTGAGATGCCTTAGGTAATTGGATTCTCATCAAAGGTGATTTTGAACCACATTATTGCTAGTTCATTGTGAGGCTTAATCCACCCTCTTCCCCCTTAATGTAGATATATAATATCGTTTCTTAATATAAAAAATAAAATAAAATATAAAAAAAGGCAAAGCTACCATTGGATGCGATCATTCCAACTTACATGCATTGGATCCCATCAGAACTCTGAAGTTAAACAAATTTGGACGAGAGTAGTACTAGAATGGGTGACCTCCTGGGAAGTCCTTGTGTTGCATCCCCACACCTATTTTGGGAAAAAAAATTGAAAGAAAAACAATTATGGATCCTCTTAAGCATTGTTTGCTATATATGATTGGATTGAAATGGATAAACCATCAACTTTTTTTTTTTTTTTTTTTTCCTACAAATGATATTATCTACATTAAAGTGTGAGGAGTAGGCTAAGCCTCACACTAGGCTAGCTATAATAATGTAGTTCAAATTCATCTTTGGCGAGAATCAAATCTAAGACCTTTCACTTACAAGTAAATATAAAGAAGAATATCACTAGACCATATTTGATACTTATTAATCTTGGTCTTAGTATATTTATTATTATTAGTGTCAATATCAATATTGATCCAGGCCTCAATATCGACCTTCATTTTAAGACAAATCGAGAATTCTCCAATCAAAATATTTTCCATTCGTATTTTTATCCATATCTCGAATATCATCTTCTGTCATATTAAATGATTTTTGTTTATGTGTGTTGTAGTACTGAGTGGCGGATAAGACACTATTTTTAAGGTATGTTGGAAAAAGAAACATTAACGAAAATTGTGACAAACATAGAGATATGAGAAGGGTTACTCAAAAAGAAAATTTATCCATTCAATCCTCCCATGAAGATTAGAATGAAGAAGTTTTCTTCATGTCTAATTTTCTTCTAGTCCTTTCAAAATAGAAAATTATTCTCATCTACTTTCAATATGGTATAAATTTAGGGATTATCATTTCCAATCCGATACTTTATACCAACGAATCCTTGGAATAATAGTCCGAAGCCATTCCTCCCTCAACGACAAGCAATCAAAACAGGAGAGTGCATGATTTGGAAACATGCCGTACCCATCAAATATTTGAGACTTTTTATTTTTTTATTTTTTGTTGTAACATTTATTTTTGTTATAAAGATGCTTTACTCAAAACGAAATGACAGCCTAAATATTTTATGAGAAATTTTATTTGAACCCTTATAACTTTTTTTTACACTTAATTTACTCTCTACGCTTATATTATTTTTAATTAAAAAACTAATATCTTTTAAACTCAAGTTTATTACCTAATCTACCCTCACAAACTCAATTCAACATGTAAATTTATCTTTACACTCATTTAGGAAATAAAATTCCAATTGAATAATTTTTATTAGAGAACTAATTTGAATAAAATCCCAAATTGCATAAGCATAAAGTCATATGGCATGCTTTCGTTAATGTAATACAGTATTATGTTGTAATTGATGTAGTACAACATTATTCTATGTAGAAATTAATAGAATTTCTTAAGATGATGTGCCCCGTTGCTGGAGCTGCTGCGTACATCACTATGGTTCCCATCGCTATTGTTGCTAGCTAATTTGTTTGTATTTTGGTGTCTCTTTGTTGTGGTATCTGCTGGATCCTAATGAACCAATTTTCAGTTATTCCATGATCTAAGGTAAGTGGTAGCAAGCAACATGCTCATTTACTTTAGTAATAAGTGGTAGCAAACCCTTGTTTCTTTAGGTTAGCCCTAGATTTTCAACCATGGTGATGGAGTGGATTCGAGGAAACCAAATTGGCAGGGGAGGCTTCGCCACCATTTACACAGCGAAACACAATAACTCATCTTTTCAACGTTCAAGATTGATGGTTGTGAATTGAAACTTAAAAACCCATCTTCTCAACTCTAAAAAAAATTGAAATCAAACGAAAAAAATTGCATAAATCAATTCATACCTTAGTTGGAGGATTTAAAACTCCAAAATCATCAGCCATTGATAATAATAATAATAATAATAATTTAAAAAAAAAAAAAAAAAAAAAAAGCTTGTTTTCTCTATAAGAGCTCTTAGTGTTTTAGCCGGAATGAACGTACGTAGGATAAATATTGCGTGAATCTAGGGGTTTTTTTTTTTTTTGAACAAATGATATTTTTACATTAAAAGAGGAGGGGGGGGGGGGAGTAGGCTAAGCCTCACGGGTGTAGAAAGAGGTTATACGAGTTCAAATAAAAAATTTTATATTTTATTTATAACTAAACATGAAATTAGGGGTTAAAGTGTCTTCTTTTATTATAGAATAACAAAGTCATCCTTCAAAACTGAAAATTATAACAAAAAATTAACAAAATAATCTGTTGTACCATATTTGGGACTCACTTTCTAGGGCTCACTCATTAGCCATGAGCTATGTACGAAAGAGGGAAAGGAAACCCTTGTCTTATAAAAAGGATCTCTCACCCTCACTTTAGGAGGGTGAAAATTTTCTAACATCTCTACTCTCTCAAAAAGATAATAAGTCACCATGTGCAATGTAACTCTCATACATAGTGAAACTAGATTTACTCTAATGTGGACATAGCCCCAACGTGGGGTAAACCACAATATTTTACGTGTGTTCTTGCGATATTTCACATGTGTTCTTGTGTTTGTGTAATTTTACGGTCAAATGTAAGTTGGTTCAAAATCAACCCGATTTTGTACATAATCAATAGAGCATACGTGTACGTTCTACTAAATGTGACAGTATATTTTGCATTTTCCGGAAAGAATATCAGATAGAGATGAAAGCTGGATCTAACATCTTGTTGCGTGCACGTCGGATTAATATAAAAATGTATAAGAACCTTTTTACCTTTTCTTCTTTGATTTACAACTATAAAACAAACTTGTAAGGGTCTTCAGGTTAATTGTGACGTAGTATAAAATAATGTCCAACGATCTCGCAATGTTGTAAAGTTTATTTGAAATTCAATCATCTTCAACAGAAGCCCAACTCAGTCAGATTTCTCTTTCAAAATAAAAACAAATACTTCTTCCAAATAGTGTGCTAAGCCAAACCTCGTGCACGGCCTCCTAAAGTGCTGAGAAAAACAAGGAAATCTTGTTCTCATTTAATTCAAATGTGCCTCTACAATTTTTGTCATCTTTTTCCTTGGCTCTTTGTGTTTACACCTGATCAAAGTGCCGTAGCGATCTTATTTTGTTTGTTTTGGCAGGCGTTTATGATCACTATGCTATTAATTTAAAGGACTATATAATTAATTAGTAGCTCATTAGCCTTTAATTACGTGAGAATACACAAGGAGGAGGAGGAGGAGGGTAGTTTAGTGCAGGCTTTGCAGGATTCGAAGAAATTGAAGTCCATGTGAAATGGCATGGCCAAGTGTTCCTGCAACTCTTCTCATATTCTTTGCCCTAGCAGTTTCTGCTGAGGATATATTTCTTGACTGGCACGTCACACTTGACACAAGCATCAAACCGGCATCTGTCGACCAACCGGTATGAACAACATCACAGATTAAGTGTTCAAAATTTGATTTTTATTGTATTTGTTTTATTTTATCTTCTTTGTTTTCCCTGAGATCTTTTACAATTGGTAAATTCAGGTTATCGCCATCAACGGGCAGTTTCCAGGGCCACTAATCAATGGCACAACCAATGATATGTTTCATGTCAATGTGTTTAATGAAATGGATGAACCGCTGCTCATAACTTGGTATGGCCAAATATCGTGTGTTAGTATGATCTGTAGTGGATTGTGTTAAATTGATGCATAATTAGTGTTCCAAAAAAAAAAATAAAAAAAAAATTTAAGTCCCCTTAAAATCATATTTATTGATCAATATTCTCTCATTCAAGTTTAGAACTAGAAGAAAGACTAAGAAATTAAGTCTAAGATAAACTGAGAGAGATCTAGTTCCCACACTCCATTTGTCAACGCAATTTTTTGTGTGTCAAGTATTAAGTTATTTGAAGTGCAGATAGAGAAAAAGTGCCAAAATCACTAGCATTTAGGGAAATATTGATTTGACATTTAGAGCCCTAAAGATTGAGGGTTGTAATGGTGCAGGAATGGCATACAACAAAGACGAAACTCTTGGCAAGATGGAGTATCAGGCACAAACTGTCCTATTCTTCCTGGCAACAACTGGACTTATATGTTCCAGTTCAAGGATCAAATTGGCACTTTTTCCTACTTCCCCTCACTCAAATTCCAGAAAGCCGGAGGATCTTTTGGTCCAATTCGCGTCAATAATCATGCAGTTATCCAAGTACCATTTCCGAAACCAGAAGCAGAATTTGATCTTCTCATTGGTGACTGGTACGAAAGAAGCTACAAGGTACGTAATTCACAACCGACCGACATGTTATTGATCGACAAATGTGAACTGTGACCAAAATATGTAAATTTGTTGCTCTAATCATGTAACAGGAAGTTAGGTCCTTGATGAGCACCAAGTCCATGGCCTACAACAGCACCCCTGATAAAATTTTGATGAATGGAAAAGCTGCATATTTGGTACCTCCTACAGAAGGCCAGGAGTCTTTAAATGTTGCAAGGGGTACGTACAATGATGAGAATACATTTATCAAGTTTTTCTACATTTTGGTTAATCGCATTTGGAATATGCTGATATTATTTGCACCGTTAACTTTCAAATGTCGATACGTGGTTGATATGGCATCACTCTATATATGCAAATATTTACGATTAAATATGCTATTATATATATGCAGGGAAGACTTACAGAATTAGGATATCAAATGTTGGGACGACATGGAGCTTCAATTTTAGGATTCAAAGTCACAGAATGGTTTTGGTTGAAACAGAAGGATCCTATACAAATAAAATTACATTGGACTCTCTTGATGTTCATGTTGGGCAGTCCTACTCTGTGCTTGTCACAGCTGACCAAACTGTTTCAGACTATTACATGGTGGCAAGTCCTAAACTGTTCAAAGCTACAGATGTGAGCAAATTTGGCATTGGTGTACTGCACTATGATAACTCCACCACACCTGCCAGTGGGCCTCTTCCAACTGGTCCTGACCCATTCGATCGAGAATTCTCCATCAATCAAGCTAAGTCCATTAGGTAGCTCGAGACTTCTTCATTCGTTGCTAATTGATTTTGGGTTAGCGTTCAGAGTGATCATCTTGTCTTGTGATTATTGTATTATATTCGCCATTTAATGATTGAAACTTTTTGTCTTGTGAAGGTTGAACTTGACCACAGGGGCTGCAAGGCCTAATCCTCAAGGATCCTTCAATGTACATAATGTGACATTGTCACAGACATTCATATTGCATTCATCCACTGCAGAAATTTTTGGTTTACCTCAGTTTACCGTCAACAATGTGTCTTACTTGGCCCCAGACACACCACTAAAGTTGGCCGATCAGTTTCTCAATGGGTCGGGAATTTACGATCTTGATAAATTTTCTACCAACTCTTCAAATGTTGAATCCGTACGTGGAGTTTTTGTTGCCACGGGAACCCATAAGGGGTGGATAGAACTTGTTTTCCAGAATGATTTGGAGGACATGGATGCTTGGCACTTGGATGGATTTGGATTCTTTGTTGTTGGGTAAGTACAAGTCTAACATTTTTAACGTTTCTTGTCGCTCAAGTATTAGTCCCATTGATTAAATCCAACAGTATATAACATATCAAACTCTGATATTTCATGCCAATATCGTGTCTCGAAATTTATTTCAGTTTTGGAGCTGGAAAATGGAAGCCTGAGTCGCGCTCTACTTACAACCTTTATGATCCGGTCGTGCGATCTACTGTGCAAGTGTACCCTGGCGGATGGAGTGCAGTTTATGCATACCTTGACAACCCAGGAATGTGGAATTTGAGGTCACAACACTTGAAAAATTGGTATTTAGGGGAGGAGCTTTATGTGAGGGTGTATGATGCTGATCCCAACCCTGCCAAGGAAAAGCCTCCTCCATCTAACCTCCTTCTATGTGGTCAGTAGTACTGTTGTTAATTGTACCCCGTCACCTTAATTTCTCAGTCATTATTAATTAATTAAGTTAATAATCCTCTTGTCTTGCTTAAATAATATCTTAAATTTATTTATTCTTTTATATTTTCATTTTTGCAGGAGCGTTGGCTCCTTCTCCGCCTGCAGCTCCGCCACCGAAGCCATCTAATGCACCATCTTTGCAAACAGCAGCAGGGTAATACTTGATTAATTATTCAAAGTATTAATTACTCCTGATTATTTTTATTTTAATTTGGAAAAAATGTAATCCTCTAATTCAAAGCTAACCTATCTTTCCTTCTTGTTTGCATGTTTGTAGGTTTCACATTGCTTTCATCTGCATTGTTGCAACATCCTTTCAAATTTCACGAGGATTATCAAATTTTTTATAGGGATACCAAAATGGCCTTAGAATATACATTGACAAAGGGGGAGGTGCGAACACTTTCAGAGGCATTACAGTAATTAAGTTTTTATTGTAATAATGTTGAGATTTGATTTCTCACCTAGCCAATGAAGTGAACGACAACCCTTTCATCTATCCATATTGACATGTAAATTAATAAATCATGTGAACGTGTGCAGCATATAAACATATTCGAACTTCTTAATTGAGAAACATATTAATCACTTGAGCTAAAAACTCATTGCTTAACCTTCTCTAGATTGACGACTATGTTCACACAAGAAACCCAAAAAAAAAAAAAAAAAGAGGAAGGGACTTGGACATTACTCATGCAATTACACTTGTTGCAAGAATGTCAAACATAAAACGACCATGTTCACACAAGAAACCAAAAATAAAAAATAAAAAGAAAGAGGAAGGTACTTGGACATTACTCATGCAATTACACTTGTAGCAAGAATGCCAAACATAAAACAAGCTTACATTTAACCCATTTGACAAAATGGTGTCACTAACAATCCAGAAAATTTGTAATCCCTTACCCTTTTTAGAATATCCAGCACAAGAAACCGTGTTTTTCGCTTGGACTAGGCACCAGTCAAAGTATATTACAAATAGAAATGAATGACGCAGTGCGTCAACAAAACTAATTAAGCATTGGCCAATAGAGATGAATGACTTAGTCCGTCAACAAAACTAATTAAGTATTGGCCTAAAGACCGATGACAAGTGAAAGGAGACCGAACTCATACAAGTCTAACATTGAATTCCAATTCCCACTTAGTATTACTGTCCAGTGATATTTTTTTCACTTATAAGTGAGTGGTTTTAAATTCAATTCTTGCAAAAGACGAATTTAAACAACATTATTACTAGTCCATTGTGTGACTTAGCCCACCTTAATCTCTTGTGTAGATAACATGGTTTGTTCAATTTTTTTTATTTTATTTATTGAATTCCGATTAACGAGATTTCCAAGTCCTATAACGTGTAAGACTTTGTTGATATGCTGCAATGCTCATCTATAAATAGAAGCAAAGGAACTCAAGACCAACACAATAAAACCCCTTCACTCATCTCTCTATCTATCTAGCTACCAAATCCCGGAAATGGCCTCGAAAACGGCCGGCTTGTTTTGCGTAGTCTTTTCCCTCTTGATCTTTGTGTTGCTATCTCAAAAAACTCTTGCAAAACCTACTGATCACCATGATCATAAGCATGACTCCTTCGAGTTCATTCAATACTTGGAGGGATGCCACAAAGGTCAAAACGTCAGTGGGTTGCAAGAGCTCAAAAAATACCTCACCAAATTCGGCTACTTGAATTATGATCATTCAAAACATGCTGATGATGACGAGTTTGATGACCTTCTAGAGTCTGCCATCAAGTCATACCAGAAAAGCTACCATTTAAAAGTCACCGGAAGCTTAGACACTACCACGGCAAAACAAATGATGGTGCCCAGATGTGGTGTGCCAGATGTTGTAAACGGCACGCGAAAGGGAAGCAAAAAGCACAACCGCAAACTCAAGTCCATCCATGGAGTTTCTCATTATGAGTTCTTCTTCCCTGGACCTCGAAGATGGCCATCTACACAAACCCATCTGAGATATCGCTTTGCTTCGAGTGCAAGGCAAGTCCCCGGCACAGAGAATGTAAGGTCTATATGTGCACAAGCATTTCAGAGATGGGCACAAGTGACCACTTTTACATTTGAGGAAGTTCCTTCTACTTCAGCGGCTGACATTACCATTGGCTTCCACCGTGGCAACCATGGAGATGGATCCTCATTTGACGGCTTCAAAGGGACTTACGCGCATGCGAATCCGCCTAAAGGTGGAAACTTCCATTTTGATGCAGATGAGACATGGAGTGCCAATCCAGGGCCGAATGAGATAGACTTGGAATCCGTTGCTGTACACGAGATAGGCCATCTTCTGGGGCTTAATCACAATCCTGATCTCCCCGATGCAATCATGTATCCCTACTTTGAATATGGGATGGTGAAACGTGATCTGAATAGGGATGACATTGATGGTATACGTACTTTGTATGGTTTACAGTAGCAAACACATCATAGATTGTTATTACTACATTGATAAGAAGATGGAGTGAGGTGACTGCAAGTCCCTATATATAAAGAAAATAAATGATTTTTGGTACAAGATATATATACATTTTTGCATTGATGAAGATGTAAAATTTTTTAACCTTTTTTATTTTTGGTTGCAGATGTTATAATAAAAGTGCTTCTAAGTCTTTATGGTATTTCATTTATTCTTTTCGCGCGATTTGGTTTCATTGTCCCCTCGAGAGGTCTAGGTTCCTCAAGTCCTTATGCTATTTCTTGTATAGTTTTTTTCGATCGCTCTACTTCTTTTATCTAAATTTTGTTGTGGGTGTGTTTGGAAGGATGCGAGTGTTCTATCGAGGGCTAGGTTCCTTTTATAAACATAACTGTGAGGATCAATGACTTGTCAATCATATCATTTGATTCTCGAGTAACTTATTTAGATGACTTGATTTTCTAAGTGATCTTATGGCCCGGTATGGTTAGAATAATAGAGTTTTAACCTCTGATTAGCCTTTTATGTGATCGCTATTTAGTAAGACTTATTATGGTGGGACATTGGTTGATTGGACTATGATTTGGTAAATCTCTCCTTCCTATAATAGGATGGGGAGAAACTCTAGTCAATATAAAAGGCATGTCCCTGCTCTCACAACAATTATTCTCATACAAAATACCAAAACCATATTCTCTTGGTCGAGAACACTTTTGGTTGCTAAGAGTAGAAAACTCATTTGTCACCTGCAAGAGTTACGTCTTTCACATTCTACAGATAAATTCAAGCCACATCTTTCACATTCTACGGATAAGTTCATCTCTATTTTATATTGATTCAATTCATTATATTCATTATCCTAATGTGTTGTTGTATGACAGGGAATTTACCACACATGCAAACGGGCTAAAAACTCCTATAATACTTACAAGAATGACAAGGTTATTGTAGTATAAACGGATGTTGCAAGGTCGTTCTCTACATAGATTATTAAATAATTCAAAACAAACCAAATTCCAACTAATTATTGTAAAATAGAAATTTGAGATAATTGCTTTTTATGACCTAATTTAAAAAACGAATTTAATTAATAAAAATAAAACAATTTGCAATATTAAAGCTGAAAGAAAAGGAAAAGTTTTGGAGAAATCAAAATAAGAAAGCACTAGAGTTCCACCATCACCTTGCAATCCTATGAAATTTTACCAATTATTTATGATCTACACATGCCACTTTGAAGGTTAGGTTTTCCTAATTTATATTCTACTTGGAACCTCCAACATAGAACGTATATCTAGCATGCAACCCGTTCGGATGTTCGGATCAAATCTAAACATGAAAGACTCATTAATTATGCTCTATGAAAACCCTTTGAAAAACCATGCAGCCCCTAAGACGTGGTGTTCATCTTAAGTGAAATTACAATTATTAATCACAGAAGCCAACGTCAATTTCAGGGAACCTTCCTACCAAAATTGCATCAAATTACTTTTCCTAAAGATCCTAATAGTGATCAGACATTAAGACAATTAGATAGTTTTAATCACGGTAATTAATAATTCAAAGTAGGCATGCAATCAATCATAAGCAATTAAATAAAAATTACATATTCATGCTAAGGCTCAAGGCTTCACCCTAGCAAAATGAATTAGTTACGCATATTCATAATTGAAATCATAGAAAATATTATTAAGAATAAAAGGAATGAAAACACCTCAAAGTAGAAAATCTCCAAGAACTCTTGACACGCCCCGACCCCGATATTCCCCGAATACCAGGATAGGCACGTGCTGGCCGACACCCGAGGGTGACAAAAGCCATTTATTGAGTGCAAATGCTAAAAACAAGGGACAAATAAGGCTTATAAATATAAAAGAATAATTAATATGCAAATAAGGACCGTGTTCAGAGCACACCTCTAATCTAGAACACTAAAAGAAAATAATATAAAATTGAATGAAACGAAGGAGTGGGTCCTACACCGAGAGGACTCGAAGATGCCGATGCGGAAGTGCTTGGACGTCGGGATTGTATGCCTCGATTCTAAGTCCTGAAGGGGGCGCAAAACAAACATGAGTGGACCAAGTTGATATATATATATATATATATATATATATATAATAAAACAATTATCAACATACTAACCCCCAAATTTTATGAAAACACAAATATATAATGATAAACATAGGTTTTCCGAAACCTAGCATGTCGTGCAATGTCTCAAATCATAATTCGCATAAATAATAAACACTAGTGAATATCCGATAACTCTTCAGGCCCCATGCCGGCTTCCCGTCTCTGAGCCGACAGTCAGAGGAAAATACATTTCAGGCCCCATGCCGGCTTCCCGTCTCTGAGCAGACAGTCAGAGGAAAACACACTCCAGGCCCTATGCCAACACCAAACCGTCGCCCGCGACGGACCGGATCTATCCCTACGTCCCGTAACGGAAAAGACTACTAGGTAAGTACAAAATCAGTGAACATACATATATTGAAAATCAACTTCATAGTATAAAGTCATGCATCATCTATACTATAAAGAGGTGTTCTAAACATGTTCTAAATATCATATCGTCATCCATCAGATATTCTATAAGAACATGGGTTATAGGAAAAATAGTAATTCAAACTAGCCTCAGTAAGCATGTTATCTCGTAAAACGTTCATAAAACATAATCATCAAATCATGAATTTCATGTATGCATTTATACTATCAAAACATGCATTTTTAGAAGGGGTCCACTCACAGTACTTCGCCGTCGAAAAGCCACGCCATCTAGCGAAGTAGGAAACGCCACAGATAAACATCCTTAAGCACATAAAGGGTACATTTAGTCAAACTCTACTCAAACGAATGAATTTTGGAAAACGGACATCGGAAACGGGTTCAGGACGTCGAAATTAGCCTAGGAGGGGTCCCGCACAAAAACCCAAAAAGTCAACGTTCAAAGTCAACGTTGACCGTTGACCGTTCAAAGTCAAAGTCAACGCTGACCGTTGACCGGGTCCGGGTCAACGGTCAGACCGGGTCCGGGTGAGCAGGTCAAACGGGTCTGGGCTTGGATCCGGGTTGGGTTAAAGTGTTTGGACTTGGGTTGGATCCGGGTTTGGGCCTAAGGGTTTGGGTCTAATGGGTTTAGGGTTAACGGGCTGAAGGCCCTAAAGAAAACGGCCCAAAGGCCTTTGAATTAACAAAACAAAAATAAATAAATAAAAAAGGTTGGGTTGGGCTGCCCAGGGTTTTGGGCTTGGCAGGAAAGGCCCAAAGGCCTTGGGTTTTGGTGGTTCACCGGATTCCAAGGAAGGAGAAGGTCGGATTTCGGCCGGAGAATTCCCAAGCTCCGTTAGAGCTCAAAACTCAACCAAAACATGTCATTGAATATACCACATTGAAGCCCCGAAGGTAAGGAATCGAAATATACCCTTGGTTCCCGTCATCGTGGTCGGAGTTGGCCGGAAAATAGCCTGGAAGCCACGGGTGTCCGCCGGAAACTGGGTAAGATTCAAATGAGTATAACTTTTTCAATACTCAATGAAATTGGGTGAAACAAAAAGGAAAGTTGTATTACTCAGCAGGACGAAGAGATTGATACCTTGCACGCAGGCCAACTCGCCGTGGTTTGGCCGGAAATTTCCTCGAAAGGGGCGGTGCTCGCCGGAAAACTGGGAAATGCCTCCGAGGTGGTTTCTTCATGGTTTGACGTCCAAAACACAACCACGGGGTTTGAAAAGAATTATAGGTGTGGGCATAGGTGTGTGTGTGTGTGTGTTCTTGTCGGAGAAAATAGCACCGAGAGGGGGGAAAGGAGAGAGCACGGTAGAGAAGAGAGAGTGAGGGAGAAGAGAGAGACTTTTCAGAAAAATAAAATAAAATAAAAGGGAAAGGGAAAGGAACCGGGGAACAAAACAGGGGGTGGGCCCCGTGGGCTCACCAATTAAGGCTCAAAAATAATTTTAAAAAAGAAAGTATCTCTCAAACTTAGTGAAAATACAAAAATACTCATTTTCTTCCGTAAATCCCGGAACGGGTTGTTACAACTCTAGCAATTACTCTATGTCTCCAAAGTAGCATAAAAGAAAGCGTACAAAGTAGCATAAAAGAAAGCGTAGCCCTAAAACTAGGGCTTACTAAAACCTTAAATATCTCCCTAAAAGCCAGCGGCAAAATCCCTAAGAACCAATTCTCTTATTTCCACTGGGAAGCTGACCAATTAATAAAATATATTAGAACATAAAGTCCTAATTAAGCTAGGAGAATCTGCCAATTACTTGTCCAGCCACGTTTTAGTTTCAGATATCCTCCAAATCCGGCCCATGATAGCTTGTTTTGAAGATCGGGACGTTCTGAACACATCTCCAGAAGACCACGAACCCATCCGAGATCATCTTGGGCACTAAAAATGCAAGTCAAGCCCAAAACGTCACTATTCCAGCACCGCGCATTGCTCCTTTATTTTATTGCCAAAAAATCATCGCTTGGTAGAAAAATCTGATATTTTGATACGATCAAGCTAACTGACTCATGAACGTCCTCCAACTATAATTACTCAAAAATTCGTCCATTTGACCATGTTTTGTTCCAGAGGAAGTCGGATGTCCTATATTGAAAATATAAATCAAAGTATTAAAATTCTACCAAAATAATTACTAAAACATACTAAGAGTAGGTAAAATATACAATATGAAATTGACTCATCATTGTACTTTTCAGAATATATCTGACATATGGTATCAAAATCAAACAACAAGTTTAGGGTCCAATTATAGCTAACCTGTTTGAGTAAATTTTGACACAAGTAAAAGCACAGTTTGTTTGTTGTTTTGGTTGGATGTCTTTTACCTATCGATCATGAATCTTCCGATTACTTTTATACTGTTTGCACGAGGATTCTCTAATTACAATTTTGCAAAAATTCATGGCAAAAACAGCACTCCCATTTATTTAATAATAATAAATAAATAAAGGGAAAACAAAGGGGAAATTGATGTTTCCTTGCATGTTTTCTTTGGCTTCTTTCTCTTCCTGGCGTGGGCGAGTCGAAACTTGAGACTTAAAATGTTTTTTTTTTTTTTTTTTTTTTTGGGCTTTTGGCTCTATTCGGTGTTTTCCAGTAAGAATTTTCTCCGCAAAGGTATGAAATTATTGTTCGCAATTTAATCTACCTAATTTGGTGGAATTGATATTAAGCTTTTGGTTCCAACTGAATTGAGAACTAGATAAAGGTTTTGTTGATTCTGGGCAATCAGCCTTCTTTTTCTTCTTCAAATTCTCCATCTCAAAATTGACTAGGTTGAGAATTTACGCTTCCTCTTATTGCTTTGTAAAATCTAGCCTTCAAAAAATTTTAAGAATTTTGGTTACTTTGCTTATATTTTGATTACTCAAATCACGCCAACAATGATGAGTTTTGATAACCTTCTAGAGTCCGCCATCAAGTCACACCAGAAAAGCTACCATTTAAAAGTCACAAGAAGCTTAGACACTGCCACGGCGAAACAAATGATGGTGCCAAGATGTGGTGTGCCGGATGTTGTCAACGGCGCCCCAAGGGGAAACAAAATGCACAACCGCAAGCTCAAGTCCATCCATGAAGTTTCTCATTACGAGTGCTTCTTCCCTGGACCGCAAAGATAGCCTCACGGCCACCTACAAAAACCCCAGATATCGCTTTGCTTCGAGTGCAAGTCAAGTCCCAGGATGTAGTTATGTATTCTGAAAACTATAGTGCATTAAGTAGTTTCACTCTGCAAAGCTCTACGATGTGGTTTTTTTTTTTTTTTTTTTTGAACAAACGATAGTATCTAGACGGGGGTGGGGGAGTGGGAAGCCTTACAATGGGCTTGCATTAATAATGTGGTTCAACTTTGCCTTTGGCGAGAATCCAACTTAAGATCTCTCACTTACAAGCGAAGAGGAATACCACTAGATCATAGTACTAAGTGGCGTGTTATGTATTCTGAAAACTATAGTTCCCATCCCTGAACAGGTCTAGCCATGAGATTTCGAAGGGCCGTGTGTAAACTTAAACTAAGTCCTAACATGATTTAACACAATAATACAGAAGAAAAAATTTAGCGTGAATCGGTGCCATAAATTAAGCAGTCGGTGTTTAATTGACAAATTGAACATTGCTAACTTTTTGGTGCATTAGGGGACAGTAAGCATGGCTCACTATTCCAACTCCACATCGAACATAGACTACTTTCTTGCCGTGGATCTTTCCCACCTGGAATCGCCAGCCTGCAACACCACACTGCCTCTCAGATTAGCTAAAGTAAAATATGCGATGCCTCAAAAGGGTAGGGGAAAAAAATAGAAAAGAATCTGAGATAACAATTGTGGCAAGCTCAGAAATCCACAGAAGGATGCTTTCATTAGGCTTAAAAGCCGCGGTCTGTAGAAACAAACGTCTCCGTGTTGGGGAAAAAACTTAGAGTACACAACTCTAACACAAGTGTTGAAGAAACAATACAAGTAAACAAATTACTTGTATTACACAAACAAAATATTACAACACTCTCAAAGGACACTCTTAGAAGCAATGACACTCACTTACTTTCTAGAGACACATTCTAAATCACTCACACTACTACAAGACTATTCTTGCTTCTCACTCTTACTTGATTGCTTGCTTGCTTGATTACAGGCTTACTTGGTTGCCTACTTCTACTTCTTGATTTCTTGGTCGGTTACTTACAATACACACACAACACACACCTATGTATAGGTGGTGTTGACCGACTACAATTGCCCACCGCCATTGGGCTTTGTATGGCAGCCACACAATTGTACAAGTAGCTAGATCTTTCTAGCTAATGATCATGCATTGCCACCGACATGCTTTCCTAATTGGCCTTATGTTTTCCTAGTTTCTAGTACATTCTAATTACAAACAAACATAATTAATCATGGCTAGAAACGTCTAGCACATTTGCATGCACCAACCACCTCCCATGCACATTTGAATCTCCATAACCTTCTAGCTAGTACCACCGACATAGTATTTTGCTAGAGTTGTCTAGCATCCAAACACCAATTAGGCTGGTGTTGATCTTCAACACTCCTCCTCAACACCAGCTCATTCCTTCCTTCATGCTGAGTTGACGACGAAGCTTTTTCATGCCCACCCATTTTCATGATATGGGCTTCACAACTCTTCGCTTTGGCATTAGATTCCAAGCTTGATTTAGCTCCGTTGCAGTGACCTCTTCTCCCAACTTTGAGCCACTCAGGTTCAACTATTTCTTCTTTTATGGCTACGTTGGCGTATTTAGGATTTGGTTTCCGAATTCTTGTTGACCTTCTTGGTTGTGATTATGGAGTTGATACTTCCACTTCACTAGGTCTAACTTCTTCTGGTTGTTGATATACGTCAGCTTGCCAAGGGTTTTGGGGCACTGCTTGCTCAACACCATCACCATCAAGTGAATCCTCAGACTCATTTGGTCTCGACTGAATTCGAACAGTT
Source organism: Pyrus communis (assembly GCF_963583255.1). Lineage (NCBI taxonomy): Eukaryota > Viridiplantae > Streptophyta > Magnoliopsida > Rosales > Rosaceae > Pyrus > Pyrus communis. Next base: position 20,513,825 of record NC_084807.1, on the reverse strand, counting down.
TGCTCCCCTATCTTTTGCTGCAACTTATCTTCTATTTCTCTTGAATCAGGCAATGCCTCCTTTTCTGAGGACCACCAAGAAGATGCTTCATCAAACACCACATCTCGTGATGTGTAACACCTTCCATTCGTAGGATCACAACATTTCCACCCTTTTCTTTGGCTGTCGTATCCCACAAAGATACATCGGATTGCCTTCTTGTCAAACTTGCTATGTAAATGACTTGGAACAAATGCGTAGCACACACAGCCAAAGACTCGAAAGTAACTAACTGTAGGTTTCATATCCCACAGTTTCTCAAAGGGTGAGACAAATTCTAACCTAGTTTGAGGAAGCCTGTTTATCACATAAGCTGCAGTTCTCATTGCTTCGGCCCAAAACCTTCCTGGTACATTCTTGGCATGGAGCATACTTCGACATATTTCTACAAAATGTCGATTCTTTCTTTCTGCTACACCATTCTGTTGTGGTGTATTGGCACAGGTGAACTGGTGACGTACTCTACATTCTCGTAGATATTGGGAAAACTCATTCGAGGTATATTCTCCTCCATTATCCGTGCGTATGCAACGGATCTTCTTTCCTATTTCTCTTGCAACTGTCTCCTTAAACTTTTTAAATTTTGAAAATGTTTCAAATTTTTCTTTCATAAAGAAAACCCACACATACCTCGAGAAGTCATCAATGAATGTCACCATGTACCACATCCCACTTATCGATGGTTGCTTGACGGGCCCGAACACATTGGAATGAACCAACTCCAACGGCTCTTTCGCTTTAAACTTCGATTCTTCATATGGTAGTTGATGTGCTTTACCATACTGGCATCCTGCACAAACCGTGTCTGTTCTCACATCAAGCTGAGGTAGCCCCTTAAGCATTGACTTCTTCATCATCACATTTAGCTTGTGATAGCTAACGTGACCCAATCTTATGTGCCATAAATCTGTTGTCTCGTTCTTCCTTGTCTTGTCTATGTATGCAGTTTTTGCTGAGATTACATAAACTGATTGCAGTCACTGTCCCTCCATTGTTGGCGTCCCTTAGATCTTGAGGTGTCGATACACATTCACATCTCGTGGACCAAACAAGACATAATTTCCCAACGACGTCAATTGCGGCACTGAAAGCAAATTTTTCTTCATACCTGGAACATGGTAAACATCTTGAAGCGGCACATGGTTAGTGTTGCATCAGGGCTCAATTATTGTCTTACCGATGTGAGCAATCGGTAGGCTCGAGTCGTTAGCTATCACCACTAAGCGGCCTCCTTGTACTCAATCAGACTTTGTAACTTTTTTTCATCACCTGTCATATGGTTTGAGCAGCCTGAATCCACAATCCAATCATTCTAGTAGTCAATCGATTCCGGACTTATTGTTGTGAGAGCTGACTCTTTCTTCTCTATAGCAACAGATGCTTCAGTGTCCCATTCTTCCTCCAGGGCTAGAGACGCAATGACGTCCCAATCATCTTCACTTTTCTTCTCTTTACTTTATGCAGGCCTTTTGAACCAGCAATCCTTCGCCATGTGGCCATTCTTTCCATAATTGTAACACTTGCCCTCAAATCTTTTATTATTCTGGGACTGACCACGGTTGCCGTGATACTTCGAAGCTCCCCCTGGCAGAGAACTCCCTCCTCCTTGATGACCTTTTTCCTTGTCACCATTTCTTTTAGATCCACCACCAGCACGCTGCTTAAAGCTACCTTTACTTTTGGTGTAGAGCGCTTCCTCCTCACCTTTTAACGAGACCCCTCCCATTTGCTTTGCCAAAGCTTCTTAATCGGCAAGCAAATTCTCGAACTCAACAAATGATGGTTGGGTCGGCCATCCTTGTACAACGGCAACAAAGCCTCGATATTTGGGTCTCAATCCATGGATAATTATTCTTTTTATCCTGGATTCTACAATGGCAGCACTAGGATCTAATTCAGAAATTTCATGGCAAATAGACTTTACCTTGTGGAAATATTGCGCAATCGTCATGCCCCTTTGGGCCACTGATAATAGCTCGTTCTCGAGAAGCTATAGTATTGTATCATTCCTCTTTGAAAAGAGTGTGGCGAAGGTGTCTCATGCTTCTTTTGGTGTCTTGGCCTTCCGTATGTGCTCTAACATGTCATCTTCAACTGTAGTTTTTAAGGCAAACATGACCTTACCTGCCTTAATCTTCCACTTCCTCAAAGTGCCGTTGGTGTCTTTTTCTGGCTGCGTAACTTCATTACTGACGACGACATCCCAAAGATCTTGGCCTTGTAGGTAAAACTCCATACACGTCGCCCATGTGTTGTAATTTTTGTTGCTTAACTTTTTGATTCCTCCAACAACTTGAAGGTCTCCCATCGTGTCGACAAAGCTTCGATAAGCCAAACAAGATTAACGAATAATCTTGCGAAGTACTAAACTTCTCACGATTCTCAAAAGCTTCAATAGAGACGGTCCCTGATCGTACCGCTCTGATACCAATTGTTAGGGAAAAAACTTAGAGTACACAATTCTAACACAAGTGTTGGAGAGACAATACAAGTAAACAAATTACTTGTATTACACAAACAAAATATTACAACACTCTCAAATGACACTCTTAGAAGCAATGACACTCACTTACTTTCTAGAGACACACTCTAGATCACTCACACTACTACAAAACTATTCTTGCTTCTCACTTTTACTTGATTGATTGCTTGCTTGCTTGATTACAGGCTTACTTGGTTGCCTACTTCTACTTCTTGATTTCTTGGTTGGTTACTTACAACACACACACACACACATACCCCTATTTATAGGTGGTGTTGACCGACTACAATTGCCCACCGTTATTGGGCTTTGTATGGCAGCCACACAATTGTACAAGCAGCTAGATCTTTCTAGCTAATGAACATGCACTGCCACCGACATGCTTTCTTAATTGGCCTTATGTTTTCCTAGTTTCTAGTACATTCTAATTACAAACAAACATAATTAATCATGGCCAGAAACGTCTAGCACATTTGCATGCACTGACCACCTCCCATGCACATTTGAATCTCCAGAACCTTCTAGCTAGTACCACCGACATAGTATTTTGCTAGAGTTGTCTAGCATCCAAACACCAACTAGGCTGGGGTTGATCTTCAACACTCCGGTGATGGAAACACTGTGGTAAGGCCAATGTACGGTCCTTAGGGGTTAACTTCTCTGATTAGATTCAAATATTTTCAGTTTAACGGAAAAGAAAACGAAGAAACAACTAGGAGGCTAATCAAGACCAGCATAATGAAGCATTCCGACACCTGTTTTGCAGTCATGGCCGCGACGTTAGAAAGAAATTGTTGAAAAAATTTGGACTTGCTGATCAGAATTACTTGCCCCTAAAGACCTTGTATAAGCTTCATTACTCTGACTACAGTGCAGGCCCTTCACCATCAAAGTTTGAAATTATAACAAGGCACAGAGAATTATTAGTGTCTATACTTAAAGAATATAATGACACTGATAATCATCTGCGTAACATTTCGACCAGTTCAACATTTACTGATATAGCAGCAATTCAGCAAGAGTTGTATATTGACACCGATAATCATTCACTTATTGAACGGGGTTCTTTGGTCGGTCTGCGACCCTTGGTTGCCGGAGGCATCCTTGGATAAGTGACCAGGGTTCTATGGTTGGTCCGTGACCCCTGTATGCTGAAGGCATCCTTGGGGTGGAGACGATGGGGTTGGTCCATGAATTTCTGAATGACTTCAAGCTTCAAATTTTTATCACAATTATGAAGTGATTCAGAACTTGAAAATCGCCGCGGTGCACTTCTCTTTACTTTTCCATTAGAGCAACTCCATCGTTGCTAAGACCCCCCAGGGCTATTCATTATTTAATCCATCCAGTGAATAGTAATTGCCTATAATGAACAGTAATTGTCTTTTGCATCTCCACATCTACACAGAATAGCCCTAGCAATATGCAATAAAATCATAGTATTTTTTTTTTTATTTATAAAATAATACAAAATAATTATTTTAAGAAAAGTAAAAATTAAAGATTAAAGATTAAAGATGCAAATTCCATTGCAAAGTTAATGCAGCTTCTCACACTAGTCAAATTTTGACTAAAGTTTTCATCTTTAAAACAGTTTGCTCAAGCAATTAACTAATCAAATTATGCAATTCTAATTTCTAATTAGAAATTAGAAACAATTAGCTAATTCGGAACTAAAGAATTCAACTTTAAAGAATATGATTTAGTTAATTAGTTAAATTACGAAAAATTACGAAATGTTAATCAATTCGGAAACTTTGAGCTGACCTCGTCCTCTGCAGAGCAGTGGTACTCATACGCGAGCTTAAGGAACTTAAATCGGCGCAGAAGCTGGAGAACAAAGTTGCGGTCTTGGCAGTCACGTGATCCACTCTCCAAGGCGGCGGTGGTCACGAGGCGGAGATCGAGGAGCTCGGCCTGCAACGTAGGAGGCATTGGGGAGAATCGTCGGCGAGAAGCTTACCCTCCGTCTCCGGGATATCGACGTCACCGGCGAGATCAACCTTCGTGAAGAGTTGTCCAGACCAGTCCACCACTGCATCAGGGTGTTGCCGCTCTTCGACTCTGCCCAGGCCCGTCCACAACGTGGCTGACATCGTCTAAACGTCAGCCTTGCGTCACATGCCCTTCAGGCTCTCGGGTTGGCAACTCCTGCCAAGCCTCTCCCTCGAGCCCGCTCGGGCTCCATCGCCAATACACGCTGGACCAAGTTGCTCAGGCTTTCTAGCCCTATTTGAGAGCCAATCCATCGGGCTATTGCCCACGGTGGAACTGCTCTTATGGGGCGCAGATGTTTCCAACACTTAATTGCAACAGCATCCATCTCAAAGTTATGAACAAAATGCAACAACTTCACATCTCATTTGGTTTCTTTAGAGAGACATCATATCTTTCAATGCAAAGATATTTAAAATTTCATTAACTGGATTGTAATTTTAAATACAATATGCAAGTAATGATCCCAACCCCTTTACAGACCCTACAACTTAGGACCTCAGAGAGTACAAAATTATGCCACACAGAGCATGAAACGGGCGAAAAACCCTTATCGCATGCTTAGTTCTAGGCATGGGACGGGAGCTTTGCACCTTGAAAAAGATGAATCCGCAGACGCCGACCTCTTTCATTAAATAATAATTACCCAGGGCACATCTTTGTTCCTCCACACTATGATGATATCCAAAAAAAAAAACTCTGAAAACCACGCACGGATTTCACCTATTTTGAAGCCCCTCAATTGCCTTCTTCCACTGCCAAGCTCTTTGTTTGGCATCCTCAAATTGTAGTACCTTTTTCGGCTGAAAATTTTACATAACTTGAAATCAGAAAAGGAAAAATAAGGATAATGCAACTACTTAAAACTTGAGAAGCAATTTCATCAACTCAACGCTACAGCATCGCATTTCACGGCACTAAAGAATTCAATGTCATATTATCGTAAATACATTGGAAAGCACTCAGTAATAAAGCCATGCCGCAAAATATTAAGGGAAAACTGACTGACGATAATATGCGACTGAGATATGAAAGAGTAGTAAGGGCATACCGTACAAATCTTGAACTGTGATGGACTAGCAACTTGGATGCTCAAGTCATTAGAGTTGTCGGACCAAATTATATTTCCCTTCACTATTAGCTTTGCAGGATCCACATATATCAGTTTCGGCTTGTTGGTGAGGATAAGCTGCACCTTCTTGCTTGTCAGCTTTTGAATTTTCTTCACCATTGAGATCATAAGAACGGACTCCCCGGGCTCAAGGAATTGTTGCCTGTTAGCATGGTAAAACACAGATTAAAACATCGATGTGGAATTCATAACAGAAGCAGCAAATGCAATATCATAAACTCTCTGCAGGGGTTTGGGGAAGTACTTCCGGGATAAGGGACGTAATTAAAAATGCTAAAGAAAATAGAACAAAACAATTAGCCTCCAATCAAGTGAAATTATCTCATTTAAGCATATATTTGGATCTGAGACACTTTTCAAGAATAAAATTATACTTATTACACAGAAGTTCACCACAAACTTTGTAAGCAAAAATATCTAGTTCTTAAAGTAAAAATAAGTGATGATAAACATGAAGCAAGGGTGTAGAGAATACCATTTTGAATCAAAGGAATCAATTGAAGCGAGCCTAGTTACATGACCAGATCCTTCGGAAGAAGATGTGGCACCACTGTTACCCTCATTTTGTTTTGCTGCACCATCTCCAATGTGTGTGGGGTTCCATGAGTTATCACGGCTATCACCCTCAACTGACTGAACACCAAAAGCATAAAAACCAATGTTTAACAATCTAAAAATGCTCATGTAAAAAAAGGAATAATATAAGCAACAGTTGATTTCCATAAATAAATACTCCAACAAAAAATTGAAAGCCATACCCCTGTCTCTAATGCAAGTTTTGGAGGAGTTTGTCCTCGTACATTTTTCCAGTCAACTCCCTTAAAAAATGGATGCATCTTCAGTGCAGCATAACCGTCTGGCCCAGCACCTGGTCTCCTGCTGGGATCTAAATCCTGCAACAGTTGCACAACACTAGTTGATCAATATTAAAAAGGAACTACACTTTCTCAAAAAACGCAAGTGGTAAATAACTCCATGGCATTCTTAAGGGAAAGAATTTCAATAAGAAACTAAAAATATGGATGTTATTTGCCTCATCCTAAGGGAGTGCTAGTTACCAATAGCACAATCACTAATAAAAGCTAGGTTGCAACAAGAATAAGTGGGTAGCTTACCAATAACCGGTTAATAAGGTCTTTAGCTTCCTCCGAAAAATAATTTGGAAACCTAATATCTCTTGCTATAATTCTTTGGAAAATAAGCCACTCGCTTGCATCTTTGAAAGGAGAAGTTCCTGAAAGCATTTGGTACAAGGTGCAGCCAAGTGCCCAGAGGTCATTTCTGTTTTGATATGTTCAAACGAGCAAAAACAGTGTTATACTACATAGATCATATACTATTAAGAACAGAAAAAATAAACAGGAAAAAAAAAAAGACAGAATACTTGTCAAAAGTAGTAAAAAGTATACAAGTTTTAGGGTAAGCTTAAGAATTCATTTGAAATATAGTACAACCCCCAGTGACTAAACATATGTCACTTACCCAAAAGTTGCAGGAGAAGAATTCAGGACTTCGGGAGGAACATAGGCAGCTGTCCCCACAAATGTGCATGCCTTATCATCTACACGAGGCATCCAGAGAACAATCTCATCATATTATTCAAATTTTAAGCACAGAGCCATAGAGACTTCACCATGACTACAATTATAAGATACCTGATGCTGCATTCGGAAGAACCGTAATTCGGCTATCTTGCATGGGCTTTACACTCCCAAAATCAGCAATCTTGATATTACCCTCTGATGTAAGTAGCAAGTTCTCTGGCTGCCATTTAAAAATATATCAGCATTTCATACGACGTTAAATTGAACAAATATAGTCTTAAGGGAATACCTTTATATCTCTATGAATCAATCCCATACTGTGTATGTACTCAAGGGCGTCTACAACTTCTGCTGCATAGAAGCAAGCTTCATCCTCAGAGAGGCGACCCTTCTGCACACAATTCAAGAATAAAATATATTAGTTACAACATCAAATGAATTATTCTCAATGAAAAAGTAAATGCAGAGGTAATTTCAGAATGACATGAAGAACACATGTTATAAGCTTAAAGCTTACCCTAGTTATTTGATCAAAAAGTTCTCCACCTTCACAGGACTCAAGCGCCATGTCTTCGTACAAAAGTAGGAAGACCAGTGTCAATAAGATCCGGAATTGGAAACAACCAATAAACAACAGAGAATACAAAAACACTGAACCTGAAAGAATAAGTGAATCTGAAACAAGTACAGAAGACATGGGGAGGTTACAACCAGAATACCTACACAATGAAAAGGAATCTTGAAATGTAAAAAATAGCCGCACAATTCCTGGATGATCCAGCTGATCAAGGACAATACGTTCCAACTTCACATAAGCTGTTTTATTTTCTTTGGTGATGAATTTTTTGTCCATGATCTTTAATGCATAGACAGTTCCCGTGTCCTTCTTCTTAGCCCTCACAACCTGAAATTATTGGTAATAAGAGACAAGAACCCAGCAAAGTTTAAGCATTACAAATAGTTCAGAAACCATATGTATACGATATCAAAAAAACATTTATAAGAATAGTGGGCAGAGAACTATCTCTAATTTCTGTTGGAACTGAACCCCATAGAGAGCCCAAAATCTTCGTTTCCCAACTCTCCTTGTAATCTCAAAACTTCTTCTTCCAGTTCATAACATATTAACTAGCTAAAAATCCTATGTCCTTAAATTTACTATAAGCTCACAACCTCACACCAACCAATTGCAGGTTTGAAGCTCCACCATTACCGAGAGTAAAGAACAGGAACACACCATACACAAGCATCCCAACTTACAACTGATCGACCCATATGACACTTCTTTTTGCCCGTCCATTACATTGTAAAAGTTAATCCCTTTATCGGCCAGTTCACACTAAGTAGCAAAAATTTGGCGAAAATGAGGACTTCCATCAAACCATATGCCTTACAGGGTGAGTTCTTTTGCAACAATTGATATTTTTTACAACCCATAAGCAATTATAATTTTTTTCAATAAATTTACAGCATATGCAACCCATTAGTTTACAAATGAATTACATCATTCAATAACACGACTAGGCATCCAATTCATGACAATCCCCAATCTGAAAGAAAAACCCAGATGAAAAACGAGCATTTTAATAGAATTAAAACAACAAATTAATCAATAAAATTCCCAAAAACTGGATGAAAAATGGGACCTTGGAGTAGGAACCAACGCCATAGATCTTGCCCAATTCAAAGTCTTGAATGGTGAAATGCTCCTGGGGAGCCCTGAAAGCGAAGCTCTTGGATCTCGGAACATTGCTGTTGGCGCCATTCGAAGAATTCCCCTGAATCTTCAACTTAGCATCAAAATCTTTCTCCATTGCCAACATTATCTTTTCTCCCACAATTCCTCTCTACATGTTGAGCTCTCTCTCTCTCTAGAAACCCATTTTCTCTCTCTACAGGAAAAGCCTAGGGAGGAGAGCAAATACCATCACTTGGATGGGAAGAGAGTTCCTTTGTCCCCCTTTCTCTGATATTCTCCTCTGTAAAAAGAAAAAGTGAGGTGGGATTGGATTGGACTGGACTGGATTGGATTCCTGATTGTTGAAATCTGGGTATGTGTGTATTCAGAGGAAGGTGATCAGCTTTAGCTTTGGTTCCAATTTCAAAACCCTAGAAAGCAGAGAGAAATTGGATTATTGTGGAATTGGGTAATGGGGAGGAGAGAGAGAAGAGAGTGGAGCAATATTAGTTTTTGGATGGAGGAGAGGAGAGGGAGGTATGGGGATGGAAGAAGAAACGAGAGAGGAGATAGGTAACATGCCACATGGGATTCAATGATGAATGGGTGGATGGATGGCTTCCCAACCCCAAAGGCCCTAAAATGGAAAATTGGAGGGAGTGGCAATGAAATTTGCTCATGCATATGATTGTGTGCTTTCTAAGCCTTTTTATGGAGCTTTGCAAATTTGCAATGTCCAGTGGGCTTCTCTCCAGCCTCCTAGTACCGTTTTGTTTTAGGTCGAGGATTCAAACTTGAGTATATAGATATAGCATATCAGCTTTAATCAATGTGATTACGCTCACTTGTATAAAATTCAGAACACTTTTCCGTCATACTTATCTAAAACACACAAAGATGTTTATATTATTAGATAGTGATTCGAACCGCACATTCTGAAAGAAGCTAACCCAATAAAGAGTCTAGATCTATAACACCTTGTGATGTCATATTATGCGACAAGAGAGCATTTAAAATTTTATCATAGCTCCATAAGATACACAATTTCAGCTGTTTTTCACGAGAAAAGTGATGACATAGAAATGGAAGTGCAAATGGTATTTAGATTCAATGGAAGGTTCAATTGGTCCTGTTAGGCAGACAAAAAAAACATAAAAATATAGTACTTTAACAAAAAATCCGCAAAACTTTCAGAAGTCGCCAGCAACGGAACACGATTGTGTCATTCAACAACAGTTTTCTTTCCCGAAAGTTCCTACATCGTTTTCTTCCATTCGAATTCGAAACTATCCATTGCCTGGACCCTGTCCATTTTGTTGATTTTCCTCCTCACCGCCTCCGTTTCTATCTCCATAATGAGCCCATGGTAGAAATGACTCCAACAAGACTGCGATTGCATTTCGATTTGCAACATCGCGTGGAGCATGGCCGCCCTCCACTGGATTGCCCACATTTGCAACGTTACCGGGAGCATGACCGCCCTCCCTTGGATCACCCAAAAATTGTTGCAAAACTTCCGGTGGGGCAGTTGGCACTGACAAAGAGAAATCTGAAACTAACAAGTGGGCGTACCTATAGCAAACAAGTAAAGCAGTCAGTCATTTACCAACTTCAGGCTTAACATCCGCAGTTATAGCTTCACGAATTTACGCAATAGTGATAAACAAAACACTAGGAAGTGTTGCCGAAATGCAAAATTCTAACTGCATGCTTACTCGTTTTTCTCGGATGAGAATGCCTCTTTTCTCACGCATGCCCAATCGTTCTTCTCGCTACTATCATGTCTTAGTGTCTCGATCACAAGCTGTGCAGCATCCCTCAGCAAATCTTGCAGATCTGGAAGCCTCCATAGAAGAAAATTCCTCTCGACATATATGTTTATTAGGTGATCCAAGGATGGGATTCCTACTTGATCTGCTTGAAAATATGGATTTTTAAGTATTTGTGCCCACACCTTGTCCTTCAAAGGCACCTTTTCCACTAATTTCTTTAGAACAGAGGGGTGAAGCATCAATGCCTGCTTCATAAGATCAGCGGAAGTAGACTTAGCATTTTCCGGTGCACCTTTTGAAGATTCCTCCTTCTCAAGATACAAACGGCAAATGGCAAGGGAATATGAAAAATTTGGAAACAACCACAAGGAGTTATCACTTTTATATTCTTCAGAGAACCGTTCTAGCCATGCATACTCCTCCGCCCTCAATGAAAAATAGTCAATGCAGAACATGGCCCCCATTGGATCATCAGAATCTAGTGAAAGTAACAACTTGCAAACTTCTAAAGCCGATCGATGGCAACCACGCCTATCCATATTTCTCATGTGAGTAAAAAGTACAGTGAACAGAGGCTTGTTTGTTTCATGGCTGTATTTTAGTTGGCAATTGCCCTGCAAGGGGGTGAACATTGGATTCCATGCACATTCCAAAGCATATAAGCACTTCGAGATAAGTTCTGCTGATATTTGATGTTCACCCGAAAACTTATAGTACTCTGCCATGGTTATAAGCGAATCCAAATGATAAGGACTGTATAACAAAATACTTGCAATTCCATTGATGTCATGTGTAGCTTTGGCAGCTTCAAATGCCCTCTGAGCTTGAAGGTAGGATGAGGAATGTACATATCTGCACATAAGATCAAAATCCAGATTACAATGCATGAGCCAAAACCAAACCAAAAGGACGCAGGACAAATATCATAAATCCTAGTCTGAAACTCTAAGCTGTGAGCATAAACAATGTAAAAATAGGAGAAACTAAAATTTGAAAAAATAAAAGGAAACAAGAGTGTTGAATATTTGACTCAAAAGGACAGCCATAATTGCTTAAAGAGCAGGATGCCAGCCATAAAACATAGCTGGATGACGGATGACAAATTTATGACTATATGGTACTAAAGACATTTTAGTAACGAGTGTGCTTCTTTATAATTTCACGCAATCATCAACTAGTTTGTCCAGTACAAGGTAGACATTCAAGTGTTACCAAACGTAACTGATATAGTTTCAAACTTTCAGTCACATAAGAAATTTATGTTAAAAAAAGTTTGTGTTGGGACTACACATATTTGCACATCTTAATGTTCCATCAACTTACACAACAATATCCCCATGAATACAATTTGCAAACACAATTCAACCACATTACAATTCAATTCATACTGGCATCAACTGCAGTTGTCTACAACACCCGTTAATTAGAGTTCTGCTAAAGTACTAATTATTACATATTTGAGAACTACTTTCTTGACAACGGTTAACAACTCTCTACATTGAGCTCAAGCCCATCAGTAGAACCAACTTTCTTCTATGTGCAGAAAAAAATTGATAGCACTAACAGTTTTTGTACTCATTTTAAAATACAACACCAAGCAAAGAGAATAATCTTACCGAAAGTGGTGGTATCCATCAATCACTCCAAGAAATTCCATGGACAAAGAACCATCCCAGCGATGCCAATGCTCTGATGCAGTGACAAGTATAGTTTTTCTAGGAATATGAGCAGCACGTCTTCCACAACGCACCATTCTAGAACTGCCACCACTTCGCTCATGTTTCTCAAAGGACTTCACCACCTTAGAGCCAAAGATTCTCCGCAGCTCATTTTCAGCATTTAAGTACTTGGGATCCACTTGTAACGCAGAGGGCGCACATGGCTTAGCCAAATTCTCACAACCTTTTCCGCTGGCTGCTTTTTCGGGGCCATCCAAAGAGATCGACTCAAGAATCACATCCAGGGGTTTTTCTACATTGGAAGCACCCGAAGAAGAATAAGAAGCCTCTTTGCTTTTCTTCTTTTTCTTCTTCTTTGATTTCTGATTGTTGGTTGACGCTACACCAACCTTCGTTTTCAGCTCAGGCACAACAACCAAGTGTTCATCAACAGTTTCAGGTTCATCCCCCTGCAACCACCCAAAACCCCATAAAAAATTAGAAAATTAGTCAATACACCCCACAACTACAAGTTTTATACAAAAACACTTCACGAGCTCAATCGAGAAAAAAATCCTCTCGTCTATCCACTTGTCATGCTCTAATTGATTCTTAACCTCCCATTACCAATCCAATTGGGGTTTTTTTTCCAAAGTTTCGAGCTTGAAGTGTTTTTCTTTAAAGTGTAACCCTTTTACAGAATCCAACACAAACCCATCATAGCTCGATGATCACTCAGAACATTGAACGCAAAAATCAACAAAATTTCACCATTTCACTTCGTTCAAATTCTTAAATCCACTAAAAAAAAGCAAAAATTTAAAATTTAATTAAAAAAAGTGAACCTCGTGGTCGTCGTCGTTGTCCCCGTCGTCGTTGAGGAGATCAAAGGGATTGAATTTAGCTTTTCCGTTGAGCTGCTGGCTTTCTTCTTCTCCTTCTGATTCGGATTCTATTACGTGTCCGTGTTCTTCTTCTTGTTCCCTCAAAACTTTCTTCAGCATTCGACCGGACATCGTCGAAGTAATCCGAAGCTCGATTCTCTCAAATTCTCAGTGTTTTGTAATCAAATCAGCTTTAGCCCTTGAGCCTTCAGCGATTCGCCTTCCAGCAAATAAAACCCAAATTGCCAAGAAAACGAGAGCTCGAGGCCGAATTCGATTACTGGATATCCCAATTGGAGACGGGAAGACTAAAACGACATCACTTTGGTGCTCCTTTGCTCAAATTGCCACGTAAACAACAGTATTATCATTAACATTTCTTCTTAAGAATTAGAGGACACACATTTTTTTGGCACACTTATTTATAGTTCATATTTAGAAACTTAATCCTAACTATTTATATTTCAATCCAGCATTTAATCATACATTGTAAAAAATTAGACAAATTAAAAATAAATAAGACATTATGTAGTGAAACAAATTAACGAATACAGTTCTATAAAAAAATATTAAAATTCTATTAATTAATTCAATGGTCATATGGTTGCGGATTAGAGTGACTTTTGGTAAAGATGTCATTTGAGGAAATACCTAAGAGCACTTCCACCCCTAACATAAATGCGTCAGCACTCAACATATTTATCCACTCAATGAATAGTGATAGACCTTAATGAACAGTAATAGACCAAATGCATTTCCACCCCTAACAAAAAATTGCCTAGTCAATTTTATTAAAATATTATTATTTTTCCTCTCACAAACATGCACGGACACCCCAAAAGCGACTCACTTACCAATCCAACACAATCCCAAAAGCTCTCTCTCTCGATGTCTCTCTAGTCAGTCATGGCTGAAAATGAGCACAAACTACAACAACAGCAGCCAAAAGAAGTTATTGTGCTCCTACCTTGGCCTGAGCTTGGGCATTTTCCTGGCTTTAGCTCTTGACAACTTCCAGTAGCTCCAAACCCAAGTGGGCGAGCTTTCTTCTCGGCTGTGGCAGGCGGAAGAGCAAGTCAAGCTCATGAGTTCCCGCTGGAAAGAGGACTCTAAAGCCAACACCAGGGTCATCGAGATCTTCACCAGTCACCGCAACGCTTGGCAAGCCGAGGAGAAATGGCTGCTACACCAGATCAACACCGCCCATCAAGAAATTGGCCACCTCCATGCCAGGATTCTGGAGCTGGAGAAAACCCAAGACGATTCCAGAGCCAGGATTCGGGATTTGGATAGGGAAGTTGGGGAGAGGGACGACATGATTGGCTTCAGCGGAGGTTGAGGGTGTAAGCGTGAGATGACGTCAATCGAGGCAATCTATGCCTCTATCAATTTTGAGCTAGCCTGGAGACCAACTTCGGTTGGGTGCCAGCCTATCTATTAGGCTGAGGTGGAAAGCCTGGTTGCCGGGCCATTGTTTTGGCTGGGTGCCAACCTATCAGTTCCCCAGTGGAAATGCTCTAAAAGATAAATGATTCAATCATTGAAATACATTATGAAGTGGGCCATAAGAAAGTTGAGAAATACTAAGGAGACTCTCTCAAAGTGAGACTCTCTGTCACCCAATGATGAAGCCACATGAAGAATAGGGTAGGGTCAGGCCTATCCTAAAATTTCACAATATATACATGTTGTCTACTGGTTTTAACCATATAAAGCATTGGGTCTATTGGTTGTATAAGTTTGACAATCGTAGAGGGGTTTAGGGTTTGAAACTCACCGGACCTATTAACTTTTGGTTTTTTTTAAACGTAACCTAGAACCTTTTGTTTCTTAAAACCAATATACAACATTTTGTTTTTTTTTTTTGTTTTAAATCCAACCTTATAACTAAGCTTCTGTTTTACCATAAAAAAATTTATTTTCTTTTTATGGTCAGTTCATATAAAACAAGGTCTATACAATTTAGAAGAATATCCAATTATGTTGAAAGAAAAATCTCATAGAAATAGTTTTGATTCTTGACCTTAAATTTTTGTTCAAACCTAATCCTTTTTTATCAAAACTCATAAAGAAATTATTTTTTATAATATAATCTTCTTAATACCAATTTTTCAAACAAATTTTAAAGATCCATCACATTTGTTTGATTAACATTTTCCATGTAAAAAAAAATAAAAAATAAAAAACTTATTTTTTCTCCAATTAATTATGTTGCTATATTTTGTCTAATTTCTTTAATATGGCTTAAAGGCCCCTCCTAAGATTGATTTCTGGCTTCGCCACTGCTATCACCTCACAATTTAACGTTAATTATCGTGCTAACATTATAGAATATTGTGCAAAAAATATGAGGTGGCAGAGAATCCACGAAGAGTCTTACTTTTGAGAGTCTTCTTAGTATTTCTCAAGAAAGTTTGTTAAAATCAAGGTTCTAAAAAACGTTAGGCACTAGTCAAGCGCCGACAGGAGCCCAGGGTTTTTTTTTTTTTTTTTAAATTTTAAATAAATTTATCATATAAATATATATATGACAAACCCCAACCCGGAATGTCCACTTGGACTCTGAATTGAGCTGTGCTGGTCGTCACCGGAAGGGTGACGAAGCCATAAAATGTAGTGATGTGGAAAAAGTGAGTGAATTTAAACCTAAAAGTGTCTAAATGTAAGAGTGCGCTAGTGAGCGGGAATGAACTCATTCCATACGTGATGTCAGAGTATAAGTAAAGTAGTAGAGTAGATTGAGAATTATATCATCAGAAGTAGTCTTTAATATCTACTTTATGCCAGCAATCCTCGTCGACACAAAATCTGCCACTAAAACCTGGACGGGTGAAAAACAAGGGTGAGTGGGCCTAAAAATAAAGCTTTGTAAAAACCTTTCTGAAAACATAATAACTCCTCACCGTAAAATAAGTATAGTTTCCAAAATATACATACTACGTATAGTATGAAAATACTTACCGTAGCCTACACTATCTAAAAAATTCAATACATCATAATTTGTAAATAAGCATATAACTTTTAGTAATCACAATATCTCGCAGAAATAAACATAGCACATCGAGTGCTCATCGACACATGTT
Source organism: Pyrus communis (assembly GCF_963583255.1). NCBI lineage: Eukaryota > Viridiplantae > Streptophyta > Magnoliopsida > Rosales > Rosaceae > Pyrus > Pyrus communis. Next base: position 20,497,558 of record NC_084807.1, on the reverse strand, counting down.
GACACACAAGTTCATGCAGAGGTATTCTGACATGAACATGACTGGGTGTAATAATGATTTACGCTATATTACTACAATCACGTGAAGACTGGCGCTATGCACATCACACACGAATCCTAATTGCCTATAGCAATCTAGGATAGGATTGGCACTTACAATAGATCCAAAGTGAGCATACGGTGCGATGTGAACATACACGTGAAAGACTGGCCCTGGCCCGGCAAGTACTAACACCAGTGTAGCACACGATGAGCAGATAGAGTAAATAAAATCATACAGTGGTAAATTGTTAATTCACGTCACCATAATACTATTCATAGCCATGAATATAATTAAGGCATTAATAATAATACGCATATATGTGCATCCCTAGGACGTAGCATAATTTCATAATTTCTATCAATGCGATAATTCTTATAAACGTCAAGCTAATCTAGGCGTATCATAGCAAATTCTTTATGAAATATATAAATGGAAACTAACAAATACACACACATACACACACACACACACACACACACACACACACACACACACACACACACACACACACACACACACACACACACACACACACTCTACATGAAAGAAAAGACCTATGTAAACACAAATTTTCCTAAAACAAGAACACATGTACAAAATAATATTTTGTATCGATTTTGGGGTTACAATCTCTTTTACAATTTGATCCTTTGATTCTATCTTCATAAATGTAGATCTGTCGATGGGCTGTTGATCCAAAAGGCCGTCAGGGCTTGGTCTAGGGATGAACAGTTGTGCAGATTTGTTGATGTTGTTGATCTAAAGGGTCGTTGGGGCTTGATTTTAGAATGAACGGATCTTCAAGGGCCTTCGGGGCTTGATCTAGATGAACAGTTGATGAACGGATCTTCAAGGGCTTTTGGGCTTGATCTTGAAGAATGGGTATGTGGATTTGTTGATGTTGTTGATCTAAAGGGCCGTTGGGGCTTGATCTTAGGATGAACGGATGATGAACGATGAACACTTTCTTCAAGGGTCGTCAGGGCTTAATCTCAGGTTGAGGGAAGTTTCTTCAAGGGCCGTCGGGGCTTGATCTTGAAAGAGGATTTAACGAAGAACGGAGAGGGCTTTCTTGATCCTTCGAGATTTGCTTGAGAGCTTTAGAGTTTCAAAGCTTCAAGGTTTTGGTGTGATGTGAATTGGTGAAGTGAAATGAATGAAATTTACTTCTATTTATAGACTTTTTCAAGGCCTAATTTTGAATATAATATTCAGATGAAATAAATCATTTCTACCAGGTGTTGACACATGTCCTATTTGATGACTTTTCTGATTTTGTTCGATTTTTTGTTAAGTTACATGATACGTGTAAAATTTATGTGATATGTGAACGTTGAAATTTTAATCATTGGTCAACATTTATTTCACCGAAATTTCGATATCTACAACCTAGTCACATGTACTTGCGATGTCACATCCGTTCGAACTAGGAAGACCGGATTCTCCGATAGTAATCGCACATAAGCATAATATTTTGAGGCCCGTTAGTAAAAATCAACTAAACTGACTAAATTTGGCAAAATAGAGTGCGGATTTGGAATCAAAGCGTCGAATTACGCTAAGAAGGGTCCTGGGCAAATTTTGTAAAAAGTCAACAGTCGACCTTAAAAGTCAATCAAGACGCTGAGTCGGTCAACTACGTTAAAACTTTGGAATTTCACTAAATAGATGTCAAAAACGAACTCGGGGTGCTGAAATTAGCCTTGAAGCGTTTTTGAAATTTTTTTGAAAAAAGTCAACTTAAGGAATATTCCTAGCCTATTTCGGAACTGGGCCAGGCTGGAACAATGGCCAAAAGGTTTGGGCTTATGCCTTTCTTTTTCTCAGGTCGGGTTGACACGTTGGACTCATGGGCCGCATAGCACTCGCCGAACCCAACGAAAGAGAAAGCTAGATCTGGGCTTTTGGTTAGAAAATTTCAACAGCTCCAAACAACTATAAATCTCCACTAAAACTAGTAATCCAATATATCAATTTGAAGCCCAATAAACAAGGAATCGAAAAATACCATTGAGTTCCTCGACCATGGTCGGAATTGGCCGGAAAAGTGCTCGAAAGCTGCTGGATCTCCACCGAAAACTAGGGAAGTTTCCCCCGAGGCATTTCTGCATGAAAATGTCGCCAAAACATCTTAAATGTACCCTAATCATACACCAAACAAGATTTAAGAAATATTAGGGGGGGGGGGTTTGAGGCTCACCTTCGCTGGGAACAGCAAGAAATCACCGGAGATAATTTTGAATAGTAGTGGTGCCACTGTGCAGAGAGAAGAGAGAGAAAGTATTAGTCCAAGGCTCGGGTTTTCATCTATAGTTTGGGTTGTGACGCTCACTAGAGGGAGTGGCGAGTGGTGGTGCAGTGGTCATGGTTGTGGGGTGCTCGGCGCGAGAGAGAAGGTGAAAGAGTTGAGGGACAGGATAGTAGAGAGAGAAAGAGGAAGTCTGAGAAAGAGCAGAGAGAGATGGGAGAGTTCGATAGGGTCCCTAAACAGTGGGGGAGGAACTGCCATGTGGCAGGAGATGAAAGAGGAGAGTGTGATTTGTGGGCCCCACGGGCCATAAATATAACTATAATAATAAAATATCCTTTTTGAAAAATATTAAAATAATGATATAATACTATAAAAGTTTGAATAAATAAATAAATAAATATATAAAAGGGAAATGTTATTGGCACTCCAAAAATCTCATTATATACTCCTTACAAGTGTATTTCTCTTTCCTAATATAGAAAGTTTGGAGTGTAGAATGAGATTTTTGGAGTGCTAATAACAATTCTCATATAAAATATAAAATAGCTTAACCACACAGGATCGCTTGAGGTTACCTTGACCGCTTAGGCGGCCGCCTTGACCGCTTAGGCGGCTGCCTAGAGGCTTCGCTGATTCCTGAACACCTAGGTCCTAATTGAGAAGGCCGGCCTCCGCCTAGTGCCTAGGCCGGTTTTTCAAACAGTTGTTAAAATGTCCCCCAATCCAAACTATTTGTTTCATACATCGATATTTTATCTGAAATTTGTAGGGATGGAGATTTAGACTTTGGTGTAGATGAAGCACACTGTTTTAGCTAATTTGACTAAGTCCAAATTATTTAACACATACATTAGGAACATAAAATGGAGAAATGATTTTGATACGTCGCTTTTCTCCTTATGCACACCTCTAGTGTAGGGGAGAAAAAATGTGTGCACCCATAGAATTTGTCCTTTTCATTTTGTCCAATATTTTTTATGTTGATATTCTTCTTTTAAGTTAATCTAAATTGTGGACTGGATCACTATTGTTTATGGGGTTTTGATGCTTTTGATGTTGTTTTCTTCTCCTTTGAAGAGGGCTCCCGGATTTCATTTGTTGGGAGGATGTAAAAGAGCTTGCTGCGTGATAAAGTGGTTAGCTATAATAACTTACTAGTAATTTTAAACAATGTTGTTAACATGGATAAAGTAAGATACTCAAACCAGCAATGCTTAACAAGCTTTGTCTCAATATTTTCGTCAATTTCGTTCTTTGAGTTTATTGTATAAGCAACTGATCAAATTTGTAAAACACTAACCCTAAACCCTAATTCCCATAATCAGTTCCGTAATATGCTTTGAGAGAATTGTACGTTTGTGATTTAAGTTAAGTTTGTAGCAAATTAACCTTTTAGGTGTATTGTGATATAGGTCAACACAAAGTTAAAGAATATCACGATACAGGCTAGCTAGGGTCTCTGTGGATAATTAGACCTAGTTATCTTATCTCTACATCCAACTAACAAATTTTATCTACTAAACTTCCAAGTTTACCCTTAAATAAATAAGGATAAGAAAAGAAAAGAAAATAAACATTGGTGTTTTTATCTCTACACGTAATAACTCAAAAACTGGCACACCAGTGCACTCCTCCATTATTTCCAACAAAACCAACACAAATAACAACAAAGTATTCTCTCGAGTTCATCAACGAGTTAGCTTGCTAGAAACCCTTATTAGCCCTCATTTATTATTTCAGCGTAGGTTCTCAACTGATATGTTTGTTTGTTTGTTTGAACCATTATCTGGGAGTTGGCTACTTGCATAAATTATTAAACTAACAAGTCAGCTTGCTAGAAACCCTTGTTGCTATCTCTTCTACATAGACACTGAAATGGAAGCATTTTTCTCATATTGCAGGAATTTGTTTTATGTCCAACAAATTTGTAAGAAGTTTTCTCCGCTAAAATTATAAATGAGGGCCGCTAGGGTTTCTAGCTAGCTTACTTGTTTATGAACTCGGGAGAATATTTTATTATCATTTGGGTGTGTTTCTGGGGAAATAATGGAGGAATGCAGTGGTGTGCCATTTTTTTGAGTTATTGGGTGTAGAGGTAAAAACACCAATGTTTATTTTCTTTTATTTTCTTGTTCTCATTTATTTAAGGGCAAACTTGCTTGAAAGTTTAGTAGAGAAAATTTTTTAGTTGAGTGTAGAGATAAGATAGCTGAGTCCAAATAAGTACCTTTTGCGTGTGTTGTGATACATGTCGACACAAGGCTTAGGGCTGGTTTGGTATTGCTGTGCTTTGAAAAAAAGCTGCTTCTGCTGTGTTGTGAGAATAAGCAGCTGTGAAATAAAGCAGCAGAGTGTTTGATAAACTTTTTTGTAAAAGTGCTTTTGAAAAAAAAAAAAGCAGTATTAGAGTGTTTGGTAAACTTTCATGTAAAACAGATGTGAAAAAAGCCGGTTTTTCAAAGCTAGGTTTTGCAGCTTCTTGTTTTTGGCTTTTTTTCATCCAAAACTGTGAAAAAAAGCTGAAGCTGAGTGTTTACCAAACACAAAAACAGCTCCCAACTTTTTTTGATAGCAGCTTTTTTCAGAATCACCTCAGTACCAAACCAGGTCTTAGTTTCATGTAAAGTTTCAACTTAAGCGCAAGACGTCTTTGCATGTGCTTTATAAATAAAAGGAAAACAGAAAAAAGTCTCGCTTAACAACACCTGCAGCTTAAATAATCCTAATATCTTTCATTTTAGTCGTCGGCCCCTTCCTCCTATTTAGGACGGTGGTAGAAAATGGTCATGTTGTCTCCTTTCCTTCCCAACTCCTCCATTTTGCTAATCTTTTCATGGCCTTACTTTTCGGATGCCATTGTTCTGAGCGTTTTGTATCTCGGTGTTCTCTGAGCTTTGTCTCAATTTGCTCTGAGTTTGTCTCATATCTAGTTTTCATGCCTTGTTCCTCTCCAAATATGGTTCCTTACCGCGAATTCTCAACCATCTACCCATGCTACTCAGTTCATCCACTACCAAGATAGAAAGCATTAGTGGCAGTTAGATTTGCCCCTAAAACTTCAATTAGTGGAAAATTAGCTACAAAATACTAATTAGGGGCGGGTAAAGCCTTAAACCGCTCCTAATATTACTCAAGCCACGTACTTGCTGATTTGATAATTAATTCATTTTTAATTCTGTTCCACCTTTAATATTAGGATAATGTTAGGAACATCAAATTTTTTAAACCAAATTTACAAACCAAATGATATGGGTGTAGATGATTGAATTATAATTAAGTGTCGGTTAACGTGCTTATCTATGACATATTATTTGGTTTACAAATTTAGTTTAAAAATTTGGTCTACCTAATTTTATTTTCGGTAATTATGTGGTGGAGGATGGTTTCTTCTTGGTAGTTATGATAATTTAGCACCGGAGGTAGATTTGTGGGAGCCAATTTCTTACCTGCCTGAGCCTCTGAGATGGAAGTTTGTACAGCCGCACCACTTGTCACATCTATTTAAACTAAGTTTTGTAAATTATATGGCGTGATTATTGATGGATTATAATTAACGTGCTTTTTTTATTAGTGATACATTACATAATTTATAAATTTAGTCTACCTAATAATACTTTTTTGGTAGTAAACGAGTGTCTCCTTCAAGAACCTCCTCCAGCGGAGTGCGGTAGCATTTAAAGTGCAATTTACATTATTTGATAGGATTATAAGAGCGCTCTAGCACAGTGGCTTGCTACCCTTATTTTTCTTTAATCCTTTTAGTTCTTTGTTCTCTCTTCAAGGTGGCGACAGCGACTTTGTGGTAGTTGTGCAGCTTATTTGATGGAGGTGGATGCTCTACTTTTTCAAGTCTAGGTTTTTTTGATTGCATGTTGCTATGGGCTACTCATCTCCTATCTCATTGTAAGTTTCTTTTGTGGTATCCGGCTTTTGTTTACCATCTTAAACTCTTTTTGAGTTATCCTTACATTGTAGTAGTTTTTTCCTTCAATGAAATTAACTTTTTTGACAAAAAAAAAAAAGTGCAAAACGTCTTGGCAATCGACCACCAATTAGGTCAATATTTAATGATAAATATCATTGATACTATTCATACTTAACCATATATTGTTATGTGTGAAGTTTATTATAAAAAACCTCGATGATATTAAAAATGCAATATCTCATATATATAAGTTATATTGTATTTTGTTGTACGATTAATGTCACATCGCATTAGCGAACATCTTGGTTTATATTGCATGCCTGGATTTGTAACCTAGTAAAATCATTGTGGTCAATTTGAGTTTTTTCAATGAAGAAGAGCATGCCAAAAGCAAAAGGGTGTTTTGTATAATTGTATTGTATCCGACGCTCTGCATGCTAAGGAGACATTATAAAAAGAAGTAAAAGCTATATATATTTAGCTCCCCTGTGGACCATATGAATTGTGATTTTTATATGTTCATATACAAAATGAAATGATCATCCATTGACATTGTAGTAGCTGGCATGCATGCAGCCGTACAAAATGTTAGCTTTGATTTCTCATCCGGCGCAGATTATGGAAGAATTTGGAGAGATTGGGAAGAGAAACAGAAGTGCCTTTTAGCTCAGCATCCTTAAATGGTAGTAAAGCTCACAACTTTGTTTATGAGATAGTTTAATTTATGAGATTTGTGTAGATGATCTACATAAATCTTGAAATTTGAACTCATTCAACGATAATAAATAGAGTAGTGAACATCATCATCACTTGAAGATGATTAGCAAAAATAATCTCGGAGGAAGAGTGGGGGGTGGGGGTAGGGGACACCAATTAGGGTTTCTGGGATTTAAGTTTGTATACAATGTGGGGTGGCATGTGAGTGTTTATGATTGCTTGCACCACAATTATAGGCTGCAAAGCAAATCATTGCAAACACCACGTTTAACCATCTCTCATAATTATTACATATTTTGTGTGCATGTTTGCACGCCTCTTATGATTGATTAATATTACTTTGATTAATTACTTAAGCAGGGTAAAAGTTCAAGTGTCAATAACCGTCTTCAAACTATCTTTAGTCCTTATTACCCTTCTCTCTTTTGTCATTTTGTGGGAAATTTTAAAATTATGACTATTTTCATAACACACTTCGACCGAAATCAAGACGTACATTTCATTTCTCAATGGTTAAAATGATCAATTTTTTGTAAATCGTCTAAATTTGATTGTTACCTCATCAATATTTAATTGATATAACGTTGATATTTGATTGATATATTGTCGACATTGATTTTGATTAATTCAACAATTGAGATTTGATTTCTAATCATTTTAGTCAATTTCTCAAAACTTTTGGATATGCTAAAGACTCTTAGTCCAATTTTTCTTACTTTTAGAACTTTAACCACTCGAAAGGGGGTTTAAAAACTGCTCGAGGAGTCTCGAAAAGGGAGGGTCGAGCTTTTGCTTGGGGGAATCAAGTAACTATATTTCTGATTCTTAAAAATGAATTGGCTGATAACTGTTATGAACCTGATAACTGTTATGAACCATCACTCTAGCATATTGCTAAGTATTTTTCTTCTCGAATTTAGCAAGTAGTACGAAATGTCTCATTTACTGTTTACATTATTAATCACATCTCTCGCAGTATTAAACTCTTTCACAACAAAGTTGCTAAATTAAGGTTAAAAAAATGGTGGCTAAAGTTACAAAAGAAGACCTTTGATTGAGTGGGATTTGACATGATAACCGGCGTTCTAATGATTATTATTTGGAGGGGGCTTCTCACTGACCCCCACCAACTCACCAAGCAGAAGGACAAGGAATTAATCATGCATACTTTTTTTTTTTCCCTCTTTGATTTTTGAAATTGAGAAAATTGTAGCAATAATTTTTTTAATTTTAACTCAATTAGAACGATGATTTTTTAACTAAAAATTCATGACTATAAATTCTTTAATTCATCAAATCGCGTAGCTATAATTGTTTTGTCAACTTAGTTAAAACTTCCATTAAAATGAGTCATGTGCGTGGCACATGAGGCTAAATCAAGGTGCAAATATAGATTACCAAATGAAAAAAAAATTTAGATTTGTTTCTTCAACTTTAACTCAATTAGAGAAATGATCCATCAACTTTAACTCAATTAGAGTAATAATCTCTCAACGTTAACCCAATTGTAGCAATGATTCTCTCAACATGAGTTATTTTAACGAAATTCTAATGAAATTGATGAAAAAAAAAAAAAAACATCATAACTATACTTTGTAATGAGTTAAATAATTAATCGCCATGAATTTTTAATTGAAAAATCATATCCACGTTATTCTCTTTCAAAAATAACACAAAAAGAAAAGCTAGCCAGCCAGTGCTAAATAGCAACTAATACTTCCATTACTAGACTATAAAACTAGGCCTCTATTGTCTATTCCTTCATTGGTAATTGGATTTACTGCGGCCATGGCTGGAGGCAACTTGAAGAATGCAGTGATAGCATTTCTCGCTCCCCTTCCCTCCATTCTCTTCTACCTCATATTCCTCAGCAACCACCATAGCCAAACTAATGAGAGCTTCCTCTCTCCTCTCTGGACATGGTGCTATCACCACCCTCTTCTCCTAGCCAACGTTTTCTTCTTCCTCAACGTCAACGTCCTCTTCTGGGTCATCAGCCAAGCTCTTTCCAGCCACTGGGTACGTTGATTTTTCGTTCAAAATCTGATCTTTTTGGGTCTTAATTGCAAATTTGAATTTTTTTTATGAATTGGGTTGGTGCAGATGATCGATTTGTACTGGACTGTGATCCCTGTAATGCTCGTTCACTACTATGGATCTCACCCTCTGGCTGATTACAACCGGTGGCGGTCGACGATTGCAATTTCGCTGACTTGGGTTTGGAGCCTCAGGCTTAGCCACAACTACTTTAGGCGGGAAAATTGGCAATGGGGTGCCAGGGAGGACTGGCGGTTCACAGATATGAGCTCACAGTACGGCAAACATTGGTGGTGGGTTTCCTTCTTCGCCGTTTACCTCTCTCAACAGGTAGTGCTCTAAGTGTTTGTCGAATTGCCTCAATGAGCTTCCAAGCTGGTGAAAAATGTGAAAAATGGTCGCTTTTGGTTTTCTGATGGTTGTTTTTAACCTTTGTAGGTTTTTATAATTGGGATATGCCTTCCATTCTATGTAATCCACTCAGTTAATGTGCCACTGAACATATGGGATTTTGTTGCCGTCATAGTCTGCATTACTGGCATTGTTGTAGCATACTTAGCTGACACGCAGCTCCATGACTTTGTGAGCCGAAACAACAAGCTGAAAGAGCTTGGAAAGCCCGTTGTTCCGAATCTTGACGAAGGGTTGTGGCACTATTCGCGGCATCCCAACTACTTCGGAGAGCAATTGTGGTGGTGGGGATTAGTCATATTTGCATGGAACTTGGGACATGGATGGGCCTTTGTTGGGTCTCTGGTCAATACAATGTGTTTAGCTTATGTGACTATACTTGTCGAACGCCGAATGCTGAAACAAGATTACCGAGTAGAAGCATACAGGCGGTATCAGAAGACAACCTCAGTGTGGATACCTTGGTTCAAGTCATCTCCAGGAGGAAAAGATAAGAACGCTTAATTGATAATCCTTTCGGTGTGTTACGCTTTGCTACTTATTTTTATCTGCAATCTATCCATAATCTGTGTTCGTGTCTTATAATGTCCTATGTTCAAAAGTTGTCATCAACTGGTATTTGTTTGAAAGAAATGAATGCAAGTTGGATTTTATTTGTGATAATCTCTCTACTTAGTAGTAGTAAGAAATTGTACAAAATTGTTCAGAATTTACTTAAACAGTTGCCTTTAGTTTAGAATGTGGAATTTCCATGAGATGTGGCTTTGTTCTTAAATTCCATTGTGTTACGATAAACATAAGATCGAAATCTGTACTGTTAAATATAACAGCACAAGATGGTAGCTTAAAGAGTTAACTGTATCACGAAGACACGATTCATTCCAGAACTTACTTCAATTGAAATGCACAAGGCTCAACAAGCTTCAGTAATAATTATAGTACTAAACCAGGACATCATTTGCCTACTTTTGTGAAACTTGAAAAACTTCCATTGGGAATGGGATCCCAAGTTACATGGGTAGGCAAGTTTCCACTTTAACATTTGCGTAATTGTCATTGTTCTGGGGAATCTTGGATGAACCATTCTGTTTTTGTAGTTAGTCAACTCATTTGAAATAGTCATGTGTTGGAATATATGATGCAAAAGTAGAATCAGCTTTAACCCACCATCACCTATTTAGCTTTCTATGTTCATGGATTTCTAGTATGCATCGGTGTATGTGTGTGGCCATTTGGCCGTTAGATCTTTGACCATTGGATCCTTGGTTGCACATCCAACACTTCATTCATCTGGTGCAAATCATACACCGAAACATAGCAAAATTTTCGTAGTTTTCAAATACACAATACACATATTTGACTTCTCACGGACAGCTAGCTGTTCGCTTTGTCAGTGCACTTAGAAACAGTTATAGGACACCTGTCCCGTTTTTTTTATAGAAGTAAGAACCTTTTTCTTTTAAACCCCAAGAATCCCACTGATAAATCTGCTGCAAAGGAAGAGGTGTGGTGGTCCCGGCATGTGCTTAGCTATATATGAATACTGGGAAACCATGCTAAGGGATCATGTAGACCTTCAGAGAACTCCAGTTTAGGAGAACGACTTATATAGAACGGGTTCATTGTGATGTCCCAACCCACTAATACAAAACCATATATAAGTTTTTGTCCGCTTGTCGTTGCATTATAGGACCTAGACACCACGTAGCGGTGAACCTGTTCCATGCAAGTTGCTCTCTTGATTTCTAGGAGAAAATAGGATGAACATCTGCAAAAAGTGAAATTCACTTTATGAGCCTTGTAAAATTAGAAGAACTGTTTTGAAAGATGAAGCCCTTGAGTATTCTTTTAGAGCGTTTACTTTTGATCCGAAGTTCAGAGTTTACCCTTGTATCCAAATACTAAAAAAGATGTTCGAGTTAGTTATAAAGATAATGTTTTACAGTGAGGTGATTCAATGAGCTTAGCATTTAACCTTCTCAAAGTGTAGGGGTCCCAGTCCCACGCAGCTCTATGTTTCAAAAGATTTGAGATTTGAAAGTGCTTTTTGCAAAGTGCAATCTTTGAATATTGAGGACACATTCAGAAGTCTGTCTAGTGGCATATGTTTCTTTAATCTCTCAAAATTGGATTCTCCTCAAGCTGCAAGACTTGGCCAAATTAAAGTTTCAAGCAAAAGCTGCAAAACAGATACCATGGGGATGTACAAGTTCATTTCATCACTTCACTTTTTATCATATTTCTGCATGCATTCCGTTCTCAACTCATGTCTTAGTTCGGCTGTCGCCAGATTAACGAGACAGATAAACTGGCCGTGCCTGAATTCAAGGCTAGTATATATAATGATCCCCTTGGAGTCGAGAGATCGTGGAATGAATCCACCACTTTTGCCACTGGCATGGTGTGTCATGTGGTTACCGCCACGAGAGGATCACCTGGAGCTAAAATCCTTGAAACTTGGACGCTCATATCACCACGTGTTGGAAATTTGAGTTTCATCAGAGTGTTTAGTCTCTTAAACAACAGCTTCCACCATGAAATCCCCCAGACTGGCCGTCTGCGTAAGCTGCAAAATTTGGTATTGCACAATAATTCACTAAATGGGGAAATTCCCGCTTTCTAGACTCGCTTTTCCATTTGCGTATTTTTACCTTTGTAGTTTCCAGAGTAAAAAAAAGGAGCATCCTTCCTGTGATTTTGAATTTTTCCCAAAGATGTCTTACCAAAGTCTTCTTAAAGCTACTGATGGATCCTCCTTTGCCAACTTGATTGGTTGGGAAGTTACGGATCAGTTTATAAAAGATTACTTGATCAAGGTGAAACGACAATTGCCATCAAGGTACTCAACGCACCTTGTTTGACGTGGAGCTTCCAAAAGTTTCAAAGCTAAGTGTGAGGCCTTGAATATTAGACACCATAACCTTGTGAAGGTACTGTCTGCATGCTCAGGATTCGACCATCGTGATTCTGATTTTAAGGCCTTAATTTACGAGTTCATGGTGAATGGGAGCTTAGAGAAATGTTTGCATCCAGCTCAGACAAGTAATGAGACAAATGAGAGGGCAAGGAGCTTAACTTTTTCTCAATGAGTGAACATTGCTATTGGTGTTGCAATGGCATTGGACATATCAACCATCATCAGTGTCACGTGCCAATAGTTCATTGTGACCTGTCAAACCCAGCAATGTTCTTCTCGACGACGATCTAATTGGACATGTAGGTGACTTTGGGTTGGCGAGTTTTCTTCCCACAACTCTTAAAGATGGTTTTGGTAAGCAATCAAGCTCCATCAGAATAAAAGGAACAATCGGTTATTCTCCAAGTGAGCACTTTCTAATTCTTTTTCGTGATATTTTAGTAGGGCCTTCAGCTGATAATTACACTGTTAAAAAAACTTGTATAAATGCAGAGTATGGTATGGGACATGAAGTGTGGACACAAGGTGACGAGTACCGTTACGGCATCCTCCTGTTGGAAATGTTAACCGGAAAAAGGCCAACCAGTGACGTGTTTCAAGGAACTTTAAATCTTGACAACTATGTCAAGGCAGCACTACTAGAGCAGGTGGTTGAGATTGTGGATCTTGTTCTTCTTCACGAAAAACAGGAAGGGGAGATGAGCGCAAACCAACGTCTTACTAAGGCCAGCACAACGATTCACATCAAATTTGAAGAGAGCTTGATTTCAATCCTTGAAAATGGCATTGACTGCTCTACAGACGTGCATGGAGAAAGGTTGGACATCGCTGATGCTATGGCTGAGATGTGTCGGATCAGAAACAAAATTCGAGCGGATCATAAAATATACGTTGTGTTAAGCATGTAATAATATTGTTTCCTGATATGTGAGCTGGAGATTTTCTTGATCAGTAAAACAATATCGATGAAGAGATTGTCATTTTTTTTCTTTCCCTAAGGAATCTTTGATGAACCGTTGTGTTATATAGTTATTCTGCCAGGTGATGTCCCGATTTAATAATGCAATGTCATGTAAAGAGAAACCTACAGACATAGTATTATTAGATCATAGCGCCACAACAACAGTGAACTCGTTTCATGAGAGTCCGTATGTATTGGAATAACAGCTGTAAAAGTGGAATCAGCTTGACCCACCATAACTTACGTAGCTTTTGTCTATTTTCATGGGACAGGTAGACGTTAGCTTTGCCAGTGTTCTAAGATACAGTTACAGGACCCCTTGCCCCTAATTTTGTAGGAAGAAGGAACCTTTTTCATTTTTAAGTCCAAGAATCCCACTGATGGATCTTTTGCAAAAGAAGAGCTGTGGCTGTCCTGCCATGTGCTTAACCATATGTGCACTGTGAAATTAAGCTAGAGAACACTGATTTAGAGGAGAAAACAAGACGAGCATTGGAAAAAAAAAGGCACAGATTCATTTTTACGAATGTCGTAAATTTAGGACGGTTTCAAAGACGAAACCTTTGAGTATTGTTTTAGAGCGTTTACCCCTGAATCCGAAGTTCAAGGTTTAAAAAACAGTTGAGAGCTTAACCTTGTATGCAAGTGTAAAAAAGGTAAAACCTTTGTGTAAGTTCAGAATATTTTACTGGGAGGTGATTCAATGAGCATATTAGCCTATTAGGCTTGTTGGGGCGCACTCTGCTCTGTGGAATAAAAAGAAAAGAGAAACTTTGCCTTACTAGATTGCCTGGCTAGATTGCCCTTCCCCAACAATTATCATAAAGTAGTTGTTGCATTTTGTGTATCAATTTTTTTCACATGACAAAATACATAAGACTTTTCGAGTGTGTACATTAATTTTTAGCCGTTTAAACTTTAGTTTGTTAATTGGCCGCACATCTAACTCTAAGGATGATGTCTTTATTTATTCCATGCATGTCATTATTAGAATTTTTAGAATATATAATGGGTGGTTGAGGTCAAATTGGATAAATTTTTCAGTGTATGTTAGAGCATCTCCACTCATCCTCATTGCCGTTGTAACTGAGTAAAATTGCCTTCTTGCCCAAAAGAAGTTGCTCAACCGGGGGAAAAATAGGAGGGCAATTGTTGCAGGAGCAGTTGCCCTGCCATTTCTTGCGAGAGCTTGCGCCGAGTGGAGAAGCATAGCGAAACATCTCAATGTTGATGCAACAATAGGGGAATTAGGACCGTTGGATTCTAAAAAATTGCTTCAACGGCCATGATTAATCTAACTCAAAATTAAAAAAAAATCATAAAAATTACCAAAAAATTCAATTTTTTATTTTTTTACAAAATTCACACTTTAAAAATCTTATAAAGTTCAACACAATTGCAAATTAAACATTTAGAATTACCCAACAATCTATGACAATAATAATATGTAGGTATAAGACAAAGAAAACATTAAAAAAAAAATTTGTGAATAGAAATCGCTCTTGCCATTCCTCCTTCCAAACATGTAGACTTGAACAATGGTAATTACTATTAAAAGTGAATAGTGAGACAATTTTGTTGCCCTTGCCTTTCAATAGCTGTTGCCCACCACGCTCTTAAGCTATCTCTAATGGAGAGGGATAAAGGGCAAAAATGTCAAAAATGTCAAAATATGGCTTGATTTGCAGAAAATTTATCTCCAATCGAAAACTGGGCTAAGATTTAGGGGAACTCACCAGGCCAAAAGCGCTATCGAGCTGTCAAAGCTTGGCCAGATGTCCAGCCTGTTTGTTGGCGCCCAGAAGCTGCTATTGCAGATCCAACGATCTGTTTTGAAACAATCCAACGGTTGGCTGGAATTAGGATGATGATCTGATCTGATCTGATCTGATGAAAGAGTAGGATTTGTAATATCTACTCCTAAATTATTTCTCTAAATATAAAAGGGTAATTCAATCAAATATTTGTTTAACTACCTTAGTATTATTTACCGTAAGATAATTAGATTAAAGAATGATAGTTTTTTAATTTACTCGGACAATATGCTCCTCCGATCCTTTAAGAACCTATTAATATTTCAAATTCAAAAAACTATTGAGACATAAAAATCATATTCAGACTCTCAATAACATGTGAAGGGCTGAATGTAAAATAAATAGCTGGCATGTATTGACTACACTAATGATAATGTTAAAGACTCAAGTTGTAACAAGAAGTCAAGACATATACAACGTGCTGCTACAAGTTTTTGATTTTCTTTACAACGTGCTACTACAAGTTTTTGATTTTTTTTTTATCACGTTGGAGGAAACGGAACTCTTGTCCAAGTGTTTATTTATTTTTAAATATTAGAGGGAATGGAACGGAACTCTCGTTCTATTCTAATTCCTACTCTAATTCCAACTCATTACTTAATTAATGGCAGGCAGACTGAGACCGACTTTTGTTTGGTTGCCGAGAAAAAGTTAAAACTTTGAAGGAATAAAAAAATGAGAAAAAGAAGGTTTTTGTTGGTGCAACTCGTGAGTTTATAATGGTGGTTCAGGGTCGGTGGTCTGGGAGATGAGGTGGTGCAGTGAGGATGAAGAGGGACAGGGAGGTGCTAAGGAGTCCATTTTTAGTGGGGGTTGTGGTGGCGGCGCTGCTTCCGATATGGGTTTTGGCTGCTGCAAAACAACAGCATCACCACCATCACCGAGGAATTGGGGAGAAGAAGCTGAGGTTTGGGACAGATGGGCGGTTTAAGATTCTGCAAGTGGCGGATATGCACTACGGCAATGGCAAGACTACGCCTTGTAAGAATCTGCTGCCGTCCCAGTTTGCAACTTGCTCTGACCTCAACACCACCGCCTTTGTCCGCCGCATGATCGAGGCGGAGAAGCCGAATCTCATTGTCTTCACCGGTATTTGTTCTTCCCCTTTCATTGTTCTTGTTTATGTTGATGTGTTGTTGTTGGGATGGGATTAGATAGGATAGGATAGGATAGGACACGATGAGCATTGGATTTGGTTTAGGATAGGACATTGTTTCAGCTGATGAGCATTGAATTTTGTTTAGCAAAGATTTGATTTTAGCTATGATACTAGGATTACTGATTGGTTCTCCAATCTGAACTTTGTGCAACAGGAGATAACATATACGGGTTTGATGCCACGAATGCTGCTAAATCTTTGAACGAGGCGTTCGCCCCAGCAATCGCGTCCAACATCCCGTGGGCAGCTGTGTTGGGGAACCATGATCAGCAATCCGACCTCTCGAGGGAAGGGGTAATGAAACACATAGTTGGGTTGAAGAACACTCTGGCTCAAGTTAATCCTTTAGGCCAAGATGTTATTGATGGTTTTGGGAACTATAACCTAGAGGTCGCCGGAGTTGAGGGCTTTGGTTTTGAAAACAAATCGGTTCTCAATCTTTACTTCCTTGACAGCGGAGATTACTCCACGGTTCCCTCCATACGTCGCTATGGTTGGATCAAACCCTCCCAACAATATTGGTTTGAACGAACTTCTGCAAAGCTTCAGGTACTAGCCTCGCTACTTTGCTCACCGTTCTTTTTTTATGGCACACATTTACCTAAACTAGTCATTTCCATCAACCCTTGCACAATATTTATTTGTGATGATTAAAATCCACATTGAGCAAGTAACTTATTTCTAATTAGTTCTGATGACACAGTCTTTTTCCCTGCAGAAAGCATACATGAGCAAGCCCCTACCCCAGAAAGCGCCTGCACCAGGGCTCGCATACTTTCACATACCATTGCAGGAATTTGCTCGTTTTGACTCATCAAACTTTACAGGAGTGAAACAAGAAGGCATTAGCTCTGCTTCTGTGAACTCGGGCTTCTTCACAACCATGGTTGCAGCAGGAGATGTGAAGTCAGCATTCGTAGGCCATGATCACCTGAATGACTTCTGTGGGGAGCTAACTGGTATAAACCTTTGTTATGCTGGGGGATTTGGATACCATGCTTATGGGAAGGCTGGATGGGATAGGAGAGCAAGGGTGGTGGAAGCAAACTTAGAGAAAACGGTTAAGGGAGGTTGGGGAGCGGTCAAGTCCATCAAAACATGGAAGCGCCTTGATGATGAGCACCTCACTGCTATCGATGGTCAGGTTCTCTGGAGCAAGAGCTCTGTGGGTACGTATTCCTTAAAGGAGCACGAAAAATTTCAGTACTGCCCTATTCCTAGTTCTTTCTAGACATTGATAAGTGGTCTTCTAGGAACATAATAAGTGGTCTCTGTTACTTTTATGCATAACATAACAATGTAACAAGCTTGTGGCATGGATTCCAGGGATCCATTGACTAAATATGCATTTGCATCCATGTAGGCTTTTTACTTGATTTCATTCCATGGATAATTCTTTTATGCTTGTCAATGTGGAGATGTTTTACTGCTCATAACTTCTGCCCGTTCACTAAAACTTGCAGTTTTCTGAACAGCTTGTAAATTGTTCGATCCCATGCTTATGTGATACTGGATCTAGAGTTGTGTTTTTATCTGTCCGGCAGCTTTGCCACAATAATACAACATTAAAATTCTTTCTTCCGCTTCTCAACTTCCCTTATTGTGTTGATCACAAGCCATCGTTGGTTGCTGCTAAAGGAATCCCTTATACACAGAGCCTAGTTCCTCATACATCTCTATAACATCTTGACCAAACACCTTCTCCCCATTTCTCACTCGAAATCTGAAAAGAGAAACTGGAAACATCTGATCTTGATCTACGATAGTGATGATTCGTGTTAAATTCTGTATGCACTGCTTCAACTGTCATTACGGTTTAATCCTTATCGCAAAGATCAAAATGCATTACTATTTTTCACATGCTGTCTGCCCGCTTCATCTCATTTCCTTATTTCATCTATATTGAACAGGTATGCGTAGAAAGAAACCTGTTGGCGGTAATTGAGTAACGACCACAAGCCAGACGGTAAGTAGGGAGAGTTTATAGGCAAGAAACTAGGCATGAGAAAGTTGTGAAAATCCTGGCGAGGAAATTGTCATTTGTTTCTTTGTAACGTAACAGACAATAAATGAAATCTATGAAAAAAAAGGGAGTAAATGTACTGTTTGTATGCTATATAAGTGCATTCTGAAATATGGTAAACAGGACCCAGAAAAATGGTGTAAAAAGGTTGATTGTCATTTATACTACACACTGTTTATCTACATTTGGTGACAGTGGCTTGTGTTGATCGTGCAAGCCATCGTCGCCCATCAAATTCTCAACGCGGGACATCTACTGGAATCGTCAAACCATTTGCAGAGACCAACTATAAGCACTTGTTTGATGTCGGTGAGTCGTAGATCTTCCTGCGAAGAAGGCCGGATGCTCGGGTTTGGAAGAGACTTAACAGTTTCACTTGGCTTTCCGAAAGAGGATGGAACATTCCCAGAGAGAGACTTAACAGTTTCAAATCGCTATGTATAACTCTAAGACTAGAATCTTCGTGAAGATAGAATTCCTCGGGCTATTCCTCCTATTATCATTCAACGTCTCGACCACAGTGCTAATAACACAGTGCTGATTAATAAAATTATTACATGCTAATGCAACATATTAACAATATGCTTATTCTAATCCGACATTTTATCTGATCGAAGTTTGTTTCTGATCCGACACATCTCAGCAACAGCATCAGTGATGTCCAATCTTTCTCTAGGCAACTCTGCAGAGCAGGCAAGGCCGATTTCCAAAATTGAAATCAAGCTTTCTTCAATTTTGATGTGGATCTTTGTGCTAGCCTTGGTAAAACATTGGTCTGCGCTTGTCTCCCCTTCTTCTTTTTCCTGAACAAGAACAGGATCCACAATCTCTACCACTTGCTCAGGCAGAGCTGCCTTGACAAAGTTGTGAAGATTTGAAGTTCCTTGAAACACGTCACTGGTTGGCCTCATTCCAGTAAACATTTCCAGCAAGAGGATGCCGTAACTGTACACGTCACCTTGTGTCCACACTTCATGTCCCATACCATACTCTACATTTATACAATTTGTTTAACAGTCTAAATATATGCTCAAGGCCATACTAAAATATTAAGGACAAAAGATTAGAAAAGTGAGAAGAAAGTAAGTACTCACCTGGAGGAGTATACCCGATTGTTCCTTTTACTTCGATGGAGCTTGATTGATTACCAAAACCATCTTCACGAGTTCTTGGAAGGAATCTCGCCAACCCAAAGTCGCCGACATGTCCAATCATATCACCATCGAGAAGAACATTGCTGGGTTTGAGGTCACAATGAACTATTGGCACGTGACACTGATGATGGAGATAATCCATTGCCATTGCAACATCTATAGCAATGTTCAACCTTCGAGAAAAAGTTAAGCTCCGTGGCCTCTCATTCGTCTCAATATTTGTCTGAGTTGGATGCAACCATTCATCTAAGCTCCCATTCACCATGTACTCATAAATTAAAGCCTTAAAATCACAACCACGATAGTCGCATCCTGAGCATGCAGAAAGTACCTTCACAAGGTTGCGGTGTCTAATATTTTTCAAGGCCTCACACTCAGCTGTAAAACTTTTGGAAGCCCCATGAGTAATGAGGTTGAGTACCTTGATGGCAATGGTTGTTTCCCCTTGATCAAGTAATCCTTTGTAAACTGACCCAAAACTCCCTGTACCAATCAAGTTGGCAGAAGAGAATCCATCAGTAGCTTTAAGAAGACTTTGGTAAGACATCTTTGGAAAAATTTCAGAATCACTTGAAGGATGCTCCTTCTTTACCCTCTGAAAGCAACAAACGTACAAAAACGCCAATGAAAAAGTGACTCCAGAAAGCCCACAAAGGAGAGAGATTACTAGTTTCAAGGTTAGGCTCAACCCTCTCTTGCTGGAATGTCGAATTTCGCATTTTGGCAATTTAAACTCTGGTATGCCCCCACAGAGTTTTGTATTCCCTTGGACTGATGTGGCAGTTGCATTCTGAAAAACTCCTTCGGTTGGTACCACTCCCTCTAAATTGTTATAAGACAAATTCAAAGATTGCAGAAATGTAAATTGCTCCAAGAATTTTGGAATTGTGCCTGACAAGTTGTTGCGAGCAAGAGATAAGAATTCAATACCTCTTAGTGAACTCATATCTGATGGAATTGTCCCTTGGAAGAAGTTTTCTTGCATGTCAAGATATTGTATGGTTTTGCAACTTCCAAGACTTACTGGAATCTCACCAGATAACATGTTTCCGGAAACATCAAAATGCTCTAGATTTATCAAATGTCCGACTTCCTTGGGAACAAAGCCAGTCAAATGATTTCGAGATAAATCCACAAAAATATACGAAGAAGACAGACCACCAATGACTTCAGGAGATATGGTACCACGTAAATTGTTTCTGCCAAGAGATAAGATCTCCAAGTTGTGACACCCGGCCAAACTTGAAGGGATGCTGCCTTGAAGGTTGTTATCCTGTAGATATAGATTAGTTAATTGACTTAAATTTCCGAAAGAGGACGGAACATTCCCAGAGAGATGGTTCATGGCCATACCAACTTGATATAATTTGGGGAGCTTTCCTATTTCTGGGGGGATGGGACCTGCAAACTGGTTGCTGAACATCATTAGTCTTTCCAGGTTATGCAGATTTTCCATCCCATTTGGGATAGTGCCAAATATATCATTCTCGGCTATAACAAAAGATACAAGAGAAGAAGATAGGTTGGCTATGCATTGAGGCAACGTACCACGAAATTTGTTTGAATGAATATACAAAAATTGTAAAAGGGTGGCATTAGTCAGATCGCAGAGAAAGCTCAAGTCATCACCAATTCCCCCGCTTACAAGATGGTTACAAGCAAGATCAAACCTCCCGAGCTTGTGTAAATTTTTCAAAGAGGGAACTTCTCCATGCAATTGATTAGATCCGAGTGCTAGCTCAAATAGATTAGAGGCATTAGATATTGAAACGGGAATAGTTCCACTGAATTGATTGAAATCAATGGCAAAGGTTCGCAGTCTTGGATAGGCAATGCCTAAGTTTGAAGGAAAAGTGCCATGGAGTTTGTTTTCTACGGCAGCAAAGGTTTCGAGAGAAGAGAGATTGAAAACCGAGGAAGGGAACATACCAGAAAATTCATTTTCATCCAATCCAAGAAAATAAAGATTGGTCAGTCGACCAAAGATATCTGGAATACTGCCACCTAAATTATTAGAAAGTGTAGCAATCACTTCAAGAGATGACAAATTGGCAAAAGAGAAAGGGATTCTTCCTCTAAGGTTGTTGAGGTCAATATCAAATTCTTTTAGCTTTGACAAGGTGCCAAGCTCCTTAGGGATACTACCTTCTAACGAATTGAAGCCAACATATATCCGGTTGAGTTCTGAGCAACCTGACAAATTAGCGGGAATTTCTCCACTCAGTGAATTATTTTGCAATACCAAATGTTGTAGCTTGCGCAGACGGCCAATTTCTGGAGGGATTTGATGGCGGAAGCTGTTGTTTATGAGACTAAACACTCGGAGGAAGCTCAAATTTCCAACATGTGGTGATATAGAGCCTCCAAGTTTCAAGGACCGCAACTTCAACATTGTTATCCTCTTGTGGCGGTGACCACATGTAACACCGTACCAATGGCAAAAGTGGATGGTTTCGTTCCATGAAGTCATGACACCAAAGGGGTCACTGGTTATCCTGGCCTTGAATTCAAGCAAGGCCAGTTTATCTGTCTCATTTGATCCGGCGAGGGCTGAATTAAGACATGAGGTAAGAACAACAACATGGATGCAAAAAGATGAGAAAAAGAGAAGTGATGAAATGAACTTGTAAATCCGCATGGTGTGTTTGGGTGAGCTAAGGTTGTCTAGTGTGTAAGCTGTGGTTGTCTAGCGGCTTGAGGATAACCCAATTTATAAGCATGCATCTTTCGGTAAATGAAGGTCGCTGATTTTCAAACACACTATTTATTTCCAGTCATCGAACTAGAAAAATCAAGTACAAACAATGAATATGATTAAACATTGGCAGTGAGAGGCTTAAACGGATGTGCGTGTATCATTTCCTTAAACATGTACAGACTACTAGTCAAAGCATTACTGGAATTCTAGAGTAAGAGAGTTGACGTGTAGAGCTAAGATGGAATTCTTGACTAAGAGAATTGACTAGTTTTCTCCGCAATCTTTTTTTGACAGAAAGTAGTTGAGGTTCCACTAAAAAATCAATTGGCAATATGAGAAGTAGTTAAATTACTTTTAAGCGTTTGCATGGTTCCTCGTTTTCTCGATGTGGAATTAATACTCTCAAGAATCATAACATAGCTTCGGGGACATCCAGGTCTTGTCTCCCTTCTTAAAAGAGCCAACGCAAGGTGTATATAGAAAATGAGTTTGAAGCATTTTTTTTCTTTTCATAAAAATAGAAAAAAATATAGGGTTTGTAGGAAATCAACTTTTTTTGATAGTCATACATGTTATATATTATCACGCCTTCAAACTAAAACAGTGATAGTGTGCACTTGTTTTTAAATATGTTGTCCCGTATGCCAACAGAATTTTACTTTAATTTTGTATGTTGAACAAAGTAACTTTGATGTTATCTTTCTAAATAGTGTTGTATCTAATTCCAACTTTCGTTAGTAAAAGAAAAAATATGCCCTAATAATTCTCTCTTGGTGTTGGGAAATTTCATGCATTGCGTTTTAAATCAACCATTAACGACCTAGTGCGTTTGGAAAATATTTTCTGCATGACTTTGCTATCTACTTCAAACTTTGTCAGGGTTTGCAATGTCTGCTGCTACTACATAGTTTTGCAATTAGATGGCAAGTTCTTAATTACAATTTGAGTTGAAAATATTTCAGATTTTTCTTCATGTTTCGGTCTTTATTTTGATCGAGTTAGAATCGAAACAAAGAGTAATTAGATAGGAAATATATTCGTAACATCTTTTCAAAATTGCAGAAAGAACAAATAATTGCTTAACAAATCTCAATTATATTTCAGAGTTCTAAAAAGGAAACTGTTATTAGTACTCTAAAAATTTCATTCAATACTCTTTACAAATGTATTTTTCTTTCAAATTATAAAATGTTGGAGTGCAGAATGAGATTTTGGAGTGTTAATAGCAATTTCCTTTGAAAAAAAGAAAGAAAAGTTGATAAACCTCTCTTCATCACAAAGAGCTTGTTTACTTCGTCAATTAATCCGGCTAGTCTTCCTTTTCGCATTAATCAAGGTGTTGTACACAACCACATTGAGATAAGAGTAATACTACACTTATCACTTAGTTATACCATATCTCTAATACAGATAGGGGTGGCCAACACATGTGGGTTCTATCTTTATTAGAGAGATTGTCCAACTAGTTGGTAAAAATAGCATTTTTGTTCATATAAACCCCCTGCTTCATTAGCGAGTTCATTAGCTTATCGGGACTGAACTCGCTAAATCTGCTCTTCCCATCCACCCCAAACCTTGAGTTTTCAAAATGTATGTAGCTATGTCTGTGGGGAAAACCTCATTGAAGTAGCCCTTCTTGGCAAACAAACTCATCATAGAAAGGCATAGAAGTATAACGACTCAACTGGACGAAATAGTAAATCGACTTTAGACAAGTTATCAACTATACTGTTTATATTGATTAAGAAAATCTGAAAACTTTTACTTTCACATAAGACCATCTCCAACCGAAGGAGGGCTAGATGGCTTGTTTTAGCCCACTGTCCCTCCAAGAAATTAATATTTTAATGAACAGTGCAGGGTTATATTTCTTATCATCTCCAACCGAGGGGCAAGAGGGCCATAGGCCAAGCACAACCCTGTGACAAAAAACCATCTCCAACCAAGGGCCAAAGAGTTATAGTATGGAATGTGAATAATTGAAATAAAATGAGATAAGATAGTATGGAATGGTGAAAATATGTGAGAAATGGTGTAGGAAAAAATTAGAAATTAAAAAAAAAAAAAAAAAACCGCCAAATAAAAAGTGGGCTGGGCAAAAGAAAATCCTAAACCCTAAACCCTAAAGTCGGCTGGGCAAAAGGAAAAGAACAGAAAAAAAAAAAGAAAAAAAAAGTGGGCTGGTTGGAGATGGCTAGCCCGCTGGCCTGATTGGTTTGTTTTGACCCGGTGGGGCCCACAAGTTCTTTGGCCTAGCCCTTGGTTGGAAACGGTTTTCATGTCATTTCAGGCTATTTTCGGCCCTATAAGCCTCTGGTCGGATCAGTTGGAGATGGCCTAAGGAAACAAGATTATTACGTACATGCTAATACTTAATAGAATCAATTTGCTTATTCTAATCCAACATTTTATCTGCTCGAACTTTGTTTTTGATCCTACACATCTCAGCCACAGCATGAGCGATATGTCCGACCTTTTCCTAGGCACGTCTGCGGAGCATGCAACACCAATCCCTGATTTTCCAAATTTTAGTTATTTAAATTCCTAATTTTATTTAATTGATGATTGATATGAATTTTTGTTAGTTTAATTTAAATTAATTTATATAGTTTAATTTAGATTAATTTATATGGATATAGTTTAATATAATATAATTAGTTAGTTTCTATTGACAAATTATGTATGACATTAGTATCCTCTACTATCTAAAATGGTTTAGTTGTCTGAATTTTTTTTTTTACTTTTTGTCTTTTTTTAAATTACGTTATTCTCCTTATAATTTCTGACTTTGCTATCGACAATGTCTAAGATTTTTCAACGTCTCCCATTCATCTTTGAAACTATTGGAAGCTCCCATCAAACGAGGCAGAATTCCTTGATGGCAATTGTTGTTTCACCTCGATCAAATAAATTATTTATAAACTGACCCAAAACCTCCCGTACCGGTCAAGTTGGCAGAAGAGAATCCTTCAGTAGCTTTGAGAAGACTCTGGCAAAGACTAACTTTGGAAAATTTTCAGAATTACTCGAAGCAACCTTAGACTAAGAGAATACAACTGACAAAGAAAGCATCAATGGAATTCTTAGACTAAGTGAGTTGACTAGTCTAGAGATAAGATGGATATCAACATCTATCATAATCCTGACAACTTTCTTCGCCCCTCTTTCTCACGGCAGATTTTTGTGTATTAAAGGGGCATACCTTCGTAAGAAAAACATCTCTCTTTAAATAATCTGACATATTATGTGATCATGTAGGTTTTCAAACTAGAGTGGTAATAGTATGAACTCTTTCTTCAATATGTATTCATGCAATTAAGATACTTAAACAAGTAAAAGAAGATAAGTTAGATATCAAAATAGAGTAATTTTCTACGAGGTTTAATTTGTATCTAATTCCAACTTTGGTTAGTGGAAGAAAAATATGCCCAATAAGTGTCTCTTAGTGTTGAAAATGATGCAAGGAAAAACCAAGGTATCTCGAAAAGATAGGGATAGAACCTAAGAATCACTCAATCAGGATAACGGAGCTTGTTTGACATTGCTAATTGTAGATTCACTCAACCCGGTCAAGCCAAATGCTTATTTTTGAAAGAGAAAATCACTCTCTTCTTAGATAAATTTTAATTCACTAGTTCACTAATGGACAATGATTAGCTGCCAGAGAGAGGTCCACATTCACTTTCTAAATTTCTGACATATTAGTTGATTCTTCTTAACAATGTAATCATGTATAGAAGACTTCCACATTCTGTCTTCAAATGGATATGGTCGAAATGACACATGACCCAGGTGTGCAAGGCTTCTCTTCTTCAAATATTTTCAACTAAATCATCACAATAAAGAAACTTATCCCATATATAATTATGAATTTCAAAGTAAGGATTTTTTGCTCTCTATAGAAGTTGTGAATTTAAGTATGAATTTACCAACTGGTTCATAAACTCTAAAGTTTCCTTCACATACACAATCATAACTTGGTGCTCAACCCTACGTTCAATAATCTCATTGATATAGTGAATAACAATATCAACTTTCAAGAAATCATGCAAACTTGAGGAGTATAACTTGCTTACCTCTCTACCATCCTCCTCAACTTCATTTACAGAAGGATGATTGACTTCGTCGTTATCAACATGCTCATCGATTGGTGGTGAATTCCAATCGGTGAAACTAATTTCTTCGATAGTGTGCTCTTTAAATAGATTGTAAATCACAACCATGGTCTTCAACCGCAGCGAAAACATGCTTTGATGCCACTTGATGTAGGGAAAACCAATGTATCTTGAGGAGATAGGGGATAGAACCTGGGAATCACTTAACCAGGGGCAATGGTGCTTGTCAACGTTGTTAATCATGGAATCACTCAACATGAGCAAATCAAATGCTTGTTTTTTAAGGAGAAAATCACTCTCTTCTTAGATTAATTTTTAAATCACTAATTCAAAAACTTAAGCTTACATATGGAGCCCTTTGAATAGGGAGATACATTTCATTGATACAAGAGATAATTAAAACCAAGGAAAACCTCTTGTAGTTACAACGACCTAATTAAGATAGCCTTAATCACTTTCTATTTTATTTTATTTTATTTTTTTAACCAACGATATTATCTACGCTAAGGAAGTGGGGGATTGGACTAAGCCTAACAATGAGCTAGCAATAATGTGGTTCAAATTTTCCTTTGGTAAGATTCGAACTCAAGACTTCTCACTTACAAGTGAAAAGGAATTCCATTAGACCGTAGTACTAAGTAGCAACCTTAATCACATTCTTTGAAGAATGAGTCCCTCTTGATGATTTGTCCAGTTTTGATGAGTCACATGCCATATGTGCAATTTGTGATCCACTGTGTGCTCCACATAAGCCCCGACATGTCAAGACTTTAATTTGTTGGTGAGTGTTTATTTCACTGAAATTTACATGTTTACACCTGTGTCTGATATTTCCAAGGTATAAGAAACCAATGAGATACAAAATTGTCTAAACCTTGCAATGAGAATCTGATATGGGTTTGAGAGATCATAACATATAAACGTGAAAGAATTAGAAGCTGGTTTTCCCAATTCGAATTGCTTTTGAATTCAGGGCATTTTTCACTTCTATTTGGGCGTTTGAGTGCAAAGAATGAATCACGATTGAAAACCTAACTATTGTATGGAGAACATAATCTCATCTGTATCCTCTTTTAGAGTTCGATTGGCTGCACTATTCCCAGTTTACCTCTTTTCCTTTCTTAACTTTAGAGTTTGTCACCAAAATAATTTACTTTTAAGAACGCAAAAAATTGTAAAATACTATGAATCAACCACTGAATGTATATGAATGGTTGAAATTTAAAGGTTATTAGAAGGGAAGCCGAATCCGTTTGCGAGGATCCGTACCATTTTAAGAATTTTCATATGCATATGCATTTGAGTTTCCAATTTCTGCTACATAGTTCTGCTATTAGACGGAAAGTTCTCATAAAGGCGGTTAGAAATATTTCTGATTTTTCTTCATGTTTAATTCATTTTTTCTACCAAACTTGGAATCGAAACAAGAATGAGACGAGAATTATATTTTGGGTTGTTTATTCACACTCGACATAATGTTGAATACACCCATATATTGAATCCACTCTACAACTAATTTTTTAATTAAAATTTATCCTAATACATGGGCACTTTCATACCTCCCACACTCTACATGTGCAGCCCCACATCAAACTGTATTCCGTATCTGTGGTGGAGCCAAAGCTGCACACCGACTGTCAACAAGAACTCATAAACACCACACACAACACCAAAACACCCCCCCCGGCCACCCCCCCCCCCCCCCCCCCCCCCCTCTCTCTCTCTCGTAGCCCGCTGCACCCTCACTTTTTCCCTCTTACCTCCTTTGCCCTTCTCCACTTCCTTCCCTTTTTCAATTTTCCTTGAGCTTGACCACAATTTCTCAGAGCTTGTCTCAGATTTGGGCCCCATGCCACTTATCTAGAGTTTTTCTCATGTTTTTATTGCTTTTTGTCTTTTACTTTTCCCTCATCCCTCATCCTTAGCGGTGATATTCCATTCCCACCCCCATTATATGCTCAAATATGTAGGCTCCAATCAGAAATTGGATATCAGATCCACTTCCCTTCCCTAACCAGCATGCCAAATTCCCATCAAGGCCAAGTGTTATGTGGCCTTCTCTATAGTAAGGGTATTTTACATGCCCCTGTAAACACGAATTTCCTGCGACAAATGAGACAAGATCACGTGTACAAAATAATTGTCTGTATTAATGAATTTGTAGGGTTACAATCTCTTTACAACTTGATCCTCCGATTCGATCTCTAAAATGTGTAGATGTGTAGTGTTGTTGATACAAGGGTCACGATGACTGATCTTTTATGACCAAATGCCGCAAGGTTTTGGCTCTTGGCAATGCAGGAACCGGCACGTGTGGGGGTGCTTGGTGGTTCTTCACGGGGTTTGACGAAGAACATGAAGGATTTTTCAAGTCTTCTTGAGTGTTTGAGGATTTTCCCTTATCTTTGTCTTGGAGCCTCCTATTTATAGACTCTCCAAGCCTTGCCCACTGATGGGTTTGGCCTTGATTGTGGGCTTGATTAATTGACAAAGGAACAAAGACTCAATTTGTGGGCTAGTTCGTGATTTGTCTCCATCAATTAATATTTGATTTAATTTAATTAAAATCAAATAATTCCTTTTCACTAAGTGTTGACACTTGTCCTTCTTGATGACTCGTCTGATTTTGTTGAGTCACACGCCATGTGTACAATTTGTGCGACACGTGGTGCATGTCACGTATGCCCTAGCACGTCGAAACTTTAATGCATTGGTGAACATTTGTTTCACCGAAATTTTGATGTCTACAAATGCCCCCACTTTAAGGTACATCGTATACATGTGCTTGTCACGTGTAGAAGATGTGTTTTGAAGTCCCTCGTATAGTGAATGTATTTGACGACTATTCTTTGAAGTCGCTCAATGTAGATGTCGATTCAAAGGCCATCGAGGCTTGATCTTGAATTAGGCTGGAAATTTCTTCAAGTGTCAAGGCTTGGTTTTAAATTAGGCTGGAGGTTTCTTCAAGGGCTGCCGAGGCATGGTCTTGAATGAAACGGGACCACGAGGAGTTTCACATGCTGGTGATCTTCGACTTTTGTAGTGGATGAATCAGCACGCGTTTGTTGTGCTTGTTGATTTTCCATGAGCTTGATGAAGAACACGAGTTTTTGCTTTGGCTAGAGAGCTTTATGAAGTTTAATTTGATTCAAGGGTGGTGCACATTTTATCTTGAATCGGACCTGTGATTTCTTCAAGGGCCGTCGAGGCTTGATCTTGAACAAATTAGGACCACCAGTAGTTTCAAGTGGTTGTGATCTTAGGCTTTGTTGGGGATGAATCGGCATGTATTTGTTGTACTTGTTCATTTTTCACGAGCTCGATGAAGAACACGGGTGTTTGCTTTAGCCAGAGAGCTTTCTAATTTCCTCCAAAGGTCTGAATTTACTTCATTTCTTTGGAGCTAAATTTGATTTAAGGGTGGTGGACACTTGATCTTGAATTAATCTTGTGATTTCTTCAAAGTCCGTCGACGCTTGATCCTGAATGAAATGAGACCATGAGTGGTTTCACATGGTGTGTGGTCTTTGGCTTTGGTGGTGGATGAATCGGCACGTGTTTGTTATACTTGTTGATTCTCCGCGAGCTTGATGAAGAACACGATTGTTTGGGTGTTTGAGAGATTTTTGGATGTCGGGGCTTCGGCTTGCTTCCTTTTTGCTCTCCCAATGAGTGCCTAATATTTATAGGCAAAGAATCCGGCTTGATTTAAAAGACCCAATTGGAGCATTAGACTCCACATGCTGCTTTGTGCCACACACACACACACATATATATATATATATAAACATATACACATTGACTGAAGAATGACTTTGGAAAAAGCTTCAAAGCTGGAAAGGTAGATGCATAAGTACTGCCGGAAAGGAGTTACTTGTCAAAGTAGTGGCTCAAGCAATCCCGTTGTACTCCATAAATTGCTTCTTGTTGCCTATGTACTTTTGTGACGAACCCCACCAACTTATTGCATCTTTTTGGTGGAACGAAACTAAAAACTCGAGAAAAATTCACTGGATGGCCTGGGGTAGGCTTTGTTTTCCTAAGAAGGAAGGGGGACTTGTGTTTCAAAATTTGTATGCTTTCAATCTTGGCCTCCTTGCTAAACAGAGATGGAGAATCATTCTCAATCCTTCCTATCTTGTCGCACAAGTTCTCAAGGCTAAGTATTTTTCAAATTCGTCATTCTTGGAAGCATCTATCAGAACTAATGCTTTGGCTATGTGACGTAGTCTCTATGCAGGAAGGGAAGTTATCCGAAGGGGCTCACGTTGGCAAATTGGTGACCTAAGGAAACAAGATTATTACGTACATGCTAATACTTAACAGTATCGGTTTGCTTATTCTATTCCAACATTTTATCTGCTCAAACTTTGTTTTTGATCTGACACATCTCAGCCACAGCATGAGCGATATGTCCAACCTTTCCCCAGGCACGTCTGCGGAGCATGCAACACCAGTCCCTAATTTTCCAAATTTTAGTTATTTAAATTCCTAATTTTATTTAATTGATGATTGATATGAATTTTTGTTAGTTTAATTTAAATTAATTTCTATAGTTTAATTTAGATTAATTTATATGGTTAATTGATATAATTTAATATAATATAATTAGTTAGTTTTATTGACAAATTATGTACGACATTGGTTGACACACACTGACCCGGAATGTCCACTAGGACCCCGAATCGAGCTGTGCTGGCCGACATCTGGAAGGTGACGAAGCCATAAAGTGTGATAGTGTATAAAATGTGAATAAATTAAAACCTAAAAGTGCTTAAGTACATGAGTGCGTGATGAGGGGGTCTGGACACATTTCACGCGTGATACAGAGCATATGTATAGTACAGTAAGGTAAGATAATGATTATACCATTATAAGAAGACATCTGTATTGAAAAGTGCCACAAATCCTCGTCGATATGGAACTATGCTGCTAGAACTTTTCAAATGTGAGTGAGCGAAACAAAACTTTTCAAATCAATTTCAATTACCAAAGGTAGTAACCCCTCGCTGTAACACTTGTATAATTTCCTAGAAAATAACAGGCGTGACTATAACTCAAAACCATAACCAAAATAACAGTCTCACAACTATGTCGTGTCAAATATCTCAATAAGAATAAGAAACCCAGGTGAAATAAATCAATATGAAATGGTATGTCAGCTGGATCCACCTATTATGGCTTGTACGGCAGAACCAATAACTCATCAACATGCTAGCCGGAGTCACCTCACGTGACCTGTACGGCTGAATCAATAACTCATCAACATGCTAACCAATAGCTTAATAACATGCTAGCCAATAGCTCATCAACATGCTAGCCAATAACTCATCAACATGCTAGCCAATAACTCATCAACATGCTAGCCAATAGCTCCCCAATAGCTCATCAACATGCTAGCCAATAGCTCAATAACATGCTAGCCAAAAGCTCAATAACATGCTAGCCAATAGATCAATAGCATGCTAGCCAATAGCTTAATAAATATACCTGCACACGAGTCAAAACCACCTAAAGTGGTATGTACGACAGGATTGGGTGTAAATAAATACGCTCAAGTGTTACGATCACATCAAGACTGTGCGAATAATCACAGGTCACCTACGAGTTGGAACCACTTATTGTGGTCTATACGACAGCACTATACACCTACCTTGGATCCAAGGTGAGCGTAAGGTGCGGGAGGTGAACATCACGTGAAGGACTGTGCCCTGGCTACGGGCGGGAGCACTAACACCGGTGCGCAGGTTTATGAGCTCTAACTGCATCTAATATAACATGTACGACTCATGGGCAACTTGTACGACAAGGTCGGAGTTGCCTATTATTACAACATGTACGTCAATGTCAGAGTTTCCTAAAACATAAATGTAGTCATGCCATAACTCCATCATTTCAACTAATACCATAAACTCACTTGAACTTACCTATGTGTCTTGCATTCACCTTTGCACTTCAAAGCATTCACAATAATTATGTGCAGATAATAGACATATGGATATGCCATGATGTTATCTAATACTCAACCATAACATAGTGTTTCCAAATATATATATATACACAGCACGGCGTGAAATGCATAATCTATAACGCCCCACTTCCAAACTATTTATTTTCGGGAAAAATTATCGGTGATAAGCCCAACTAGACACTAGTTTGATTAACTATCATTACTTATGTTTCCTTACTTTAATTTCTTGATTCTTCATAAGGTTAAATCTCACATTTATGACCAACATTTAACCACCAAATCATAAGGTTAAATCTCACATTTTCCACCAATGTCCCTCACATTGCTTAATTCCCCAAACAAGGCTATTGTCTCAATTATTTTGTCTCATTTATTATATGGTTGCATCTAACATCTCGTTAGACTGCCAACGTATCCTAAATAAGGATCAAGCCATTCGTAGTTCACACTAGTAGTTCAAAGCATTCACAGTTATTATATGCAATATTAAATTTATAATGTTTGAAGAATTAATCATATATATACATATATGATAGAAAGGAAAATACCCGCTCACCTGTAGTCCATGTTATGGTTCTCTAGCACACACCTTGAGATGTCCCGAAGGATAGGCGCCTAGAATAATTATTGAATCACATCTCAGAACTCTTGTTAATAGAATACGTAATTCACATAAAATTCTAAAATAGTTTGAGGCTCATTGACCACAAGTCAACCATCGATCGAAGATGGACGGTAGGGTCTACAACCATGTATAACTTGATCCGGAAGATCCGCATATCAGATTTCCAACCTGCAACCATGTATAACATACTAAAATTTCATTACGATCCAACGGTCGGATCTCCGTCAATTGCCCAGACCAAGTGGCGGTTAACATTTATTTTACGAACTTACAAATCCAATTCGGAAAGATTTGTACCTCAGATTCTATATTGATAAGTTTCTAAGGTCATCAAATATTACATACTATAATGTATTAAGGTTTGGTAATGATCTAACTGTCGGATCGTCGATTCATATAATGACCTTTTAATGTATTGTAGAGAATTTAGGTTCCAATGATCAATCTACGTCCTATGATCCTCATAACTAAACTCAAGGAATCTAATTTGTCCTAAACATAGCATTGACGGCCTTCTGGCCACGCGCCGCCGCACGCACCGTCGTGAGTGGCGGTCGGCCGCCCCCACTCACCGGAAAATTCAACTATTTCTAAAAATTCTCAAAAATTATAGAAATAAAGATCCCAGTGAGTAGAGCAACTTTCATATCTGTGACCAAGGCCAATTTGGCCTAGAAACTCCTCAATTTTACACAAACCCGTCTGAAATCCCTAACTTGGGTGTCCTTAATTCGCCTCCAAACAAGCTCCAACACCCCAACCATTGCTTGGGCTTTGTTTCAGGCCCTGAGAGGATGCTATGGGTAGTGGTGATCAGAGGAATTTGTTTCAGATTTGCTCGATCGAAGGCAAGGAACTCCCGCACGCACCGGTGCAGGCTTCACGATTTCAAAGCCAATTTCATCAAATTTTGGGTTGCAAAAGGAAGAGGGAAGGACTAGATGATGTTTGGGAATGTTTGCTTGTTCCAATTCGTGGAAAATCCGATGAAAACCCATCGGAAATTATGGAGAAAATGGGTGGAAGGCATGGGTTGAAACGGGTCAAGGGAATCCGGCCGATTCCCTCCCTCTCATTCTCCTCTGATTCTTCTTCTCCCCTGATTCTTCTTCTCCTCTGATTCTTCTTCTCCCCCATTCCTCTTCTAAGCCACCCCTATGGCCCAATCATTTAGTACAAAATAATATAATATACTTAGAATAATTATTTCTTCAAAATACATTCGGTTTGTAACTCCGAAAAACTTTAACCGTAACTCCAAATTCACTTCTGCTTGCGCTTACGTGTTCGTATCATCGAGTACTTCAGGAATACACTAAAAGAATATTTAGTACATCTTACTACACATTAGTCAATGAAAGTCAACACCTTTACCTCTAGGGCATTTTCGTAAATTCACGCTTTTAAAATGAATAAAAACGTAAAATTAGGAACGGGTTGTTACATTAGTATCGTCTATAATCTAAAATGATTTAATTGTCTGGATTTTTTTTTTACTTTTTGTCCTTTTTAAATTTCGTCATTCTCCCTATAATTTATGACTTCGCCATTGACAGTGTCTAATATTTTTCAACGTCTCACACTCATCTGTGAAAATATTGGAAGTTCCCATCAAACGGGGCAGAATTCCTTGATGGCAATTGTTGTTTCACCTTGATCAAATAAATTGTTTATAAACTGATCCAAAACCTCCCGTACCAGTCAAGTTGGCAGAAGAGAATCCTTCAGTAGCTTTAAGAAGACTCTGGTAAAGACAACTTTGGAAAATTTTCAGAATCACTCGAAGCAACCTTAGACTAAGAGAGTACAACTGACTAAGAAAGCATCAATGGAATTCTTAGACTAAGTGAGTTGACTAGTCCAGAGATAAGATGGATATCAACATCTATCATAATCCTGACAACTTTCTTTGCCCCTCTTTCTGACGGCAGATTCTTGTGTATCAGCGGGGCATACCTTCGTATGAAAAACATTTGGCTTTAGATAGTCTGACATGTTATGTGATCATGTACGTTGTCAAACTAGAGTGGTAATAGTATGAACTCTTTCTTCAATAAGTGTTCCAAATTCATGCAATTAAGATACTTAAACAAGTAAAAGAACATAAGTTAGATATCAAAATAGAGTAATTTTCTATGAGGTTTAATTTGTATCTAATTCCAACTTTGGTTAGTGGAAGAAATATATGGCCAATAAGTGTCTCTTAGTGTTGGAAAATGATGCAAGGAAAAACCAAGGTATCTCGAAAAGATAGGGCTAGAACCTAGGAATCACTCAATCAGCATAATGGAGCTTGCTCGACATTGCTAATCGTAGATTCACTCAACCCGGTTAAACCAAATGCTTGTTTTTGAAAGAGAAAATCACTCTCTTCTTAGATAAATTTTAATTCACTAGTTTACTAATGAACAATGATTAGCTGCCAGAGAGGTCCACATTCACTTTCTAAATTTCTAACATATTAGTTGATTCTTCTTAACAATGTAATCGAGTATCATGTATAGAAGACTTCCACATTCTTTCTTCAAATGGCTATGGTCGAAATGACACATGCATGACCCAGGTGTGGAAGGCTTCTCTTCTTCAAATATTTTCAACTAAAATCATCACGATAAAGAAATTTATCCCATATATAATTATGAATTTCAAAGTACGGATTTTTTGCTCACTATAGAAGTTGTGACTTTAAGTATGAATTTACCACCTCGTTCATAAACTCTAAAGTTTCCTTCACATACACAATCTTGACTTGGTGCTCAACCCTACGTTCAAAAATCTCATTGATCTAGTGAATAACAATATCAACTTCTAAGAAATCATGCAGATTTGAGGAGTATAACTTGCTTACCTCTCTACCATCCTCATCAACTTCATTTACAGAAGGATGATCGACTTCGTCGTTATCAACATGCTCATCGATTGGTGGTGAATTCCAATCGGCGAAACTAATTTTATCGACAGCGTGCTCTTTAAATAGATTGTAAATGACAACCATGATCT
Organism: Pyrus communis; assembly: GCF_963583255.1. Taxonomy (NCBI): domain Eukaryota; kingdom Viridiplantae; phylum Streptophyta; class Magnoliopsida; order Rosales; family Rosaceae; genus Pyrus; species Pyrus communis. Next base: position 20,461,738 of record NC_084807.1, on the reverse strand, counting down.
TCAACCGCAGCGGAAAACCTGCTCTGATGCCACTTGATGTAGGGAAAACCAATGTATCTCGAGGAGACAGGGGATAGAACCTAAGAATCACTTAACCATGGGCAATGGTGCTTGTCAATGTTGTTAATTATGGAATCACTCAACACGACCAAATCAAATGTTTGTTTTTTAAGGAGAAAATCATTCTCTTCTAGATTAATTTTTAAATCACTAATTCAAAAACTTAAGCTTACATATGGAGCCCTTTGAATAGGGATATACATTTCATTGATACAAGAGATAATTAAAACCAAGGAAAACCTCTTGTAGTTACAATGACCTAATTAAGATAGCCTTAATCACTTTTTTTTTATTTTAACAAATGATATTATCTATACTAAGGGAGTGGGGGAATGGACTAAGCCTAACATTGGGCTAGTAATAATGTGATTCAAATTTTCCTTTGGTAAGAATCGAACCTAAGACCTATCACTTACAAGTGAAAAGGAATACCATTAGACCGTAGTATTAAGTAGCAACCTTAATCATATTCTTTGAAGAATGAGTCTCTCTTGATGATTTGTCCGGTTTTAATGAGTCACATGCCATATGTGCAATTTGTGATCCACTGTGTGCACCACATAAGCCCCAACATGTCAAAGCTTTAATTTGTTGGTGAGTGTTTATTTCACTGAAATTTACATGTTTACACCCGTGTTTGATATTTCCAAGGTATAAGAAACCAATGAGATACAAAATTGTCTAAACCTTGCAATGAGAATCTGATATGGGTTTGAGAGATCATAACATATAAACGTGCAAGAATTAGAAGCTGGTTTTCCAAATTCGAATTGCTTTTGAATTCAAGGCATTTTTCACTTCTATTTGGGCGTTTGAGTGCAAAGTGCAAACAAATAAAGAATGAATCACGGTCGAAAAATAACATTTCTTTGTCAACGTGTTTATAATTTATTGGTTAGGGTTTTATTCTACAATAGTGGATGAGAATGACTTCGAAAATTTGAAAAAAACAAAATAGTCTTAGGTCATACACATTGAAAGTGATTTGGAGAGTATTTAGAATTTTTAATTTACTTTTAAAATCTTATGGGGCCTAAATAGTCATTTTATATAAGGGCATATAAGTCATTTAATAATAAGTTTTAATGTGCGTTGTATTTGGCAATATGTAGGGTACTAATTAAAAAGAGTGCTACCACACCCATCTCATTGTCTTATTTCTCCACCTACATGATAATTTCACCCACCATAAAATTTACACAACTCACCATAAAAAAAAGAATGCTACTAGATCCACCCCATAAAATTTCTCCCACCATAAAATTTAAATGGATTTATAAATTCATGGATTTTTATAGAGTTTAATTGATTTGTAGAGTTTCCATGTAAAATTTCGGAGGTGTATTCAATTAGGATTTTGATAGAGTTTCAGGGAATTAATAATTTCAGGGGTATTCAATTAGGAATTTAAAAGACTTTATAAAAGTCTTGGTGTATTCAATTGAGATTCTTAAAGACTTCTTACAATTCCCTATAAATTTAGGTGTATTAAATTATAACTTTTTGAAAGTCTCCAAAAGTTTAGGTGTATTGAAAAAGGAATTGGATTTGAACTGATTTGTGATTTGGTGGATTTTGGAGGATTTCAAGGCGATATGTATAAATACCAAAGAGCTTGGCAAATCTCAATTCAACCCTAGAAACTTTGAGAGATTTTGAGTGTGCTGCTCTCTCCTCTAGAGAGCGTCTTCTCCGACGCCCTGTCTCTCTCTGCGATTTGGGTTTCCCGTCGTTTCAATCTCTTTGCGAAGGTACAATCTTTCTTCCTCCGCAACTTCTTCCCATTGTTTCGAATATTGTAAGCCCGTATGCAGCGACAGTCTTGTTGTTCTTCGTTTGCTTCGATTCTAGGGTCTCCTTGTTGTAATATTGCTTTCGTACTTGTTTGGGGTATAGGATGAGTTTTGTTTCTATTTGTTTGGGTTTTTTTTTTTAGCGATCTGTTTATTTTTAGGGTTTTATTTGGTTGGCATTGTTTTATATGTTCTGTGCGGGATAATGATTCGCAATTGTTGTTTGTCTATTATCTATCTAGGGGTTTCCCGTGTCATCACTTGTTCATCATTATTTCTGGTTACTGTGGTGAGTAATTACGCTGGGAATCCGATTGTTTAATATGTCTGTTGAGATGTATTGGATGGTTGTTTATTTGAAGTAGGGTTGGAAGTAGGGTTCCTAAGAGTTGGAAGCATCATGGAGTATCATGGAAGAATAGAATAATGAAAAGCTAGCTAATGCATGGATTCAAACTTTCGGCTAAAACTTAAGTGATGCTTTAGTGCATCTTAGTTTAATATCTACTTTAGGCATAATGCAAGCCTTGATGATGTTTAGTTAGGTAGAGTGGAGACCTCATCATCATTGTAAGGATTAATTAGTGGTTTAAGATTAGGTGGAGGTGTCATGGAGGGGTCTTAACTTTCCATTGTTTCCGTAGCTTTCCTCTTAGTTTTCTATAGGTTCCTCTATATATGTTTTGTTGTTCTTGTAACTAAAAATGATGAATGAATGAGATACAATTCATTCCTTGAAAATCAACATGGTATCAGAGCAGGAAAAATAACCTGCTTCTGCTTCATCCGAACGTGATCAATCCTCAAGATGGCTGAAGACAATCCTCTTAGGTCAGATGCTGAAAGTTCACCGGTTCTTTCTTCCGGAAATATGTCTGAGGTGGATGTCAATCCAAATCAAAGGTTAAGCTCAGTCTTGTTAAATGAGTTTAATTACTTACCTTGGTCGAAAGCAGTGAGCCTTGCTCTAGGTGGAAGGTCCAAGCTAGGGTTCATAAATGGAAGCATCGAAGTTCCTGATGCTTCCTCACCAACATATGAAAACTGGCTTTGCAAGGATCAGCTAGTTATGTCATGGCTCATAAATTCCATGGAGCGTAAACTAGCTGAAATATTCAGTTATTCTGAATCATCATTCGAGCTATGTGAGACAGTCAAGGAGATGTATGGCAGTCAAAACAATGCTGCACGTGTGTTTCAACTAAAGAAGGACATTTCCAACCTGCAACAAGAAGGAAAGCCATTTGTTCAACTTCTTGGCAGCATGAAGAGCATGTGGAATGAGTTGGAAATGTATCGGCCTCATACAACTGAAGCGTCCGTACTACTGAAAAGGGCAGAAGAAGACAAGATATTCCAACTCTTGTCAAGCCTCGATTCAGGATACGAAGACCTACGAAGCCACATACTCATGAACCCCGAACTACCTTCCTTCACCAGTGTATGTGCAACAATCCAACGTGAAGAAGTACGAAGGAAAGTCATGAACATTGGCACAAAGACCAATGTAACTGAAGCAACCAACGAAAGAAAATACAAAGTGAAGAATCCACACTTGAAGTTGCAACTATACTGGCCATGTTAAGGAGACATGCTGGATTTTACATCCAGAATTAAAGCCAGAGTTCATGAAGGATAACAAGGGCTCACAAAGACTGAACCGTGCACCACACAGAGCCAACAATGCATCTACCTCAACCTCACATGGGTCTGACGCACTCAAGAGCTTCACAGCAAATCCGGCTGCACTCATAAATGAGTTTGCAGCATATCTTCAAAGCAAGAAAGAAGAGGTTAAGAGTGATCAAACGGTCGTTTTTGAAGATGGAAACTCAACAGCTTTGCTAGGCAAGTTCGCTGGTTTTCTGCCAGACACACAACACATGTCCTGAGATGACATGCAAGGTATCATGACTGCTTTCAAAACTGCTCTTAATGTAAATATGATGCATGATTTTTGGATTGTTGATTCGGGTGCCACAGATCATATGACCAATCATGTTTCTAAGTTTCAAAAGTTTGAAAAATTTTCGCAACCTTCTCAAGTCTCAACTGCCAATGGTGAGAGTTCCAAGGTTTTAGGCAAGGGAAATATCCACTTAATGTCGGACAAAATTGAGTCAGTAGCCTTATATGTTCCTTCTTTTCCATTTCAACTTCTATCTGTGGGAAAAATCACCAATACCTTGAATTGTTTAGCCATCTTCTCTCCTCACAATGTCATTTTTCAGGATTGTCTCACCAAGAAGACGATTGGTGAAGGGTTTTATCTAGATGGTCTCTATTACATATCAAAGAGCAGTCCCAGGGGATTTCAAGCCAAGTCCAATCCATCCCAAGATAGTCAATTGTGGCATCAACGTCTAGCTCATCCTTCTCAACCTGTTTTGTCATCTTTGTTTCCAAATTTAGGGAATGATTTAATTTCGTGTGAAACCTGTCATTTGTCTAAGGACACTAGATTGCCTTTTAACCCATCCTTATCTAGGACTAGTAAAGTTTTTCGAACTAGTTCACTCAGATGTATGGGGACCAACGTTTGAATCTTTTGATGGTTATAAGTATTATGTGATCTTTGTTGATGATTTCTCTAGAGCCACTTGGTTGTACCTTTTAAAGTCTAAGAGTGAAGTGATGGAAGTATTTAAGGATTTTCACAACCTTGTTAAGAACCATTTTTCTTCTCAAATTCAAAATTTAAGATCTGACAATGGCACCGAATACACGTCCCATCTCATGTCACAATATTTGAGCAATCATGGTATCATGCATCAAACAAGCTGTGTTGGCACACCCCAACAAAATGGTGTAGCCGAAAGGAAAAATCGTGACATACTGGAAAAAACAAGAGCATTAATGTTACACATGAATGTACCAAAGAGATTTTGGTCCCAAGGAGCCATGGCGGCTGTGTACATCATCAATAGACTTCCTAGCCGAGTCTTGGGGTTTAAATCTCCCCTTGAAGTCATGAAAGGAAGAAAAATCGACCTCTCACATCTTAGAACCTTTGGTTGTGTCTGTTTTGTTCATGTTCAGTCACACCATCGAGATAAATTGGACCCTAGAGCTCTCAAATGCATTTTTCTTGGTTATTCATCAACACAAAAAGGATATAAGTGCTATGATCCCCAACTGAGAAAAATCATTGTATCCAAAGATGTTCGATTCCATGAAGCTAACCCTTTTTTCAGCAAGTCACTTGAAGCCACAGGTCAGGGGGAGTGTATCTTTGATCTGCTTCCTCTACCAAGAATCAGCACTCCAGATGTTTTAAACGAAAGAGGTTCTAACCATGACAACAATGATGAATCTCCTACACCACTCACTGAAGTCAACAATGAAGGCACTCATCCTGATGGTTCTGTGGATGATGATAACAGCGGCAACCAAGAAAATCTTCAAAGTGTGGCTGATAATTTGAACGAGGATGAGACAACTCTCCCAGTACCTCGACGCAACCCTCGGCGTGATAGACAACCTCCCACAAGACTTCAAGATTTTGTCACATATAAACCGAGGTATCCAATCTCCAATTGCGTGTCGTATCAAAATGTGACTCCATCTCATGCTGCTTTTCTTAATACCATTTCAAGTCACAGTGAGCCTCAAAACTTTCATGAGGCTAATAACCAAGTTGTGTGGAAAGAAGCAATGCGAGATGAACTCAAAGCACTGGACCAACATAACACCTGGAGCATCACCAAACTTCCAAAAGGAAAAAGGGCAGTGGGCTGCAAATGGATCTATAAGATCAAGTTTAATTCTGATGGTTCAATTGAAAGACATAAAGCCAGGCTGGTGGCTCGAGGATTCACTCAAACATTTGAGGTAGATTACAAAGAAACATTTGCTCCTGTTGCAAAAATGAACTCAGTTAGGGTCCTATTGTCTGTTGCCGTCAATAAGGGTTGGTCCATGTACCAAATGGACGTAAAGAACGCCTTTCTACATGGTGATCTTGAAGAAGAGGTCTATATGAGATTGCCACCAGGACACCCTCAAAGCCAGGAGCCTGATTTGGTGTGTAAGTTGCATAAGTCGATTTATGGATTGAAGCAATCGCCTCGTGCTTGGTATGCAAAACTAAGTTCAATTTTTCATAGTGTTGGTTTCAAAAGGAGTAATGCAGATTCATCATTATTTGTTCGCACGGGAGCTGCGAGCAAATTAGTTGTGTTGATATACGTGGATGACTTAATAATTACAGGTGATAATGCTGCAGAGATCTCCACACTCAAAAAGTCACTTCAACAAAGATTTGCGATTAAAGATCTTGGGGTGCTGAAGTATTTTCTTGGAATCGAAATGGCATCTTCTCACAAGGGACTATTTCTTAATCAACGAAAATACGTCATGGACCTACTCAAGGATGCTAATATGAGCGATGCTAAGCCTGCACTTACTCCTCTCGATAGCAAGCTCAAACTTGACTTGGGAGGCACACCACTCTCGGATATCAGCTCCTATCAGAGGCTTGTCGGTAAGCTGATTTACCTAACGATCACCAGACCTGACATCTCATATTCAGTGAGTATAGCCAGTCAATTCATGCATTCCCCCACCATCGAGCATTTGAACCTTGTAAAAAGGATCTTACGTTACTTAAAAGGGTCCGTTGGTCGTGGCATCCTCATGACGAAGAATGACAACACTCAAATCATGGGGTACTGCGATGCAGATTGGGCAGGAAATGCCATCGATCGCAAGTCCACCACTGGTTACTGTACCTTTGTCGATGGAAATTTGGTCACATGGAAGAGCAAAAAAACAAACTGTCATCGCAAGATCAAGTGCCGAAGCTGAATATCGTGCAATGGCCTCAACCGCGTGTGAGCTGATATGGCTTAAAGGACTTCTATGTGACTTAGGTGTGTTCACGACTCAACCAATGACCTTATTTTGTGACAACCAGGCTGCTATGCACATAGCATCAAATCCAGTCTTTCACGAGAGGACAAAGCACATTGAAGTCGACTGTCACTATGTTCGTGAACAAGTACAGTCGCAGGTGATTCAGACACATTATGTAAAAAGCTCCGATCAGCTGGCCGATATATTCACCAAACCTCTGGCCTCTCATCAGTTTCAAAGACTCCTCTCCAAGCTTGGATCCATCAACCTTCTGGATCCAGCTTGAGGGGGAGTATTGGATGGTTGTTTATTTGAAGTAGGGTTGGAAGTAGGGTTCCTAAGAGTTGGAAGCATCATGGAGTATCATGGAAGAATAGAATAATGGAAAGCTAGCTAATGCATGGATTCAAACTTTCGGCTAAAACTTAAGTGATGCTTTAGTGCATCTTAGTTTAATATCTACTTTAGGCATAATGCAAGCCTTGATGATGTTTAGTTAGGTAGAGTGGAGACCTCATCATCATTGTAAGGATTAATTAGTGGTTTAAGATTAGGTGGAGGTGTCATGGAGGGGTCTTAACTCTCCATTGTTTCCGTAGCTTTCCTCTTAGTTTTCTATAGGTTCCTCTATATATGTTTTGTTGTTCTTGTAACTAAAAATGATGAATGAATGAGATACAATTCATTCCTTGAAAATCAACAAGATGATTTCTTTACTCTAATATGAAACAATCTTTCAATCTTTCTTTATAGTCATTTATGCTTTTTAATAATATGTCAATCTATTAGTAATTATTGTAACTAGGGTTTGGAATTCTCAAGTTTGTATAGATGTTACATGTATAGATATTCCTGATCAGCCTGTACTTGGGCTTGTATTTATTGGCATTCTTTATGGTATCATAAATATTCTTCTGAACTATCGTCCTAATATTCAGAACTCACCTTGATATGTAAATGTGTGATTGGAATGATTTTTGAGCTTCTTTAGACTTGTAATCCCTATTATCATGTTATGATTTTATTGTCATGTCTCATTGTTTTATTATAATGCATCATCTAACAAGATTATAAATGGGAGATTCACAATTTTTAAGTCTGCACCTCCATTTCCAATTAAAACACAAGGAGAGTTCGTGTTAGCTTGTGTAGGGTTGCACAACTTTCTTCGCAAGGAGTGTCGTTCTGATGAATTCCTAATCGAACTTGAAGATGATGAATCTGAAGATGAAAAAAATGATGGTGAATTAGGTAATCAAACTCAAGAGCCACAATGACAGATTGCTAATGCATGGAGAGCTGGCATAGCTACAAATATGTGGACAGATGCTATGAGTGATAGCATTCAAAGATGAGAAATAGAGAATTAATTGTTTTTATGGATTGGAGTATGCAATTTATATTTGAAAAACTTTGATAGCTAGTTTATTTTGTAAGCCTTAACTTTCAAGATTTTGGATGCCAATGTTTAATTTCACTTTGATAGCTAGTTAAAAACTTTGCATGTGAACTTGGTATTGCGATTTGGTATTAGTAGGATGAAAACTGATTTTGGCTTGTAAAGAGGAGGAAATTGTTGATCAAATACTCTGAAATTCTCTAACCCCATGTAAAGAATTCTCTCACAATTCAAGTGAATTCTCTGGAAGTTATAATTAATTCACTCAAAATCTCTGGGAATTCTTTTTTTTTTTTTTTTTTTCTCTCAAACTCTCTCAAATTCTATAGATTTAAATTCCCTAAAACTCTTTCAAAATCCTAATTGAATACACCCCCCTTTGATTCAATTCTCTTGAAATCTCATGGAGAGAGGTAAAATTTGTGGATGTTTAAATTGATGAAGAACACAAGTTTTTGATTTGGCTAGAGAGCTTTTTGAAGTTTAATTTGATTCAAGGGTGGTGCACATTTGATCTTGAATTGGACCTGTGATTTCTTCAAGGGCCGTCGAGGCTTGATCTTGAACAAATTGGGACCATGAGTAGTTTCAAGTGGCTATGATCTTCAGCTTTATTGGGGATGAATTGGCACGTATTTGTTGTACTTGTTCATTTTTCACGAGCTTGATGAAGAACACGGGTGTTTACTTTAGCCAGAGAGCTTTCTGGTTTCCTCCAAAGGTCTGAATTTACTTCATTTCTTTGGAGCTAAATTTGATTTAAGGGTGGTGGACACTTGATCTTGAATTAGACTTGTGATTTCTTCAAGGGTCGTCGACGCTTGATCCTAAATGAAATGAGACCATGAGTGGTTTCACATGGTGGGTGGTCTTTGGCTTTGGTGGTGGATGAATCGGCACGTGTTTGTTATACTTGTTGATTCTCCGCGAGCTTGATGAAGAACACGATTGTTTGGGTGTTTGAGAGATTTTTGGATGTCCAGGCTTCAGCTTGCTTCCTTTTTGCTCTCCCAATGAGTACCTAATATTTATAGGCAAAGAATGCGGCTTGATTTAAAAGACCCAATTAGAGTATTAGACTCCACATGCTGCTTTGTGCCACACACACACACACACACACACACACACACACACACATATATATATATATATAAACATATACACACCAACTGAAGAACGACTTTGGAAAAAGCTTCAAAGCTGGAAAGGTAGATGCATAAGTGTTGTCGGAAATGAGTTGCTTGTCAAAGTAGTGGCTCAAGCAATCCCGCTGTACTCTATGAATTGCTTCTTGTTGCATATGTACTTTTATGACGAACCCCACCAACTTATTGCGTCTTTTTGGTGGAACGAAACTGAAAATTCGAGAGAAATTCACTGGATGGCCTAAGATAGGCTTTGTTTTCCTAAGAATGAGGGGGGGACTTGGGTTTCAAAATTCGTATGCTTTCAGTCTTGGCCTCCTTGCTAAACAAAGATGGAGAATCATTCTCAATCCTTCAGCTCTTGTCGCACAAGTTCTCAAGGCTAAGTATTTTCCAAATTCGTCATTCTTGGAAACATCTATAAGAACTAATGCTTCGGCCATGTGGCGTAGTCTCTGTGCAGCAAGGGAAGTTATCCGAAGAGGCTCACGTTGGCAAATTGGTGATTGAAGTTTAGTTCATATTTGGTACGACCGATGGATACCACTCCCTTCTCGGTTCTAACTTTTTTAGAACAAACTCGAGACGTGCAACCTCAATTTGGTCAGTGAACTCATCACTGCTGAGAAACGGTGGAATCTTGAGGGCCTTCAACCATTTGTTTCTTATGGGGAGCTAGAGGCAATAAGATCTATTCCTTTGAGCTATCGTAGAATTGAAGACAAACTAATCTGGCACTACGACAAACGTGGGCTATTCTCAGTAAAGAATGCCTACCATTTAGCTCATAGGTGGACTCTTCTTGTGAAGTTCACTTCGTCCTCTTCTAATGGGGATCCACATTTCGAATCTTTCTAGGACAAGCTCTGGACTACAAATGTACCTCCCAAGGTGAAAATGACGGCCTGACGTATTCTTTCTAATATCATTCCCACAGGGCTTAATCTTCGTAATAAGCATGTTCCCATGCACCTAATGTGCACCTTTTGTGGGGTGGAACCTGAGTCCGATTGGCATATAATGATTGAGTGCCAATTTGCGAAAGGTATTTGGCGAGCCTACCGTTGCGCCTACAACCTCTGGTTGTCTTTGGGGGTTATCTCAAAGAGTGGGCTCTTACTATGGCGAAACACCTCAAAATGAGTGATTTCGATTGTTTGTTGATGACACTCTGGGCAATTTGGACAACAAGAAACCTTAAATTCTCGGGGGATGATCCTAACCTTTCTCCATTTGCTGTTGTGGAAAGGGCAATGGATTGGTGGTAGCACTTCATGCGTGTTAATGCTAATCCTGCTACGACGGGTCACTGTTCAGGTGTTCCAAGATGGTCTCGGCCTCCCCCGGGACGTCTTAAGGTAAATGTGGATGGTGCCTGGAACAAGGAGCTGAAGATCGAAAAAGTGGGAATTGTTATTAGTAGGGCTGGAAAAAAATCCCAAACCAAACCAAAAAAATCCCAATCCCAAACCAAAATTCCTGAAATTTTCGGTACGGGATTCGGTTTTGCATCTCCATATTTTAGGTATTCCAATACCAAACCGAAATTAAATATTATATATATATATATATTATTTTTTAATTATAAGAGAATTATTTCAACTGTTCATTGTAATTAATTTAGTGTTTTGAAATCTAATTTCTGTTTTCCTTTTGAAATTTAATTTAGGGTTTGGAATTAATTTTGTAGCATCTTTTTTTTGTTGGTAGATTATGCTTTGAAGTTTCAAATGGTTTTAAGTTTTAACTGCTAACGATATTGTTAGTTCAGTCAAAATGTTTTAGATGATCAGCTTTCCTGATTCCATTATAGCCTGCTATGTAGAATAATATAACCTTGTTTAAACCTTGACACTGAAAGAGAAACAGAATCATATTTAAGAACTCTCGCATATCATTCACTTAACTCAGCTATATATAGCTGGCTGCAAGTTCAGCTAAAGACCCATGAATTAACTAATTGCTAATCACATAATTAACTGTTAGTTAGCTAATTGACAAATAAGATGCTTACTCATCAAGATGACTAAAGTAATTGACATAGCATCTTGTCACTGAGACATGACATTAAAAAGTCTGTAGGTTTGCTAGCCCCTAACTGTTTAAGTTTTTATGATTCAATTTCAAATACTGATGCTTTTGGTTCAAACCAATTTGATGACATGAATATTTAGTCTACGATCATGTACATTTAAATGCAAATTAATCCTTTTTCCTGGTTCCACTCCTTAACTAATGCCAAATACTAGAGCTCCACTATTTACTAATAAGTGAGAAGAATAATTGAATAAATGTGTTGTGGTACACTTGATTAAGCTGCGGTTTGGGCAAGGAGAGTAGAAGAGAGTAGTTTTGTAATGTTTTAGGAAATTGGACACTTTGCTTTTGGTTTTTTAATTAGTTGAGTTTTTCAACTACTCCTTGACACTTGGTTGATCATGCCTCATTATGTACTTTTGTTCTCCCAATCTTTTCATACTGCAGAGAGGAAGAAACTTCTAGATTACTGATCATATTAGTCTACTATGATGCTGTGTTGTTAAAGAGTGATTCTTTACTAATTATTTTCTTGAATTATTATTCTTCAAGTTGTTTTTCTTGAACCTGCTGATGCTCGAGCAGCGTTTAAAGGTTTAGCATACAAATGCTACAAGTAAGTGTTGAAAAATCTTGTATGTAGGTTCCAGCTTTCATGTTTGTATTATCTAATTTATCTTTGTAGGGGTGAGGCTACTTATATTCTCCTAGTTTAGAAACGAGCTAGTTTTTATTTGCTTCCTAGTTCCAATACATGATACTTCTATGTTGAATGCTCAAATTTTTGAACCATTTATTTTATTTATTGATTGGAATTTGGATATATGCTGAACTATGGTTGTGATATATTAATGTGCATTGTTATTTTATTTGTTAGGATGGACGGATCCAGTAGTCAATCTAGTACACATATGGTCTCGATATTGGGAAAACGAAAACAAACCCAACCTAGTGGTACCCTTCAACTAGGCACTCCCTCACCTCTAGATTATTTGCATAATGATTATTATGAAGATTGTTGGGATGATGATTCGGATATGGAGGAGGATATTGCATTAGAACAAATATAAGAAGAAGGGGAAGAGGGGGAAGAGTGGGAAGAAGAAGTAGTGAGACAATGGGAGGGTCTTCCTCGGAAAAAAGGGCAATAGGAGAAAGGGTCCAAGTCCGGCGTGGAATGATGCTAAGAGGGTAACAATCATCGATAATCATGGGAAGAAATCATTCATAGCCGAATGCAAGCATTGCAAACTCTTAGTACCGGCACACCCTAGAACTCATGGGACGGCGGGAATTCTTAAGCATTTGAGGAAATGCCCGGGTTCTAGTTTTTTTGAGAATGTGGATCTGAACCAACCTACATTGACACAAGCGATGATGAGAGGTCTGGTTATCACTCACATTTTCAATCAAAAAAGACTTGATAAGAGATGTGTGAGGTGGATTATAATAGCGAAGTTGCCTTTTAGGGTGGTTGATCAAGAGGACTTTCTAGATTTTATTCATGACTTGAATCCAAAGTACAAACTTCCTAATAGACATAAGGTAGCGGTGTGGTTTTGGAGTTATATGTTGAAGAGAAGGCAAAATTAAAAAGTGTGATTGAGGGGTTGAGAGTGAGTATTACAATCAACACTTAGACCTCAATTCAAATGATAAATTACATGGTCATCACGGCCCATTTTTTGGACACTAATTAGGGGTTGCATAAGAGGATCTTAAACTTTGTCCAAGTTACTTGTCACAAGGGTGATGATATTAGAAGATGTATAGAGGTTTACTTGAATGATTGGGGGCATAGACAAGGTGTTTAGCATTACTGTTGACAATGCTAGTGCAAATGACACCGTCATTGCATACATGAAAAGAAGACTCAAGTCAAATGGTACTCTTTTACTTGAAGGGGCTCACTTGCACATGAGGTGCGCTTGTCACATCCTCAATTTGATAGTTAAGGATGGAATGACGGAGCTTAGTTGTGAGATTGATGCCATAAGAAATTGTGTGAAGTTTATACACTCATCCCCGGCAAGGTTGGAGTATTTTAGGGAATATTGTGTCTTGTTGAGATTTGATAGGATGTCAAGTATCCTTTTTGATGTTGTCACAAGGTAGAATGCCACGTATGAAATGCTTAATAGTGTTTTGAAGTTTAAAGAAGTGTTCTCTAAGATGGCCTTTGAGTGTGGCTCTTTCATTGCTTACTTTAAATAGAAGGTCTCGAAAGAGGTTGATGGGGTGATAAGAAAGGCCAAATGGGTAGGTCATCCAGAGATGGATGATTGGGAAAGGTCAATGAGTTTTGCTCACTTTCTTAAAAAGTTTTATGATGCCACCTTGACATTGAGTGCAACCCTTACTCCAACGTCACACTTAATACTTAGCACAGTGATTGCCTTGCAAGTGGAGATACAAGAACAAATTTTAAACGCCTCTAATGCCATTTTGCAAAGTGTGGCTACCTCAATGAAGCTCAAGTTTGACAAATATTGGGGTCACATTGAAAAGGTGAATCCTATTCTCTTTATAGCCCAAACACTCGACCCAAGGTACAAATTTGATATTGTTGAGACAAATCTAGAAGAGCTCAGTTATGGATGGGACAAAATAAGGGAGGAAAAAGTAAGGGTTAAAGGCTATGTAACCGAGTTGTATAATGCATATAAGGAGGGAATGGTCCTTAGCAGTAGTAGTAGTACTAGTAGTAGTGTTATCTCAAATGTGGAGCAAAGATCAAGTGTGATACTAGATGATGTGGGGGGTGTGATCATAGATATTGATGTTGCTTCAAGGATGACAAAGAAGATCCAACGAAAGAGAGCGGAGGCACAACAAAATGAGATAGCCAATGAAATGGATATGCACTTCAATGATCCACATCAAAGCCTAACATATGAGGGTTTCAATCTTTTGGATTGGTGGAAAGGAAATTATGCTTAATATCCAACTCTTAGTAAAGTTGCAAAGGATGTATTGGCCCTTCCTAGTAGCACCGTTACTAGTGAGAATGCCCTTAGTCTTGGTGGAAAATTTGTTGATCCTTTTAGAACTTCCTTAACACCTAAAACGGTTGAGGCTTTAATGTGTACTAGTGATTGGCTTAGAGGAAAGGAATTTTGTTTCTACAAGGAGCCTACACTTGACGAATTCCATTTCTACAAGGAGCTTGAACGCTTAAAAAGAATTAAGTAAACAATTTAATTTCCTCTTTTATTTTCTTAGTATTTATTATCTATTAGTCTATAATTCAATGTAAAGGATTTGTGGTTTATTGTTTTAGGCACGGCTAATTTGGGAGGTGAGGAGAATACAACACTAGAAAATGAAATGCCACCTCCACCTCCTCGACCACCTCAAGTTCAAGTTCAACAACGTCAAAATCAATCACTACCTCCACGACCACCCATTGTAAGGGGAATGGCTTAACCATCAACATCAAGGGGAAGAGTACAAGTACCAACAAGAAGGGAGCAACCACAAACATCAACCAGATCAAGGGGCCAAAGAGGCCAACAATCTTCATAAACTTTAAGCTTTGCTTTTTTGCTTTTGGTTTGTAATTTAATTATTGAAACTTTGGCTCGTAACAAATTCCATGGTAAGCTGCAATGAAAAGAAAAAAGGCACGGACCATAGAAACAGGGAAACCTGAACCTGAAAAACTTGTCAAGAATGTAAGATCATGACTTTTTTCATTCTGTAAACTGACACAAAAAATAAAAATAAAAATAAAGCTACAAAGGGAAAAGAAAACAAAACCCAAGACAGAACCATGACATTCGATCTTTCACAGTTTCACTACTCTTGATTTGTGGTTATCACAGAACCTGCCTATATGTCAATTTTTCAATATAAAAGGTTGAATTTTAGCCCAAAAGCATAATATGTCAAATTTTAGACCAAAAGCCCAAAACCATTTCAGGATTCCCGATTTGTCCCGAAATCCCAAAACTATTTCAGGATTCCGAAAATTGGGATTCCCAAAAATTTTGGTTTGGGAATTAGGACAAGGGTCTCAGTATGGGATTCCATACCGAACCACCCCTAGTTATTAGGGACTCGAATGGAATATGTGTGGTTGCGGCAAGCAGGAGATATGAAGATGTGCAACCAAAAGATGTGACTCTCCTCTAAACATCGAGGGTGTCGATGAAGTCTCTGTGCAGTGGTTGCTGGTTGGTGATCCACAATAAGCTCCCGCACTTAAGTCTGCGTTCGAAGGTAATGACAATGAATGCTCTCGTGAACCTTTTGAAATGAACGAACCTTGCTTTCTGTTATGAGGTGTCCTCATGTGTGCCATAGCAGCATGCTTTGGTGTGCCTAACGAGGTTAGGCTGATAACGGGCTCACGACTCTGACGTTCCCTTTGCTTCCTCAGCAACACCAACTTTGAAGTGGCATGTTGAAGAGCAGTGACCACCTTTGCCTTGCTCCTTGTTGTGATGCTAATGGATTCTCCGCTTGCAATAGAAATGCTCAGGCTCTTGGTTACGAGAACAGCTTGTCCCTTCTTTGATGCCATTGAGTTTGGAATGTGCTTGGATGTCTTGACTTCTAAACGGAGAAAAAGATGAGAGGTAGAGATGGTCTCACCCGGAGTGCCAAATTTGTCAACATGAATTTCCTGCGACAAATGAGACAAGAACACGCGTACAAAATAATTATATGTATTAATGAATTTGTAAGGTTACAATCACTTTACAACTTGATCTTCTGATTCGATCTCCAAAATGTGTAGATGTGTAGTGTTATTGATCTAGGGGTCATGATAACTTGATCTTGGATGAACGAATGCAGCAAGGTTTTACTCTTGGCAATGGAAGAATTGGCACATGTAGGGGTGCTTGGTGGTTCTTCACGGGATTTGACGAAGAACACGAAGGATTTTCCAAGTCTTCCTGAGTGTTTGAGTGTTTATGGGGTTTGAGTGCTTTAGAGCTTCAAAATTTCAATGCTTCAACATCTGGGCTTGAAATGATTTCTGGACCTTTTTCTTTGCCTTGGAGCTTCCTATTGATAGACTCTCAAAGCCTTGCTCACTGATGAATTTAGGCTTGATTGTGGGCTTGATTAATTGACGAAAAAACCAAGACTCGATTTGTGGGCCAGTCCGTGATTTGTCTCAATCAATTAATATTTGATTTAATTTAATTAAAATCAAATAATTCTTGTACACCAAGTGTTGACACGAGTCTTTCTTGATGACTCGTCCAATTTTGTTGAGTCACACGCCATGTGCACAATTTATACGATACGTGGCCCATGCCACGTATGCCCTGGCACGTCGAAACTTTAATGCATTGGTTAACATTAGGAAAGGAGATCAGGGAGGGAAAAGAGGGAAGTGAGACGCACCAAACCCATGCCCTTCATCCCTGGGCCCCGTTCGACTCGAGGAGAACCCAGACCTCTCCGAGCCAATTTTGGCGATATTTGCCATTATTTTCGGCAAATCATGACTCCCCATCACCTGCAAACATTATCACACCCCTCCTCTTTAGTTGATCACCCAGAAATTCGAAGCAAATGAGGCATTTTCATGGTATAATTGCGACAACGGAGCCGTGGGACTCTTGGTGGCAATCTGCCAATTCTAAATGAAATACACTCAATCTTCATCACCGAAAAACTCCTTTAGAGGTTAGGAACAAAGCCCAAACAGTTTTGGGGGCAGCGGAGCACTGGTGGTTGTCGAATCGAAGCACACCCACACCTAGGGTTCCGACCGTTCGAGGGAAAATTTAGGCTTTTCCCGGCCGAATTGGACTTTGGTCCAGGTATGAAAATTTCTCCTCTCATTTAGATCTACTTGCCTGTAAAATTTGGTAATTTTTAGAAAAATTTTCAGGCGAGTCGGGGCAGCCCACTGCCACCACCCACGACGGCGCATGGCCAGAGGGCCGACGATGCTATTTTAAGCTAAATTAGATATCTTGATTTTATATTTGATATTCATACGACGTAGTTTGGTCGTTTGAACCTAAATTCACTACGATACATTACTTGGTCAAAATATGAATCGACGATCCGACCGTTGGATCATCACCAAACTTTAGTACATTATAGTACGTAATATTTGGGGACCTTAGGAACTTACAGATCGGAATCTAACATACAGATATTCCCAAATTGGATTTGCAAGATAGTAAATTAAAACATCGACCGCCACTCGAATGTTTTGATTGGCGGAGATCCGACCGTTGGATCGAAATGAAATTTTAGTATGTTGTTCTAGAAGTGTAATGTGAACTACAAATGGCCTAATCCCTTAGTAGGGTACGTAGGAAGTCTAATGAGAAGGTTAGATGCAGCCATAATAAAATACCTAAGATTGATCTTTTAGTAAAATTTGCTAAGAAAATGAATTTGGGGCCTATCTTAGTAATTAGCTTTCAAATTAGAAATCTCGGGTCGTTACAAATTGGTATCAGAGCAAATGATCCTGCTCCATATTATGCAACCTTCTTGAGTTCTCGTTGGTGTGAATTGTGATATGCATTGTGGTTGCAATATTTCATAATTTTTGTGATTAAAGTGACATCCGTGTGATACATATGTGAGATACATATATGATGCGCATTGTGATTTGGTGCAATTTCCATGGAGATAATGGAATTTCGTTAGTGGAAATTATGTTTTGCATTGTGGTAGCAATATTTCATAATTTCTATGAGTATGTGAGTTACGTATATGTATTGTGGATTGCTCACACGTGTGGTTGTGAGTACGGGTTCCTGTGAGTTGTGAATGCAGATTCTATGGATGATTTGGATAATGTGAGAGTGAAAGGGACTGTGAGGTTTCCCTGGGTTTCGATTCCCTAAAACTTTAGAGGGTGTTATATAGTCGAACTACTCCTAAGGGATAGTCTATGTGGTATGGCCGTTGGAAATGGACACTCCTAGATTAAGAGTTACTAGAAGTGAGGGGCACCCCGCGCTGCCTTGGGTTTCGATCCCCTAAACCTCTAGAGGCCTACATGACCAGACTAGTACCATATCCCGTGAGGAGGGTACATGGTTCTGGGGTGTAGGATTAAATAGACACTCTCATTACCCTACTTCGTGCTATTGTGGTCAGATTGAAATGAGGGTAATTGGCCACGGAACCGATCATCACGTTGGATTATGTTGGCACCCGAGTTCTGAGAGGGAATCGAGGTAACGGCTGTGTATAGCCAATAATGGTAAGTGATTTTACGAGTGATTATGATTTCAAATTCCAATGATATGGTGGGAATTTCTTATATTTGATTTACCAATTTGAGTGATTTGGCTTGAAATGGGGAAATGCACTTAGCCACTGATGATTATGGCTTGGTATTGTGATAATTATTTGGCCGATGAAGGCTATGGTTTGAATTTATGATATTTGTTTGTCAAGAATGAAAATGGCAAAATTTTCTGATGTTGATATCCCTAGTGCTTATAACTACAAATTTTTAGGCAAGACCTAGGTAACGGCTGTGTATAGCCAGTGATCGTAAGTGTTTTTGCCAATGAGTATGGTCAAATATGTTAGTATTTATTTAGCCAATGGTAGTTATGGTTTGGTATCTTGATATTTGTTTGCCATTGATGAATTATGGCGTGAAATTCTGATATTTTGTTAGGCCACGATAGTCATGGCTTGAAATTTGACATTTGATTTGGCCAATGTTGCTTATGACCAAAATCACTGATATTGGTGTTGCCAAAAGTAATGGTAAGTGGTATTACCAATAATTATGATTGAAAATTTCAATTCGTGTGACTGGAATTTCTGATATTTATTTTGCCAATGTGTGTGGCTAGAAGTTCTAGTATTTTTCCTTACCAAAGAATGTGGTTGGAAAACTGAGAAAATGTGTGAGAATCATAATGATTTCTTCGTTGAGTTATTTATTTTTAACTTGAATAAAATCATAGATAGAGGTTATGATTTTATTCACTATAAATGGAATGGTGGGATTAATTCTAAATTCCTTTACGTTCTTTGATGGTTGAAATCTCGAGGACGAGATTTATTTTAATGGGGTCGAATGTAATACCCTTTTTATATGTTTTTGGTGGAAAAAAATAAATAAATAAAGAAAACTGCCTGATGGCATAAAAGAAAAGGGAAGAAGGGGAACCAATTAAGAAGAAAAAAAAGGGGAATCGGGGGAATCCAATCAGGAAGGGAGATCAGGGAGGGAAAGGAGGGAAGTAAGGCGCACCACACTCGTGCCCTTCATCCTTGTGACCCGTTCGACCCGAGGAGAATCCGGACCTCCCCGAGTCAATTTTGGCTATATTCGCCATTATTTTCGGCGAATCATGACTCCCCATCACCTGCAAACATCATCATGTCCTTCGTCCTTAGTTGATCATCCAAAAATTCGAAGCAAACGAGGCTTTTTCATGGTGTACGGTGGCGACAGTGCCGTGGGACTCTTGGTGGCAATCCGCCAATTCCGAATGAAATACACTCGATGTTCATCACCAAAACACTCCTTTAGAGCTCAGGAATAGAGCCCAAATAGGTTTGGGGGCAGCGGAGCACCGGTGGTGGTCGAATCGAAGCACGCCCACACCTAGGGTTCCGGCCGTTCATGGGAAAATTCAGGCGTTTCTTGGCCAAATTGGACTTTGGCCTAGGGGCGCATGGCGAGAGGGCCAACAATGCTATTTTAAGCTAAATTAGATGTCTTGATTTCAGATTTGATATTCGTACAACGTAGTTTGGTCATTTGAACCTAAATTCACTACGATACACTACTTGGTCAAAATATGAATCGACGATCCGACCTTTGGATCGTCACCAAACTTTAGTACATTATAGTATGTAATATTTGGGGACCTTAGGAACTTATAGATCAGAATCTGACGTATGGATATTCCCGAATTGGATTTGTAAGATAGTAAATTAAAACGCCAACCGCCACTCGAATGTTGTGATTGGCGGAGATCCGACCGTGGGATTGAAATGAAATTTTAGTATGTTGTTCTAGAAGTGTAATGTAAATTACAAATGGCTTGATCCCTTAATAGGATGCGTAGGCAATCTAACAAGAAGGTTAGATGCGGCCATAATAAAATACCTGAGATTGATCTTTTAGTAAAATTTGCTAAGAAAATGAATTTGGGGCCTATCTTAGTAATTAGCTTCCGAATTAGAAATATCAGATCGTTACAGTACATGAAGAGGACTTGGATCTAGTGTCTACTTTCTCGGTTTTGAGTTTGCTTTCCTCTGAGGATGTGATCGCCTAAGCTGCTTCAAGTTAGGTTTTTTTTTTGTTGTTTGTTTTTACTACCTTCGAGCCTAAGCTTGTGAAGGACTCCCATTGTATCTTGGGTTGTTACTCCTGTTTTGCTTGGGCCTTTTACATTATCTATTGTTGTTTTGTTGGCTCTTTTTGGGCCTTGTTCTAGTTTTTAATCGAAGTAATCTTGTTTGACCAAAAAAACAATTGTTACGAGTCCTGACTTCCTATAGGTTACACATGGGTATTAAAACTATTATGGTTTCTTGAAAGGGTGGTGCTATCCACACACCTTTTTTTAACTTATAAATCTCATACACCTTTCTCAATTTGCATCCGGCTAATTGAATGAATTGAAGATGGCGAATGGACAGAGATTAACAAGGAGTGTGTGTAGGAAGTAAAAATGAGCGTGTGGATAACATCACCCTCTTAAAAAAAACCTAGATATTCAGTAACACTAGTTATCCCTTTTGTCTCTTTCCTATTTCCAACTCTCTCGATTCATGATTTTCTCTATTCTAAATAAGGAAAGATGTCTGCCACATGCCTTTGATGCCTAAGGAGTAGAGATAAAAAAAAAGAACTTGAGAGAGTTATGAGTAGTAAGTGGCGATTACCTTTTCTTCTCTTTGACCTGGCATTTTATAGAGACTAAACCCTAGCAACTGGGAATAGGGGGCTGCAGAGTATACTAGACAGTCTTTGATGATGCAGGCTAGTCCCTGCAATCTTAAAGGTCCCTGTTGGTAATAGCGTAGTCGTGTCGGACACCTAAGGGGAGACTTCGGAGAGTCAGTGTCCTGCCACCAATGGGCTAAGTATGACCCAATGGCAAAACCTAAAGTAAAATATATCTTTTCTCACCATTCTCATAGTGTATAAGACAAATGTATGCATTTTGATTAGGGTCGTATTTTATAGTTGCAATTCTACCATTTATGTCTTTTTTATTTTGTTGAAAATCGATTTGACGATAATTATGGGTGGGTCGGAGATCCCATAATATATGTATTGATGGCCCAGAGAGCCCATGACTTGTACTATGGATAGCTTTGAGAGTCCATGGTTTGTTAGTGGCATAAAGGTTCACTACCCTAGGGCAAACTATGTTTTATTCCCTTGAGGTGATTTGTGGTCTACTCACGGCGTCAAGGGTAAGACAATCATATTGAGCATACTGTCCAGTGTCCTTATCCTATTGGATGTGGTTAATTTATGTCTCTACAATAATAACTTTGTACTTGATAAAAGTTCGGATCATTAGGGTTAACTATCCAAAAAAAAAAAAAAAATACTTTCAACAAAAAAACAAAACATACTTTCACAGTGTATATGAATTGCTAGCTAGAATGCACTTTCACATAGTGAATATTTAGTGCTAGTATGAGTCTGCATATAATCGTAATGTGATGTAAAGAAAGGCCTCTATGTGCATTGCATAGACATATGCTTTCACACAGATATCAAATGGACTCTGGAATATTACTAAGCAAAACTAATGAAAATGGCTTGAAATCTTTGAGTTTTAACGATAAGGACAAAATAAAAGGTATAGTGAATAGTATCATATTGACTTTTTAGTGTAAAAATATGGTTTTTCGTTAAAATGAACAGTACCAAAAGCTTTTCATTAAAGTTCCCATATTACTAACCATGTAGACATCATTGTTAAAAATAGACAAAAGTTAGAGAGATAACCTTTCTAAGGACAGGAGCGAAGTAGGTGCAAAATATCACACTATGACTTTAGTAGCTATAACACAAAAAAGGATGGCAGATAAAGAGAGGAAGGGATACTGATATTATTTCTCTTGCTTTCTTTCGTAGTGCATTTGATAACAGACGGAGTGCTCTATTTATAGAGCGACTCTCGTAACTACAACCATCAAAATATAATGATGACACTTTTGAAAGTATTAAACACTATTACTCACTATTACTAAGTCTTTGGGCATTCTTTTGAGTGGGCATTCACCCACTAATTCTGTAACACTCCCCCTTGGATGCCCACATATCAACATCAGTTGCCTCGTTAAAACCTTGCTCGAAAAAACCCAGTGGGAAAAAACCATAGCAAAGGAAAAAGAGTACAACTTTACCTAGATTGTTGATATAGTGTTAAGTATGCTTATGTTGCCTCGTTAAAACCTTGTTAGGAAAAACCCTGTGGGAAAAATCCTAGTCGAAGGAAAATGAGTACAACAAGCATGTATCATGGATGTTTCCCCTGATATTTATCTTCCCCTGATTCTGCATTCTTCAAATTTAGTTGATTGGTAAGTCGACGTAATCCAATAGTCTGCACTAACTTCTAAAACGTGCACTTTGGTAGAGACTTGGTGAACAGGTCTGCCAAATTTTCATTGGAACGAATTTGTCTGACTTCAATAACTTTAGCCTTCTAAAGCTCATGTGCATTGAAAAACTTTGGCGATATATGTTTAGTCTTATTGCCCTTAATAAATCCTTCCTTTATTTGGACAACACAAGCTGCATTATCTTCATGGATGACAGTTAGATTGTCTGTCTTCAAAGGTAAACCACATGAATTCCAGATATGATGGATTATTGATTTTAACCAGGAACATTCACGACTTACTTCATGTAAAGCAAGTATTTCTGAGTGATTTGAAGATGTAACAACTAATGTTTACTTTGTTGAGTGCCATGAGATTGATGTATCTCCATTAGTGAACACCTATCCAGTTTGTGAGCAGGCTTTATCCGGATCAGAGAGGAAACCAGCATCTGCATATCCAGCAAGGATCTGGTCATTTATGGATTTTCTTGAGTAAAAGAGACCCATGTATGTTGTCCCACGAAGGTATCGCAAAACATCTTTGACTCCTTTCCAATGACGCATTGTTGGAGCAGAGTTATAGCTTCCTAACAAGTTAACTGAAAAAGCTATATCTGGTCTAGTACATTGCACTAAGTAGAATAAAGCACCTACTGCACTCAGATATGGTACTTCTGGACCAATGACCATTTCATCATCTTCTTTTGGTTGGAATGGATCTTTCTTAATGTCCAAATAATGAATGACCATTGGCGTACTGAGTGGATAAGCATTGTCCATGCCAAATCGCTTCAGGATTTTTTCAATGTAAGCTGATTGGTGGACCAAAATTCCATTAGCACAATGCTCGATCTGCAGGCCGAGACAATATTTTGTTTTCCCAAGATCTTTCATTTCAAATTCGCTTTTCAAATATTCAGCAGCTTTATTGAGCTCTTCAGGAGTTCCAACAAGGTTTATATCATCAACATATACTGCCATTATAGCAAATCCAATATTTGATTTCTTAATGAACACACAAGGGCAAATGACATTGTTGATATATCATTCTTTGATCAAATATTCACTGAGATGATTATACCACATTCATCCAGATTGTTTCAGCCCATACAAATCGTCTTAATTTGATCAAGAGTATACCTCGTGGTTTGTTAGTTGTTTCAGGCAACTTAAGTCCTTCTGGGACCTTCATGTATATGTCAGTATCTAATTCTCCATATAGATACGCAGTGATGACATCCATAAGTTGCATGACAAGCTTTTCTGAAACCACTAAACTTATTAAGTAACGGAACATAATTGCGTCCATTTCAGGAGAATATGTATCCTCATATCAATTCCAGGTCTTTGTGAAAAGCCTTGTGCAACGAGTCGTGCTTTGTATCTTGCAATCTCATTTTTCTCATTGCGTTTTCTTGTGAATACCCATTTGTAACCCATGGGATTTACATCAGGCGAAGTTTGGACTACTGGTCCAAAAACACTTCGCCTTTCCAAGGAATTTAATTCTGCTTGGATTGCATCTTTCCACTTTGGCCAACTTATCTCTGTTTGCATTCATCAACAGAGTAGGGCTCAATATCATCACTTAATATGATTTCAGTGGCTACTGTGAATACGAACATATCATCGATGATTATTTCATTCTGATCCCACAATTCATTTGTACATGCATAATTTATGGAGATTTCTTTGCTTTCATGTACTGCTGTCTCTTCAGGGACATGTGTCTCATCAAGGACATTTTCTTTTTCTGGAAGTACAGAATCATGAATTGCAGATTTTTCATTCATTTTCTTTTCTTGAATGATTTCATTTGAATTCAGATGTGCCCTTGTCTTTCTCTTTCGAGGGTCTGAATCTTTTGAACCTGGGCGTCTACCACGCTTCAAGCGTGCACCAGATGAATCATTCGCTGCCATTTTATTTTGTCCAACAGGGACATCAATTCTTGCAATTGCATTTGCAGTTAGTATATGTGATTTTTAACACTTTCATAACATCATTAAATGCATCTGGCATTTGATTGGCAATACTTTAAAGATGAATGATCATTTTCACTTCATTTTCACATTAAGTGCTATGTAGATCGAAATGAGACAAGGTGGGTACAACCCATATCAGCTCTTGTCGTTCTTCTGGAATGGTCTTTTTTTCCCCTAACGACGGGAAGAATGTCTCATCAAAGTGACAATCAGCAAAACGAGCTGTAAACATATCACCTGTCGGGGGTTCCAAATTTCTAATGATAGATGGTGAATCAAAACCCATATAAATTCCCAATCTACGCTGAGGTCTCATTTTAGTGCGTTGCAGCGGTGCAATAGGCACATAAACAGCATAACCAAAAACTCGTAAATGTGAAATGTTGATGTCCAAACACGAGTTGTACTGAGGAGTATTGGTGGTTGGCGATAGGTCTTAATCAAACTAATGATGCAACATGTAAGATGACATGTCCCCATGTAGAAACTAACAATTTTGTTTTCATGAGCAGAGTGCGAGCTATTAACTGATGCCGTTTGATCAATGCTTTTGCTAAACCATTTTGAGTATAGACATGAGGAACAGAGTGTTCAACATCAATGCCCAATGTCATGCAATAATCATCAAAGGTTTGAGACGTAAATTCACCAGTGTTATCAAGTCGAATTGACTTAATGGGATAATCTGGGAACTGTGCTCGCAACTTGATTATCTGAGCAAAAAGTTTCACAAAAGCTATATTCCGAGTAGATAAGAGACAAACATGTGATTATCGGGTAGATGCATCAACCAAAACCATAAAATATCAAAATGGTCCACAAGATGGTTGAATAGGTTCACAAAGATCCCCTTCAATTCTTTGCAAAAATGATGGGGATTCAGCATCAACCTTTAGTTGTGATGGTCTAATTACCAACTTCCCTTGAAAACAAGTCTTGCAAGGGTTATCATTTGAGATAGCAATGTCTCTGCTCAATAATGGATGTCCGTTAGAGTTGGTAATGATCTTACGTATCATGATGGATCCTAGATGACCCAAATGGTCATGCCAAAGCATGTAATCTTTTGAATCAATGAACTTTTGGTTCATGACAGCATATGATTTAATTGTCTTTATATATGTATAATAGAATCTACTTGACAAACCACGCAACTTCTCTAATATACGTTTCTGGGTATCATTCGAGGTAATGCATAGATACTCCACATTTTCTGCACTTTTCAATTCAATGGGGTATACATTTAAACGTATGTCTTTGAAACTCAATAAATTTCGAGTAGATCGAGTAGCATACAATGCATTTTGTATGGACAATATTGTTCCATTTAGTAACACAATCTGGGCTTTCCCTGAGCCTTCAATTACATCTGATAGACCTGATATTGTTGTTACCTTTACTCTTGTAAGCATCAAGCTTGAGAAATACTTTCGATCACGAAGTATTGTATGTGTGGTTGTGATGTCTTCAAGATAAATATCTCCGCCATTTCTCATATTTTGAGAATAACCATAGCTTTTATCCATGCTTTCTAAGTAAAGGGGATCACGATTAAAAACAACTTAGAAATTTAAATGCTTATTTTATTGAAATGCGAGTTTTTAAACTACAAGTTCAGAATAATAAAAGTACATCAAATATAAATGATTCAGTCGGACTGATACACTTCATTCCCTCTTTCCATAATGAAGTCCGAGACATCTAGGTGGGTTGTGTTCAACTGTCCTGATAAGTCACACACCGGATCAGGTATATCCATTGGTCTAGCCTGGTCGAGGAAATTAGTCTCAACACCCTTCTCCTTGAAGGAGGCTTGATATAGATTCACCAGATGTTTTGGGGTACGACAGGTACGTGCCCAGTGCCCATCACCACCACACCTATGGCAGGCTCCATCAGAGTTTCTAGGAGCATTGTTCATACGAGCTTTGCCTTTGTGGCGATTTCCATTTTTGAAGCTCAGGCCTGAATTTTGCCGTGGAATCTGGTTGTGAAACTGACCACCATGATTCTTGTCTTTCCTGTTCCACCGGCCTCACTTATGGCCACGTCCTCGTTTATGATTATCGCCACCAGAAGATGTGGCATTCACTTCGAGGGAAGTAGTATTCACTTTTAAGAATGGTGCAGATCCAGCAGGTCAGGACTGATGATTTTTCATCAGGAGCTCATTATTTTGTTCAGCTACTAAAGCACATATATCAGCTGGTTGTATTCAGTGAAGCCTCGCGCTCTATACTGCTGCTGTAGGAGCACGTTAGAGGCATGAAATGTGCTGAAAGTCTTTTCCAACATATCTTCCTTAGTAATGGTATCCCCACAGAGCTTCATCTGAGAGGTAATTCTGAACAACGCATAATTGTACTCAGCCACTGACTTGAAATCCTGGATCCTTAAATGAGTCCATTCATAGCGAGCCCTTAGAAGAATCACCATTGTCTGGTGATTGTATATGTTTCTCAATGCCTTCTAGAGAGCTAACGGATCTTCAACCGTTAAGTACTCGCTCTTTAGTCCCTCATCAAGATGGCGACAAATAAAGATCATGGCCTTCGCCCGATCTCGAGAGGATGAGCTGTTTTCTTCCCTAATGGTATCTCCAAGATTCCTTGCTTCCAGATGGATCTTGGTATCCAGTACCCAGGTAAGTTAATTCTTCCCAGTAATGTCTAAGGCAGTAAAATCAAGCTTTGCCAAGTTCGCCATTTTCTTTTCTTTCTAAAAGAAAAATGAGATGCGTAAGAACTTGCAATAATATGTATTCCTGGAGGAATATAGTGTTAGAACTTTTAGTTCTTACAAATTTTTCATTTTGATCTTCCGGCCAAAAATGATAAGCACTCGAAACTTCAGGCTCGAGATTTTCATGATTAATGAGAAGGGCGATTGTACCGCACCATTCTCATCGAAACAAGTATAGGATGAGCGATTATTCCGCACCACTTGAACAGCAGAAAAATTTTAATATGCAGAGCATGATATAATCGATTTAAATATGTAGAACAAGGTGGACGATTATACCGCATCACCTAAAATTGTAGTCAACTCAAGATGGGCGATTGTATCGTACCATCTTTGATCGCAATGAAAATTAAATTTGCAGTTCAAGATGGGCGATTATACCGCACCATCTTTGATTACAGTAAAATTAACATAAATAAACACTGGGTTAGAAATCAGGAACTACACCAAACAAGAAATCAAAGATATAAGTAACTGTTAAATTTAGAATGAGAAGCAGGCATGGTGCTAGCAGTTCATAGCGAGGGTGTATCACGCAGATGAAGCGGAAGAAGAAGAAAAACAGGAAAAACCTTAAAGGAAGCATTTTTTTTTGCTTTCGGTGAAGGGAGATGTGAACTATTTAAGGTTAGAGAGTCGTGCTGATAACGTATTATAAATAGACAAAAGTTAGAAATATAACCTTTCTAATGACAGGAGCGAAATAGGTGCAAAATATCACACTAAGACTTTAGCAGCTATAACACAAAAAAGGATGGCATATAAAGAGAGGGAGGGATACTGATATTATTTCTCTTACTTTCTTTTGCAGTGCATTTGATAACAGACGAAGTGCTCTATTTATAGAGCGACTCTCGTAACTACAACCATCAAAATATAATGATGATACTTTTGAAAGTACCAAACACTATTGCTCACAATTACTAAGTCTTTGGGCATTCTTTTGAGTGGGGCATTCACCCACTAATTCTATAACAATCATATAAATATATAATATAGGTATATTACCATTCTCAGCATGCGTTTGGCTATATGACGCGCCTAAATACACATCAGCTACATTCTTTTTTGAGTTAAATAACAAAATAATTGGCGTGTCAAGTTGCCCAGCTAGCAATAACCATTAGCTTTATATTTGGGTTATATCTTTTTTCTAAGATGTGACATATTGTTCTTCAAAACAATGCAATAGCAATGAACAATACTTTGTCATCCAAATAATGCAATATTGCATTCTTTACATGGAAGTATTAGATACTACTTTGAAGAAATGATAGTGTGCCATCATATCAACCACTAGTAGTTTTCGAGAAGATGTTCATTGATGCAGTATTGTTTCTTCCAGATGAATTTGCAATGAATTATTCAAAAAAAAAAAGAAGAAAAAACTAGATGGCAAGAAGAATGGTCAAAATGCTTTGCTTCTTATATGTAAGGAGGGAAGTACTTCCTTCAACGATACTGTGACATAATTTTATTGTACAATTTGAACCGTCATTCTCTTTATTATCATTTGTAGAAAAGTTCTTTCAATTTAGAGTACTTTAGCCATCTATATGAGATGAACAAATTGACGATTATGTTAATAAGTAACTTTTCATGATAAAACGTCAATTTGTTTGATTCCTATGGATTACTGAACGGACTTCAAACTAAATGAATTTTGTCATCGATGATTTTTAGATGATAATAAAGAAAATAAACAATTTCTATTATGATATTTGAATTGTAAAATAATGTCAAGAAGTAAAACAGTGTTCAAAAAGAATACTCTTAATTAGTTACAATGAAGTAACATAAAAATAAATAAATAAAAAAAAATTGAAATATATTTTATCTGAGGTCACATATAGTAATTGATTCTTTGCTTAACTTATTAAAAAAAGTTGCAGTAAAAAGACGTCTGAAAGGATGAAAATATTATAAAGAATTGCATGTTGATTGCATCAATCTGTTGAAATGATGCCAAGAATTTTAACCATTTATATCCTCATATGTAGGAGGGAAGCAGCTGGTTGGTTCACCTATAAGTATATATAAGCATATAACGAGTCTAATAACTTACAGCATTATGCTTTGAATCGCAGTATACTTATATATTGTTAAGATGAATTGCTGGGCAAAATGGAAGCTTGTTATTGTCATGCTGGTCATTAACCTTGCATTAGCTATTGTAAATGTTCTTCTTAAGAAGGCTCTTGATGGAGGATTAAACGGTTTGGTAATTGCTACTTATCGACAGTCGGTTTCTGCTGTTTTCTTGACACCCATTGCCTTCTTTTGGGAAAGGTAAAACCTACATATACTTGAGTTATTACTTATGTTTAATGCTACATGTATCATATTAGCGATCTTCCACGTAGAGAACATTGACTATCGAGTCAGCCTTATCTCTATAAAAAATATGATCAGTAAATATGGTATATGTAGTTTTATTTGCGCCACTAGTATACTAAGCGTATAGTTAGTTTTCTTGCAGCAAAAGCAGACCAGAGCTTACAACTCGAATCTTATGCCTCCTTTTCATCAGTGCTCTTATTGGGTTAGTAATGGTATTTACGATTGATACGGTTTCTCAGATTTTATATTTGTATGTTGTTTCATTTGAGGTTGTTATCTTTTGTGAAATTTTGTGCTAAATACTTGTGTCTTTCAGGGCAACTTTCACACAATACTTATTTCTTCTTGGACTTCAATACACCTCTGCTACATATTCCTGTGCATTCATCAACATGGTGCCTGTCTACACTTTCCTATTGGCTCTACCATTTGGGTAAAGTACAAAGAATAAGTTTTTAAGTCTGATTAATTATCTGAAATGGGTATTGGAATGTATAATTTGGAATCCTGATTTCCTCTATGTTTACTAATACAGACGTAATAAAAAAGTACGTGATAAAATATACTCATTCCCTCTATCTCATGTGCCCGACTTCCCCCATTCACAATTTCTCGCATTCTAAGTAGGTAAACATGTTGTTAATGGAATTATAACTTCAATTTTTCGGACTTGATTTTGCAGTCTAGAGAAAGTGAACATAAAGAGAAAGGATGGGATAACTAAAATCCTGGGTGCCTTCATATGTATTGGTGGAGCTGTATCCTTGATCTTATACAAAGGAATGCCACTAACCAACCAACATTCAGAATCCACACATCAAATGCAAAACCATGGCGATACAATGGCTTCATCATCAACTAAAATGACTAAGAGGTGGGCTGGTTCAGCATTTTTGGCATCAGGCTGCCTCTTGTGGTCTTCGTGGTTTCTCATCCAAGCAAAGATTGGCAAGAGCTACCCTTTTCAGTACTCTAGCACTGCGATATTGTCCTTCTTCGGCGCCATTCAATCCGCCATCTTGTGCTTCATAACCCAGAGGCACATCGTCATGTCAATGTGGATTCTCAAGGGGAAGTTGGAGATCTTGAGTGTTGTATATGCTGTGAGTATTTTCTTTGACATCTCTTCAATATTCACTGCTCAAATCTTTCCTAGCTAATGTAAGCTTGAGCGTTAGGCTATAATGGTTGCCTAAAACGGCATCTCCCTCCGAGACAACTCAAGCAGATTTTAGGGTTTAGTATTTTCATGCATGTTGGTGCTCATTCTCTACCAAATTAAGTTTTTAGGGTTTATTGGTTGTCTAACATGGTGTCATGGCCGCACCTATATGTTTCTTTCTCGCCTACTAGTCCGTCTCTCCACGTACAAGATGAACATGCACGCGAGGAGGGAGTAACCTTGATATACAATATTGTTATAGGTCAATATTTCCATACAACATAAGCTTTTAGGTCTAGTGGTTGTTTAACAGCCAGTGGATGTGATCGATCGATAATTTCGATTTCATTTAGTAATCCATACAAATGCTACAGTCTAGAATATTATTTCAAGAACTAATTAGGGTTTCATGTGTGTTGACATTTCAGGGAGCAGTAGGATCAGGGTTATGCTATGTAGGGATGTCAAGGTGTGTGAAACAAAAGGGTGCACTCTTCACAGCAGCATTTACCCCCGCCACCCAGATATTTGTGGCCATGTTGGACTTCTCTTTCTTGCATGAACAAATTTACCTCGGAAGGTAATTCACTCAATTATGTTTAATTTTGAATGTTTACATATATCATTAATTTTAATTATCTTCGTATTAACCCATTGCTAATTAATTTTTGGCCTTATTTAATTTACCAGCGTGGTGGGATCTGTTACTGTCATAATTGGCATGTACATTTTACTGTGGGGTAAAAGCAACGATCAAAAGGAAATGGTGATCAAGCAGACACAAGCAATTGATCAAGATCCAGAATCTGGTCCAACGCCACGAGGCATGCCCCTTGATGTAAATAGATAACCCTTCTGAAATGTTTAGATTTTTAACTTTTTTTCCGCACTGGTCAGATCAAATGTTGTAAGCATGGCTAATCAATTGAAATAAGAAGCAGAACTTTGCAACCTCTAAACTCTTTCTTTCTGGCTTTACCATTTTGGCAACCCATAACTTGGGTTGTTATGTGAAGTAGATGCATCAAATAGACAATTACAAGGGGAACTTGTACCACCTTGCCAATTTTGTTTTTACCTTTATGATACGCACATAGAGCAAATGCATGATGATGTTTGGAATCGATGCTTGTTAATGCTCAAAATTGAGAGGTTAACTTAAAGGGCTATGTCCACTGTCGTCTGTATATATATTTGTGTGAGGTTACAAATGCTACATGAAACGGCTTTTTTCATCCAGCTTACTGTTCATTATATAGACAAAAGTCACCATCGTAAGGAAGGTCAAGCGTGTGGCCTCAAAGAAGAGGTGATGTGGCCTCTTCCTATACACCCAATAAATATTTAGACAAACAAATATCTAGTCTTAGTCAACGGGTCTTCATTCAATAGTAATCTATCTGTAAAGTGCTCTAGAGAGGCAGTCTAGTGGTCTCAATAAAGCACCTTAGTATGGTGGCCACAAGAGAGCACCCTAGTCTGGTAGTCTCAGTAGAGCACCCTAATTTGATGGTCTTAGTAGAGCACCCTTATCTGACGTTCTTAGTATAGAACACCATGGTTTAGTGATCTCAGTGGTGCACTCTTGTCTAGTGGTCTTAGTTGAGCACATATCACTAGAGAGTAGGCCATTAGAGATTTGATCACTTGCCAAAGGGTCTCCTCCATCCAACAATGATTTAGTCCCCAATTAAAGAGTCTTCTCTCACAATAATGACATGCCAAAAGTAGGACGAAGTTATTCTGGAGACCCACGTTAAGAATACTGTATTACCAAATTAACAGGTAGAAAAAAAAATTGTGAAAGCAATGTAACAATTGAAATCATGATGAACGAATTTGGAGATAGGAACACAAGAATCATCACCCTGCAATTCGTCAAAGAAGAGAGATAAAGAGGACGATTTGATGAGAAATAATTTTCTATTTTTTGGTGAAGTTGAGAAGTAATTTTGATTTCATGATCTAAGAGAGGAAATTGTTTAGAAAATGGAAAGAAAAAAAAAAAGGAGGGATGAAACAGACTGAAGCAACATAGACCATATTAGTTATGTGGGCCAGTAGGTTGAATCTTACAATGGGTTACCTATAATAATTTGGTTCGAATTTATCTTTGACGAGAATACATCAGATTATGCCAAACCAGCCCTTAGTCATTGGATCTATTTGAATAATAACACAAAATTGGACTTAATTTTAATGTGGCTTTACAAAAATGAGCTTACATCAGATTATGCGTAAGATTTAATTGGTGTTTGTCACGTGATCCCTATTCACATTTTGTCTAAAGTAAATACGATTTTTTGCCGCACTAAAACTCAATCTTGCAAACCTAATTCTCCTTCGTCTTGTCTAATGACGTATCTGTTGCTATAAAGTTATGTTTTTGCCATTTTAAGTGGTTCACATGTTAATCACATGACAAATATGAACGAAAAAATAGATGAAATTTTAAATAGGCCATGCAAAAAATTGGATATTTATGAAAATTTAGGCGTATAAATTGGCTAAAATAAAAATATAAGGTGCAATACTATTGTCTAGTAATATTCTTTTTCACTTGTAAATTAGAAATCTTAGATTCAATATTCATCAAAGGCAAATTTGAATCACATTATGACTAGCTGCTAGGAGGCCACGCGTCGGCATCATATTAATAGTATATGTTGTATAAATAGGCAGCCGAGGGATTAAAAGGAGTTGTTGGTGCTCTAATAATTCTCTGTAATACAAGTTATTGTGCAATTGAGAAAGAAGTAAAGTTTCTAATATTGATATCATAGCCATTATGAAGCTTAACTGACCTCCTCTCACTTGGACCATCTTCAACCCTTAGATTAAAATCTAAAATTTTTACCCAAGAAATAGTTTTTCTCCTCTAATCCTTATGGGTTAAATTTTTAATTCAAAATTATTAAAGAATGAATTTAGGATATTTTTTTTAAAGTAACTTAAAAAATAATAAAAATGTAAATTATCGTAATTTAATTTTCTGAACATTTTAACCTAAACATATTTAAATTTCAATAAATATTTAAAAATCACTAAACCGACATCATGAAACTCGTGACCTTATGAAAGAATATAAAACACATAAAAGATTTTTTTTTTTTTTTTTTTTTTTTACCGTTGTATTTGGTCATATTAGATCTTAGCTACTGGATTCAGTGAATTTATAAATATAAAACTAAAAAATACACATATATAGTGGGTCAGTCCTACTAACTCAGAGGGAATTCTGACCTAAATTTGCCCCAAAAATGAGTTTTGCGTTAAAAATCATATTTGCCCAATGGTTGGAGCATGTTAGGGTAAGTTTATAACCTAAAATTTGAATTTTCATCTAAGGTTGGAGTAGGTTTTAATATAGAATATTGATAATATGGTTTGTTAAAAATAAAAAAAATTTAAAAAATGTGTACAAGGCAAAAATTGATGACGAAAGTTAAATAAGCAAAAGCCTCAAACAAAACAAAAGTTAAATAAAATAGCTAATTACTGGTTTAAAAGTTTTTTTTTTTTGGCCTAATCGGATAAATAGTTCTCGTGGTCATAAGATATTCACAAGGTAGCCTCTGTGTTAAAAAAGTTCGGATTTAAACTCTTGTGGTCTAAGTCTGTTAGGATTTATACCCAAAATTGAAACTTACATCATTCCTCCGTTAGTATCAAGCACGTGAGTGTCAGATATGAGGATAAGATCGTCATTTCATCCCTCGTTTCATCCATTCAGGCTTCCATAGTCATTCTCCAGTTGTCCATTCCCCTCTCTTTTACGTTTCGTCCCCCGTACCGAGGCTTCCATAGTCACTCTCCAGTCGTCCCCTTCCCCTTTCTCTTGCATTTCGTCCCTCGTACCAAATCACACATCTCATTTGACAAGAGATAATATCGCAGCTTGAGATGTTTGCAATTGACTCACTCCCGTCTGGCATTTCGATCCTGCGAAACAATTTGAACGTCGTTTTGTTGTTTCTGGATCGAAGAAAATTGTTTTCTTTGTTTCATTGCATCTTTGATGTTGTACCTTTAAATCAAAGGGTCAATGTCAATTTGGTACGATGGTCAAGGTCTGATCACGGTCGTCGAGCAGATTGAGGTCTGCAACCCAACGTATTACTTGAAGTGGCCGAAACGCCTGGTTTTGCTCTTCACTCCTCATGAACGTTGAACGGAAGGGATGAATGACCATTCATTCTAAAAGATTTATAATCACCATTGATAAACATGGTTCCAATCAATAAGCACAACAAACTACCAAAAAACATTCAATCGTTTACGAAATTCAACTTTCTTGACCCGATTACAAAAGAGCAAAAAAAACAAAAAAAATAGTGGACTCCCACATATGAAAGAATCAAAACACAATGTATCCAAAATAAAATAAGAGCACTATCAGGTTTTCTCCTACCATAGGTTCTGATTTTTGTGGACAAAGCTCTTGCCAGAAGGTTTCCATGGTGCAACAGTTTGTTTAGAAGTGGTTGGTGGATGAGGAGGCCATCCAGTCGTAGGACTTGAGCTTCCAAATCTACTTTAAGGCATCTCCACTCTAGGAATTGTGGTAAATGTGGGACCCTTTGCCCCTTCAATAATGGTTGGAGGATGAGGAGATACTCCAATCGTAGGATTTGAACTTCCAACTATACCTTGAGGCATCTCCACTCTAGGAATTGTGGTAAATGTGGCACCTCTTACCCCTCTAGTAATGGTTGGTTGACTGTTATCTTGAACCTGTGATAGTAACATAATGAAATGAAATTATTCACTTATCAATTGTGAAAAATACAAACTATAAGTCAATTGAATATAAATAAGAACTCACTTTTGTAGCTTCATGGGGATCACAATACAAGGCTTGCTTGGGGTTGTTTCTCCTTACTATAAGTTTGGACTTTTTAGGTGCTGGACCTCCATCGATTGAATGTACAACATCTTCAGCATCAACTTGAACAACAATTGTACGTTGATTCATTACTTGGTCTTCATTTCCAGCAGTTGTACTTGTACCACTCCTTTAAGCAGATGAACCACTACTTTGTCTTTTTTTCTCGTTGCCAGTTTCTGGTCGAATATGCCTATCTTTTGTCAACATATACACTTTGTGGGGCATCTCTAGGCTAATTTTTACAAAATTTTTTGTTATGCCCCCAACCCCAACACTTGTGGCATTGTATTGTCTTTTCCTTCCTACTCACAACCTGCTTAGAATCACTATTATTATCATTTACCTTTTTCTCCATTTTAGGATCTTTTTTCCTTGCTTTTTTTGGTCTACCAGGTTATTTTTTCACTAATGGGGGTACAAGGGGGTCCATGTTGCACTTAGGCCACATGTTACATCCTTTCAATGGATGAATCATGGGCTCATAAGCTTTCAAATAGGTTTCCTTGTGATACATCTCATCCACATAATCCTCTAGATCATGTCTATTACGACAAATTGCTGCACAACAATGCAAGCATGGTATCCCGATCAACTCCTACCGTCTACAACTACATGT
Organism: Pyrus communis; assembly: GCF_963583255.1. NCBI lineage: Eukaryota > Viridiplantae > Streptophyta > Magnoliopsida > Rosales > Rosaceae > Pyrus > Pyrus communis. Next base: position 20,425,186 of record NC_084807.1, on the reverse strand, counting down.
CCTATTAGCAATATCAACCATAAACAAATCAGACAAACCACTCCCAACTTGGAATTTATAATTTCCTGAATGGGGCCAAATAATTCCTAGATGCAAACTTCTCCCTGTTTAACTTGTGTTGAATCTTAGGACATACATTCCTCTGAAGTTTACTTATTTCTGTCCTCTTAGCACATAACCTTTCCATTAAATTACACCATATCATCTCCAACATGGTTAGAATTGGTTTATCCCTAGCAGCAAGTATCCAACTATTAAAGGTTTCACATAGGTTGTTAAGAAGCATGTCACACTTCACCCTTGTGCTAAATCTAGACCTAGCCCACCTATCTGGATCTCATTTTACCAACCAATTATAGACTTCACCATCAATGCTCTTCAACTTCTCCATTTCAACTTCAAAGTCAACATGGTTGAGGGCTCTTGCAGCACTCCATAACAAATCTTTTAATGTCTTACCTTTATGAATGACTTTAAAGTTTCCGTACAAATGCCTCATACACCATCTGTGGTCAGATTCTGGCATAACCGTAGTAAAAGCTGTATCCAAACCCTGCAACATCAATACAAATTAAATAAGCCACTATATTTGCATACTTAAAGGAAACATAGAGTTTACCTTTTGTTGATCCGATATAAATGTCCACCCATGCTCATGAATTGGTCTAAGATCATCAATAAGAATCTGTAGAAACTAGCACCATGTATCTTTATTTTCAATTTCAACAGCAGCATAGGCTATTAGATACATATTGTCATTGGCATCAATGCCAACACCTGCTAGTAGTTGACCTGTAACCATGTTGTATATTTCTTAAATAAATTGAAATCATGCTTTCAAATTTTAATCATTCAAGGTTGAGAAAAAGAAAAAAATGTATTTACCTTTAAAAGCTCCTTTAAGATGGCAGTCATCAACTCCAATCATTGGCCTGCACCCAGCTTTAAATCCCTTTTTGCAAGCATCAAGGCAAACATAAAGTCTCTGAAAGAATGGAGGATTTGCATGCACTTTCATTGTACTTCGAACATTGGTTTGTATAACTTCTTCACAATATTCCCAAACCTTACCATATTGCTCTGCAATTGACTCTCTTATCATTTCTAAGGCTTCGTGTCTTGGCTTGAAACACTGATCTAAGGATACCTCCAATTCCATCTCCCTCTTAATTACGGTTTGCAAAATTTTTGCATTTATTCGTGGATCATCTCTAAACCTATCGATGTATCTTTCAACCATGAGTTTGAAAGTGAAATGTTTATTTCTCCATACTCGACTACATGTATGCTTGTCAACAAGTACTTTGATTTGCCAAGTGGTGTCATTTTGCATCTGACTAGCATGCAATCTCCAAAGGTAAGGTTTTGCACACAAAGTTGTAGCTCTTCTTCGATCATTCTTTTTTAAACCAATGTCATAACCACCAAGAATTGAGTATCACTTCACTGTTTTTTTTTAAATTTCACGATTTGCAAACCTCATTCTAATCTTCAAACTAGGGGTTTTCATATCTGTGCTTGCATTAAACTCAAGATCCCTCTCACTAGATTGTTCTTCATCATCTGAATTTACAGGGCTATGTAATTCCTCTGTTGGCAGCTCTTTTTCTATTGGGAAATTCTCAGTAGCTACGCTTTTTGGCAAAATTGTTTCGTCTACACGATCCCTCGTAATAGTTCCTGATAATGGCAAGTCCACCTATTTATCAAATAACAAATTATCATCTTCTATAGTAGCATCATTCTCACTGTCATAGAGCTCGTAATCAAAATCATCACTATCGATTCCATGCTCGTAATGAAAACCATTAGTGCACTCCCCACTCTCTTGTACAAAAGTTTCATATGGACCATGACCTTCCTCACCAACAATTACATTATCATTCACACCAATCCACTCCTCATTGTTCACTTCATCAGGTTGTGAATAAGTTACTTGAGAGAATAATTCTACTGGTACTTGAGAGAACACATCATCTGGTATCTCATCGAATACATTGGAATAATTTGATGTTTGATTTTGAGGCGGTTCTGTAGCTATATGTGGTGTATCAACATCATGCTCTACATAAATTCCTTGATCTAGGTATAAGCTTCACCATGTCCGTTATGTCAACGTCAGAAACTAGTGGATGCAAGCCATGTTCGGGCTCCTCTCCAAGTTTAGTATAATGATATTTCTTCACATTTGTATATCCAACCTCTTCCATCATGTACTTCAGTTCAATCGTTGACAACAAATCGGGATCCACATTGTCAAAGTACACTGTCTTACTACCAAAATATGTATGCTTGGGCAACATCATCAATTGCCCTCCACATATAAACTTCAGAGTTAACCTATCAGTACCTATAATTAAAATAAAATTGCATACTTTATCAATAAAATGGCAGTGCAATATATGACAATAAAGTTGCATACTTTAATCAATCAAATGCAAATTTCAAAGGTAACTGACAAGCGATGGAATGTGAAATCCAAAAAAGCAATAAGATTTGTTCTACTACTATTAAACAACTAATTGGCTTTTTGCCTTCTAGTTTGCTCTGTTTGTTTCCTTTTTGTTGCCTTCTTCCCTTTCAAAACCTACACATAAACCCCTATATATACCACTAAGAAGGAAACCGACTGGAAAAAGAAAAAATCTTCAAGCATAATAAGGAGGAGACAAACTGGAAAAAGAAGCAGAAACCGACTGAAAAAAAAAAAAAAAAAAGGAAAAGCCTTTGAAGCATAATAAGGAGGAGACCGACTGGAAAAAAAGAAAAAACTTTCATGGTGGATACGATTAATAACAAACCATTTTCAAAATAGAACAATCGCCTAAAGTTATCAAGATTGTAGCAATACCTGAGTATGTTGGTGCGACGTCTCTCTCAATTCTTCGTTTAGCCATCAATGTGGCTTTTCAAACACAAACCAAACCTCTGATTTCAATAAAAAAAAGTTTTGTTCATGCTTTAGAATTGGGAATGTCGTGAAGGTTTTAGCTAATAAGCTAGTGGCATGCTACTAACTATGAAATGACCATCTTATCCTCACATGTGAGACTCACGTGCATACTACTAACAGAGGAATAACAGAAGTTTTAATTTTGGGTATAAATCCTAACAGACTTAGACTGCAGGGGTTTAAATCTGAATTTTTTTACTATAGGGACTATCTTCTGAATACCTTATGACCACGGGGACCATTTATCTGATTAGGCTTTTTTTTTTTAAGAAAACTAATGAAAAGAACTTGAAAATTTTGAGTTCTAATGATAATGACAAAATAAAGGTTAAAGTAAATAGTACCATGATTAATTTTTAAGTGTAAAAAAATGATTTTTCGTTAAAGTGAACAGTATCATAAGTTTTTCGTTAAAACTCTCATTATTTTTTTTTTTTTTTTTTTTTTTTTTTTTTTGTTAAAAGGTTAAAAACAGAAGAGCGAAATACGGTGCGGATAGGAGCACGCTGTAACTGGATAAACCCTAGTGGCTATCGTAGTGGCCGAACAAAAACCCTAGCGCGAGATTGAAGAAGGTAACCTGACATCTGAGCTACCAGCGGTATCGATTCGGCAACTGCGAAAATGGGAGGCGATAACAATAAAAGGAAGCGAAGCGAAAGCGAAGGAGGAGGAGAAGAACCGCCGCCGGAGAAGAAGATGGAGATTCTGCCGTCGATGATAAAGAACAAGGAGAAAAGGTCGGCGGTGCACGCCAAGCTCAAGCAGCAGAAGAAGCTCGAAAAGCGCAAGAAGGCCAAAGCCCGCGACGCCGCCGAGAAGCGCGCTCTCGAGCTCGGCGAGGAGGTAATTTTAAGAATTTATGAATTATGAATTGAGAAATTGGGATTTTTATTGTTGATTGATGTTTAATTTTGGATTAAATAGCTAATTGGTGTTGTTCATTGCACTCTGTAGCCGCCGGCGAAGAAGATTCCCAAGACGATTGAGAACACCAGGGAAGTCGATGAGACTATTTGTAAGCCTGACGACGAAGAGGTTCGTTTTTGCACCTTTCGATTGTGTTTTATTGGCTTACAATGTAGCAAATGTGAATGAGTTTTGTTTTTTATGCGTGGGAAATCGAATGATGGTTTGCTTGCTTTCGGCTTTGTTTTATGTGTTCAATTGCAGCTGTTTGCTGGAAATGATGCCGATGAATTCAGTTCGATTTTAAAGCGCGAAATGAATCCAAAGATATTAATCACCACTTGCCGTTTCCATTCTTCTGTACCTATTTTTCCATAGTCCCCGCTTTTTACAGCATTCCGAATTTGATGCGGTTAGGGAATTCTTTGTTTTGGTTATTGTTGATTTACGGTTTTTTGTGTTTTGGGTCTGCAGAGGGGGCCTGAGTTTATAAAGGAACTACTTTCAGTGATCCCGAATGCAACCTACTACAAAAGAGGAACATATGACTTGAAAAAGGTGCTTTCTTTTAGAATCCCTCCCTTCCCCCCCCCCCCCCCCCAAAAAAAAAAAAAAAACTTTTTCCTTCCCCCCCTTCCATTTTTAATATGTTGATCATTAAATTCAAACAATTTATATATGTATGTTTTTTAACTTTGGTTGCAGATTGTAGAGTACGCAAATAAGAAGGACTTCACTTCTCTAATTGTTGTTCACACCAATCGCAGAGAACCAGGTTGGTTCTGTTTCTATTTGAAGGGTTCTCTAGAATTGTTGTGTTACTAGTGCTCCCTCTGGCTTTGTTTCTGATGACAAAAACTTTTAGATTGTTAGTAAAGTCTCTGAAGTGTTATCTTCCACTTCGTGTCCTTTTGTTAATATATCTAACTGTCAGCTACTGTTATAATCTTGTAGATGCTCTCCTAATAATTGGCTTACCTGCCGGGCCTACTGCCCATTTTAAGCTCTCAAAGCTTGTTTTACGCAAGGATATCAAGGTAAGTCGCATTCTGTTTTTCACATCAAGACAACACTAGCCTTTGGTTCTAGTCTTGCTTTACACATACTGCACTGAAGGGTTTTTAACTTTTCTTTTCTTAAAGTTGAGTGCAACGATAAATCCTACAATTTAGGCTTCTTAGATTTCTTTAACTACATATTAGATGGTTGATTTATGGAAGAGTTTTGTTTTTTGTGTGTGTGCATGACTGCACGTGTATATTATTTTTCTTATTGTGTTTATTTGATATACCTGCAGAATCATGGAAATCCAACCAGTCATGAGCCCGAGCTTGTGCTGAACAACTTTACAACACGCCTTGGTCATCGAATTGGAAGGTTGTGTTCTTTACCTTGTTTAAATGTTCTCCAAACAAAACTATTTTATTTTTATTGTTGTTTGAAAAGGAACAATGTTCTTCAAAATTATTTGTGATGCATTTTGTACTTTTGGATTTGGGCACACATCCTTGTACCTGGTACCAAAATGAGTGGACCCTAGTTTTTGTATTCTTCCGCCTGTACAATTTGCTTTAATAGCCTTTTGATATCTTTACAAGTTTGATATGAATCAACCTCTCAGTTTCTAATGGTTTTCATTGTCAACCTGCTTTCTTCAGATTAATTCAGTCACTTTTCCCACAAGAACCAAACTTTCGTGGTCGGCGAGTTGTAACTTTTCACAACCAGCGAGATTTTATATTCTTCCGGCATCATCGGTGTGCTTCTTTGGCATTTTTAAGTTGTAGCAATATGAAAATCTTTTACTTATTTTTTTTCTTTCTTGTAAAGCTTCCATTACTAATGAATACATTTCATTTCCATGTTTTCAGGTATATCTTTGAAGAAAAAGAGACTAAACAGATCGAGTCCAAAGGTAAAAAGACCAAGGATGCAAATGGTGAGAGCGGACCGAAAGGGAAAGTAATTGCTCGCCTACAGGTCGGTGTCTCTCAGTTCAACTTTTCTTCTTTCATATTCTTTTTATACATTATGCTTTGTTTGGCTTAGGCCTTACTTCACTACTTGAAGTATGTTTCATGCTTTGTTGTGGTCCATTACTGTGACCAGTGTGGTTCACAAAGAAATAAAAAGAATTAGTGACGCATGGCCCTCCATACAATGCAATCCATTAGGATAAAATTATGGGTTTTAATAAGGTCCCATCTTTATATACTCAGAAGCAATTGAATACGTATCTTGTCAAGAACATTTGTAGTTAATCATAACACTGTTTCCATCTTAAACTCACAGGAGTGTGGCCCTCGTTTCACCCTTAAACTAATTAGTCTGCAGCATGGGACCTTCGATACTAAAGGCGGGGAATATGAGTGGGTTCACAAGGTACTCAATTTGACATTTACTAATCAATTCATTTTGTATATTGGCGTCATCTCTTTTTGTTCTTAATAAAATATTCCGTCATGTTTCGTACTCACTGTTTGCTGCATTTTTTCTTCTTACCCATTTGTTTTATAGCCGGAAATGGACACAAGCAGAAGGAGATTTTTCTTGTGATTTGCTTTGGAATATTGCTCAAGTTTATCATTGCTGGAACACAACCGTTACAGTTGAAGAGTCGCTACTGCACGGCAAGAAGTACAGCAGCCCAGACATTGTTCTAGTTTTTTATCATTGCTGGAAGACAAGCGTTTACAGTTCAAGAGTCGCTACTGCACGGCAAGAAGTACATCGGTCCGGACCGTTGTTTTAGCTTTAAGACCAATTTTGTGATGTTCGATTCCGATGACTTGTGAATTCTGTATTGAATTTTGGAAAAAAGATTATCATGCTTTGTGCATGTTTCCTGAAAATATGTGTTTACATCCCATCATTTTCGCATTTCTACTTTGCTTGCGTTGCAAACAACTGCTGTCTTACTTTTATACACAGAATGTAGCTGTGTGATATGAATGCATGCTTCTCTAATTACATAAAGGCAAATCAAAACAAAGATGCCTCCGAAAGCAGCAACTCGCAACTCCAATCGCTCCGGCGGGGAGTTTGCGGTTAGATAAACACAATCTACGAATATCAAGATCCAGCTCGAACTCTCGAGTATTGAAGTAATCCATATGGACCTTCCGGTTTTCGCTCCTGCAACCCGGCATATAATCCTCGAACATAGGGTTCCCACGACCGAAAAAGTGGTCAGCGACCATCCCCGGTAGGATATCAACGTTCCTCCGACAATCAAAACCTCTTTACGACACACACATGATGAACACTCGCCTGAAAAAGTTGATGACACTAGAGCGTCAAGACCAGTATAGTAGGGTAAGATGACTGAATCCAAGTACATGCTGGCATGCAAAATTCCGGAGATTGTTGATGTCTCAAAAAACACGTACTTGAAGTCTGACTGGGCTCCATTGTCGAAGGTCAGCGCAGATATCAGAACGAGAATGAGGATTGCCGGGCCGGTGCATGAGACAGGAAAGGCGGAGTTGATCCGGTGGCCGTAGGCTAGGGCCAAGATGATCACTGGAAGGGCAACCGGACCGGACGGGAGCAAATATCTTTTTGACTGAATACTTTTTTGGCCCTTTCCTGATACGTGCATTACCATAAAGACTAGGGTTGCCAAGTATGAAGCTGCTGCAAAGAACAGAAGCAGAAAATCCACAGCCAGCGAATAGTTTCCGGCATAAGAACTGGTACAGTAGTAGTGGTAAGGGCAGTTGATTGGATCCAACGTTTCTTCCACCTGCCATTTTGTGCATTTGAAGAATGTTGATCGGATTTCTTCCTCAGTCCATTCGGGTTGCCATGTTGCATACTCGGGACGCAAGAGGTTCCAATTCATTGTGTTGTTAACCTTTTGAACCGTGATTCTTCCTGCAGGTCATAAAACATGTTTTATATATATCGAGGACATGAAATGTTGGTGTTTGCTCTAAGAAATGAAACCTTTGGCTTATTAGTTAGTTCAAATGTTTCTGCAGAAGGTGAAATGGATTAAGAAAGATCAACCAACTATTCTTGTATTTCCTCATCCACAAATAACTATTGGGTTTATTATGAATTTCATGGGAACCACATTTTATTAAGAAAAAGGGATATATTTGCTATTAGTTTGACAACTTGTAAAGCTTTCTCTTACGCCCTTTTGCTTGAGGAATTTGAACCCCAACTGCTTACTATTGTAAGTATGTTTTTGTGTACATTTTGAGGTGATTTGAACTAATAATCCGCCTTAATCCTAACATTTTCCCGCACCATCTTCGTGTTGAAGAATGTAAAATCTCACGTCAAAACCTTGACAAAATAGTATACAAAATATAAGTGTGTACTTCCACTAATAATAATGTGTTTGGGCAGTTTGGTGAATCAAATACTGCGGTCTAATTATGAACCGTTTTGAGTAGCTGACAATTTTTTGAAAGATTCTTGTGGATGTCTCATTAACTCCATAATTTATGTGGAGTAGACTTTGTTCTAGTAAGAATTATTAATTGATGAGGTGTGGGGAGAAGATATTTTTCTGTGTGTCGGGAACACGATTCTCCATTCCAATCCAATCATGTGTACCAAACGAGCTCATAGACACTAAAACAATTACTGGATTCAAAGCTTGTGTTAAAATAAATCGAAGCATTTTGTGATAAAACCTCACACCTGCGTACGGGGTCCTTAAAGGCAAGTGTGGGATTTAGAGGTAAATTTTTTATTTAGAACTAGAGTCGAGTAAGAAGGAACTGTCATGAGGAGTGAATTGAGTTACAAGGTGAGGTGGGAGTGTGACTGGATGAGGGAACTTGATTTCAAAGGGATGGCTATTTGAGTTTGGTAGGTGATTGCTAGTTTGCAACTGATGGAATGGCGATGGATTTTTGAGCAAAAAGAAAAAGTATTAAGTGAGTATTATTTTTGTTCTTTAATTTTGTTCTAAGCAAAGAGGTGTTTAAAAACATGAAGGTGGAATTTGAATCCCAGCCGAGTCTATAAAATAAGATAGAGAAAACGAGGGTGAGTAATGGTTAAGATGCTGACGAATGCGGCTCTGAAATAGTTGAAGAAGCTATGGTATTATATGAGCGATGAAATGTTGCAAATTTTGGATTATACTTATAGAGTCTCATTCTAAATACCATTTGATCTTAATTCAACGATATAGGAAAAAATACAAAAAATAAAAGTTAAATGATCACCTACCTTAGATTAAGATGGAACGATGCTACGATAAGTAGGGCTGGAAAAAAATCCCAAAAATCCCAAACCAAACCGAAAAAATTCCGATCCCAAACCAAAAAAATCCCAAACCAAAATTCCCGAAAATTTCGGTATGTCATCCCAAACCAAACCGAAATTTTCGGTATGGGATTCGGGATTACATCTCCATTTTTTCGGTATTCCCATACCGAATAGAAATAAATATTATATATATATATTATTTTTTAATTATAAGAGAATTATTTTTTAATTAATGGTATTGGTAGCCACTAGTGTGATTAATCTTTGTCTCAACTAAATAACTAATGTTTGTTTGTTCAATTTGTTTGTTTCTATATTCCAGTTGTCTCAACTAATGTGATTAATCTTTGGATATTAGTTTCCTGCATACCTAGCCACTAGTGTGATTAATCTTTGGATATTAGTTTCCTGCATACCTAGCCACTAGTGTGATTAATATGTGGATATTAGTTTCCTGCATACCTAGGCAAATCAAGGAAACAAAGGAGCAAAGACCATTATGCATGCATGAACATATCAGTATACATATATTGTATATATATACACGGACAAGGTGGGTACAGGGCATGCAATTAGTTGAGCTCAAATTTTTTTCTTTTGTTTTCGAGTACACAATATAGTTGTTCTTTCAGACATGGGCGCCGCCAAAATTTTCATTTAATTACAACTATGTGGAGGAGGAATCAAAGTTGGAATGTGGGGTGAGATGGCATTAGCCCAAAAACTTTGTGCACAAATGGGTAGTGGGTAGATTGAAACTTAATTTTAGCCCAAAAAAATAATATGTCAAATTTTAGCCCAAAAACATAATATGTCAAATTTTAGCCCAAAAACATAATATGTCAAATTTTAGTCCAAAAGCCCAAAAACATTTCGGGATTCCCGATTTGTCCCGAAATCCCGAAATTATTTCGGGATTCCCGAAAATTGGGATTCCCGAAAATTTGGTTTGGGATTGGTATTGAATTTGGGATTCCCAAAAATTTCGGTTTGGGAATCGGGACAAGGGTTTCGGTATGGGATCCCATACCGAACCACCCCTAACGATAAGTGACCACAGTTTCTCAGACAAAGGCCACCGGCCACAATAAATTATTGATGACATTTGAATTATTCTTTTTTATTCCATTTTTTTTTTTTTTTTGTTGGATTTTTAGTCTTTGTTAAAAGTAAACGTATTTCCTTATATTGGATTTTGTTTTTCAACACAATAAATAAGGTATTCCTTAGAGCAACTTTACCCCTACTAAATTGCTCAAGCGATTACTGCTAAGGCTATTGAGCAAGGTAATTATTGTGTTTAGCGAACCGTAACTGTTCAAGTGCATCTCCACCCTTAAACTGAATAGTCTCCTATTGGTTTAGAATATTTTTTTTATAAAATAATAAAAGATTATTGTATTCCTAAATTTCAGATAGGATTTTTTAACGATTTTCTTAATTTTAATAACATACAAAATTGGATAAATACCGAATTACAACCCAAAGTGAATAGAAAATAATGGGCTCCGATTTTACAACAAATTCCCTACAAATCACCTAATGAATTTGTGGTGCTAGAGACCATCTCCACTTCGTCCCTCTTCTCTTGCACACCTCATCCGCATTACATCTGTTTTTTCCAATCTCCAAAAATATTTGGAATTTGAAGATATTTGTTCTATAGGTTTGTTCATAATTTCACGATCTTTCTCCCCTCCTTTCTTCTCTAAGCATCTCTCTTTCTTGCCCAAGTAGCTCTTTTGTCTCTCAGTAGCGACAGCTTTTGCCTCAATTATGGCCACATACCATGCCAAGTTCACTTCACCTTGCTGAGCTTAAGTTCTTCCATATATTTTGTATAATCACAATCTCCCTTTTTTCCTTGCAGCCTTCTTACCTTGAGGCCTAAGCCAATGACGGGTCGGTTCTGGCACTTCTTTACTGGACGATTCCTACACTTCAAATGTGTCACCTTCCTGAATAGGCGAGTCTTCTCCTGGTGTAAAGTGTGGAGGGGTGTCGTTCTTAACAACTTTTGGACCGATTGACATACTTTTGTATTTGAGACAATCTTTGACAACATTCCTACATTCTTAGTGGTTGAATGATTTGTTCTTGCTAGGGATGGCAATGGTTCGGTTTGGGGAACGAAAATCATATATCCATCCCCATAATCACGAAAATTAACCACATCCATAATCACAAATTAACCATCAATGGTTATCCATAACCATACCCACCAAGTATCGGATCCCCATAGGTTAACAGTTATATCCATCTTCGTCAATACAAAAAATATATTCGTTTAATTGACGCATTATAATTTAGTAGATATTAAACATTTGATATAGAAAATGATTCAATGAATGGATCTTGTGGAGTATAAAAATTAAAAGATTGAATTTAAAATATTGATGATGTTGGTTAATCTTTGATATCTCTCATAAGCACCATTGAATTCTCATTGATTTTAATTCAAAACTTTTGAACTTTTCTACAAAATCAACTCACACAATACAACTTTTGTATTCTCAAGGTAACAGGTTCAATGAATAATGAACACGCACACACGCACATATATACAATATTATACTACTATATTATATATTATTCGGGTTGAATTCGGGTACTGATATGGATTGGTACCTCTATAACCACCCAAACCAAATAATATTCACGGTTTTTCTCCATATCCAAAATATACTCGAACTTTCCCCATATCTCCCCGTTATCGGGTTCAACTGTTAGAATTGACATCCCTAGTTCTTGTTGGCCATATTGTACCAAGCTTGTGCTTGAAGTGCCTATAAAAATGGGAGAAAATAAGTTGTATTCAAACTAATTAATGTCAATTTGGGTGTAATACAAATAAATAAATAAAACATTGTCAACTAATCCGTTGAATTTTTGCCACTTTGAAGATTATAACTAGCTTTAACAAGGGTGTTTCTTCAACTAGTAAACGATTGGTTGAGTATTTTCCACCAACTTTGAAGAGCTTGATTTGTTTTTCTAGCGCCAAACTTCTCAGAAAACAAGGTACGAACAATCTTCCAAAGTGCTCGCAACTTCTGCTCATGCCGCATAATCGGGTCATGTGTAGCTCAAACTCAACATTCACACAACATAACATATTCAATGATCGACCAATTCAAACTTGCATCATTAGTCATTTTTTTTTTGCAAACAAAAGCATATGAAAACTTTGAGAGAAAGACTAGTTGAAAGTATTTGAAAATATCGAAATATGGTGTAAGGATGAATAGAATGTTTAGGTATTTATAGGAAACAAGTGTAAATTTTTTTTAATATATATTTTTAATAATTTAATTAGTATGGACAGTTGGATTACAAAAAAATTGTAATCCAACAGCCTAGATTGTGACATGTATGCCAATAGTAACAACTGAAAATTTTCAGAATTTTTTAGGCCAAAAAATCTGGACCATTGATCGGAAAATCCAACAATCCAAAAGTTTACACATCATCTAGACGTTGGGGTTGTGTCACATCCCGGGCCGGGCCCCCACCACATCCTGGGCTCGACTTCATCGTAGCACTATATTGTCCGCTTTGGGCCCCTACCACACCCTCACGGTTTTATTTCTAGGAACTCACACGAGAACTTCCCAGTGGGTCACCCATCCTGGGATTGCTCTCGCGTGAACTCGCTTAACTTCAGAGTTCCGATGGAACTCGAAGCCAATTAGCTCTCAAAAGGCCTCGTGCTAGGTAGAGATGGGAATATACATATAAGGCTTACATGATCCACTACCTTGGGCGATGTAGGATGTCACAATCCACCCCCCTTAGGGGGCCCGACGTCCTCGTCGGCACATTTCCGACCAGGGATTGGCTCTAATACCAAATTGTCACAAATTGTCACATCCCGGCCCAGGCCCCCACCACATCCCGGGCTCGAATCCACCATAGCACGATATTGTCCACTTTAGGCCTCGACCACGCCCTCACGGTTTTGTTTCTGAGAACTCACACGAGAACTTCCCAATGGGTCACCCATCCTGGAATGCTCTCGCGTGCTACTCGCTTAATTTCGTAGTTCCGATGGAACTAGAAGCCAGTGAGCTCCCAAAAGGCCTCATGCTAGGTAGAGATGGGAATATACATATAAGGCTTGCATGATCCACTCCCCTAGGCAATGTGGGATGTCACAGGTTGGATTTCAAATTTTTTTACCATTGGAAATCCAATGTCCTAAAAATATAGCTGTTGGAAATCCAACGGCTCAAGAAGAGCCACGTCGCTTCAAAATGGCTAAGTGTGCCTACCCGGGGGCCCTAGCCCTTATTTCTTGTCGAATGGCTGAGTGCGCCTACCCGCAGGCCCCAACCTTTATTTTTTGGGGTGGAGGTGCTCTTAGAGCATCTCTAATGCGAAAAATTCTAAGATCAGAATACCAGACCACCTCATTTCTACAAAAGACACAGAAAAAATCTTCTCCTTACCCCATCTCCCTGCATTTTTTAAAATAATTTTCTTGTTGGAATTTTCACATGAAATTGATATTTGTGAGTACAAATAAAGTATAAAGAAAGATCTTCGATGGATTTTTAACTTATTGATGATAAGCTTTAACCAATGAATGACATTATTAGGAAAATTAGTAAACTATATAAAAGTTTGATCATAACTCTTATAAAAAAAAGAAGTATGATCATAACCATATCATAAAGCAGCAAGTCCGTGTGCGGTGTGCAATCATATTTACTTACTGTAAATATGATGAAAGTGATATATAGACGTTGTCTTGAAGAATTGAACCTGACTTTATAGTTGAAAATATCGATTTACTCGAACCGCCCATTGAAATTTGAAATTATTGTTTTAAAGCCAAAATATCGGCCTACAAAAGTATTGAAGTTCCTCTAGAGAAGTAGTAAGCAAGGTTGCCTAAACTTTAAAAACCAGTTAGTTGGGAGCTTGACAGAGGTCTAGTGCCTAGACGTCTAGAAGGATTTAGGTGATTTTTTTTAGTTTCAGTTAAATTTATTATATAACATAAATAAATGTCTACTTAAATTTTAACAAATACATAATTGTATGGAATTCATAAATTGTAAAATAGAGTGATATATAGATATAAAGTATTAAACATATAAAACATAGAGAATAAGCATATAATGAGTGTTCATCTAAGTATTCAAAAAGTCACTTACAATTTTTCGAAAATATAAAATATAAAATAAAAATTATCTATTTTCTGTAATCACGACCTAAGCAGTCTAAGTATTTTTTTATAATTGACGAACTGTTACCTTTCCCACATCCATCGCAGCTTTATTATATTGTTTTCGCAATACTATTTTCTCACGAAATTGTTCCATATAATACTGTTATCTTGTGGATAAATTAGTTTACAATAACATTATTGTAAATACAGAAATAGTCAAACATACCACTATTTATTAGTTTTGACCCTATATTTCAAAATAATATTTTTTGTAATGTAATGCACTTTGGGACACCTGGCTTAGGGTTACGGAGTGTATAAAGCATAATAATCCAAGTGGTTTAACAAAACCCTAAAATATAAAACGTCCCCTCCCAGGAAAAATGAAAAATAAAAGAAAAATAAAAATAAAAGGGTTATCAATGACGGACCGACAAATGGACGGACGTCACCGACACGGTTTCTTGTCATGTTCTTGCGCGTGTAGGTACCCATGAGTCATGTTTAAGGTGCAACTAGAAGTGGTCAGTACAGATAAGGATTCTCACCTGAGCTATGGGTAAAGATTCTTTGAGCAAGTATATTGGACCGTTGAAATTTTATTCAAGGTTATAATTATTATAATTTTAAAAGAGTTCTTCATTTGTAATCGTTGGATAAAATTTTAATGGTCTGATGAACTTGCTCAAGAGAATCTTTGAGGATCCTGATCCGTCCAGTACGTACACATGCCTCGGCTTTCGGTACAAGATTTTTGTGACAAATCATTATTTCTCTTTTTCCTTTCGGCCCCATGTTTGGGTTCATTTCATGTGACATAGTACTATTTTGGTTTTATTTAATAAATTCTTACTCATCAAGGTTGAAAGAAAGTTGAAATTAAATTGTGCGGTTAATAGCAGATTTAGGAAATTTTATTTTAAAGGTAAGATATGCCACTTGACTCCTTGTTTTTGTTTTTAAGGTATTAATGTCTTGCTTTCATGACAATCATGTTTAAAGTGAGCATAAAAAAAACATTTGACAGGGTGAGCCATATTGATACACAGGGCATAACGTGGATAAATTAGGGCCTAACGTGAATTCGCTAGTGTGTCAAAGAGTAGTGCTGGGGCTTTTTTTTGTTTTTGTTTTTTACCAAAAGGATACATGGTAGCTTCGTAACGGCAGTTTACTGTTTCAGGATTCGAAAATACTCACAGGGGCATTTCAACCTTCTCTTGATCACCATCGTGTGATTCACCAGCGATAGGAATCAAACTCAAGACATACCGTATGAAATACAGGCCTGGAATTCGTCACCAACTATTGGACTACTCAGTGGTGGTTGCAGTGCTAGGTTTCAAGCCACAAAATTGGGATGCTAATTTTAGTTGGTGATGCAAGTGAAACATATAATGTATAGGGGGTTGAAGTCAAATTGCACTGAGACGATTAACTCTAATACTCAAATCATTACAAGATGATATAAACTAAAAAAAAATTAATTTCCGCACACCCCTTAAAATATCTAACAGAAAAATACAATTATTCATACATAAAAAAGAACATGAATATGTGCAAAAATCATTTTCTAAGTCAAATTGCTATCGAATTTGGTTTTCACGGTCACAGTTGCATCTAAAATTCTGACAATCTGTGCCACTTTATGCTAGTTGGAGTAGGAGTAGGACACTTGCAAATTGCAATTGGCAAATGGTAGATTTGATTGTTTAAAGTGACAAGATTGAGGAAGGCATTCATAATTATAAGATTGCAATTCCAGCACGAAGTCTAGCTGGAAAGCCTCAATATTCTTAGTTAAGATAGAAGCAGAACCTTCGGTGTGGCCCCCACCACACAAGCATCCAATTCCTTTCACTTCTATCTTCCAACGCGGACGACAAAATTGAAGTTCCAACCTTTATTTTTCACCCCCACATTTTGCTATAAGTAGCGCAGTTCATCAAAAAATCCAACTACATTGCTCTTCAATCTCCACAACTTTTAATAACTTGAAAGTTATTGCAAAATTGGAAGCAAACCCATCACTCGTTTCATCTTGTTAATCAGAACCACTCCAAATTTAGCAACTTTTGTACCAGAAACAGTTACAGTGGCAAGGATTTTTAACATGGTATCTCTCTTCTATTTCTCTCTCTAGATTCCTTCTGTTTTTCTTCCGTGGATTTGGTTTCTGAGAAAATGGGTACTCAGCAAATCGTTTATTGGATAATGGATACTGAAAATTTTGAGACGTTGCAGGGTTTAGGTGCGGGTTCTAATGTGGCAAACATTAATCGCAGAGAAAGTGAGAGCCTTTCAAGGAGCTACAGCGGCAGCTGCATTTCGTTGCCGTCGATAGCAGAGCCAAAGCCAGAGACTTTGGCAGAGCCTTGCTTAGTCTCGTGCACGACTTTCAATATTTTGGCTCCAATCTACAAAAGACTCGATCAACAGGTCCTATTCTATCCCATTTGCGTTTGTCTGTGATTTGATAATTATTTCGTTTTTGAAGTCACTTTGTTTGATAACTATTTCGTTTTTAGAGTCACTCTGTTTGATAACTATTTCGTTTTTAGAGCCGTTTGTACCCTCAAAACGAAGTGGTAATCAAACGGACTTAGTTTATCTGAGTTTGTTTTCTCAGTTTCTTTGTGGTGTGTGTGAAACAGAATCAAAGCCTTAGAGAGAGCGACTACAGGGCGTTTTGGGTGGCCAGGAACCAGAGGATTTTGGATTGGTTGCTCTGTGAATCATCTGCCATTATTTGTCTGCAGGTGATATTTGATTACACTTTTTCTTTTTTGGACCTCAAACGAAATACCCCTTGTTGCATATGAGAACAAAGTGCACTTGTATGAGGTTTTAAGGATCATAGCCCTTTCCAACTATATGTGCTGACACTAACCCATTTTTTGCAATATTAGGAGTTCTGGGTTGGAAATGAAGAATTTGTGAATATGTACCTGGACTGGCTTGGTGATGCAGGCTATACTACCTTTAAGCTCGCCCGAACCAACAACCGGGGAGATGGTATGTTGCTATCTTGAATCTATTCCTTAATGTTGATTTTAATACATTAGACTTATCTGGCATCATTCGAGTTTAGTTAAATCTCATTATTGCATTGCTCCATGGGTAAAATGCGCGGTTTTTTTAACTCACATTCATATGTTAATTCCAAGTTCGCAACTGCAATATAGGTCAGATGCTGAACAACTTGAAAGTTCTGACAAAAAATGTACATTATTCTGCACACATTGGTTCATGTTTCCTGCATTGGAGTGCTTTGTCACAACACTTTGCGGTTGAATTGGCCTTTCTTTGTTATCTTTTCCCAGTACAATTTAGCAGTCTAAGTTATTGGAGAGTTCTTCCACTGGTTCTTCATATATCAGCTAGCATTTCCAAAGGAGTTGTGTCTTAGAATGGTCCTCAAGTTTGAAATCAACTCATTTCTTGTTTTGAGAGTGTTGTCATGATTAAAATGACCTTTTTAAGTCTATTCCATGCTCTATGGCTTGACTTATTGTATTTTCTCTTTACAGGTTTGCTGACTGCTGTGAGGAGGGACTGCTTTAGTGTGCGAAACTACCGAGAGTTGCATTTTAATGATTTTGGAGACCGTGTTGCTCAGCTATTACATGTTCAGTTAGCTGCCCCGTTTTCACAAAACCAGAGAGGAAACGTTCAACAAGAAATGCTAATTGTGAATACTCATTTGTTGTTTCCTCATGATTCCAGTCTCTCTATAGTACGATTGCATCAGGTATTCAAAGTTTCCAAACAAGTTATCAACTTATGGCATATAATTGTCAACTTAGTTTAACAAGCTGCACTAGCAATCACTCTAACCCGTTTCTTGAAAATTTTTAATAGGTTTACAAAATTTTGCAATTTGTGGAGTCATATCAGAATGAAAAGAAGCTAAACCCGATGCCTATCGTACTCTGTGGGTGAGTCTCCTGCCTTGTCTTTCTTAGTTAATGTTCCATGTCAAAGTATCTCATTTCTAATACTCTGAAGAAAATCTTTAAAATATACATCCTTTTGAAGGTGCTAGCTATCCTAACTGGTAAATCCTTTTGAAGGCCTCCTTCA
Source organism: Pyrus communis (assembly GCF_963583255.1). NCBI lineage: Eukaryota > Viridiplantae > Streptophyta > Magnoliopsida > Rosales > Rosaceae > Pyrus > Pyrus communis. Next base: position 20,406,836 of record NC_084807.1, on the reverse strand, counting down.
CAAACAATGGAAATTTAATAAATTATAGGCTTTCTCTGGTTGTATTCTTTTGTGTAGGATGGTAGTTCTTATATTTGTATTTTTTTGGTTATTCTCGATGCAGTGACTGGAATGGAAGTAAACAAGGCCATGTGTACAAATTCCTTAGATCACAGGGTTTTGAATCAACATATGACACTGCTCATCAATATACCGATGCGGATGCTCACAAGGTTGGTGTTTTCTGGATTTAAATTCAGAAATCGGCGATTTACTGGCTGCCACAGGGCCCATCTAGACAATGCTCATCATCTGTTTTAACGGAATATTTGTATTTTATATCCGACAGTGGGTTAGCCACCGCAATCATAGGGGAAACATCTGCGGTGTTGACTTCATTTGGCTTCGTAATCCCAATAAGTCACGAAAACCACTAAAGACTAGTTGGTGCGAAGCTGTTTTTGGAATATTACGGGTAAGCAATTGAGTTTCCATATTCTATATTACTGTCATTAATACTCATCCGTTCACATTTTCTCTACGTACTATCTAATTCCTTGCCAGAGAGGGCAAGAATCGTAGTTCATCAGATTTATTGTGCACAGAAAGCTTTGTTCAAAACTTTTGAAAAGATGCTTCGATCCTTTATATTATAGGGCATGCAAGCTCTAGACAGTTTCTACATGCAATCCTAGTAACTTCCTTTTTCCTTTTGGGTTTTCAGCGCCAGCTTCAAAAAGCTTCGATGGCTGAAAATGATGCATTTGCCTTTCTGAAGGGTGATGGTCATGGTGATTTTATTACGTCCTCAGCTTTCTGTGAAGCACTACAACAGGTTGGTTCTATTAGCTATTAAGCTGTATAAAGTTCAAATGGAAAGATCAGACTTGCTCATATAGGTATTTTGCAGGTTAATTTAATTGGTCATCCTACGGGACTAGGTTTCCAGGAGACAAGGGATCTCTGGATCCAGGCAGATGCCGATGCAAATGGTGTTCTTGATTATGAAGAATTTAAGGTACATTACATCCATAATAATTTCGTTTATTTTCCTTTTGAAATTACATTAGCATTGCCGTCATGTAATAGTCCTTCCAAAGTACCTACAAGATTAAAATCCCGAGTCTAAAACCCTTGGCATTGCAGAATAGAATTTGGAGTTCGACAGCATCAGAGGATAAAGAAAGTCTCAACGGTAGTAGAGAGGAGTCAAAACGAGGCACGCAGGACGCCCTTGGATTCAACGTGAAGAATGCAGTTCTATACCCCCATGAGGCGGAGAAGGGAATATGGCCCGAAGATTATACTCTCTCTGATCATGCTCCACTCTCGGTTGTACTTTCACCAGAAAGGATGTCGTGTTGTAAGTCATAAACCTCACTTAACAACGCACGCGGAAAGGATATGCAGAATCTGTAGGAAATGTGTATAGCCAACAGAGGAAAGGTCCCTTCTGTGGTAGGAGTGTTTGAGAAAAAGAAAGAAAAGAGCAATATAAGGTTGGAGAGTTTTTTCTGGTTGAAATTCTTCATTCTTTTAAAGGAAACTAATGAAAATGACTTAAAAACTTTGAGTTTTAATGATAAAAGATAAAATAAAGGGTAAAGTGAATAGTACCAGGATTGATTTTTTAATATAAAAATATGGTTTTTTTTTAAAGTGAACAGTACCATGAAATTTTCGTTAAGACTCCCTTTTAACTGTTTCTCACTAGCCTTGACCAAATTAATCTTTATCTTTTGGGGAAGGAGGGAGGAGGATCATGTGTGTGGGTCTCCAGCAGCTGTAATGTGGAATTCTTTTTACTACACATGCTAAATTAGTAATTTGGGATGCTTTCTGCACATCCGTTTGTATCTCGTCCCTTTGTTTTTTGTGAAGAAACCAGACGAGAATCAAGGACCAAAATTAATGGGCGTGCAAAAAGTCAAAACGGGTTTGCAGAAATAAATTTCTCATGAAATCTAGGTACTGAATTGACAAGCAAGACATAGCAAATCTTAGCTGCCATGAGATACTATAGACAAAGCCCTCATAATAGCTCATACGCTCGTACCAATGTGTAGCTTTATGCATTGCTCATACACAAAGCTATTTGCATGATTTCCAGGTGTGTGTTGAGCACAACGCTCGTCCAAGAGTAATTGAAAATCACTTTATCTGAGCGTTAAGCCTGACAACATGTATGTCTCTTTATATATTTCTTTTCCCATCTGTGGCCAGAGCAAGGTTTAAAGTTGATGTTTGGACATACCTTTCCTAAAGCTTCGTGCTAGAAAATTGTCAAGCCTGCCAACTGGCTTGATAGGTCAGAATGTGCTTTAAGTTATGCGCTCCTCTCTTCTTGTCGGTAGATAAGGCTAGGAGTGGTTGTTGAAGGTAGTCGTCTTTCATTCTCGTGGTTGTACTCTATCATCTAAATTTTTTAAGCTGGCTTTAGGGCAGGTTTGATATTGTTGTACTTTGAAAAAAAATTTCTTCTGTTGTGCTGTGACAATAAACTTATTTTTGTTGCTTCACGTTTTCAGCTTTTTTTTTCACCCAAAATTATGAAAATAAGCTGTTTTTAAGTGTTTACCAAACACCTTTTTGAGCTGAACTTTTTTTTATACCCACTTTTTATAAAATCAACTCAGTACCAAACTAGTCCTTAAGGCCCTATGTCTTGATTTTCTCATCCTTTGGTGGGCTTATCCAAATCTTATATGTTAAGCTCAAAACAACTTATATATTATTTTAATGAGTTTGAAAAATCTATACGTTAACAATGGTCTGCTCATTTAGAGATTTTATTGAACAAAATTTTGATCATGTGATTTATCAATCAATATTTACCTAGTTGTAAGTTGTAGCATTGGAAATGAGAGATGAAGTCACAAAGTAATCATGAGCTACAGCCCCACAGCTACAAGGTTTATGCTTTTATAGATTCGTTCTGCCACTTAATGGAACATTGTTCGAACAAGTACTTGATCAAGGTGAAACTGAAGTAATCAGAATCTCTACCCAAGAAGTGGAAACATTTGCTCCAAGTTCAAACAAGTACTTGATCAACAAGGAAACCTTTACTACAAGGGACAAGTGATGAGAGGAAACGGTGGACCCACACAATCACATCAAAGGGTAGCCTCGTCACTCGTGATTATTTTCATTAAGGAGTGATTCATTTTATGTCTTTAGATTAGACAAAATTGATTTCAAGTATTTCTCTAATAGTATAATAACATGTGATATTCTGTTACGTATTTTGCATAGGCCTAACATTTGTGTTGTATTTTTCGTTATCATGTCGTTTTTTTGTCATACTCAATATCTTAACGGGTCGTATCGTGTAATACTTGTTAAGATAAATGGGTAATATGATCCGACCCGATATCGACCCGTTAATATTATCAGGTAATATGACCCGACTCGCTATCGTTAAAGGAAATATGTTTTAAATCCATAAATAATAATAAAAAAACATAATTTGATCCAAAAAAAAATAGAAAAAGATAAACATAATACTACATTAGTATATGCATACCACATTATCACATAAATATTACTTCAAAGCATTAAAAAAATAAAAAAAATTTAACTTTCAAGTATTAGATACCCCAAAATAAGAGCCAAATGAAAAAACATTAGTACATTACTACAAAATACCAAATGTTCAAGGATATGCAAAATGAAGGGAGTTGCATTTCATGAGGTTTATATGGTTTTAAAAATCCGAACGACGATTTACCCTTCCCAAAGCATAGACGATGTGATAACGAGCGTTTGCATATTTCTTCACACTTTTTACACTTGTAAATTAATTATTATAATTTTTTAATATGTTTGGTACTTTTAAATTACTTCATTTTTTTTATTTTAATGTATTTTTTTTATTTTTTAAATCTCACTCTATGCCTATAGTATACTCTAAAAATATATAAATAAATAATTAAAATTTAATTTTTTTTTAAATTTATATAGAATAAACATATTTAATATACAATATATGCATATACACTATGGCTATTATATTTTATAGCAAGTTTATTTAGTAGTTTAAAAAATTAAAATCATCAAAATATCTATTTTTTTAACATGTCAAAACGGGTTACATGCGTGTCACTCCCGTGTAAACCTGTTAAGGACCCGCTATTAACAGGTTCTTATAGTGTAACCCTCTAATGACCTAATTAGTTATCGTGTTAATCCGAAACCCTATACTTTCGTATCATTTACGTATCGTGTTAATGAGTCATGTAAGAAATTAGCAGATCTAATTTTGAACACATTGAAAATTCTCTCATTTACTACGGTCCTGAAATAACTTCTTGAGACTTGCAATTTGTTTTGGGATCTATAAACTGAATCAAGCTAAACTATTAGAAAGATTATTTTTAGTAAGAGTAACCACGCTAAAGTGAATTAAGTAATTAGTGAGATAAATATATTGAGATGAATCTCATGTTACAACCAAAGAATTTCCAACAAATTGTACCTAAAAAAATATTCTCTAAAGTTTGCCAACTGGCTTGAGAAGTCAAAATGTGCTTTAAGTTATGCGCTCCTCTCTTCTTGTCGGTAGATACGACTAGGAGCGGTTGTTGAAGGCAGTCGTCTTTCATTCTCGTGGTTGTACTCTATCATCTGAATTTTTTAAGCTGGCTTTAGGGCTGGGTTAATATTGTTGTGCTTTGGAAAAAAAACTTTTTCTGCTGTGCTATGAGAATAAGCTCATTTTTGTTGCTTCACGTTTTCAGCTTTATTTTTCACCCAAAACTATGAAAATAAGATGTTTTTAAGTGTTTACCAAACACCTTTTTGAGCTCAGCTTTTTTTTATACCCACTTTTTATAAAATCAACTCAGTACCAAACCAATACTTAAGACCCTATGTCTTGATTTTCTTGTCATTTGGTGGGCTTATCCAAATCTTATATGTTAAGCTCAAAACAACTTATATATTATTTTAATAAATTTGAAAAATCTATACGTTAACAATGGTCTGCTCATTTAGAGATTGTGTTGAATAAAATTTTGATCATGTGATTTATCAATCAATATTTACCTAGTTGTAAGTTGTAGTATTGGAAATGAGAGATAAAGTCACAAAGTAATCATGAGCTACAGCCCCATAGCTACAAGATCTATGCTTTTATAGATTTGTTCTGCCACTTGATGGAACATTGCTCGAACAAGTACTTGATCAAGATGAAACTAAAGTAATCAGAATCTCTACCCAAGAAGTGGAAACATTTGCTCCAAATTCAAACAAGTACTTGATCAACAAGGAAACCTTTATTACAAGGGACAAGTGATGAGAGGAAACGGTGGACCCACACAATCACATCGAAGGGTAGCCTCGTCCCTCGTGATTATTTTCATTAAGGAGTGATTCATTTTATGTCTTTAGATTAGATAAAATTCATTTTAAGTATTTCTCTAATAATATAATAACATGTGATATTCTGTTATGTATTTTGCATGGGCCTAACATTTGTGTTGTATTTTTCATTATCATGTCGTTTTTTTTTGACATACTCAATATCTTAAAGGATCGTGTCGTGTAACACCCGTTAGGGTAAATAGGTAATATGATCCGACCTGATATTGATCCATTAATATTATCAGGTAATATGACCCAACTCGCTACCCATTAAAGGAAATATGTTTTAAATCCATAAATAATAATAAAAAACATAATTTGATCCAAAAAAAAAAAAAAAAAACATAATACTACATTAGTATATGCATACTGCATTGTCACATAAATATTACTTCAAAACATTTAAAGAAAAAAATTTACCTTTCAAGTATTAGATACCCCAAAATAAGAGCTAAATGAAAAAACATTAGTACATTACTACAAAATACCAAATGTTCAAGGATATGCAAAATGAAGGGAGTTGCATTTCATGAGGTTTGTATGGTTTTAAAAATCCGAACGACGATGTACCCATCTCAAAGCATAGACGATGTGATAACGAGCGTTTGCATATTTCTTCACACTTTTTGCACTTGTAAATTAATTATTATAATTTTTTAATGTGTTTGGTACTTTTAAATTGCTTCATATTTTTATTTTTAATGTATTTTTTAATTTTTTAAATCTCACTCTATGCCTATAGTATACTCTAAAATATAAATAAATAAATAATTAAAACTTAATTTTTTTTTTTAAATTTATATAGAATAATAACTACTATAATACATATTTAATATACAATATATGCATATACACTATGACTATTATATGTTATAGTAAGTTTATTTAGTAGTTTAAAAAATTAAAATCATCAAAATATCTTCTTTTTTTAACGTGTCAAAACGGGTTACATGCGTGTCACTCCCGTGTAAACCTGTTAAAGACCTGTTATTAACAAGTTCTTATAGTGTAACCCTCTAATGACCTAATTAGTTATCGTGTTGATCCGAAACCCTATACTTTCGTATCATTTACATATCGTATTAATGAGTCATGTAAGAAATTAGCAGATCTAATTTTGAACACATTGAAAATTCTCTCATTTACTATGGTCCTGGAATAACTTCTTGAGACTTGCAATTTGTTTTGGGATCTATAAACTAAATCAAGCTAAACTATTAGAAAGATTATTTTTAGTAAGAGTAACCACGCTAAAGTGAATTAAGTAATTAGTGAGATGAATATATTGAGATGAATCTCATGTTACAACCAAAGAATTTCCAACAAATTGTACCTAAAAAAATATTCTCTAAAGTGATCTATCTAATATTTATTTATCAGACGGGCACAAAATATTTATAAATAAATCTGAGAGGTGAATATATGGAGACATATTTTGATTTAAATTCCATGAGAATGCTATCGATTTTTTCAGTTAGATTTTCTCGATCTACCTTATCGACTGTTTATCCTACACGATGACGAAATTCGTCTACTTCTTATATGCCCTTTGTATTCAAAACTGCAAAATAAGCAATTGAATCAGAAATTTCAGTCTCACAACCTTCCCTCATTTAATCTTCTATTTGAAAAAAAAGGGATACAAAATCTTCTCATGATCCCTGGAGCTTCTCTGCCCTTTCCGAGGAAGCACCCCCACCAAGCCATACAGCAAACAGTTCCACAGGTAGGATTGCCCGGGGTCCCACCAAAAGTCACGACAACAAAAATTCCAGACCCCACCATGTAAAACCGGAAGCAGAAGTTTAATAGCTTCTTCCATAAGCAAAAAACGTCCCCTGAAAGCCCAAGACTTTGATCGACCTCAAGTCAATTACTGTTTTTCTTAATCCTACAATAACCCACCCAGCATTCCATTTCTCCTACATGAAAGAGGATGGCTTCCAATGGAATCCCCTTCACCAGAGCAGCGGCAGGTGGCATATCACTGCGAGTGGGATTCCGATTCCACCCCACAGAAGAAGAGCTGATCAGCCATTACTTGCAATTGAAGCTCCGGGGAATGGATTCCCTCGTCAGCGACGTCATCCGTGAAATCAACATGTGCAACCACGCGCCCTGGGACTTGCCTGGTAATTATTTGCAAAACCCCACGTGTTAAATTTTCATTATTTTTCTTAGTTCAATGAGTCTGATAATCTGTATAATCTGTATTTGCCATTTGGTATTTGGGTTTAATCCATATGTAACGTATTACCAAACCCAGTTCTTAAAAAGTTCAATCTTTTTATTTTATTTTTGGTGACAACTTTAGTAATGTGTAACTTATTCTAAAGTTTGAATCTCTGTTTAGGCAATTGGGTTTGATCCAAACGTAACTTATTACCAATCCCGGTTCTTAAAGTTACTATTTTTTTTTTTTTTTCTTTAGTGACAATTTTACGAAGGTCAGAGATTTTAACACGTAACACTCTTCTGTGAGTTTGAAAAATTGTAAAATGTTCATTTTTTAAAGTGCAAATAGCTGTAGATGGAGTGCGACAATCACTACCTTTTTACTGATACTTTTTAGTTTGCATTTGAATGAGTCTAAAAGTATGTGTTGGTTTGATCCAAATGTTGTTTTTTTATGCAGAGATGTCACTGATAAAGTCGGATGATGAGGAATGGTACTTCTACAACCGACCAATTTACAAAAAAAACAGCAGAAACGACACCGAAAGGGCGACGAGTGAAGGCTTCTGGAAGATCACTGGCCCGGTGAAAGAAGTTAGGGCTCGAGATAACAAAACTATCGGTAAAAAGAGGATTCTGACATTCTACCGAGGTCGCGGTCGTAATGCCCAAATTACCCCCTGGGTCATGCATGAGTTTTACATCCCTCAAATCAGTCCTAATGCTAATCAGGTCGTCGTTCTCTTTCTGTTTTCGGGTTTTTGTTAATAATGTTATGGATATATGATGTACAATTTGCAGCATTGTATGAGGCAAGTTCTAAACCGGAGGCTTGAAGGGTTATGGTTGTGAAACTCAAGTCTATTTGGTTTGGTTCGAAGGGGTTTTGGTTTTGAAATCATTGAATGGATCAAAATCGAAACCCCTTCAAGCCAATTGGCTTGTTCTGTAAATGTGCAAAGTTTAGTGACTTTTGGTTGGAACCTTGTGTTGGGAAAAAAAAAACTTAGAGTACACAACTCTAACACAAGTGTTGGAGAGACAATACAAGTAAACAAATTACTTGTATTACACAAACAAAATATTACAACACAAACTATCAAAGACACTCTTGAGAAGCTATGACACTCACTCACTTTCTAGAGACAAACTCTAGAGCACTCACACTCTTACAAGACTATTCTTTCTTCTCACTCTCACTTGCTTGCTTTCTTACAAGCTTGCTTGGTTGGTTACTTGTTGATTTGTTGATACAAATGGTGTGGATGCCTTCTCCTTTTATAGGCATGGATGGGACCTTGGAGAAGCATGGACACACCATGCTAGATATATCTAGATAATTCCACTAACTTCCTAAGCTAGAATTATCTACACTAATCTTGCATGTTGGTGGAAACCTCACCATTCTTCTAGACTCTTCCACCAACTTAAGAAACAACATTCTAGTCATTTCCACAAAGTACTACTTTAACTTGGATAATTTAGCTAACCAACCTTAGTGAATGTTCTAAAATTCTTTATTCTAGATTTGTGTAGGTCCTTTAATGAGATGGGGTTGATTTCTTTAACACTCCCCCTCAACACCATCTCATTCTTCTCTTCATGCCGAGTTGACGACGAAGCTTTTTCTTGCATGCCCATTTGCATGATATGGATTTCACATCTCTTCGCTTTGGCACTGGATTCCAAGCTTGATTTAGCTTTGCTGCAGTGACCTCTTCTCCCAACTTTGAAGCACTCAGGTTCAACTGTTTCTTTTTCTATGGCTGCGTTGGCGTATTTAGGATTTTGCTTCCTGATTCTTGTTGACCTCCTTAGTTGTGATTGTGGAGTTAATACTTCCACTTCACTAGGTCTATCTTCTTCTGGTTGTTGATATATGTCAGCTTGCCAAGGGTTTTGGGGCACTGCTTGCTCAACATCATCACCATTAAGCAAATCCTCAGACTCATCTGGTTTCGACTGGATTCGAACAATTTGCTCCCTCATCTTTTGCTGCAACTTATCTTCTATCTCTCTTGAATCAGGCAACGCCTCTTTTTCTGAGGACCACCAAGAAGATGTTTCATCAAACACCACATCTCGTGACGTGTAACACCTTCCATTCGTAGGATCACAACATTTCCACCCTTTTCTTTGGCTGTCGTATCCCACAAAGATACATTGGACTGCCTTCTTGTCAAACTTGCTACGTAAATGACTTGGAACAAATACGTAGCACACACAGCCAAAGACTCGAAAGTAACTAACTGTCGGTTTCATATCCCACAGTTTCTCAAAGGGTGAGACAAATTCTAACCTGGGTTGAGGAAGCCTGTTGATCACATAAGCTGCAGTTCTCATTGCTTCGGCCCAAAACCTTCCTGGTACATTCTTGGCATGGAGCATACTTCGACATATTTCTGCAAGATGCCGGTTCTTTCTTTCCGCTACGCCATTCTGTTGTGGCGTATTGGCATAGGTGAACTGGTGACGTATTCTACATTCTTGTAGATACTGGGAAAACTCATTCGAGGTATATTCTCCTCCATTATCTGTGCATATGCAACGGATCTTCTTTCCTACTTCTCCTTCAATTGTCTCCTTAAACTCTTTAAATTTTGAAAATGTTTCAGATTTTTCTTTCATAAAGAAAACCCACACATACCTCGAGAAGTCATCAATGAACGTCACCATGTATCGCATCCCACTTATCGATGGTTGCTTGACAGGCCCGAACACATCGGAATGAACCAACTCCAACGGCTCTTTCGCTTTAAACTTCGACTCTTCGTATGGTAGTTGATGTGCTTTACCATACTGGCATCCTGCACAGACCGTGTCTGTTCTCACGTCAAGCTGAGGTAACCCCTTAAGCATTGACTTCTTCATCATCACATTTAGCTTGTGATAGCTAACGTGACCCAATCTCATATGCCATAAATCTGTTGTCTCGTTCTTCCTTGTCTTGTCTATGTATGCAGTTTCTGCTGACATTACATAGACTGACTGCAGTCGCCATCCCTCCATTGTTGGCGTCCCTAAGATCTTGAGGTGTCGATACACCTTCACATCTCGTGGACCAAACAAGACATAATTTCCCAACGACGTCAGTTGCGGCACTGAAAGCAGATTTTTCTTCATACCTGGAACATGGTAGACATCTTGAAGCGGCACATGATTAGTGTTGTATCGGGGCTCAATTATTGTCTTACCGATGTGAGCAATCGGTAGCCTCGAGTCGTTAGCCATCATCACTAAGCGGCCTCCTTTGTACTCAGTCAGACCTTGTAACTTTTTCTCATCACCTGTCATATGGTTTGAGCAGCCTGAATCCACGATCCAATCATTCTGGTAGTCAATTGACTCCAAACTTGTTGCTGTGAGAGCTGACTCTTTCTTCTCTGTAGCAATAGATGCTTCACCGTCCCATTCTTCCTCCAGGGCTAGAGACGAAATGACGTCCCAATCATCTTCACTTTTCTTCTCTAAGTTGTCAACATTACTTTCTACAGGCTTTTTGAACCAGCAATCATTCGCCATATGGCCCTTCTTTCCACAATTGTAACATTTGCCCTCAAATCTTTTATTATTCTGGGACTGTCCACGGTTGCCGTGATACTTCGGAGCTCCCCCTGGCCGAGAACTCCCTCCTCCTTGATGACATTTTTCCTTGTCACCATTTCTTTTAGATCCACCACCAGCACGCTGCTTAAAGTTGCCTTTACTTTTGGTGTAGAGCGCTTCCTCCTCACCTTTTAACGAGACCCCTCCTATTTGATTTGCCAAAGCTTCTTGATCAGCAAGCAAATTCTCGAACTCAACAAGTGATGGTTGGGTCGGCCATCCTTGTACAGCGGCAACGAAGCCTCGATATTCGTGTCTCAATCCATGGATAATTATTCTTTTTATCCTGGATTCTACAATGGCAGCACTAGGATCTAATTCAGAAATTTCACGGCAAATAGACTTTACCTTGTGGAAATACTGTGCAATCATCATGTCCCTTTGGGCCACTGATAACAAATCGTTCTCGAGAAGCTGCAATCTTGTATCGTTCCTCTTTGAAAAGAGTGTGGCGACGGTGTCCCATGCTTCTTTTGGTGTCTTGGCCTTCCGTATGTGCTCTAACATGTCATCTTCAACTGTGGTTTTTAAGGCAAACATGGCCTTACCTGCCTTGATCTTCCACTTCCTCAAAGCGACGCTGGTGTCTTCTTCTGGCTGCGTAACTTCATTACCACCAACGACATCCCAAAGATCTTGGCCTTATAGGTAAGACTCCATAGACGTCGCCCACGTGTTGTAATTTTTGTTGTTCAACTTCTTGATTCCTCCAACAACTTGAAGGTCTCCCATCGTGTCGGCAGAGCTTCGATAAGCCGAACAAGATTAACGAATAATCTTGCGAAGTACTAAACTTCTCACGATTCTCAAAAGCTTTAATAGAGACGGTCCCTGATCGTACCGCTCTAATACCAATTGTTGGGGAAAAAAAACTTAGAGTACACAACTCTAACACAAGTGTTGGAGAGACAATACAAGTAAACAAATTACTTGTATTACACAAACAAAATATTACAACACAAACTATCAAAGACACTCTTGAGAAGCTATGACACTCACTCACTTTCTAGAGACAAACTCTAGAGCACTCACACTCTTACAAGACTATTCTTTCTTCTCACTCTCACTTGCTTGCTTGCTTACAAGCTTGCTTAGTTGGTTTGTTGATTTGTTGATGTTGATACAAATGGTGTGGATGCCTTCTCCTTTTATAGGCATGGATGGAATCTTGGAGAAGCATGGACACACCATGCTAGATATATCTAGATAATTCCACTAACTTCCTAAGCTAGAATTATCTACACTAATCTTGCATGTTGGTGGAAACCTCACCATTCTTCTAGACTCTTCCACCAACTTAAGAAACAACATTCTAGTCATTTCTACAAAGTACTACTTTAACTTGGATAATCTAGCTAACCAACCTTAGTGAATGTTCTAGAATTCTTTATTCTAGATTTGTGTAGGTCCTTTAATGAGATGGGGTTGATTTCTTTAACACCTTGTTTAATTTTCTGTTGGTGATAGTTCATTACATAATTGGTTTTCCAACTTATTTGCAGAGGGATTTCGTTCTCTGTCACGTAAAGAAGAACTGTCACGTGAAGAAGAAATCAGGTAAGAATACAGACGTTGCAACCTGTGATGAAGGTGAATCTAGTAACCACAACAGTGCACCTGACTTTGAAAATCAACCACAACCACCACATAATATGGGTGTTGAAGAGGTGAGAATGTCAAGCACGAATGGTGATTAAAACTTCTTCATATATATATATATATACACACACTCCGAGCAAAAGAAACAGATCCAAAACCTTTGCTTGTTTGTTGTTCATTATGCAGGAACATAATCAGCCACCACAAAATCTGGACATTTTTCAGTGGCATATGGGCAGTATGCTTGCAAATGCGCATGATAATAATGATTACCATGGAATGCAATCTGCACTTGCAGCTAATGAACGGGATGAAAATTCAGACGGGGAGTTCGCAAATACACTTATTGTTGACCCGTATCAGGATTCCAGTGAAGAAATGACTCACACTAACATCCTTAATGCCACTGAAGAAATGATTCGGCGGTCCAAAGCTGTCATTGGTAAGAAGAGGACCTTGACGTTCTACCGGCGTTGTGAGCCTAAACCGAAAAAAACCAACCGGGTCATGCACGAGCACTATCTCATAGATAGTGAAGCCAATCCTAAACTGCCTCAGGTCGCTCTCTTTTCCAGTTGCAGAGTTTGCTATTTTGTTCTTAGTTAATTATCTTTGGATTATGCGACATCAAATTTGTGTCGGATTGATGTTTCCGTGTTTAACATACATGAAGTAATAGTTTTGAAGTGTGGCAATTGGATTGGATCTATAGCTCATAATATTGTTGTCCAACTTATGCAGAAGGATTTCGTTATCTGTTGCATGAATAAAAAATCCGATGAGGAGGTTACCTCAATCGGTGAAGTTGAACTTGGCAGCTGTAGTGTGTCTAATGTTGAAGATCATGCTGCAGCTGTTGTGACTCCAGGGGTGAGAATGAGAATCATCTTACCTTTTAACATTTATCTCATGGATCATGAGAAATTTATCGAAACTTAATGCATCACTCTTTGATTCTCTTCAGTTACAGGATAACGGTTCCTCTACACTCCTATCATCAGGATACATAGAGCTGGAAGATGTTCTGCAAGCCAATGGCACTAATGATGATTATAATGTAATACAATCACCATTTGGAGATAATAATTGTTCTTATACCAATAAGAATAATATTACAACCTGTGATGAAGGTGAACCTCACAGTTTCACTGTATCTGATTTCGAAAATGAAAATCCACATGATATGGGTCAGGAGGTGAGAATAAAAATGCTTATTTGAATATTTCTAATATGAACTTTATTAGCACAAAAGTGTATCAAAATTTAACCTGCTTGTTTGTGATTTTTAGTCCAGTTATATGCTCAGTCACAAAAAGACATGGATTCACTCCGGTTACATGTGGCACAAGAGTCACCAACATATGTTATATCCAAGAATAATGTTTCTACCAATGATGACGATGAACAATTTAGGAACACCGTTTCTAATTCTGAAAATCAAGCCACGAATAAAAGGATTTCAGAGGTGAGAATGAGCCTCTTTAAACATTTTGTTATATGAACTTCTTATGGATATATTCTAACTTAGCTCGTTGTTCATGATTCTTAATCTAGGTATGTCCTCCACCAGAAGAAGATCTGGAAATTTTCTTTTATCCACCTCAACTAGAGGACTACACACTGTAGCCGCCAATGAAAACAACAGTGGGAGATGTTTTGCATGACAATAACTATATTGCATGCAGTGAGTTTCAATCCTGAATCTGAAGCTAATGACTTTTTTTCCACGAAGTTCTTGAATAAGGTTATAGTTAACTATGGTTATTAGTCCTATGAAGAAGTAACATAAACTTATTTTGAATGATTACAAGCTACCGAAGTGCAGTAAGGAGTGGTACGAACACCGAAGTAGTGCCATGGATGTGTAAAATGCCTTTATGCATTAGCTTAAGGAGACTAGTAAAGAGGCCTTTTGAATTAGGCATGGAAGAGGTAGCTGGAAGCAACTGAAAGTGTTCTTTCAAGTTCCCTGAAATATCTCCCTGAAGTCGTTAATCAAGTCCCCCATGGAATAATGTTTCGACCAAGCCATAATGCTAGCCTTATTGGCAATGCTTTTGTTTGTTCTGCAGCTGTTGTCGCGTGGCTGCTGTAGTATCTATCAGTTTGCATATTAGTGTTACTTGAGATGTATTTTTGTTATATTTGGAATGATTATCAAAACATATGGTTGTAGTTTAAGGTCTTGAACCTTTTTGTAATTATCCTTTTGTATTGTTTATCAGAACCTCTTGACTTTGAATGGTCTTTTGCATATTCTTTTCTCTTTCTATATATGCAATGTCAATTGTTACATGTTGTCTATGTTACACCCAACTAAGGAGAAAAGATATCCAAAGGATACACGGCTGCAATTAGGCTGCGACAAGGATACTTAGAGTACGATGCCCATCGTACTCTGTGGGTGAGTCTCCTGCCTCGTCTTTCTTAGTTAATGTTCCATGTCAAAGAATCTCATTTATAATACTCTGAAGAAAATCTTTAAAATATACATCCTTTTGAAGGTGCTAGCTATCCTAACTGGGAAATCCTTTTGAAGGCCTCCTTCACAAACAATGGAAATTTAATAAATTATAGGCTTTCTCTGGTTGTATTCTTTTGTGTAGGATGGTAGTTCTTATATTTGTATTTTTTTTATTATTCTCGATGCAGTGACTGGAATGGAAGTAAACGAGGCCATGTGTACAAATTCCTTAGATCACAGGGTTTTGAATCAACATATGACACTGCTCATCAATATACCGATGCGGATGCTCACAAGGTTGGTGTTTTCTGGATTTAAATTCAGAAATCGGTGATTTACTGGCTGCCACAGGGCCCATCTATACAATGTTCATCATCTGTTTTAACGGAATATTTGTATTTTATATCCGACAGTGGGTTAGCCACCGCAATCATAGGGGAAACATCTGCGGTGTTGACTTCATTTGGCTTTGTAATCCCAATAAGTCACGAAAACCACTAAAGACTAGTTGGTGCGAAGCTGTTTTTGGAATATTACGGGTAAGCAATTGAGTTTCCATATTCTATAATACTGTCATTAATACTCATCCGTTCACATTTTCTCTACGTACTATCTAATTCCTTGCCACAGAGGGCAAGAATCGTAGTTCATCAGATTTATTGTGCACAGAAAGCTTTGTTCAAAACTTTTGAAAAGATGCTTCGATCCTTTATATTATAGGGCATGCAAGCTCTAGACAGTTTCTACATGCAATCCTAGTAACTTCCTTTTTCCTTTTGGGTTTTCAGCGCCAGCTTCAAAAAGCTTCGATGGCTGAAAATGATGCATTTGCCTTTCTGAAGGGTGATGGTCATGGTGATTTTATTACGTCCTCAGCTTTCTGTGAAGCACTACAACAGGTTGGTTCTATTAGCTATTAAGCTGTATAAAGTTCAAATGGAAAGATCAGACTTGCTCATATAGGTATTTTGCAGGTTAATTTAATTGGTCATCCTACGGGACTAGGTTTCCAGGAGACAAGGGATCTCTGGATCCAGGCAGATGCGGATGCAAATGGTGTTCTTGATTACGAAGAATTTAAGGTACATTACATCCATAATAATTTCGTTTATTTTCCTTTTGAAATTACATTAGCATTGCCGTCATGTAATAGTCCTTCCAATGTGTAGCTTTATGCATTGCTCATACACAAAGCTATTTGCATGATTTCCAGGTGTGTGTTGAGCACAACACTCGTTCAAGAGCAATTGAAAATCACTTTATCTGAGCGTTAAGCCTGACAACATGTATGTCTCTTTATATATTTCTTTTTCCATCTGTGTCCAGAGCGTGGTTCAAAGTTGATGTTTGGACATATCTTTCCTCAAGCTTCGTGCTAGAAAATTGTCAAGCCTGCCAACTGGCTTGATAGGTCAGAATGTGCTTTAAGTTATGTGCTCCTCTCTTTTTGTCGGTAGATAAGGCTAGGAGCGGTTGTTGAAGGTAGTCGTCTTTCATTCTCGTGGTTGTACTCTATCATCTAAATTTTTTAAGCTGTCTTTAGGGCAGGTTTGATATTGTTGTACTTTGAAAAAAAATTCTTCTGCTGTGCTGTGAGAATAAACTTATTTTTGTTGCTTCACGTTTTCAACTTTTTTTTCATCCAAAATTATGAAAATAAGTTGTTTTTAAGTGTTTACCAAACACCTTTTTGAGCTGAACTTTTTTTTATACCTACTTTTTATAAAATCAACTCAGTACCAAACTAGTACTTAAGGCCCTATGTCTTGATTTTCTCATCCTTTGGTGGGCTTATCCAAATCTTATATGTTAAGCTCAAAACAACTTATATATTATTTTAATGAGTTTGAAAAATCTATACGTTAACAATGGTCTGCTCATTTAGAGATTTTGTTGAACAAAATTTTGATCATGTGATTTATCAATCAATGTTTACCTAGTTGTAAGTTGTAGCATTGGAAATGAGAGATGAAGTCACAAAGTAATCATGAGCTACAGCCCCACAGCTACAAGGTCTATGCTTTTATAGATTCGTTCTGCCACTTAATGGAACATTGTTCGAACAAGTACTTGATCAAGGTGAAACTGAAGTAATCAGAATCTCTACCCAAGAAGTGGAAACATTTGCTCCAAGTTCAAACAAGTACTTGATCAACAAGGAAACCTTTACTACAAGGGACAAGTGATGAGAGGAAACGGTGGACCCACACAATCACATCAAAGGGTAGCCTTGTCACTCGTGATTATTTTCATTAAGGAGTGATTCATTTTATGTCTTTAGATTAGACAAAACTCATTTCAAGTATTTCTCTAATAATATAATAACATGTGATATTCTGTTACGTATTTTGCATAGGCCTAACATTTGTGTTGTATTTTTTGTTATCATGTCGTTTTTCGACACACTCAATATCTTAATGGGTCGTGTCATGTAACATCCGTTAAGGTAAATGGGTAATATGATCCGACCCGATATCGACCCGTTAATATTATCAGGTAATATGATCCGACTCGCTACCAGTTAAAGGAAATATGTTATAAATCCATAAATAATAATAAAAAACATAATTTGATCCAAAAAAAAAAAAAAACATAATACTACATTAGTATATGCGTACCGCACTGTCACATAAATATTACTTCAAAACATTAAAAAAAATAAATAAATAATCTTTCAAGTATTAGGTGCCCCAAAATAAGAGCCAAATGAAAAAACATTAGTACATTACTACAAAATACCAAATGTTTAAGGATATGCAAAATGAAGGGAGTTGCATTTCATGAGGTTTGTATGGTTTTAAAAATCCGAACGACGATGTGCCCATCCCAAAGCATAGACATCGATAACGAGCGTTTGCATATTTCTTCACACTTTTTGCACTTGTAAATTAATTATTATAATTTTTTAATGTGTTTGGTACTTTTAAATTACTTCATATTTTTATTTTTAATGTATTTTTTTTTAATTTTTTTAAATCTCACTCTATGCCTATAGTATACTCTAAAATATAAATAATTAAAACTTAATTTTTTTTTTAAAATTTATATAGAATAATAACTACTATAATACATATTTAATATACAATATATGCATATACACTATGACTATTATATGTTATAGTAAGTTTATTTAGTAGTTTAAAAAATTAAAATCATTAAAATATCTTCTTTTTTTTAACGTGTCAAAACGGGTTACATGCGTGTCATTTCCGTTTAAACCTGTTAAAGACCTGTTATTAACAGGTTCTTATAGTGTAACCCTCTGTTTATCCTACACGACGACGAAATTCGTCTACTTCTTATATGCCCTTTGTATTCAAAACTGCAAAATAAGCAATTGAATCAGAAATTTCAGTCTCACAACCTTCCCTCATTTAATCTTCTATTTGAAAAAAAAGGGATACAAAATCTTCTCATGATCCCTGGAGCTTCTCTGCCCTTTCCGAGGAAGCACCCCCACCAAGCCATACAGCAAACAGTTCCACAGGTAGGATTGCCCGGGGTCCCACCAAAAGTCACGACAACAAAAATTCCAGACCCCACCATGTAAAACCGGAAGCAGAAGTTTAATAGCTTCTTCCATAAGCAAAAAACGTCCCCTGAAAGCCCAAGACTTTGATCGACCTCAAGTCAATTACTGTTTTTCTTAATCCTACAATAACCCACCCAGCATTCCATTTCTCCTACATGAAAGAGGATGGCTTCCAATGGAATCCCCTTCACCAGAGCAGCGGCAGGTGGCATATCACTGCGAGTGGGATTCCGATTCCGCCCCACAGAAGAAGAGCTGATCGGCCATTACTTGCAGTTGAAGCTCCGGGGAATGGATTCCCTCGTCAGCGACGTCATCCGTGAAATCAACATGTGCAACCACGAGCCCTGGGACTTGCCTGGTAATTATTTGCAAAACCCCAGGTGTTAAATTTTCATTATTTTTCTTAGTTCAATGAGTCTGATAATCTGTATAATCTGTATTTGCCATTTGGTATTTGGGTTTAATCCATATGTAACTTATTACCAAACCCAGTTCTTAAAAAGTTCAATCTTTTTATTTTATTTTTGGTGACAACTTTAGTAATGTGTAACTTATTCTAAAGTTTGAATCTCTGTTTAGGCAATTGGGTTTGATCCAAACGTAACTTATTACCAATCCCAGTTCTTAAAGTTACTATTTTTTTTTTCTTTAGTGACAATTTTACGAAGGTCAGAGATTTTGGCACGTAACACTCTTCTGTGAGTTTGAAAAATTGTAAAATGTTCATTTTTTAAAGTGCAAATAGCTGTAGATGGAGTGCGACAATCACAACCGTTTTACTGATACTTTTTAGTTTGCATTTGAATGAGTCTAAAAATATGTGTTGGTTTGATCCAAATGTTGTGTTTTTATGCAGAGATGTCACTGATAAAGTCGGATGATGAGGAATGGTACTTCTACAACCGACCAATTTACAAAAAAAACAGCAGAAACGACACCGAAAGGGCGACGAGTGAAGGCTTCTGGAAGATCACTGGCCCGGTGAAAGACGTCAGGGCTCGAGACAACAAAACTATCGGTAAAAAGAGGATTCTGACATTCTACCGAGGTCGCGGTCGTAATGCCCAAATTACCCCCTGGGTCATGCATGAGTTTTACATCCCTCAAATCAGTCCTAATGCTAATCAGGTCATCGTTCTCTTTCTGTTTTCGGGTTTTTGTTAATAATGTTATGGATATATGATGTACAATTTGCAGCATTGTATGAGGCAAGTTCTAAACCGGAGGCTTGAAGGGTTTTGGTTGTGAAACTCAAGTCTATTTGGTTTGGTTCTGTTAAAACCCAAAGAACCACAAGAAACCTGAGCAAGGAGAAAAACTGATGCACACTATTTTCAGGAAGAATTTTCTAATTAATTCAAAGATGATAATGGCCTTTTAAAAGGCTTTACAAGATAAAGGAATGTAAATGCAACAGCCCACGATTTTACAGCTCCTAGAATCGTGGTATTTGACTAAGCTTGAAACTGAAAGTGCAACAAACCTGTTCCTAAGAATCAGGCATTTATTAACAGCTACAAAAACAACTACGTGAGTAGCCCTAGAAACAAGGAAACCTAAGCCAACAACTTTAACATCCTCCCTTAAACTGAATACCAAGTTATTCAGTTTACTGTTGGATACGAACCAACACCCATCAAACTTCGCAATTTCACGAACACATCAAACTTCAAGGGCTTTGTAAGAATATCTGCAACTTGCTCCTGGGTTGAACACTGAACCAATTCCACAGTTCCCTCCTTCGTAAGATCACGAAGAAAATGAAAGCGAACATCAATGTGTTTGCTACGACCATGCAAGATTGGATTTCTTGAGAGTTTGATGGTTGATACGTTGTCACAGAATAACACCGTAGCCTTGCTTTGATCATAACCTAGTTCCCTTAGAACTCTTCTTAGCCAGATAGCTTGACAAGCACCGGACGCTGCAGCAATGAACTCAGCCTCAGTGGTGGAAAGAGTGACCACTGGCTGTTTCTTCGAGGACCAGGATACAGCACCTGAGCTCATTAAAAACACATACCCCGAAGTGCTCTTCCTGTCATCTTGATCACCTGCATAATCACTATCCATGTATCCCAGAAGCTCTTCATTTCCTCCCTTCTTATAGAACACCCCGAAACCAATAGTCCCCTTCACATATCTCAATACTCTTTTTGCTGCCTGTAAATGCATTTCAGTAGGCCTCTCCATGTACCTACTGATCAAACTCACTACATATGTCATATCCGGACGTGTAGCAGTCAGATACATAAGACTTCCAACAATTTGTTTGTAAAAAGTGCTGTCTACCCTAACTCCACCTTCGTCCTTCACCAGCTTGAATCCAGGAACTACTGGATTATTCACTGGATTGCATTGATCCATTCTGAACCTGTCGAGCACCTCCTGCGCATATTTTCGTTGCCCAATGAAGATACCATCAGATCTCTGCGATACCTCAATGCCAAGAAAGTACTTCATCTTTCCAAGATCCGTCATATCAAATTCTATCATCATAGACTGTTTGAAATCTTTGAACATAACTTCATCATTTCCAGTAAATATGAGATCATCAACATATAGACAAATAATCAAAACTTTACCTCCCTCTGCTGTTTTGATGAACAAAGTATGTTCATATGGACACTTCTTGAAACCTTCATTAATAAAGTAAGTCTCTATACGGCTGTACCAAGCTCGTGGAGCTTGTTTAAGACCGTACAAGGCTTTCTTAAGCTTGTACACTTTGTGTTCTTGTCCCGTTTTTTCATAGCCAGGAGGCTGAGCAACAAAGACTTCCTTATTTATCTCTCCATGCAAAAATGCAGACTTGACGTCTAGTTGATAGATCTCCCATCCCTTTTGAGCAGCCATCGAAATCACAACTCGAATCGTGTCTCGTCTCGCTACAGGTGCAAATACCTCATCATAATCTATCCCATACTTTTGGCTGTACCCTTTTGCAACGAGTCGCGCCTTGTATTTGTCGACTTCTCCATTCTCATTGAGTTTCGTCTTGTAGACCCACTTCACCCCGATAACTTTACTGCCAGTTGGTAACTCTGTAAGTTCCCACGTATCGTTTCTTTCTATTGCCTCGATCTCCACGTTCATGGCTGCCCTCCATTTCTCATTTTTTACTGCATCTTCATAAAACATGGGATCACTGTCAATGAACAAAGCCAAGTTGACAAAGTCTTCTTCCTCAGAGAGGCCTTGCCCACTCTCATAATCATTCATCCTTGTTGGCGGTCTTCGTGTCCGTGCCTCATGAGGTGAATCTTCTTGAGCACCATGATCCACCTCTTCGACATTTTCACTGTCTTCAGTTTCACCACTGTCCTCATATTCTTCAGTGCTACTGATTTCTGACTCCTCATTTGCATCAACTTCTGTCTCTACTTCTTCATCTGTTTCCCACTCAAGGTTAGCAACAATGGCTTCCTTGTAGCAAGCCTCCCAATCCCAGCTTTGATCTTCTTCGAAAACAACGTCTCGGCTTACAATTATTTTCTGAGAGATTGGATCAAATAATCTGTAAGCTTTTGACTCGTCACTTACCCCAAGAAATATGCATTTCTGACTCTTATTGTCAAGCTTTATCCTTCTATTGTCAGGCACATGAACGTGCGAGATACATCCAAAGATTCTGAAATAGTTCACTGATGGTTTGACTCCACTCCATGCTTCTTCTGGTGTCTTGCTTCTCACGGCAAATGTGGGACTTTTGTTGAGAATATGCACTGTCCAATTAACAGCTTCAGGCCAAAATGTTTTTGGGATATGCTTTCCAGAAAGCATACTGCGAACCATGTTCATAATCGTCCGATTCTTCCTCTCGGCAACTCCGTTTTGCTGGGGAGTATATGCAGCTGTCAGTTGTCTTCGAATTCCATTCACATCACAAAACGTTGTGAATTCTTGTGATGTGAACTCCCCCCCACGATCAGTGCGAAGAGTCCTTATGTATGCTCCTGTTTCCTTTTCAACTCTAGCTTTGTAATTCTTAAAGACAGCAAAAGCTTCAGATTTTTCAACCAAAAAATATACCCAAGTCTTTCGACTAAAGTCATCGATGAAAGTAATAAGATACCGTTTTTTACTGTTTGATGTTGGATTTATAGGCCCGCAAATATTAGCATGTACTAGCTGAAGGATTCCAGAAGCCCTCCATGCTCTTTTCTTTGGAAATGCGTCCCTTCGTTGTTTCCCCACCAAGCAATCTTCACAGACTTTAAAAGGAGTTTTGAATTCTGGCATACCCTCCACCATTTTCTTTTGTTGAAGAACTTTAAGACCACTCCAGCTTAAGTGCCCATATCGACAGTGCCATAGTTGGGATTGGTCTGTGATAAGAGAGACAAGACACCTTTGTTCCTTTATCTGACACCGAGCAATGATAATGAACATCCTGTTGTGTGACATTGACGTTTGAATAATTAAACCCCTCTCAGGATGAAAAATCTTGCAGGTTCCATGTTGCATGAGAACCGCAAGACCCTTCTCTTGGAGTTGCCCAATGCTCAGTAGGTTGTTCCTCAATTCTGGTACGTAAAACACCTCGGTGATCACGTGCATGATGCCATCAATCTCCATTCGAATGCTCCCCTTTCCTTGTACTTCCATGCGTGCATCATTTCCCAGTTTAACTGAGTCCTGGAGGTTTTTATTAAGATCACAGAAAAACTCTTCCCTCCCACACATATGATTACTACACCCTAAGTCCAAGAACCAAAAACAGTCACTTCTAGCCTTGTTGTCATTCACATATGCCATGAGTAGCATTTCTTCACTTGTCTCAGCAATGTTTGCCTGTTTTTCCTTTTTAGGGCACTCCCATTGAAAATGACCAAGCCCATGACAGTAGTAGCATTCAATCGTGGATTTGTCATACCCAGACCGGCCACGTCCTCTTCCTCTTCCTCGATAAGAACCACAACCCCCACTCCGTCCTCCTGGCTGAAATTCATTTGTGACTTGCAATGCTTGTTCATCCATGGTATGCCTACTCATTCGTTGTTCATGGACGAGTAAACTACTTTGAAGTTCGTCAATGGACAGAATGTCAATATCATTGGACTCCTCTATGGAGCACACAACATAATCAAATTTAGGCGTCATGGACCGTAAGATCTTCTCAATGACCACCACATCACCCATCTGTTCTCCATGAAATCTCATCTTGTTGGCAATGGTGAGTGTTCTTGCAAAATAGTCATTCACTGACTCTCCTGTCTTCATGTGAAGTACCTCAAACTCTTTACGAAGAGCTTGCAGTTGTGCACGTTTTACACGAGCCGTGCCTTGATATTTTTGCTTCAAGGAGTCCCAAATGTCCTTCGCTGTGTCCTTCTTCAAGATTGTCTCCAATATCGATCGATCGATAGCTTGAAACAGATAATTCTTCGCCTTTAGATCTTTAAGCCTGTGCTCCTCGATCGCCTTCTTCTGTGTCTCTGTAGGATCCACTCCTTCTGCTGCTGCAGGAATCCCAACTTCCACCAGACCCCAGTACTCTTTGGATCGCAGAAAATTCTCCATGAGCATGCTCCAATGATCATAGTGCCCATCAAACTTAGGAATGGCTGGCTGCACGAAACTGCTTTCACCAGCCATATTGTTACTCCTTCTCACTGAACTCGTGTTTGATTTAAGACTTTGATCAGGCCCCGTGGTGGGGCTCTGATACCAGATGTTAAAACCCAAAGAACCACAAGAAACCTGAGCAAGGAGAAAAACTGATGCACACTATTTTCAGGAAGAATTTTCTAATTAATTCAAAGATGATAATGGCCTTTTAAAAGGCTTTACAAGATAAAGGAATGTAAATGCAACAGCCCACGATTTTACAGCTCCTAGAATCGTGGTATTTGACTAAGCTTGAAACTGAAAGTGCAACAAACCTGTTCCTAAGAATCAGGCATTTATTAACAGCTACAAAAACAACTACGTGAGTAGCCCTAGAAACAAGGAAACCTAAGCCAACAACTTTAACAGGTTCGAAGGGGTTTTGGTTTTGAAATCATTGAATGGATCAAAATCGAAACCCCTTCAAGCCAATTGGCTTGTTCTGTAAATGTGCAAAGTTTAGTGACTTTTGGTTGGAACCTTGTTTAATTTTCTGTTGGTGATACTTCATTACATAATTGGTTTTCCAACTTATTTGCAGAGGGATTTCGTTCTCTGTCACGTAAAGAAGAACTGTCACGTAA
The DNA here is from genome assembly GCF_963583255.1 of Pyrus communis. Taxonomy (NCBI): domain Eukaryota; kingdom Viridiplantae; phylum Streptophyta; class Magnoliopsida; order Rosales; family Rosaceae; genus Pyrus; species Pyrus communis. The sequence continues at coordinate 20,381,921 of NC_084807.1, read as the reverse complement.
AGAAGAAATCAAGTAAGAATACGGACGTTGCAACCTGTGATGAAGGTGAATCTAGTAATCACAACAATGCACCTGACTTTGAAAATCAACCACAACCACCACATAATATGGGTGCTGAAGAGATGAGAATGTCAAGCACGAATGGTGATTAAAACTTCTTCATATATATATATATATATATATATATACTCAGAGCAAAAGAAACAGATCCAAAACCTTTGCTTGTTTGTTGTTCATTATGCAGGAACATAATCAGCCACCACAAAATCTGGACATTTTTCAGTGGCATATGGGCAGTATGCCTGCAAATGCGCATGATAATAATGAGTACCATGGAATGCAATCTGCACTTGCAGCTGATGAACGGGATGAAAATTCAGACGAGGAGTTCGCAAATACACTTATTGTTGACCCGTATCAGGATTCCAGTGAAGAAATGACTCACACTAACGTCTTTAATGACTCCACTCTGCCAGAGTCACCTAGGAAGGTGTATTTAGAGGATTGTGGAGTAAGCAGTGACTCAGACACAGAAGTACCACATGCACGTGGAGTTGCACAGGTAAAAAAGCGTTCTGCCAAAACTTCGCTTAACTTTTTGGTACTGGAAGCTTTGGAAACTTGCTCATGTTTCTGATTATTATTATTTTTTAGTGCATGAGTTCACAAATTCTTAGTGTGCCACAAGCTGGTTCGAGCCTCTCCGGAAGAGAGAAAGCCGTTATGCTTCGTAACCAGATCTTCAGACAGGCTGCTTCCTCTATCGATGTATTACCTAAACCTGAGACTGATCGTCTTCAATCAGGGCCGGCCGACCTTCTAACAAGTGCCCTCGTAGCGCTAGGCAAAGTTAATGAATTAAAACAGCAGCAAAGCAAGGTGAGTGAGAGAACCCAAGCTGCAGCACGGAGAACATGAATAATGATTCTTTGGAGAGCCTATTTCCACGACTTAATCTGGTTTATTTTTGCAGGCCAAAGAAGCTGCAGAGCGTCGAGCTGCTGTTGATTTTCCCACGAAGAGGAACTTTATAACAGAATCTAACAAAGACGCAGAGGCGGTTCAAGGCAATAATACAGAAAAGGGTTTGAAGCGGACGCACAATGCAACCACCGCCGGCAATTGGATGAGCTGTTCTTTGATTTCCTGGGAAACTTCCCCCCCATTAACAAGTCCCCCATCAGTATACCTTTTCAACACGGTTCTAGGTGCAATATTGTTCTTTGTTTTTGCTCGGGAATTAGTTTTATACGGGCAGTGGTGATAGATGAGCGTCTCACAATGAATAATATGCCAGACTTAGTGGTTTCTTATTGCTGCTATAAAATGTGGGAGTACCAGCCATGTTTTGCAGTGATGAAATGTTTATATTTGGCATAGCCTATGGAGTTTGACATGTTTCTGTTTCTACGGACCAGATGTAATGATGTATGGCTGGTACTGGAATCTCAGTACAGTATATTGTTTTTTGTTTAATCATTTGGGGAGCGGGGATTGGAACTCTTGAGATATTTTTTTAAAATTGTGAAAGAGAAATACTATTAGACTATGATGGTGTTAGAAATTGAAAATGTTAAAGAAATCATATGAAAATTCTAACTATGAGGATATCATTTAAAACTGTAAAAGATAAATATTACTAGACCACGCTTGTGTTGTTTGAAGTTGAGCGTTCAAATGTTTTCGTTTCCTATAATTGCAAAAGATAAAAATGAACAGGGTGATAGAGGCTCGAACTCTCGACCTCAAGACCAGTCAGAAGCTATGAAACCTACGCGCTAGCCAACTGCTCCACCACCCCAACCTCAAAAATTTTGCTTGGTCAAAAATGGTTTGAAGGAGACCTGCGTTACCATTCAGAATTAATAGTTAAAAAGATTACGCCACAATTTGTGGGCCAAGATATTTCTAAGCATTTGAATATTTACATTGTTGTCACATTAAATATGATTCACAAGCCCCCCAACGTACTGCATCGGTGGGCTATGTATTTTTCTTGCCGACGAAAAATTTCAGCTTTTAACAAATAGTAATAGATGCACTTTTTCAATTTCAATTATGTTTGTTGTGTGAGTTTATTATGTTTTACACATGCATACGCAATAAAATTAGAGAATTTATAAAAAGTTCAGCACTTATTGTTTTATAAAAGTTACAGCTGGAGAATGACCTTGAGACCGTAAAATTAGACGGGCTAGTTACGAAAAAGTCTGTCGACAAATATGGTAAGATTGAGTGGTAATTATGTAACTTGAGATAAAGATAGGTCATTATTTTGGAGGAGAAGAAGTGGTACTTGAGACTACATGGTGAGGAAGTAGTTGAGACTTGTGAGGGAAGTCTTAAAGCCCTATTGGATATCTCCATTCTCCAATTACAAAATTGTGAATATATATATTTTTTGTAAAGAGGGAGGAACCAAAGGGATTCCTCCACCCACATCAATTATGACATCGTATCATATGCCTCTCACAAATAACTGATTTTAAAGAGATCAAATTTTTATATTATCTTTTATAAATTATATAATGTGGTAATTGATGGTTGGATTTCTTTAACGTTTTAAAATAAGAGCTCAATCATAACATCATGCAGTCAATAAACAATGGTCTAAAAGTTTAGTTTCCTTCGTATTTTCCCTCACAAAATTTGTGATATCGTGATCTTATTCGATTTGACATTGAGATGTCTTAGAGTAGAGCAGTCCTTTCCAAAGTTTCTAAGTGATGATAGATGGATCAAAGATGAAAATCACCCAACCTGGCAATGCCAATTGCAAATGGAATCTGGAAACGTGAGAAAATTGAAAGGGCTATTCCACAGCCAAAGTACGTGGTTTTATACTTTCACATGTGTTGCTCTTAAACTTCTTGTCTCAATTGCAGCTTTAAAAATAGAGTACGTTGCCAACTTGGTCATCAATTATTATCCGAGTGAAAATTAAGTTTTTTTAAATTCATTAAAAATTGCAAATTTCATCCCTGCTATAAGATTCAAGACTATTTTATTCAAATTCTATCAATTTAAGTCACGTGACTAGCATATGATATACTTTAGGAGATAATACCGTTATGTATCAAGAATGAGTATTTTGGCTCGTTTTTGCATGTTTAGAAGAGTCGATAAATGTAAAGGTTTTGGGCCTTTTTGAGTGAACTATTTGTTTTAGTGAAGCCTAGAGTTAATAATTTGGTTAGGGGACTAGGAGTATACACATGAATGCAGTTTTGTAGATTTGAAAACCATGGATGATCAACTTGAGCTTAATCTTCCTTAGTACTCTCTTCAAACTTTGAATATTATGCGATCTCTTTCTCCTTTAGAATATAAGATGATGATCATGGTTGACTTTAACAAATTAAAATAAAATAAAATATCAAAGTTAAGAGTGCAAAATATGAAAATGAAGCATAAATATCACTCTATTAGAAAAGCCTAGTATTGTTACGAGTTAACTTTAACACATCATTGTTTTGTTTTTTTTTTTTTTTTTTTGGGGAAAATGGGAATACAATACCCAGGCTAAGAAGCCAAACATACAAAGAAAGCCTACCGCAAGGCAAGCAAACAACACAGCAGAGGGAGATAAAAGGAAGACACCATAGCCACTCTACTCCGTCACTCCCTCCACTGTCCATAACCATCAAGGAGGACAGGGTAAGCCATCATTATGAAGTACAAAAGCTAACGAAGATGAGGGTCTATTGACCCAAGAAACCTCACACATCTCCGCACAACACTGCGACGTCAAGAAGTTCACCGTAATGTTAGCTGGTCTTGAAATCCAAGACCAACAACAGTTCTGAAAAGACTCCCTTAACCGTCTAGCATGCAGTAAAGCAAGGTAAACCTCCCAGCTGCCATTCTCAATCGAATTCGACAGAGAAGTAATAGATTACTACATATGCCCAACTAATACTTGTTGTCGTTACATTGAAAGAGTGAAAAGAAAACAGATAAAAACAAATACAGGGTGCAAATTAAAAAGAATGAGTGTATAAATATCATTTTCTATCGAATGCTTTTGGTCAAAATCCTCTCTTTAGCAAAGGATGAGGATCACTCTGACCAAGCTTATTCAACAATTATTATAACTTTTAAAGAGGTCTTTTATTTGTAATCATTAGTTAAAATTTTAACGGTCTGATAAACTTGATCAGGAGTATCCTTATCCTTTGCTCTGGAGAGAATCATGATCCCTTGGAATTCAATGTAGGAAAAGGACGTGTAACTTAATCTGACAGATGTTATGAATTGGGAAGATTCCAAGTGTTAAAATATTCCTAAAGCTAAACTTCCAAGAGGGGTTGTCTACCAAAAAAATCAAAGGAAAAAAATGTAAACTTCCGAGAGGGGTTGATCAAAAGGACAAAAATATATATAAATAAAAAAGAAAAGCGTGGCATGTCAGCAAGCTCGTTCGGGAAGTCCGAGACTTGATTAGCTGGATCAAATAGTACTGAGTATTGTGAAGAAAGATTTTTCAATGTTACCGGTACACGAGATACTACATCATGTATCATTATATAAATGGTGGAATATGTATACTAAAAAGTTAATAATTTAAAAAATAAAATTTATCAGTACTTCTATTAAAACGTGATGTACCACTTATGTTTCCGTTATAATAAAAAATTTCTTGTATTCTGAAGTGACTTTATAAAATGAAGTGTGCTATTCACATCTTATTTTACTTCTCACACATCTTTGATAATTTTTGTTATTTGATCTTCTTCATTTTATCCGATCTGACGATCAAAAATTAAAAAAATACGTGAGAAATAAAATGTGATAGGTTGATATCACAGTATAAAATACTTGCAGCTGCACCTTCTTCTCAGTCCACACAAACACACGCGCGCACACACACAGAGAAAAGAAACTCATGGAAACAGTGGGAAGTAAGAGAAAAACAAGGGGAGGAGGTGGTTCTTCAGGGCAGGTCGGGTTCAGATTCCACCCCACTGGGGAGGAACTGGTGGACCATTACTTGAAGCTCAAGAAGCAGGACCAGGATTTCAAAGCTGAAAACATCCCTGAAATCGATGTCTGCGACTTCGACCCTGGGGATTTGGCTGGTAATTATTCAGTCTCTCTCTCTTTCTTCACTGTTTATTTCTCATTATTCATAAAAATAGTATGTTGTTTTGTATTTAGTATGTGGTTTTTGAAGAACTGAATTGGGTTGGCATCAATTTCGTGTTTTGATTTTATTTGGTGCTGTTGGTGTACTTGGTTTTTTCTCGCTAACAATTATGTATGAGCTTCCAAAGGGAAAAATTTGCTCTGTTTTTAGCACTTGGTTTTTCAGGACTTGAATTTGGTTGGCCTCACTTTCTTGGTTGGAATTGTTGCAATTTTCAGCTCTCATGCCATCCGACGATATGGAGTGGTACTTCTTCGGCCGAAAGGATTATAAGTACAAGAACAGCAAGCGGTCCAACAGAACCACACCAGGAGGCAACTGGAAAATCACAGGCAAGGAGCGTGTGATCAAGGCTCGGCGGTCCAAAGCTGTCATTGGTAAGAAGAGGACCTTGACTTTCTACCGGCGTTGTGAGCCTAAACCGAAAAAAACCAACTGGGTCATGCACGAGCACTATCTCATAGATAGTGAAGCCAATCCTAAACTGCCTCAGGTCGCTCTCTTTTCCAGTTGCAGAGTTTGCTATTTTGTTCTTTGTTTATTATCTTTGGATTATGCGACATCAAATTTGTGTGTCGGATTGATGTTTCCGTGTTTAACATACATGAAGTAATAGTTTTGAAGAGTGGCAATTGGATTGGATCTATAGCTCATAATATTGTTGTCCAACTTATGCAGAAGGATTTCGTTATCTGTCGCATGAAGAAAAAATATGATGAGGAGGATACCTCAATCTGTGAAGTTGAACTTGGCAGCTGTAGTGTGTCTAATGTTGAAGATCATGCTGCAGCTGTCGTGACTCCAGGGGTGAGAATGAGAATCATCTTGTCTTTTAACATTTATCTCATGGATCATGAGAAATTTATCGAAACTTAATGCATCACTCTTTGATTCTCTTCAGTCACAGGATAACAGTTCCTCTACACTCCTATCATCAGGATACATAGAGCTGGAAGATGTTCTGCAAGCCAATGGCACTAATGATGATTGTAATGTAATACAATCACCATTTGGAGATAATAATTGTTCTTATACCAATAAGAATGATATTTCAACCTGTGATGAAGGTGAACCTCATAGTTTCACCATATCTGATTTCGAAAATGAAACTCCACATGATATGTGTCAGGAGGTGAGAATAAAAATGCTTATTTGAATATTTCTAATATGAACTTTATTAACACAAAAGTGTATCAAAATTTAACCTGCTTGTTTGTGATTTTTAATCCAGTTATGTGCTCAGTCACAAAAAGACATGGATTTACTCTGGTTACATGTCGCACAAGAGTCACCAACATATGTTATATCCAAGAATAATGTTTCTACCAGTAATGACGATGAAAAATTTAGGAACACCGTTTCTAATTCTGAAAATCAAGCTATGAATAAAAGGATTTCAGAGGTGAGAATGAGCCTCTTTAAACATTTTGTTATATGAACTTCTTGTGGATATATTCTAACTTAGCTCCTTGTTCATGATTCTTAATCTAGGTATGTCCTCCACCAGAAGAAGATCTGGAAATTTTCTTTTATCCACCTCAACTAGAGGACTACACATTGTAGCCGCCAATGAAAACAACAGTGGGAGATGTTTTGCATGACAATAACTATATTGCATGCAGTGAGTTTCAATCCTGAATCTGAAGCTAATGACTTTTTTCCCACGAAGTTCTTGAATAAGGTTATAGTTAACTATGGTTATTAGTCCTATGTAGAAGTAACATAAACTTATTTTGAATGATTACAAGCTACCGAAGTGCAGTAAGGAGTGGTACAAACACCGAAGTAGTGCCATGGATGTGTAAAATGCCTTTATGCATTAGCTAAAGGAGACTAGTAAAGAGGCCCTTTGAATTAGGCATGGAAGAGGTAGCTAGAAGTAACTGAAAGCGTTCTTTCAAGTTCCCAGAAATATCTCCCTCAAGTCGTTAATCAAGTCCCCCATGGAATAATGTTTCAACCAAGCTATAATGCTAGCCTTGTTGGCAATGCTTTTGTTTGTTCTGCAGCTGTTGCCGCGTGGCTGCTGTAGTATCTATCAGTTTGCATATTAGCGTTACTTGAGATGTATTTTTGTTATATTTGGAATGATTATCAAAACATATGGTTGTAGTTTAAGGTCTTGAACCTTTTTGTAAGTATCCTTGTGTATTGTTTATCAGAACCTCTTAACTTTGAATGGTCTTTTGCATATTCTTTTCTCTTTCTATATATGCAACGTCAATTGTTACATATTGTCTATGTTACACCCAACCAAGGAGAAAAGATATCCAAAAGGATACACGGCTGCAATTAGGCTGCCACAAGGATACTTAAGAGTACGATGCCCATCGTACTCTCTGGGTGAGTCTCCTGCCTTGTCTTTCTTAGTTAATGTTCCATGTCAAAGAATCTCATTTATAATACTCTGAAGAAAATCTTTAAAATATACATCCTTTTGAAGGTGCTAGCTATCCTAACTGGGAAATCCTTTTGAAGGCCTCCTTCACAAACAATGGAAATTTAATAAATTATAGGCTTTCTCTGGTTGTATTCTTTTGTGTAGGATGGTAGTTCTTACATTTGTATTTTTTTGGTTATTCTCGATGCAGTGACTGGAATGGAAGTAAACAAGGCCATGTGTTCAAATTCCTTAGATCACAGGGTTTTGAATCAACATATGATACTGCTCATCAATATACAGATGCGGATGCTCACAAGGTTGGTGTTTTCTGGATTTAAATTCTGAAATCGGTGATTTACATGGCTGCCACAGGGCCCATCTATACAGTGCTCATCATCTGTTTTAACGGAATATTTGTATTTTATATCCGACAGTGGGTTAGCCACCGTAATCATAGGGGAAACATCTGCGGTGTTGACTTCATTTGGCTTTGTAATCCCAATAAGTCACGAAAACCACTAAAGACTAGTTGGTGCGAAGCTGTTTTTGGAATATTACGGGTAAGCAATTTGGTTTCCATATTCTATATTACCGATTTTCTCAATTAAACTTTCTCGTTCTAGCTTATCGACTCTTTATCCTACACGATGTCGCAACCTACCCTCATTTAATCTTCTATTGAGAAAAAGCGATACAAAATTTTCTCATGATCCCTGTAGCTTTTCAGTCCTCCGAGGAAGCACGCCCACCCAACCGTACGGCAAACAGTTACACACGTAGGATTCCCCGGGGTCCCACCAAAAGTCACGACCAAAAAAATTCCACAGCCCAGCCCACCATGTAAAAGCAGAAGCAGAAGCAGAAGCTTAATGGTTTCTTCCGTAAGCAAAAAGCGTCCGCTGAAAACCACAAAGACTTGATCAACACCAAGTCAATTTCCGTGCTGTTTCTCTTGTTTTCTTAATCCTACAAAAACCCAGCCAGCACTCCCCTGCTCCTTCATGAAAGATGATGGCTTCCAATGGAATCCGCTTCACCAGAGTAGAAGTAGGAGACCTGTTACTGCCAGTGGGATTCCGATTCCACCCCACAGAAGAAGAGCTGATAAGCCATTACTTGAAGTTGAAGCTCCGGGGAATGGATTCCCTCGTCGGCGACGCCATCCGTGAAATCAATATCTGCAACTACGAGCCCTGGGACTTGCCTGGTAATTTTTTGCAAAACCCCAGGTCTTAAATTTTCATTATTTTTCTTAGTCCGATGAGTCTGATAATCTGCATTTGCCATTGGGTATTTGGGTTTAATCCAAACGTAACTTACTACTAATCCCAGTTCATAAAGTTACTATTTTTTTTTCTCGAGTGACAATTTTACGAAGGTCAGAGATTTCAGCACTCAACACTCCTCTGTGAGTTGGAAAAATTGTAAAATGGAGTGCGAAAATCTCTACACTTTTACTGATACATTTTAGTTTGCATTTGAATGAGTCTAAAAATGTGTATGCAATTGGTTGAATCCAAATGTCGTTTTATGCAGCGATTTCATGGATAAAGTCGGATGATGAATGGTACTTCTACAACCGACCAATTTACAAAAAAAACGGCAGAAACGAAATTGAAAGGGCGACGGACACAGGCTTCTGGAAGATCACTGGGCAGGATAAAATAGTCAAGGCTCGAGACAACAAAACTATCGGTAAAAAGAGGATTCTGACATTTCGCCAAGGTCGCGGTCGTAATGCCCCAGTTACCAACTGGGTCATGCATGAGTTTTACATCCCTCAAATCAATCCTAATGCTAATCAGGTCATCATTCTCTGTCTGTTTTCAGGTTTTTGTTAATATTGTGATCGATATATTATGTACAATTTGCAGCATTGTATGAGGCAAGTTCTAAACCGGAGGCTGGACGGGTTTTGGTTGTGAAACTCAAGTCTATTTGGCTTGGTTCCAAGGGGTTTTGGTTTTGAAATCATTGAATGGATCAAAATCGAAACCCCTTCTAGCCAAATTGGCTTCTTCTGTAAATCTGCAAAGTTTAGCGGCTTTTGGTTTGGAACCTTGTTTAATTTTCTGTTGGTGATACTTCATTACATAATTGGTTTTCCAACTTATTTGCAGAGGGATTTCGTTCTCTGTCACGTAAAGAAGAAATCAGGTAAGAATACGGATGGTGCAACCTGTGATGAAGGTGAATCTAGTAATTACAACAATGCACCTGACTTTGAAAATCAACTGCAACCAGCACATAATATGCACGTTGAAGAGGTGAGAATGTCGAGCACGAATGGTAATTAAAACTTCTTCATATATATAGACGGAGCAAAAGAAACAGATCCAAAACCTTTGCTTGTTTGTTGTTCATTATGCAGGAACATAATCAGCCACCACAAAATGTGGACATTTTTCAGAGGCACATGGGTAGTTTGCTTGCAGATGCGCATGGTAATAATGATTACCATGGAATGGAGGAAAATTCGGAAGAGTTTGTAAATGGATTTTTTGCGGATGACCCGTATCAGGATTACAGTGAAGAAATAACTCGCGATAACGTCTTTAACGACTCCACTATGCCACAGTCACCTAGGAAGGTGTATTTAAAGGATTGTGGAGTAAGCAGTGACTCAGACACCGAAGTACAACATCGAGCTGCAGAGGTAAAAATGCTTTCTTCCATGGAATCTTAAAATCAAATTTTGTCATTGTGTTGATAGTTTTCACAGGTCAAATGCTAGAGCTTCGCTTAACTTTTTGGTATTGGAGGCTTTGGAAACTTGCTCATATTTTCTGATTATTATTAATTTTTTAGGGCTCGAGTTTACAAATGCTTAGTGTGCCACAAGCTAGTTCGAGCCACTCCAGAAGAGAGGAAGGTGTTATGCTTCGTAACCAGACCTTAAGACAGGCTGCTTCCTCTATCAATGTGTTACCTAAACCTCAGACTGATCGTCTTCAATCAGTCAGTGATGAAGATTCTGGTACAAATCAAATAACAAGCAGGCTGCAAAGTGCATCAAGACCCATTAATGCCTTAAAATTAAAGAGTGCTTCCTCTGTGGATGTAGATGCAGTTAGCCTTCAGATTAACTCTATTCAGTTAGCCTGCAACGAACACTATAACAATGAGAGAACACGCAGAAGAACATATCCAACAAGTGCCCTCGTAGCACTAGGCAAACCTAATGAATTAGAACAGCAGCAAAGCAAGGTGAGTGAGAGAACCCAAACTGCAGCACGGAGAACATGAATAATGATTCTTTGGAGAGGCTATTTCCACAACTTAATCTGGTTTATTTTTGCAGGCCAAAGAAGCTGCAGAGCGTCGAGCTGCTGTTGATTTTCCCCCGAAGAGGAACTTTATATCAGAATCTAACAAAGACATAGAGGAAAGCAATAATACAGAAAAGGGTTTGAAGCAGACGCACAATGCAACCACCGCCGGCAATTGGATGAGCTGTTCTTTGATTTCCTGGGAAACGTCCCCCCCATTAACAAGTCCCCCATCAGTATACCTTTTCAACACGGTTCTAGGTGCAATATTGTTCTTTGTTTTTGCTCGGGAATTAGTTTTATACGGGCAGTGGTGATAGATGAGCGTCTCACAATGAATAATATGCCAGACTTAGTGGTTTCTTATTGCTGCTATAAAACGTGGGAGTACCAGCCATGTTTTGCAGTGATGAAATGTTTATATTTGGCATAGCCTATGGAGTTTGACATGTTTCTGTTTCTACGAACCAGATGTAATGATGTATGGCTGGTACTGGAATCTCAGTACGGTATATTGTTTTTTGTTTAATCATTTGGCTTGGGATATTTTCTTAAAATTGTGAAAGATAAATACTATTAAACCATGATGGTGTTAGAAGCTGAAACGTTAAAGAAATCATATGGAAATTCCAACTGTTAGAATATCATTTAAAACTGTGAAAGATAAATATTACTAGACTACGTTGGTGTTGTTAGAAGTTGGAAGTTCAAATGTTTACGTTTCCTATAATTACAAAAGATAAAAATGAATGGGGTGAGAGAGGCTCGAACTCTCGACCTCAGGATCACTCAGAATGCTATGAGACCTACGCGCTAGCCAACTGCGCCACCACCCCAATGTTGTTCAAAAGTTGTGTTACGTATAATTTAAAAACAAATAAAATGTATGGGTCAAAGGTTGTATTACGTAACTTTAAAGCCCACAACCAACCTCAAAAATTATGCTTGTCAAAAATGATTTGAAGGAGACCTGCATTACCATTCAAAATTGATACTTAAAAAGATTACGCCACAATTTGTGGGCCAAGATATTTATAAGCATATGAATATTTACATTGTTGTCACATTAAATATGACTCACAAGCCCCCCAACGTAAGTGCCATAATGAGTCCCCAGCCACCGCATCAATGGGGTATATATCTTTCTGGCGACGAAAATTTTGAATTTTTAACAAATAGTGATAGATGCACTTTTTCAATTTCAATTATGTTTGTCGTGTGAGTTTATTATGTATTGAACATGCATGCACAATAAAATTAGAGAATTTATAAAAAGTTCGACACTTATTCTTTTATAAAAGTTACTGCTAGAGAATGATCTTAGAGACCGTAAAATTAGATGGGCTAGTTATGAAAAAGTTTATCGGTCCAAAAATATGGTAAGATTGAGTGATCATTATGTAACTTGAGATAAAGATAGGTCATGATTTTGGAGGGGAAGAGGTACTTGAGACTACATGGTGAGGAAGTAGTTGAGACTTGTGGGTGAGGTATTAAAGCCCTATTGGATATCGCCATTCTCCAATCACAAAATTCTGAAATATATATTTTTTTATAAAGAGGGAGGAAACAAGGGGATTCCTCCACCCACATCAATTATGACATCGCGTTATATGTCTTTCATAAATGAGTGACGTTAAAGAGATCAATTTTTTAGATTAGTTTTTGTAAATTATATAATGTGGTAATTGATGGTTGGACTTTTTTAACTCATTAAAATAAAATCTTAATCCTTAATCATTAATCATTACATCACGCAGTCTATCAAAAATGGTCTAAAAATTTAGTTTCTTTCGCAGTTTCCTCACAAAATATGTGATATCGTGATCTTATTCGATTTGACGTTGAGATGTCTTTAGAGTAGAGCAGTCGTTTCCAAAGTTTCTATGTGATGACAGTGGATCAGAGATAAAAATCACCCAACCTGGCAATGCCAATTGCAAATGGAATCTGGAAACGTGAGAAAATTGAAAGGACTATTCCACAGCCAAGGTACGTGGTTTTATATTTTCACATGTGTTGCTCTTAAACATCTTGTCTCAATTGCAACTTTAAAAATAGAGTACGGTGCAATTTGGTTATCAATTATTATCCAAGTAAAAATTAAGTCTCTTTAAATTCATTAAAAATTGTCAATTTCATCCCTACTAGAAGATTCAAAGTTATTTTATTTAAATTCTATCAATTTAAGTCACGTGACTAGTATATGATATACTTTAAGAGATCATACCGTTATGTATCGAGGATGAGTATTTTGACTTATTTTTACGTGTTTAGAAGAGTCGATAAATGTAAAGGTTTTGGCCCTTTTTGATTGAACTATTTGTTTTAGTGAAGCTTAGAGTTAATAATTTGGTTAGGGGACTAGGAGTATACACATGAATGCAGTTTTGTAGAATTGAAAACCATGGATGATCAACTTGAGTTTAATCTTCCTTAGTACTCTCTTCAAACTTCGAATATTACGCGATCTCTTCCTCCCTTAAAATATACGATGATGATTACGGTTGATTTGAACAAATTAAAATAAAATAAAATATCGAAATTAAGAGTGCAAAAGGTGAAAATGATGCGTAAAAATCACTCTCTATTACAAAAGCCTAGTATCATTACGAGTTACTTTAACACATCATTTTTTCACTACATGCACGATTCATACTTATTTGTTACCGTTATGCTGAAAAAGTTAAAGAAAATTAACGAATAAAAACAAATACAAGGTGTAAATTATAAAAACGAGAGTATAAAAATCAATTCTTATCGAGTGCTTTGGGACTTGTAATTTAATGTAGGAAAAGGACGTGTAACTTCCCCTGAGATTTTATGAGTTGGGAAAGATTCCAAGTGTTAAAAGTATTCTAAAAGCTAAACTTGCAAGGGGGGTTGTCTACCAAAAAAAATTAAAGGAAAAAGTAAACTTCCGAGAGGGGTTGGAATAAAAGGACAAAAATATATAAATAAAAAATAAAAGCGTGGCATGTCAGCAAACTTGTTTGGGAAGTCCGACACTTGATTGGCTGGATCAAATAGTACTGAGTATTCTGAAGTGACTTTATAAAATACTTGCAAACTTCTCATTTCACGCAAACACGCGCACGCACACACGCACACTTACGCTGAGAGAAAAGAAACACATGGAAACACTGGGAAGTAAGAGAAAAACAAGAGGAGGAGGGGGTTCAGGGCAGGTCGGGTTCAGATTCCACCCCACCGGGGAGGAACTGGTGGACCATTACTTGAAGCTCAAGAAACAGAACCAGGATTTCAAAGCTGAAAACATCCCTGAAGTCGATGTCTGCAACTTCGACCCTGGGGATTTGGCTGGTAATTATTCAGTCTCTCTCACTCTTTCTTCATTGTTTATTTCTCATTATTCATAAAAATAGTATGTTGTTTTGTATTTAGTATGTGGTTTTTGAAGAACTGAATTGGGTTGGCATCAATTTCGTGTTTTGATTTTATTTGGTGCTGTTGGTGTACTTGGTTTTTTCTCGCTAACAATTATGTATGAGCTCCCAAAGGGAAAAATTTGCTCTGTTTTTAGAAATTGGTTTTTCAGGACTTGAATTTGGTTGGCCTCAATTTCTTGGTTGGAATTGTTGCAATTTTCAGCTCGCATGCCATCCGACGATATGGAGTGGTACTTCTTCGGCCGAAAGGATTATAAGTACAAGAACAGCAAGCGGTCCAACAGAACCACACCAGGAGGCTACTGGAAAATCACAGGCAAGGAGCGTGTGATCAAGGCTCGGCGGTCCAAAGCTGTCATTGGTAAGAAGAGGACCTTGACTTTCTACCGGCGTTGTGAGCCTAAACCGAAAAAAACCAACTGGGTCATGCACGAGCACTATCTCATAGATAGTGAAGCCAATCCTAAACTGCCTCAGGTCGCTCTCTTTTCCAGTTGCAGAGTTTGCTATTTTGTTCTTAGTTTATTATCTTTGGATTATGCGACATCAAATTTGTGTGTCGGATTGATGTTTCCGTGTTTAACATACATGAAGTAATAGTTTTGAAGTGTGGCAATTGGATTGGATCTATAGCTCATAATATTGTTGTCCAACTTATGCAGAAGGATTTCGTTATCTGTCGCATGAAGAAAAAATCCGATGAGGAGGATACCTCAATCGGTGAAGTTGAACTTGGCAGCTGTAGTGTGTCTAATGTTGAAGATCATGCTGCAGCTGTTGTGACTCCAGGGGTGAGAATGAGAATCGTCTGGTCTTTTAACATTTATCTCATGGATCACTATAAATTTATCGAAACTTAATGCATCACTCTTTGATTCTCTTCAGTCACAGGATAACAGTTCCTCTACACTCCTATCATCAGGATACATAGAGCTGGAAGATGTTCTGCAAGCCAATGGCATTAATGATGATTGTAATGAAATACAATCACCATTTGGAGATAATAATTATTCTTATACCAATAAGAATGATATTTCAACCTGTGATGAAGGTGAACCTCATAGTTTCACCGTGTCTGTTTTCGAAAGTGAAGCTCCACATAATATTTCTCAAGAGGTGAGAATAAAAATGCTTATTTGAATATTTCTACTATGAACTTTAATAAAACAAAAGTGTCTCAAAACTTAACCTGCTTGTTTGTGATTTTCACTCCAGTTATGTGCTCAGTCCCAAAAAGACATGGATTCACTCCGGTTACATGTCGTTCAAGAGTCACTAACATGTGTTGTATCCAAGAATAATGTTTCTACCAATGATAACGATGAACAATTTAAGAACATCGTTCCTAATTTTGAAAATCAAGTTATGAATAAAAAGATTTCAAAGGTGAGAATAAGCCTCTTTAAACATTTTGTTATATAAACTTCTTATGGATATAGTCAAACTTAGCTTCTTGTTCATGATTCTTAATCTAGGTATGTCCTCCACCAGAAGAAGATCTGGAATTTTTCTTTTATCTACCTCAACTAGAGGACTACACATTGTAGCCGCCAATGAAAACAACAATGGGAGATGTTTTGCATGACAGTGAGTTTCAATCCCGAATCTGAAGCTAATGACTTTTTTCCCACCAAGTTCTTGAATAAGGTTATAGTTAACTATGATTATTAGTCCTATGAAGAAATAACATAAACTTATTTTGAATGACTACAAACTTTTGAAGTGCAGGAGTGGTACGAACACTGAAGTAGTGCCATGGATGTGTAAAATTCTATTATGCATTAGCTAAACGAGAATAGTAAAGAGGGCGTTTGAATTAGGCATGGATGAGGTAGCTGGCAGCAACTGAAAGCCTTCTTTCAAGTTTGCAGAAATATCTTCCTGAAGTCGTTAATCAAGTCCTCCACGGAATAATGTTTCGACCAAGCCGTAAAGCTAGCCTTATTGGCAATGCTTTTGTTTGTTCTGCAGCTGTTGCCGCGTGGCGGCTGTAGCATTACTTGAGATAGTATTTTTGTTATATTTGGGATGACTATCAAAACATATGGTTGTAGTTTAAGGTGTTAAACCTTTGTGTAAGTATCCTTTTGTAATGTTTATCAGGGAAAAGGATCCTCGTCGGATCTTTTCCTGTGATCGTGATCGTTCATCGTATATCGTACGGTCAATTTTCGTTAAGTACTATTTATATTTAATCGTAGGATGCTTTTCCATTTATCAGAACCGCTTAACGTTGAATGGGCTTTTGCATATACTTCTCTCTTTCTATATATGCAATGTCAATTGTTACATGTTGTCTTATGTTACACCCAACTAGGGAGAAAAGAGATCGAAAGGATACACGGCTGCAAACAATTTGGCAAGCAAAATGTGCCCCATGAACATGGCAGTGCTGCAATTTGGCAAGCAAAACGTGCCCCATGAACATGACAGTGCTATAACACATTGAGGTGAGGATGAGATCGACACTGAATTGAGCGAACTAATTGAAGATGAAAAAAAGATTGAAAACTCAAAGTTGGAGGCCGGTGGTGGGCATTTGGGAAAGTCGGGCTGATCGGGTGTCTTCATTTAAGCGGTGATACAGAAGAAGAACAAAACGAAGTGAGAGGTCGGGGTTAGGGAAAACTGTCGAGTCTCAAGCTCGACGACCGGGAGAAGCAAAACGAAATTAGGATTTGGCCAAAAAAGAAGCAACGCTATGGATACCAAAAAATCAGCGGTTCCTAATGGAATAGGTAACAAAGCAACTTTGGAGGACCTTCTGCTTGGGCCGACTAGCCAAACCACCTCCGCCAACCGGTTACTCTCTGCCGAAATTCAAGCGTTTGAAGCAAGTTCAACTCCACCGGAAATTCCCAAGTGCTATGTCTTTGAATCCATTGATCCTAGAGCGCTAGATTCATTTATTCTACATGCTTCCAAAGATCCACTTCTAATCCACCTGCCGAATTATGGAAGAGAGCTTGGAATCGAACCAAAAATCAAAGATGTCTAGTTAATTAAATTCCACTCCAATGGCCAAGATATGGTGGAAGAGACAACCGAAAAAAGTGAAGAAAAACGAGTCTCAAGCTTTGAAATTTAAGAGAACACAAAAATATGCATTGCCTCGTTGTCTTGCATCTACACCAAATTTTAAGGCTACACGGTGGAAGAAAGGAACAGGAAGAAGAAACATGGAGTGGTTTCTCATTTCAATGATCCACCATCTATGACTTAATCTTGGCATGGTCAGGTTAAGGACTTTAAATTAAGCGCTTGTTAGGAGGCAACCCAATCAGGTTCTTGCGTTCCTTATTTTTCGTTATTTTTTCGTATTTTCTTCATTCTTTACCTGGACTGGTCATTGCATGCTTTTGTTATGGTTTTACATTGCAGACAATGTTTAGTTTAGGTTTGTGGGGAGAGAGTACAATTTTTGTTACTATTTTATGTTGAGTCGTTTGAATTTTTGTTTTTAAGGTAAAAAAAAAGTTAAGGTATTTATGTTCCAAGTTGATAAATATTGATTTCTTCATACATAGAATGTTTCGAGCATGTTTAGTTTGTCATTGCAGATGTGTTTGGGGTGGTTTTATGGTTAAAAGCAAGATTCTAAAAAACGTTAGGCACTAGTCGGGCGGTAGGCTGGCGCCTAGGCAGCCTAGGCAAATTTAGGTAAATTTTTTGTATATCTTGTAAATAAGTGCATATTGACACTTACAAAAAATTATACTTGTATGAAATCCATGGATAAGATAATAGAAGAATGATAAAATGCAAAAAGAGTATCCAACAAGTCCAAATTTTAAAAACATATTAAGCATATATGCCATATAACCATAGTGAGGAATATTGTAGGACGACACATGTACAACAAATTCACAATTTAAAACAACATAAAATGGAAAAAAGGAGGTAAATAAGGAACTTTAGTAATATAAGATACTTATCTTTAGCATCCCGGAATTTAAGTTGATACACAACACTCCTATTCTATAAAATTAACAAAATTTCAAGGTATAATTAGAACTTAGACTTTAAACAAATTTAAAAAAAAAATAAAAAATAAAAAATAAATTAAAAAGCTGCCTAGCACCACCTAGAGCCAAACCGATTTTTCCGGCTATTTTGCACAAAATTGCCCAGTTACAAGGCATCTAGTGCCTAGGCGGCCGCCTAGGACGTTTTTTAGAACAGTGGTTAAAAGGCCAAAGAAAGGAGAAGAATGCATGTAAAGTTCATATTTTGGTCTTAATTGATTTAACTGCCCAAATTATATTTAGATGTTTACAAGTTAATTTGATGATGTCAACATGTTTAGAATATTGAATATGATGTTTTGGAATATGTTTGGGGATAAATTCGCTTATATTGTGAATTGATGGGTTTAAAAGCTCTAAAAGTGATAAATAATCAAGGAAAGTTGCTGCAGAAAATTTCCAAATTTTTTCTCATTAAATAACTTTTTGTGACGACCTTCATACAAATATTTTTTCTTTCATAAATTGTCATTTTTCATTACTGCTCATATGTGGTAATATTTCGATTCCCTTTATATAAATTCATCACATACGCTTGTTAAGTGTGAAAGCTTAGGTTATGTGAGAAAATAAAGAGCGAAACTCTTAATTTGAGCCATTAGATCAAATTCAAAAGGGAAATATACATCCATCAGTGCTCAAGCAAAATGAAGGATCAACGTCAGTTGAAGAAAAGAATAGTACAAGCTTGAAGTTTGGCTTTTCAATCTCCAATTACATGAAGGATGAGATTCCTTTAAGAATAAAAACAAAGACAAAGTAAAGGCACGACAGGAAGTGAGTGGGATCCACACTCAAAGCCATTTCCACACTATCAACAAAACTTGGTTTGGCGGCATCATCCCAAGACTTGCAAGTCAAAGAGCAGTGGCACTCACTTGATTGGGTGACTTGTTTTATATATACAAACTTCACTTGCTATGCTTCTTCTTCTTTGTTCTCCCAAGGCAAAAGCATCTGATAATCTTGCTTCCAAATTTCCAAAACATTTGAAGGAGGGATGGGAAACATCAGCAGCACCACCACCACATCAACAACCGCACAATCGGTGCCGGACATGGTGCCTGCGATCAGATTCCATCCAACTGAAGAGGAAATGGCAGACTTCTTGTGGAAGAAAATGAAAAGTCACAACTCCCAAGCCTGCCATTCCCTCCCTGTCATCGATGTCTGCAAGTTCGAGCCTTGGGATTTGCCTGGTAACCCGTTATTCTACCTCACTTTTTCTTTAAAACCAAGGTATTTTTTGTTCACTGTATGATTTTTATGCATGCATAATCTTGTTTGATTTGTTCAAGACTAGGACCTCGTTTGGCGCTAGGATTAGATTGGATTAGATGAGTTACTAGGTTGATGGATGTATGTTGAATGAAGATATAGATATCAACTTCTAAGTTTGTCCAAATTGGAGGTAGAAGATGAATTCGCCACAGTGGAAAGTAAGAACTGGGTTTTGAAGAAAAAGTAGTCCATCTTAGACCTTCAATATAGTGAATTCCCCAATTCAATCCAATTCTAGGCACCGAATGACCCTGAATCTAACAAGTTATCAAATCCAACCAATCCTAGACACTAAACAAGGATATTAAGTAGGTTAATTTCAAATTTTAAACATCTTTCTTTGTGTTGCAGAGCGCATGTTCCCTGACACTCCATATCAAGCTAAGGCATGGTACTCATTCAGCCAGCCTGATTACAAATACATCAATAGTCCTCGCTGCAACAGGATCACTGAGAAAGGCTTCTGGAAAATCACAGGCAAGCCACGAGATATCAGCTCCACACATGTCACTTGCAAAAAGAGAACCTTGACCTTCTACAAAGGTCGTGTGTCTAAATCCGAGAGGACTGGCTGGGTGATGCACGAGTACTATTTCACTAAACCTAAACAGGGTTCTAATACCAGTCAGGAGAGGGATCCGCTGAGGGACTTTGTTCTTTACCGCTTAAAGAAGAAGCCAAATTCTATGTCTGATAACAAGAAGCTTCAGGATAATTTGATCAGTGATGATTTAACTGATCCGGGTAATGGTAGTTGCATTGCATCTAGTTCCGGAAATGATCAAGCAGCTACTGCTGCTGCAATGAATCATGATATGACTCCAGCTGCAGAAGAACTTCTTGCATACAAAGAGCTAGTAGATGATCTGTTTGACAGTGGAAATCATGATCGTGGTGAACCTAGTGGCGGCATCTCATCTGATTCTACTGATCAAGTTATACGTGACATGATTCAACAGGTTTGGTTTTATGTCCCCCTCGTATGTATATCTTTATTTAATTATTTTGTTTTCATAAACACGGGATTGGAGGGAGGTTTCTGGATGTGTTGGTTCTCTCTCCTTCATGACAGAGACTAGCACTTAGTGCCTTTGACGGACATGAGCTAATCTCGCCCAGTCCTCTGTTTTATTAAGAAGAAGAAAGAAAGAAAAAAACCACCTTTTTGAACATTTTCTGATGTAAACTTGATAATATGGAGCACAAAGTATATCAAACTTAGCACTTGCTTATTTTGTGAATCTTAATCTTGCAGTGGAAGTCGTGTGCTCCGGTAGGTGAATATCTGAATTCACTCTTGACTCTTCCTGAGCCACCTCAGCCACCTCAGCCACCTCAGCTTGGAAATGCTCCTGATGTCTGCAGTGATGAATTAGTTGATCCTAGTACTGGTGGCTGCATCACCGGTAATACTGATAACCAAGATGCTGCAATGAATCATATGATTTCCTCTGAAGAAGAAATTCTGGCATACAAACAGCTAGAACGTGCTCTGCTTGGCAATGGCGATCATGATGATGGTGAACCTGGTAGCGGCATTTCATCTGATTTTAATGATCTAGCTGTAGATGATATGATTCTGGAGGTGAGGATGAGTACTCGTTTTAAACATTCTGATGCGAACTTGGTAATACGAAACACAAGAAGTTATTCAAAATTTAACCTTGGCTTTTTTTGTGCATCCTAATATGGCAGCTTTCTGCGGAGCTACATAAAGATTCGGATTCACCCTTTCCTCCTCCTGAGCCACCTCAGACAAATCAGCCACTCCAGCTGGGAGATGCTCCAGACGTCCATAGTGGCGAATTCAGTAACTGTCCATCTCCAACCAATTATGACAACGAATCAGTTATCAACATCGTTTATAATTCTCAAAATCGTGCTACAAGTGAAAGGATTTCCCAGGTGATGATGAATTTTTTATTATATGAACTTAATACGGTGCACTAGAAGTACATCAAAACTTAACACTTGCTTGTCATGATTCTTCATCCAGGCTTATTCTCAGCCAGAAGAAAATCGGGGATCACCCTTTCAACCGCTTGATCAACTACAGAATTATCCATTGCAGTCACCAATATTTTCCTCAGAACTGGGAGAGCTTATGCTTGCCAATACCTATATTGGACGCAACGAGTCGCAATCTTTAAATATAGAGCCTGCGACTCTTTTCCCGCAAAGTTCTTGAATAACAGAGGCATCGTGCACTCTTTCCAATGGCTCCAACCTATGAGAGTCATTGTGATGGGTGTATGATGGGGATAGTGGAGTAACCTGTGATACTGACGCCGAGTTACTCCACAGACGTGCAAAAGATTATACTGCATTAGCTATTGGAGAAACACTCCAATATTGTTAATGAACAACGATACTCTTATCTGTAGGAGAATATTAAGAGGGCCTTGTAAGAATGTGTCTTCAACTCGCATTATTACACCGTGATATTCTCCTACAAATAATTCAAAAACACTCACAGTTATCTACATTTCTGCAACCAAGTTAAGTAGTCTTTGAGGCACAACATTGGTTTTGAACAATTATGTCCAAATCTTTGTTGTGTGTCACAGAATCCCCAAGTTTTTTATGCTTCGACCTTGTTAGGTGAACTTTTGTTGGTACAAAGGAACACCAGGAGATGCAAATGGTTGAAATGCTATTTGGAACTCTACCCTTCTCAGAACGCGACGAGTCCAGATAAAGTAATAATGTCTTTTCTCACAAGCATTATTTGAAGACGATGCTTCCTCTATCAACACAGATACATGTATTCCTCAGACGAGTAGCTCTCTATCCTGCAGTCAAACAACACACGACCGCAATGTACACCAACATCCATTCCTGTCTACCCACATGGAGATGCTCCAAGAAGAATCCGAATGCAGGGCAGTGTCACGAAACAAGGTGAGGAAATCAAGCTGAAAACATGAAGTGAATACTCTCTGGCTTTGTCCCCGTGATTAAACGAATACTTTTATGTTTATCCCTTGACTCTGATAAGCTATTTGCTATGTTCACTGAAGTACTTAATTTGATTTTGTATTTGCAGGACAGTGAAGCTGCAGCTAGCGCATTGTATTGCTTTCTGCTCAAACCGTTTGAAGCAGGCATGGAATGTGCGGCAAAATGAAGGGTTCTTTCAATTTCCAGGAAGCATCTCCATTATGCGATATCTAGTCGTCCATGGTAACAGTATTTCAATTCCAACCAAGTTCTATGATTTTCGATCAAAAGCGGATTTGCTTTGTTCCGCGTTCACTATACAGGAGCTGCTGCTACATGGCTACTGGAGACTCAACTGATACATTAACATAACCAGACACTAATGTGATGTCATGGTTATGAAAAGTGAGGCTTTGAGTTCCATCCTTGATGGAGTACTAGTTACAATTATTATTTTTTTTTAAATGTATGGTTAAAATTGAAGGTCTTAAACTTATCAATGACCTATCTTAACTGTGAAACACCAAAACTTGTATCTTTGTTAATATTGCTTTTATTATCATGTCCTTGAGAATGTTGTATCAAAAGAAAAACATTCTTGTGAATGCGGTTTATTTTGAACATTTGAATGTTGAATGGAGTGTTTTGTATTGCTTTTTTCTTTTTGCTTTTGAACTGTGGCATATGTTTTCTCCTATTTTTGCCACTTGAATACTGGTTTCGGGCATTTTACTGTCATGGCTACTAATGTTATAGACCAAATGGAGCAATGAAGCAACGAATGAGGCAGGGAATTTGAATCTGAGATTTAATTTGAGGAAGAGAAGAATGATGAGACCAAGAGTTAGTTGTCATGTAAAGCACTTACTTTGACGTATTTTTATTCTCTTAAACCATTTAAGCTACAAACTCCTTGATAATTGTCAACGTAAAAGTTTTATGGTAGTCCAATCGATATAAAATCTAGACCACTCTCAAATTGTTGGACGGGTTCAAAGTTATCTTCTAAAAAAGGAAACATATTGTAGCATTGTAAGTGTCTCAGGCTCTCAATCACGAAGGGAACTTGTGTTCCCCATAAAACTCCGTTTGCAATATGAGTCGTAGGCTCACTCCTTAGAGGATCTCTAGTGTGAGATGCAAAAGGCATTAAAACAGTCATTTTATATTTTTGAGTGGCCGAAAGCTCTCCAATAGGCGGGATGTAAAATACATGCCTTGGTCGGAAAAGGAAAATTTGCATATTCTTTTCTTTCACATCTAAATGGCTCTCCGCTAGTCAAATTTCATGGAGAAAATTATATTCTCTTACTTGGACAAAAACATGTCTTTGATTCACATCTTAGAGTCTAGGATGTCTCTTGCTTGGCTATCAAGAGTAATAAGGAACTATTTTTCTAAATAAATAATATCCCTTGCTTCATATGCATGGTGTATAGTAAAGCAATGGGAAGAGGAGCATACGAGCAAGGAATTTGAACATGGGTTAGATAGTATTCTTTTTCTTCTTTCTCTTTTTTTTCAATAGATTGTATTTTTTTTTTTTACTATTGATCTTCAAACATATTTTGTAAATAATTTCCGTGCGCTTTTTTTTTTTTTTTTTTTTTTGTTTTTGTTTTTCATACATGTATTTGACGCACTTCGACCTCGAATGTCCACCTGGACTCCGAATTGAGCTGTGCTAGCTGATACCAGGAAGGTGATGAAACCATAAAGTGTAGTGAGATGGAAAATGTGAATAAATTTAAACCTAACCTAAAAGTGCCTAAATACAAGAGTGCGCATGTGAGCGAGAATTAACCCAATTCACACGTGATGCCAGAGCATAAGCAAAGTACAGTAAAGGTAGGATAAGAATTATACCATTGAAGGTAATCACCTATACCGAGATTTGCCAAGAATCCTCGTTAACATGAAAACTCAGCTACTAAAACCTGGGGGGGCAAAAAATGAGGGTGAGTGGGCCTAAAAATAAAGCTTTGTAAAAACCTTTTCGAAAACATATAACCCCTCGCCATAAAACAAGTATAGTTTCCAAATATAACATACTACGTATTATATGAAAATACTTACCGTAACCAGCAATATCTCAAAAATGCAATACTTCACAAAAATTTGTAAATAAGCATATAACTTCCAGTAATTACTATATCTCGCAGAAATAAACATTCACATCGAGTGCTTTAGACACATGCTGACACATGAGTTCATGTAGAGGTATTCTGACATGAACAAGACTGAGTGTAATAATGATTTATGCTCTAGTACTACAATCACATGAAGACTGGTGCTATGCATAACACATACGAGTCCTAATTGCCTATAGCAATCTGGGATAGGACTGGTACCTACAATGGATCCAAAGTGAGCGTACGGTGCGATGTGAACATACACGTGAAGATTGGTCATGGCTTGGGCGAGTACTGACACCAGTGTAGCACACAATGAACAGTTAACATAATATAGTCATGCCACAGTGATTCGATAATTCTAATCGACATAATACTATTCATAGCCGTAAATCTAATTAAGACATCCCATAGGATTTATAATGATTTCCTAATTTTCATCATTACGTCATTTCCTATAAACGTTAATTTAATTACGGCATCACATAGAAAATTCTTTGTTAGATGTATATATGGAAACTAAACAAATATATATACTATATAAAAGAAAATACCCACTTACAAATCATGTAGTCAAGTCAAACCCGTCTCGTGGACATCAAGGGTCCTTGCGATGCGCTTCACCTAGAAATAAAACCATTTATGTAAATATATAATGTACTAACGTATAAACTCGTTTTTTGTACAAGGTATAGCTAATAAAGAAACTATTTTAAAATGATCGAATTTCGAAGAATGGACAACGAATTTGGGTTCGGCACGTTGAGAAACCTAAGGAGGGACCTTGGGTTCGTCTACATGCCGCCACAAGGTGGCTGCATTAGCAACCATGCACTGCACGCACCAGCCACCACGTGCGCCCACGCGCCTTCTTCGCCATTCCCAAATTTTGCATGTTTTCTTCCCAACTTTCAAAGCTCATTTCGAGCTCGATGCTCAACTAAAATTGATGATTCAAAAGCCAATTTGAAGCTAGAAATGTAGGAAACAAATCCTTACCACAGTGGGGCCGAGTTAGGGTTAGTGTTGGCCGGAAAATGGCCTGGCTTGGTGGCCACGGTTTTTCCTTCACCAGTTTTCTGGAAAATCTTCCCCTAGGTTTTTTTGCACTTGAATACCATCAAAACATGCACGTAGCTTCAGAAATGGACTCAGGGCAACGAGAAGGGAATGATCGAGGAAGTCCCTAGGCTTACCTAAGCCGTGAACGGTGATATTCGCTAGAGATAAGGGTGGTCACGATGCCACTGCATAGTAAGGTGAGGGAGGAGATTTGGAAGTGTTTTCCTTTGTTCCTGGGTTCGTAGAACTCACAGAGGGGGGATGCGTGACCAAGGTGTTGTGATCGAGGAACTCGCCAGAGAAAATGGCAAATGGTGGTGGCTCGAGTTTGACGGAAATGGCGACAGCCCGCTTGTGTTTCATTTGGTCTGTGTTCAAGACGGCATGAGAAGAAAGAGATGATAATAGAGAGCCAGTGAGGAGGATGGTGGTGTCCTGGTCTCGGCGTTGGTGGTAGTAAGGGAAGGTGAGAGTTTGAATGAGAGATACAGGGAGAGATAAAGAGATAAATAATGGAAAGAATGAGATAGAGAGAAGAGTGTCCAAGAGTTATGGAAGGCATGGGAGAGGGGAAAAAAGTGGGGTGTGGGGCCCACACCCCACTGGCTCACAATACAAGGCCACAAAAAGAAGGAAAGTATATCCCGCGCAACGTGAAATTACCAAATTGCCCTACCCGTTCGTAGTTTGGTAAAATTTTGACCGTAACTTCAGTTTTGGTTTTTTGTCTCCCCTCGTATGTATTTATCTTTATTTTTTTTTGTTTTAATAAACACACATGGTTCGGAGGGAGGTTTATGGATGTGTTGGCCCCTTTCTCCTTCCTGATTCAGAGTAGCACTTTGTGCCATTGACGGACATGAGCTAATCTTGCCTAGTCCTCTGTTTTATTAAGAAGAAGAAGAAAAAACCACCTTTTGAACATTTTCTGATCTAAACTTGATAAAATGGAGCACAAAAAGTAGATCAACACTTAACACTTGCTTGTTTTGCGATTTTTAGTCTGGCATTGGCAGTCATTTGCTCCGCTAGGAGGATATCTGGATTCACCCTTTCCTCCTCCCGAGGCACCTCAGCTGCGTCAACCACCTCGCCTTGGAAATGCTCCTGATATCCGTAGTCATGAATTACTTGATCCTGGTACTGGTGGCTGCATCACCTATAATACTGATAACCAAGCTGCCGCCATGAATCATATGATTACCGTCACTGAAGAAATTCTGGCACACAAACAGCTAGATAGTTCTGTGCTTGGCAGTGGCGATCATGATGATGGTGAACCTGGTAGCGGCATTTCATCTGACTTTACTGATCCAGCTGTAGATGATATGATTCTTGAGGTAAGTATGAATACACGTTTTAAACATTCTGATGTGAACTTGGTAATACAAATAACAAATTACAAGAAGTGTATATCATATATTAAATGCAATTTTATGAACAGCAATCTTGACTACATGATTCAATCTCTCATGATAAACTGCTGTAGCTTGAATATATGATTAACTGAATTGTGTAGATGCTGATCATCTTTAACTTTATAAGCACTGAAGTGCTAACAATCATGCAGAACAGTTAAAACTGACATGGATTTGAAAACTATGCAAGATTTTAACATAGAATGTCTTTGATAGTCTCCGAAATAAGCTTATATTTTATGCATGTTAAAATTTTATGATGCATTCTTTCCACTCAATACCACATACGATATCATTCTTATCTGTTTTAACCATACAAACAATGGCTCTGATACCAATTGTTAGCCGTGATGTTTGCATGATCAAAACACATTTCAGTTATCAAGCACAAGGAAGAATTACTTACTTGTCAAGGATGCAGCTGCCATGCAAACATAATTTGATCGAGGAAAAACACCAACTCTTCTGCAAACTCCTAGCTCTATGGGAAGCCTTAGTTGTTGTATCTAGGGTTAGCAGGGACCGGTGTTTATATACTAGCCAAGGAGTCTTAGATTCTGTCCATAAAGGAAAGCTAAAACTCTCCTTTCTTGGCTCTCAAGTAAAGTATCATAATCATATATTATTAAGGATTCTATCAAACCTACTTATAATGTAAGACACTTGATGTAGTATATGATATATGAGGATCAAATCACAGCATTATTGATTTCCTACTTATGCATTCCTATTACACATAGTAGACCATTTATGGTTGATTTATATTGAATAAATCCAACATTCGCTGCAACAGGATCACAGAGCAAGGCTTCTGGAAGATCACAGGCAAGCCGCGGGATATCAGCTCAAAATATTTCACTTGAAAAAAGAGGACATGAACCTTCTAAAAAAGACTTCCCAAGAAGGTTGTAAGTCTAAACCGTTAGGACTGGTTGGATCATACACGAGTACTATGGCACTAAATCTAAACGGGTTCTAATCCTAGTCGGGAGAGGGATCAGCAGAAGGGACTTTGTTCTCTGTCTCATGAAGTATAAGCCAGTTGGCTCTAAGTCTGATAACAAGAAGCTTGAGGGTACTTCGATATGTAATGATTTCGCTGATCCTGGTAATATAGGCCACATTGCCTCTAGTTCCGGAGATGATCAAGCTGCCACTGCTAATCATGATCATGGTGAACCTGGTGGCGGCGCCTCATCTGATTTTATTGATCAAGCTTTACGTGTCATGATTCAAAAGGTTGGTTTTATGTCTCCCCTTGTATGTATTTATCTTTATTGTTTTTTGTTTTAATAAACACACATGGTTTGGAGGGATGTTTCTGGATGTGTTGCCCCTCTCTCCTTCCTGACTCAAAGTAACACTTTGTGGCTTTGACGGACATGAGCTAATTGATGTGTATTTAAACTAACCTAAATAATAGATTAATTTAAACCAAATTAAACTTGCAAGCGCACGAATCAATTGTAGAAATATTTGCAAATATGAGGTCGATCCCACAGGGATTGCTTTTAATACCAATTCAATCAGTTGATTACATGAAACTTAACTAAGAAACGAATGATCGATTAATTGATTATGAAAAATAATTAAAACTTCAACTTAAAATTAAACCAAGAATATGAATAACGAAAACACGCAACGAATGAAATGTTGAAAGAAATTGATGTGATGAAAGCCTAAGGTCATGAATCCACCAATAACAATCCTATTCCCTTTTCTTCAAGCCGATTACTATCCAATTACCATGCCAATATTTAAGGTTGTTCTTTCTAAGATATGAATTAATCCTTGGTCAAGCATCAACTCGTGTGTCTATACGTGATAACTATATCCTATTGGTTAGGCATACAGTTAAACACATAAAAACCCATTAAACACTTAAGAATAATGTCAACCAAGTAGGACTAGTTTGATATTGGTCATCCTCACTAGTTTGTCTATGTTGGATTTGTGACCAAGTGGACAACAAGACAATATAACTTTGGCTATAAAAATTATAAACAAAAGAAGGTGGGAAACACCTTCCTTGTTTTGGGGAGAAAAAAAGGGAAAAGACCTTTGCTTTTGAAAAAGTTTTGTTCTCTTCTTCAACACCCGTGAGTGTTGTTTCAATAAAAAAGGATAAGTTGGTTTTGAAGAAGAAGAGAGAAAGATAGAGCTCATTTGTTTTCGGTTGAGAAGAAAGAAGAGAGAAGAAAAAGCTTTTCTTCAGAGAACAGAGGAGAGAGCATTCGCCTCTCCCATTTGAAACAGTGCTGCTCCTTCCCATTTGTTTGTAATTCCCTTTTGTTAGTGATCACTCAATCAAAGATATTTGTGCTACATTTTGTGGCTTTTGGGAGAGAAGGAATTTGGTATATGTTTCCATCTTCTCCAATTGTTCTTTGTGAGAGTGAGAGCTATTGGGTGTATGTGGGCTATTGGGTTTGAGAGTTAAAACTCTATTTGTAATCTCCTTTTGACATTAGTGGAATTTCCTCGCCGTCTCGGAACTGGATGTAGGCTTACGCCGAACCAGTATAAATCCTTGTGTTATTTTGGATTATTTGTCTTGTCATATTTTGCCGTATTAGCTTTGGTTTCATATTTGAAGCTTCCGCACAACAAGTGGTATCAGAGCTCTGGGTTTCGACTTGGGGCTTTGTACAAGTATGTCTATGAAACCATCGAATATGTCGGTGAAATATGATATTGAAAAATTCAATGGGAGGAATGATTTTAGCCTTTGGCGGGTTAAGATGCGAGCTGTGCTAGTTCAACAAGGGTTGCTTAAGGCGCTACAGGGTGTAGAAGCCTTGCCACAAGATTGGTCTGCTGAAGAAAAAGAAGACGCTTTGAATCGAGCACATAGTGCAATTATGTTATCACTATCTGATGAAGTTCTTCGTGAGGTGGATAATGAAACTACTGCAGCTTGTTTGTGGCTTAAGTTGGAGGGTAGATATATGACCAAATCCCTCACCAATCGTTTATATTTGAAGCAACGTTTGTACACTCTCCGTATGACTGAAGGTACGCCTATTCAAAATCATCTTGATGAGTTTAATAAGGTTATTATGGATTTGAAAAGTATGGATAATAAAATTGATGATGAGGATCAATCTTTGATTTTGTTGTGTTCTTTACCTCCTTCGTATGCGAATTTTGTCGAAACTTTGTTATATGGGAGAGATTCTATTTGTATGGAGAATGTAAAAGCCGCTTTGAATTCAAGAGAGTTAAAGAACAAAGTATTTGGAAATTTGAATTATTCTCATTCTGAGGCTTTGATAGCAAGAGGCAGAGATAGGGAATATGGTTCAGGTAGTAATAAAGGAAATTTGAGATCGAAGTCTAAGACCAGAAACAACACATGCAACTATTGTCGCAAGGAAGGGCATTGGAAAGTTGATTGCCCAAAACTGAAAGATATGCTGGTGCGAGTGCGAATGTCGTCGATGACGACTTCGACTTTGTTCTATGATGACAGTTGGCTACACCAGATTTGAAATTTTTAAAAAAAAAAAAAAAAAAAAAGAAAAGAAAAAGAGAATCTAGTTTTGTGGGTACTCTTAAATCTCTCCACTACATATGGAGATTTAAGAGTTTGTAAGGATTCCTTGTTATGATTTGAGAAAGTTGCTTAGTAGCCTCTATGTATGTTTGTGTTATGTCAGTTGCTCTTCATCGGTGTTTTTTATTGTTTTGGATATTGGTATGGTTTTGCTTTTTTGGTAAAGTTGAACTCAGTGAGGGCCAATTTGTTGAGTTCTGCAAGTTTGGATAGTGAGGCGCCACACTATTTTGGATACACCACATGCACTGCAGAACATTTGTGGGGAACCTGTTGGAAATGTGCCCCAAAACCAATCATATGATGATACTTTATGGACATTTCACATGTTAAACTAATCTAGTTTAATATTAAGGGCAAACATTATTGTTTGAGCCGTCTCATATAAATGTTATATGCTTAAACGATAAGTCCAAGGAATATGTGATTGGAAGAATGCGATCTAAAGAAGTTAGATTCATGAGACCATTCTTTCGTTGACACATCCTAAACGTTCCTGATCATAGGATTGTCAATTGGACATTGACAGTCCGTTAAGATCAGTACGTGCTATGTCTTCTCTCAGGGAGAGTGACTAGTCTCGAGTCATTGGTGTGTGTGACATCAAGACAAGTACGTAGGTGCTCAATAGAGAATGAGTTCACTGAACACGATCAACGAAGAGTTCACTGAACACGATCAACGAAGAGTTCTCATATTCATGTCACATGAGAACTCATGGTTGGGATAATGCAAATTAGTCTTTTGACCTGAGGCATCACAGTTGTCTTGTGGTTAGGTCCTTAATCTTTGATTATGTCAAAGTCACTCCATCAGGAGGGTGTCCACGGCATCGTTGGGGTTAAGCCACTTAGCCATGGAGGCAAGTGAATGCGCAACAAGGGATCTCTAACCTTCAAACTGTTTGAGGGAGAATACTCTATGATATGATTAAGAATCTTTGGCCAAAGTATGAATGAGATTTAGGAATGTGTTCCAAATCACATTCAAGGTAATCATATAAGCACAAGACTCACATTGGATAGTAGACATGAATAAACTATCAAACCAAACAATGTGGTCAAGAGTATTGTATTAGAGAAAGACCGTATTGCATCTGTAATCCTAAAACTGAATAGGTTTTCCACCTCTTCTGATTAGCTTGGGTAACCATGACATGCTGCTAGGCGTCAACCATGGTTTGTGGAAGCCCTAAAAGTCTATTATCACTAACGGGAGAATTGAAAGTAAGTTTCAATTCACAATCGATTTGAAAGAGTTTGAATCGCCCACTGCCTCGCTAAAGGGAACCTAATGGATCGTACACCGTGTAAGGTAGAGATTGAAGATTCAACGAAGATGAGTAAGAATAATTAAATGGTTTAATTATTTATGGCAAGGATTAATTAATATGTTAATTAATCAAACGAATAAGTTCGTTAAAGACCTCGGGATAGTTTTGGACCTTAAGGCCCAATGGGCTTCGAACATCAAGTCCATTGACTTAAGTTGTATGACAACTTAATGAATAATGATTCACAAAGGCCCAAATAGCCCAATAAATCCCCTTAGGCCGGCCATTTAGAGGAGGGTAGTGAACTTGGCTTAATTGCAAGTTTGCCACTCCATTGTGAGGTGGTATAAAGACATCTTTATAGCCATTTCATCCTTAGGGTTTTTCTTAGGAGTAAAGATGAGAACACAAACCTCTCTTTGCTCTCAAAGAGGCCGGCCACCTTGGAGGGATCATCTAGCAATCAAACTCCTCCAAGGTCACTCATTTCTTCTACAATATGCCTTGGTGTGGAGACTTAGAGGTTCTCAATTTTGGGAACTTGGAGAAACCTTTTCATCCATCCAAATCCATGGATCTAAGATGCAAGGAATGAAGGCCCTCTCTTTGGGTGATTAGCCTTTGCTTATGCAAAGAGGAATCTACAAAGGTATTGATTTCTCAACTCACTTTGTTTTGAGTTGAGTCTTGGTTCACCTATCTACTAGGCTTTGAAGTTCATGGGTTAAGTTTTGTTTTTGAGTGCATATGAACATGATTCCGCCTTTTAATTGTTAATTGCATGTTGTTGATGTTGCTCAAATGAACTTGTTTTTCACAAATCTTCCTTCAGAACCCTCGTGTAGAAGGCAAGTTATATGCTTTCTAACTTTGTTTGGGCTATGGACATTTGGTTGGATTTGTTTGTCACTGCTATTTGGTCTGTTGGTCTCCATCATCTGCAATTAGTTTTCTTGAAGACTCCAGTTGAGGTATGGTTTTGGATCTCCTACTGATTATTTGAATTTGAAATTTTGGTTGTCCTGTTGGTGCTCATGTGATGATGGTAAACTTGAGTGAAGGGCATATTTTCGTATGTGGTATGTGAGACTTTGTTGCCAAATTTGTAATCAGTTTTGACTTGGAGAATGTGCCATGCTATGTGAATGAGTCTATTGGTGCAGTTTAAGACCATGGTGTTTGTGAGCAGGTGGAGTTCATTGTGTGTCCAACTTTGGTATGGTGTACTTGATCTTTTGTTGGTGATATTGAAGAATTTCAGTTCTTCGTTTGAATCACCTTTTGTTTTGAACAAGGCACTTATGGTTTGCAAATTTGGAGAAGACGGTAAAGAAATGGTCTACTTTTGTTGGCTTTGGTACAGTTTGAGTCGAGGTGGAAATTGTTATGAGCACTGGTAAGTTTGGGGAATTTGATTTAGTTCCCGTTGTCTTTAGTGTGTACTTTGGGTGCTTATGGTGATTGTTGATTCGATTCTCTGTGATGCTTTCGGAACTTGGTCAAGGTGGAGATTGTTGGATTTGTGACCAAGTGGACAACAAAACAATATAACTTTGGCTATAAAAATTATAAACAAAAGAAGGTGGGAAACACCTTCCTTGTTTTGGGGAGAAAAAAGGGAAAAGACCTTTGCTTTTGAAAAAGTTTTGTTCTCTTCTTCAACACCCGTGAGTGTTGTTTCAATAAAAAAGGATAAGTTGGTTTTGAAGAAGAAGAGAGAAAGATAGAGCTCATTTGTTTTCGGTTGAGAAGAAAGAAGAGAGAAGAAAGAGCTTTTCTTCAGAGAGCAGAGGAGAGAGCATTCGCCTCTCCCATTTGAAACAGTGCTGCTCCTTCCCATTTGTTTGTAATTCCCTTTTGTTAGTGATCACTCAATCAAAGATATTTGTGCTACATTTTGTGGCTTTTGGGAGAGAAGGAATTTGGTATATGTTTCCATCTTCTCCAATTGTTCTTTGTGAGAGTGAGAGCTATTGGGTGTATGTGGGCTATTGGGTTTGAGAGTTAAAACTCTATTTGTAATCTCCTTTTGACATTAGTGGAATTTCCTCGCCGTCTCGGAACTGGATGTAGGCTTACGCCGAACCAGTATAAATCCTTGTGTTATTTTGGATTATTTGGCTTGTCATATTTTGCCGTATTAGCTTTGGTTTCATATTTGAAGCTTCCGCACAACAGTCTACTCTCCTTAATCTTAGTTCCAATAAACCTAATTGATATTGGTTATCCTCTCAGATTTATCTAAATATCTAGAAACAAGTTCACAATGATGGCTAGTCACAAGAACATTCGAAACTAGAATAGATTAAGCACAAAGATTAAGAACTAAACATGGCATGTAATCAAATAATAATCAACAAGATACTTCGGGAATAATCATGTTATGGCTTCATCATAAACCTTAGAAAAGTATTTTAGTTACACATAGTCATAATAGAAATCACAAAAGAAGTCATGGAAGAAAATAAAACCCGGAAAAGAATGGTAAGAGCACGCTAAACTGTCCTCCTTCACTTTGGACGAATTTTCTTGTGTATTTCGTTTCCCTTTTTATAGCCTAAGGCCCTCTCTTTATTCTAGTAAAAAGCCTCAAAAGTCTGATAAAAACTATCCTAAAAGAAAACAAACTCCTAAATAATTAATGAGACAAACTAGAAAAGAATCCTTCATGACTTGGGAAACACCGCATCTGATTTGCACCCCATATTTGGGGTCGATTTTTCTCTTGGAAAATTCTGTAAAAATATGGAAACGTAGCTTGATCTCTCATATTTCCAAGCATATATTGCATGCCTCTAGGAAAAATCGGGAAAGCCTCCAAATCTTCATTCTCCCACAGCTGCGCAATTCTGACGGGAAAACAACTTCTGCGGGATTCATTTGTGAAACTGGAATGAATGGCTCCATGAAAAATTATTAAATTCAGATACAATGATCTTCAGCATCTTAGCTTCCTTCTCCAATTGGCCTTGCATCAAAACTCCTCTGGAAAGTTGAATTATCGCCAAAAGCGTTCTAAGTGCGCAGATTGGATGTAACAGATAAAAGGAAAGTAATAAGGCTCCTTTAAGACCAATTCCTTAACAAAACATAGGGATAAATGATATGAAAACATGATAAATAATGCACCTATCACTAATCTTGCCTAGTCCTCTGTTTCATTAAGAAGAAGAAGAAGAAAAAAAACCACCTTTTGAACATTTTCTGATCTAAACTTGATTCTTAATAAAATGGAGCACAAAAGTATATCAACACTTGACACTTGCTTGTTTTGCGATTTTTAATCTGGCATTGGCAGTCATTTGCTCCGCTAGGAGGATATCTGGATTCACCCTTTCCTCCTCCCGAGGCACCTCAGCTGCATCAACAACCTCGGCTTGGAAATGATCCTGATATCTATAGTCATGAAATACTTGATCCTGGTACTGGTGGCTGCATTGCCTATAATACCGATAACCAAGCTGCTGCCATGAATCATATGATTCCCGTCACAGAAGAAATTCTGGCACACAAACAGCTAGATAGTTCTGTGCTTGGCAGTGGTGATCATGATGATGGTGAACCTGGTAGCGGCATTTCATCTGATTTTAATGATCCAGCTGTAGATGATATGATTCTTGAGGTAAGTATGAAT
Source organism: Pyrus communis (assembly GCF_963583255.1). Taxonomy (NCBI): domain Eukaryota; kingdom Viridiplantae; phylum Streptophyta; class Magnoliopsida; order Rosales; family Rosaceae; genus Pyrus; species Pyrus communis. Next base: position 20,346,392 of record NC_084807.1, on the reverse strand, counting down.
ACACGTTTTAAACATTGTGATGTGAACTTGGTCATACGAATTACAAGAAGTATATCTAATTTAACTTGTTCCTCATTCACTGTACAGGAGCTGCTGCTACAAGCTACTGGAGACTCAACTGATATATTCACAGACACTAATGTGATTGAAACTTTGAGTTCCATCCTTGATGGAGTACTAGTTCTAGTTGTTTTTTCTTTTTTAAATGTATGATTAAAATTGAAGGTCAAAACTTATCAATGACATATCTAAGTGTGAAACACCAAAACTTGTATCCTTGTTAATATGCTTTTATTATCATGTCATTGAGAATGTTGTATTGAAGGGAAAATATTCTTGTGAATGTGATTTATTTCGAACATTTGAATGTTGCATGGAGTATTCTGAATTGTTTTTTCATTACTTTTTTTGTAGTCTTCTTTAAAAATTGAATATAAAAAACCGAAAGTGTAAGATTGAATATATTGAGTGGTTCTGAAAATCGGATAGATAAGATTGAATATACAGTTGTGAAAGTTAAATAGAACAACTAAAATAGTTGTAACACTGAATGCTATATAGTATTAAAGCCATAGCGTTACTTTTGAATTGTGGTGAATATTTTATCCAATTTTTGTCACTAGAACACTGGCTTCGGGCATTTCAATGTCATGGCTGATAATGTAGTAGACCAAATGAAGCAATGAATCAATGAATGAGGCAAAGGAGAACTGGAATTTGAGATTTAAATTCGAAAAGGGAAGAATGATCAGAATTAGGTGTCACATAAAATATGGGATTCTTAGATTTTAGTCTTTAGCCTATCTCAAACTACTTAAGCAACATACTCCTCACCTGCAATGCCGAGATTTCTAAAATAAAAAAAGTAGAATAGAAAAAACTCTTTGCTAAATGCCAACATAAAAATATTATAGTAGTCAAAACCAATATAAAGTCTAGACCATTCTAAAATTGTTGTAAAAGTAAGTAAATAAACAAACTATTAGTCTAATAGCATTCATCTCTATTTTATTAATAGGTTCAAATTCATCTCCTAGAAAATTCTTTAACAGGTTAAAAAAATTGTAGCATTGTAAGTGGGTTGTACTCTCAACTATGAAGAAGTGAGGTTATACTGTAAAATCAAGAGAAAATATAATCTACACTCTTTTTAACCTTCTACATACTTCTGTTTAATCTGGTTAGTAGTTTGCTTTTGATTAATTCAATTTGACAACCAGAAATAAAATATAAAAAAAATGTGGGAGAGACCAAAAAGAGTATGTGAAGATTATCTCACTTCTAATTAACAATATAAATGGTAGTCAAATTTTCTATATGCATATGCATTGTCTTTTTTTTTTCTTTTTTTTTTTTTTTGGGATATGGGATTCATAGGCTCAATAATGATTTGGTCAAAGAATACATTTCATGCGACATATCACGTACCCATATATCATTACTGCATGAGTGTAATGAATGATCTAAATCATACACATACGTTGAAAAATTCTACAATCCTTCATCCGGATGTCTACTAACTCTTTGGTCCCACACCTCTCCACCTTGGTCGTTATCCAAGTTCGGACAGTTAGAACTACATTCTTGTCACTCTACTCTAAACAATTATTTATTGTGACTTGTGAGCTAGCTTCCCATGTATCAGACTCTAGAATGTTCTTGACTTCTCTCGATTGTATGTCTCCCTCCAAAAAATATTGGAGAAAGTTACTAAAGCTCAACCTTTCAAGTAGGGCTGATAAGATTCCCACGACGGGACAAAATGGATTATAAACTTAACTAACACATTGAAAGTAAAGGGAATCACCATCAAGAAAACTTGGTTTGGCTTGCAGCTCAAGAGTTAGGACTTGGAGTCTTTGGACTAGGAGAAAGAGGAGGGAGAAACATGCCTTAACTAGAGATTCTTTGAGAATGAATCATTCAACTACAAATATAGGTCGAGAACCTTAGAGAGAGGATTCTCTAATCCCCCAGCTTTATGCAGAGAACCAAAAGAAACCCAAAACAGAGTATTTTCCATAACTTCCCTCTGAGTATTCCAACCATGGTAAGCCTTGCTACCACCCTAGGAAGCTCAGATTATCCAACAGAAAACACCATACAATCGCCCAAGCTCTCTCTCTTTCATGCAAAACTTATATAACTTCTAGCTTCTACATTATGCCTCACTTGAGCAAGCCACTATTTGCTTAATCATGTTATCTTCGAGTCATTGATCCAACTGGGATATTTCCTAAGACATGATAATTCTTTCGAGATATTCCGGAACTTGGTATAAAACCAAACCAAGGAAGACAAGAGGACATTCTCAAAGCCTAAGTCCACCTCAACCTAAAAGTCCCTCAACACTACATGCCAGTATATAAATATTATAGTAATCAAACACATATAAAGTACAGACCAAACTAAAATTGTTGTAAAAATAAATAATAAATGAACAAACAATCGGTCTAATAGTATTCATCTCTATTTTACTAGGCTGGTTCAAATTCATCACCTAGAAAATTCATTACAGAAAAATTGTAGCATTGTAATTAATTCGTACTCTCAACTACGAAGAAGTAAGGTTATACCGTCAAATCAAGAGAAATGATAATATACACTCTTTTTAACCTCTTACATTGTGAGTTATCTCACTTCTAATTAACAATATAAATAGTAGTCAAAATTTCTATATGCATATGTATTGCCTTTTTTTCGATATGGGATTCATAGGCTTAATAATGATCTCATTGATCTAGTCAAAGAATACATTTCATGCAACTTGTCATGTAATCATATATCATAACGCATGGATGTAACGAATTATCTAAATTATACACATCTCTATATAAATATATACATATATATATATATATACATATAAATATATACATATATATATATATATATATATATATATATATATATAAAGCCAACATTGCTGTGAACATTGTTTTTGGAGTCACAAGCTTCCACAAAAATAAGTGGACAGAAATGCCCCCCAAACAAAAAAATTCAAAAGCAATCCAAAATAATGCAGGGGTATTTCCATCATATAAACAATATCTTTTTAATAATTAATTTTTTTTGTACAGTTTTTTTTTTAATTTCGTTTTGGTAATTAGTACCTCACAATAGGCTAGCAATAATGTAATTCAATCAGTTGTTTATTAAATATTATTTTCTCTATTTTTAAATACATTCAAAACATCTTAAGAGGCGCGTAGTGTCAGTTATAAAAAAAGTCTTTCGTTTGCGCATAACAATGTGATTCAATTACTTGTTAAATGATTTTTTTTCTTCAAACAAACGATATTATCTACATTAAAGGGGAGGGGGTGGGTTTAGCCTCACAATGGACTAAGAATATTGTGATTCAATTAGTTGTTTATTACATATTATTTTCTCTATTTTAAACACATTCAAAACATCTTAAGAGGCGCGTAGTGTCGGTTACAAAAAAGGTCTTTCACACGCGCATAATAATGTGATTCAATTAGTTGTCAAATGATTTTTTTTTCCCAAACAAACGATATTATTTACACTAAAGGGAAGGGGGTGGACTTAGCCTCATAATGAGCTAGCAATAATAGACTCAATCAATTGTTTATTAAATATTATTTTTTTTCTATTTTTAAACACGTTCAAAATATTTTAAGAGACGTGTAATGCTGATTATAAAAAAGGTATTTCGCACATGCATAATAATGTAATTTGATTAGTTGTCAAATGATATTTTTTTTCTTTTCAAACAAACGATATTATCTATACTAAGGAAGAGGGGGTTAGCCTCACATTGGGTTAGCAATAATGTGATTCAATCAGTTGTTTATTAAATATTATTTTCTCTATTTTTAAACACGTTCAAAATATCTTAAGAGCCATGTACCACCGGTTATAAAAAAAAGAAGGTCTTTCACACATGCACAATAATGTGATTCATTAATTAGTTGTATTATTCTATTTTTAAACACTTAAGAGGCAAGTAGTGCCAATTATTAAAAAAAAAAAAAAAATTCTCACGCGCATAATAATATGATTCAATTAGTTGTCAAATGAACTTTTTTTTTTTTTTTTTTGAACAAACGATGTTTTCTACACTAAGGGGGAGGGGGATAGGCTTAGCATCACAATGAGCTAGCAATAATATAATTCAATCAGTTGTTTATTAAATATTATTTTCTCTATTCTTAATGTAAATTAAATATAATGTAGATGGATATTGAAAGACCAATTTTATTATGTGGATTCAGCTACTTTAATTGGTTTTTGAGGGGTTTCTTCTAGCATGTTCGAATATTATTCGTTTACTTCAAATATTTGATTTTCTTTTTGTCATAAAAAAAATTATTAAAGCAATTAACGCATATAAATACATTTAAAACAAATAAGTCGAACGTAGCACGTTATAATTAAAAAAATGTCTTCTGCACATGCATGAGTGCGTGCATGAAGACTAGTCTGCTAAGAAATTCGACGATCCCTCGTACGGACGAATACTAACTCTTTGTTCCCACACCCCTTCACTTTGGTCATTATCCGGTTTTGACTGTTAGAACTACATGCTTGTCACTCTACTCTAAATAATTATTTCTTGTGACTTGTGAACAAAGCTCCTATGTTTCAAAGTCTAGAAAGTTCTCGACTTCTCCCAATTGTATGCTTCCCTCCAAAAAATATTGGAGAAGGTTAATAAAGCTCAACCTTTCGAGAGGGGCTGATAAGAGTTATAACATTCCCAAACTTAACTAACGCGTTGAAGCCATTTCCTTCACCATCAAGAAAACTTGGAAGACAAGGAGCACAGTGGCACTGACTTTACCTTTATATACAACTTCACTTGCTCTACTTCTTCTGCCTTGTTTTCTGAAGACAAAAACATCTGGCTTTCTTGTTCACAATTTTATAAAACATCTCTTCACCGAAAAAAAAAATTTATAAAACATTTGAAGGAGAAGGAGGAGGGATGGGAAAGCACCACCACCAGAACAACAACCGCACAATCGGCGCCGGACATGATGGCAGCGATCAGATTCCATCCCACTGACAAGGAAATGGCAGACTTCTTGGGGAAGAAGATGAGAAGTCACAAATCCCAAGCCTGCCACTTCCTCCCTGTCATCGATGTCTATAAGTCCGAGCCTAGGGCTTTGCCTGGTAACCCATTATTCTATCTCACATTTTCTTTAAAACCCAGGTATATATTATTTTTCACGGTATGATTTTCGTCCGTGCATAATCTTGTTTTATTTGTTCAAGACTAGGACCTCTTTTGGCGTCTAGGATTAGATTGGATGCAGGAGTTACTAGGCTGAATGGATGGATGTTGAATGAAGATATAGATGTTAGTTTCCGATATTTTGTGCCCAATTGAAGGTAGAAGATAAGTTAGTCATGGGGAAACTTGTCCCTTCCAATCCTTCCATGGTAGGATTAGGAGGGATCAGTTGGCTTGATGAATAATCCGTCTTCGACCTTCAACTTGGAAGTTGCATTCTTTTCTTCCTTCAACCTACTTTAAGGGATCGTTCAGTGTGAAGGATTGGATTGTGTTGGATATCTCATCGCATTCAAGGTATCTGATGGTATTAGGTGCGAATGGACATGAAGGAAACTTATTCCTTAAAATCCTGCCAATTTTGTAGTGATTGGAAGGAATAAGTTTCCTTATGAGTAATCCATCTTCTACCTTCAAAGTGGACAAAATTTCTTCATTTATCCCATCAACATAGCTTAAAGATTGTGAGTTGTCCAATTCGATCAAATCCTAGGCACCGAATGGACCTTGAATCTAATGAGTTATCCAATCCAAAATAATCTTTAGTCGTTATAAATTTTCATTATCTTGCTTTGTGTTGCAGAACTCATGTTTGCTGATTCTGCTTTTCAAGCTAAGGCGTGGTACTCCTTCAGCCTGTGTGATTACAAATACACAAATAGTCTTCGCTGCAACAGAGCCACAAAGCATGGCTTCTGGAAGATCACAGGCAAGCCGCAGGATATCAGCTCAAAATACTTCACTTGCAAAAAGAGGACATTAACCTTCCAAACCAAGACCTTCGAAGAAGGTGGGGCGTCTAAATCCGTTAGGACTGGCTGGATCATACACGAGTACTACTGCAGTAAACCTAAGCAGGGTTCTAGTCCCTGTCAGGAGAGGGATGTGAAGAGGGACTATGCTCTCTGCTTCCTGAAGTATAAGCCGGTTTATTCTAAGTCTGATAAAAAGAAGCCTGAGGGTACATCGGTCTGTGATGATTTAGCTGATCTTGGTAATTGTGGCTACATTGCCTCTAGTCCCGGAGATGATCACGCCGCTTCTGCTGCTGCAATGATTCATATGACTCCAGATACAGAAGTTTTGACATATAAAGAGCTAGAAGATGATCTACTTGGCAATGAAAATCATGACCATGGTGAACCTGGTGGCGGCGTCTCATCTGATTCTATTGATCAAGCTCTACGTGACATGATTCATGAGGTTTGGTTTTATGTCCCCGTATGTATTTATCTTGATTGTTTTTTTGTTTTAATAAACAGGGAATTGGAGGGAGGTTTCTGGATGTGTTGATCCTCTCTCCTTCATGACTAAGAGTAGTACTTTGTACCTTTGACGGGCATGAGCTAATCTTTTATGAAGAAAAAAGGAACTTTTTCGAACATTTTCTGATGTAAAAATGTCAATATGTGGCACAAGAAGTGTATCAAAACTTAACACTTGCTTGTTTTGTGATTCTTAATCTGGCACTTGGCAGTCACATACTCTGCTAGGAGGATATCTGGATTCACCCTTTCCTCCTCCCGAGACACCTCAGCTGCATCAACCATCTCACCTTGGAAATGCTCCTGATATCTGTAGTCATGAATTACTTGATCCTGGCACTGGTGGCTGCATCACCTATAATACTAATAACCAAGCTGCTGCCATGAATCATATGATTCCCGTCACTGAAGAAATTCTGGCACACAAACAGCTAGATAGTTGTGTGTTTGGCAGTGGCGATCATGATGTTGGTGAACTTGGTGGCAGCATTTCATCTGATTTTAATGATCCAGCAGTAGATGATATGATTCTTGACGTAAGTATGAATACACGTTTTAAACATTCTGATGTGAACTTGGTCATACGAATTACAAGACGTATATCTAATTTAACAATTGGCTTTTTTTTGTTGTTCTCAGCTAGGAAAAGAATTGGATTCACCCTTATCTTCTCCCGAGCCACCTCAGCCACATCAGCCACATAGGCCACACCAGCTGGGAAATGTTCTGGACATTCATAGTAGCAAATTCAGTCACTGGACATCTCCAATTGGGGATAATGATTCGTATGTTACTAATACAAATAACATTGCAACCAATTATGACAACGAACCAGTTATGAACATCGCTTATAATTCTAAAAATCATGCTACAAACGAATGGATTTCCGAGGTGAGAATGAATTTTTATTATATGAACTTAATATGGTGCATCAGAAGTACACTAAATTTTACACTTAAGCATGATTCTTCATCCAGGTTTATTCTCAGGCAGAAGAAAATTGGGGATCAACTTTTCAACCGTTTGATCAGCTACAGAATTACAGATTGCAGTCACCAATATTGTTCTCAAAACCGGGAGAGCTTCTGCATGCCAATAACTATATTGGATGCATCGAGTTGCAATCTTTAGCTATGGAGATTGCAACTCTTTCTCCACAAAGTTCTTGAATAACAGAGGCATCGTACACTTTTTCGAATGGCTCCAACCTATGAGAGTCATCGGGATGGGTGTGCGATGAGGGCAGTGGAGTAAACCAGTTATACTAACGCTGAATTACTCCGCGGATACGCAATAGATTATTCTGCATTAGCTATTGGAGAAACACTCCAATATCGTTAATGAACAACGGTACTCTTATTTGTAGGAGAATATCTAGATTATACCCAATAGATTATTCTGCATTAGCTTTTGGCCACTTATTCGTAAGTACGGACACTTATGTCCAGGAAAAGCAACACAAGTTAAGTAGTCTTTGACACAACATTGCTTTTGGACAATTATGTCCAAATCTTTGTTGTGTGTCACAGAATCCCCAAGTCTTGTATACTTCAACCTTGTTAGGTGAACTTCTGTTGGTACAAGGGCACACCAGGAAATGCAAACGATTGAAATGCTATCCGGAATTCTACCCTTCTCAGAACGTGACGAGTCCAGATAAAGTAACAATGTCTTTTCTCACAAGCATTATTTGAAGACGGTACTTCCTCTATCAACACAACGACATGTATTCCTCAGACGAGTAGCTCTCTATCCTACAAGTCAAACAACACACAACCGCAATATCCACCAACATCTTTCCCTGTCTACCCACATGGAGATGCTCCAAGAAGAATCCGAATGCAAGGCTGTGTCACAAAACAAGGTGACGAAATCAAGCTGAAAACATGAAGTGAATACTTTCTGGCTTTGTCCCCATGATTAAATGAATGCTCTTATGTTTATCCTTTGACTCCAATAAGCTATTTGGTATGTTCACTGAAGTACTTAATTTGATTTTGTATTTGCAGGACAGTGAAGCTGCTGCTGGCGCATTGTATTGCTTTCTGCTCATACCGTTTGAAGCAGGCATGGAATGTGCAACGAATTGAAGGGTTCTTTCAATTTCTGGGAAACATCTCCATTAAGCGACAAATCAAGTCGTCCATGGTAAAAACATTCCATTCCAACCAAGTCCTATGATTTTCAATCAAAGGCGGATTTGCATTGTTCCGCATTCACTGTACAGGTGCTGCTGCTACATGGCTGCTGGAGACTCAACTGATATATTAACATAACCAGACACTAATGTGATGCCATGGTTATGAAAATTGAAACTTTGAGTTCCATCCTTGATGGAGTACTTGTTCCAGTTGTTTTTTTTTTTTTTTTTTTTTTTTAATGTATGATTAAAATTGAAGGTCTAAACTTTTCAAAGACCTATCTTGAGTGTGAAACACCAAAACTTGTATCCTTGTTAATATATATTTATTATTATGTCATTGAGAATGTTGAATTGAAGGGAAAATATTCTTGTGAATGTGATTTATTTCGAACATTTGAATGTTGCATGGAGTACTTCGCATTGTTTTTTCATTACTTTTTTGCAGTCTTCTTTAAAAATTGAATATAAAAAACCGGAAGGGTAAGATTGAACATAGTGAATGGTTTTGAAAATCGGATGGAAAGGATTGAATATAAAGTTGTGAAAATTAAATATAACAATTAAAATAGTTGTAACACTGAATGCTATGTAATATTAAAGCCATGACATTACTTTTGAATTGTGGTGAATGTTTTATCCTATTTTTGTCACTAGAACATTGGTTTCGGGCATTTCAATGTCATGGCTGCTAATGTAGTAGACCAAATGAAGCAATGAATCAATGAATGAGGTAAACAAGAATTGGAATTTGAGATTTAAATTAAGAAGGGGAAAAATGATCAGAGTTAGGTGTCACGTAAAAGATGGGATTTTTGGGTTTTGGTCTTTAGCCTATCTCAAACTACTTAAGCTACATACTCCTCACCTGTGATGCCGAGATTTCTAAAATAAAAAAAAAATAGAATAGAAAAACTCTTTGCTAACTGCCACCATAAAAATATTATAGTAGTCAAAACCAATATAAAGTCCAGACCATTTTAAAATTGTTGTAAAGGTAAATAAATAAACAAAATATTAGTCTAATAGTATTTATCTCTATTTTATTAACAGATTCAAATTCATCTTTTAGAAAATTCATTACAGAAAAATTGTAGCATTGTAAGTAGGTCGTACTCTCAGCTATGAAGAAGTGAGGTTATACCGTAAAATCAAGTGAAAAGATAATCTACACTCTTTTTAACCTTTTACATACTTCTGTTTAATCTTGTTAGTTGTTTGCTTTTGATTAACTCAATCTCACGATAAAAAATAAAATATAAAAACAATGTGGGAGAGACTAAAAAGAGTATGTGAAGATTATCTCACTTCTAAGTAACAATATAAAATGGTAGTCAAAATTTCTATATGCATATGCATTGTTTTTTTTTAGGATATGGGATTCATAGGCTCAATAATGATCTGGTCAAAGAATAAATTTCATGCGACATGTCACGTACCTATATATCATTACCGCATGAGTATAACGAATCATCTAAATCATACACATGTTGAAAAATTCTACAATCCATCATCCGAACGACTACTAACTCTTTGGTCCCACACCCCTCCACCTTGGTCGTTATCCAGGTTCGGACGGTTAGAACTACATTCTTGTCACTCTACTCTAAACAATTATTTATTGTGACTTGTGAGCAAAGCTTCCCATGTATCAGACTCTAGAATGTTCTCTCGATTGTATGTTTCCCTCCAAAAAATATTGAAGAAAGTTACTAAAGCTCAACCTTTCAAGCAAGGCTGATAAGATTCCCACGACGGGACAAAATGGATTATAAACTTAACTAACGCGTTAAAAGTAAAAGGAATTACCATCAAGAAAACTTGGTTTGGCTTGCAGCTCAAAGAGTTAGGTCTTGGAGTCTTTGGAACTAGGGAGAAAGAGGAGGGAGAAACATGCCCTAACTAGAGATTCTTTGAGAATGAATCATTCAGCTACAAATATAGGTTGAGAACCTTAGAGAGAGGATTCTCTAATCCCCCAGCCACGCAAAGAACCAAAAGAAACCCAAAACGCCACCATGCAAACGGAGTACTTTCCTTAACTTCCCTCTGAGTATTCCAGCCATCGTAAGCCTCTGCCACCATAGGAAGCCCACATTATCCAATAGCAAACACCATACAATCGCCCAAGCTCTCTCTCTTTCATGCAAAACTGATAAACTTCTAGCTTCCACACCATGCCTCACTTGAGCAAGCCATTATTTGCTTAATCATGTTATCTTCGAGTCATTGATACAACTGGGATATTTCCTTAAACATGCTAATTCTTTCGAGATATTTCGGAACATGGTACAAAACCGAATCAAGGGAGACAAGAGGATATTTTCAAAGCCTAAGTTCACCTCAACCCAAAAGTCCCCCAACAATAACTGCCAGTATAAAAATATTATAGTAATCAGACGCATATAAAGTACAGAAAAATTGTAGCATTGTAACTAATTCGTACTCTCAACTATGAAGAAGTGAGGTTATACAGTCAAATCAAGAGAAATGATAATATGCACTCTTTTTAACCTCTTACATATTTATGTTAAGTCTTGTGAGTTATTTGTTTTTAGTTTATTTAATCTAACGGCTAAAAACACAAAAAGTTATGAGAGTGAGTAAAAGTAGTAGGTAAAAATTATCTCACTTCTAATTAACAATATAAATAGTAGTCAAAATTTCTATATGCAGATGCATTGCCTTTTTTTCGATATGGGATTCATAGGCTTAATAATAATCTCTTTGATCTGATCAAAGAACACATTTTCATGCAACATGTCACGGAATCATATATCGTACCTCATGAATGTAACGAATCATCTAAATTATCAGTGTTCTAAAATGTTCATCAAATAGGGTAGGAGTTAGTCGGCCGCCGGGATTTATGCTAAAATGTTCATCAAATAGGGTAAGAGTTAGTCGGCCACCTAGGCGCTATTTAGGCGGTCTGGTGGTCTCGGCAGTGGTAGGCGGCGATCTAGCGGCCTCTCGGAGCCTTGTCGGTTCTCCGTTTCACTGCAATCTGACGAGAAGAGAAAGATTAAACTGGAAATCTCAGCGATACATACAAACCCCACTTGATTGTTCAAAGAATCCACCTCAGATTTCTTTGGATGTTGTTTGCTCGTTGGGATTTTTGGAATTCTATCGGACTTTTGGAATAAAGTTGGAGGTTTTGAGTAGCTTTGTGGAGGCGGTGGGAGAGGTCCGTTAGGGAGAACAACCCAGTTCTAAGAGAGAGAGGAGAAGAAGTGAAGAACAAGCGGAGACGGAAACGAGGCTGCTTATAATACCAAAAAGAAATAGAATGAGAGCCGGAGATGTATGAGTATAAAACAACCCATGTGGTTATAATAAAGGGGAGAGAGAGAGAGAGAGAGAGGTAAAGCATATAAACCTGCACGATTTGGCTTTTTTAATTAATATATTGAAACTATGTTGCAGAAGGGAGAGAGGAGAAGAGTAAAAGCTGCATGGTTTGGCTTTTTTAATTAATATATTAAAACGATGTTGCAGATTGGAGAGAGAAGAGGGAAAGAATGGAGAAAGAATGGGGTGGGTTGGGGTGGGCTGGGCTGGGCCATTATATGTCGTTACTATTTTATTAATTTTTGAATTTGGGTTAATAAAACAGTCCGTCTTATTAAGTATAACTAGTTTTTGTTATAATAAATTTAATTAAATTTCCGAAAATTATAAATCCGTCTATATATACATTAAACATTCACATATGTATGTTCTTCTATAAGAAATAACATATTAGTCAATAATTATTTAAATTTGATATAGTAAATTTAATTAATTCATAAAATATATAAGAAATTTATCTAAATCAGCCTAGATCCCGCCTAGCCGTCTAGGCACTAGTCGCTAGCCTGCCGCTCGATTAGCGCCAAACGTTTTTTAGAACCTTGTAAATTATACACAGCGGTCAAAAAAATTTGACGATCCCTCGTTAAGACGAATACTAACTCTTTGGTCCCACACCCCTTCACTTTGATCGTTTCCGATTCTGACAGTTAGAACTACATTCTTGTCACTCTACTCTAAAAAATTACTTCTTGTGACTCGTGAGCAAAGCTCCCATGTTTCAGAGTCTAGAAAGTTCTCGACTTTTCCCATTGTATGTTTCCCTCCATAAAATATTGGAGAAGGTTGATAAAGCTCAACCTTTCGAGAGGGGCTGATAAGAATCATAAGATTCCCATTTTAGGACAAAATTATAAACTTAACTAATGTTTTGAACTAACGGATAAAGTTAGAAGGGTTAAAATTTTAAACTAAATTTATAAATAAATTAATACGTCATAAACAATAAATAAGTATATTCATTAATATTTAAGTAATAATCCAATTTCTAACAATCACATATCATTTAATTTACAAATCTAATTTTTCTAACATTATTCATAAATTAAAAAACACGATTATAAGCGAGTGAGGTTCATACTCAAAGCCATTTCTGTCACCATCAAGAATACTTGGAAGTCAAGGAGCACAGTGGCACTGACTTTACCTTTCTGTACAACTTCACTTGCTCTACTTCTGCTTTCTTTTCTGAAGACAAAAACATCTGTTTTTCTTGTTTACAATTTTATGAAACATTTCTTCACCAAAAAAAAAATTATAAAACATTTGAAGGAGAAGGACGAGGGATGGAAAACAGCAGCACCACCACCAGAACAACAACCGCACAATCGGTGCCGGACATGGTGGCTGCGATCAGATTCCATCCCACTGAAAAGGAAATGGCAGACTTCTTGAGGAAGAAGATGAAAAGTCAGAAATCCCAAGCCTGCCACTTCCTTCCTGTCATCGATGTCTGCAAGTTCGAGCCTTGGGATTTACCTGGTAACCCATTATTCTATCTCACATTTTCTTTAAAACCCAGGTATATATTATTTTTCACGGTATGATTTTTGAGCATGCATAATCTTGTTTTATTTGTTCAAGACTAGGACCTCGTTTGGCGTCTAGGATTAGATTGGATGGAGGAGTTACTAGGTTGAATGGATGGATGTTGAATGAAGATATAGATGTTAGTTTCCGATATTTTGTGCCCAATTGAAGGTAGAAGATCAATTGGTCATGGGGGGAACTTGTCCCTTCCAATCCTTCCATGGTAGGATTAGGAGGGATAAGTTGGCTTGATGAATAATCCGTCTTCTACCTTCAACTTGGAAGTTGCATTCTTTGCTTCCTTCAACTTACATCGAGGGATCGTTCAGTGTGAAGGATTGGATTGTGTTGGATATCTCATCACATTCAAGGTATGTCTGATGGTATTATGTGCGATTGGACATGAAGGAAACTTATTCCTTCAAATCCTGCCAATTTTGTAGTGATTGGAAGAAATAAGTTTCCTTATGAGTAATCCATCTTCTACCTTCAAAGTGGACAAAATTTCTTCATTTATCCCATCAACATAGCTTAAAGATTGTGAGTTATCCAATTCGATCAAATCCTAGGCACCAAATGGACCCTAAATCTAATGAGTTATTCAATCCAATATAATCTTTAGTCGTTATAAATTTTCATTATCTTGCTTTGTGTTGCAGAACACATGTTCCCTGATTCTGTTTTTCAAGCTAAGGCGTGGTACTCCTTCAGCTGGTGTGATTACAAATACATAAATAGTCTTCGCTGCAACAGAGTCACAGAGCATGGCTCTTGGAAGATCACAGGCAAGCCGCGGGATATCAGCTTGAAATACTTCACTTGCAAAAAGAGGACATTAACCTTCCAAATCAAGACCTTCCAAGAAGGTGGTGCGTCTAAATCCGTTAGGACTGGCTGGATCATACACGAGTACTATTGCACTAAACCTAAGCAGGGTTCTAGTCCCCGTCAGGAGAGGGATCTGAAGAGGGACTATGTTCTCTGTCTCCTGAAGTATAAGCCAGTTGATTCTAAGTCTGATAAAAAGAAAGCTGAGGGTACATCGGTCTGTGATGATTTAGCGGATCCTGGTAATAGTGGCTACATTGCCTCTAGTCCCAGAGATGATCACACCGCTTCTGCTGCTGCAATGAATCATATGACTCCAGATACAGAAGAAGTTTTGACATATAAAGAGCTAGAAGATGATCTACTTGGCAGTGGAAATCATGATCATGGTGAACCTGGTGGCGGTGTCTCATCTGATTCTATTGATCAAGCTCTCCGTGACATGATTCATGAGGTTTGGTTTTATGTCCCCGTATGTATTTATCTTTATTGTTTTTCGTTTTAATAAACATGGAATCAGAGGGAGGTTTCTGGATGTGTTGGTCCTCTCTCCTTCATGACTAAGAGTAGTACTTTGTACCTTTGACGGGCATGAGCTAATCTTTCATGAAGAACAAAAGAACTTTTCCGAACATTTTCTGATGTAAAATGTTAATATGTGGCACAAGAAGTGTATCAAAACTTAACACTTGCTTGTTTTGTGATTCTTAATCTGGCACTGGCAGTCATATGCTCCGCTAGGAGGATTTCTGGATTTACTCTTTCCTCCTCCTGAGCCACCTCAGCCACATCAGCCACATCAGCCGCATCAGCCCCCTCAGCTTGGAAATGCTCCTGATATCTATAGTCATGAATTAGTTGATCCTGGTTCTGGTACTGGTGGCTGCATCCCCTATAATTTTGATGACCAAGCTGCTGCAATGAATCATATGGTTCCCAACACAGAAGAAATTCTGGCAGACAAACAGCCAGAACGTGCTGTGCTTGGCAGTGGCGATCATGATGATGGTGAACCTGGTATCGGCATTTCATCTGATTTTAATTATCAAGCTGTAGATGATATGACTCTGGAGGTAAGGATGAATACTTGTTTTTAAACATTCTGATGTGGATTTTGGTAATACGAATTGCAAGAAGTATATCAAAATTTACACTATGCTTTGTTTGGTGAATCTTAATATGGCAGTTTTATGATCAGCTAGAAAAAGATTTGGATTCACCCGTATCTCCTCCCGATCCACCTCAGCCACACCAGCTGGGAAATTTTCCGGACGTCCATATTGGCGAATTCAGTAACTGGCCATCTACCATTGGGGACAATGATTCTTATGATATTATTAAGAATAACATTGCAACCAATTATGATAATGAACCAGTTGTCAACATCGCTTATAATTCTCAAAATCTTGCTACAAATGAAAGGATTTCCGAGGTGAGAATGAACTTTTTATTATGTGAACTTAATATGGTGCACCATAAATACATCAAAACTTAACGCTTGCTGGTCGTGATTCTTCATCCAGGCTTATTCTCAGCCAGAAGAAAATTGGGGTTCACCCTTTCAACGGTTTGATCAGCTACAGAATTACACATTGCAGTCATGTGCTTCAGCTGGTGAATATCTGAATTCACTCTTTCCTCTTCCCCAGTCACCTCGGCCGCATCAGCCACCTCAGCTTGGAAATGCGCCTGATATCTGTAGTGATGAATCAGTTGATCCTGGTACTGGTGGTTACATAACCTATAATACTGATAATCAAGCTGCTGCAATGAATCATGTGATTTCCGACACAGAGGAAATTCTGACGTACAAACAGCTAGAACTTGCTGTGCTTGGCAATGGTAATCATGGTGATGGTGAACCTAGTAGCGGTATTTCATCTTATTTTATTGATCAAGCTCTAAATGATGTGATTCTGGAGGTGAGGATGAATACGCATTTTAAAGATTTCTGATGTGAACTTGGTAATACGAAACACAAGAAGTTACTCAGAATTTAACCTTGGCTTTGTTTTGTCCATCTTAATATGGCAGTTTCCTGCTGGGCTACAAAAAGATTTGGATTCACCCTTTCCTCCTCCCGAGCCACCTCAAACACATCAGCAACACCAGCTGGGAGATGTTCCAGATGCCCATAGCAGCGAATTCAGTAACTGTCCATCTCCAATTGGGGATAATGGTTTTTATCTTACAAATAAGAACAACATTGCAACCAATTATGACAACGAACAAGTTATCAACATCGCTTATAATTCTCCAAATTGTGCTGCAAATGAAAGGATTTCCGAGGTTAGACTGAATTTTTATTACATGAACTTAATATGGTGCACCAGAAGTACATCAAAACTTAACGCTTGCTTGTCATGATTCTTCATCCAGGCTTATTCTCAGCCAGAAGAAAATCGGGGATCACCCTTCCAACCGTTTGATCAGCTACAGAATTACCCATTGCAGTCACCAATATTGTTCTCAGAACTGGGAGAGCTTCTGCTTGCCAATACCTGTATTGGACGCAACGAGTCGCAATCTTTAAATATGGAGCTTGCGACTCTTTTCCCTCAAAGTTCTTGAATAACAGAGGCATCGTACACTCTTTCCAATGGCTTCAACCTATGAGAATCATTGGGATGGGTGTATGATGGGTATAGTGGAGTAAACCAGTGATACTAATGCTGAGTTACTCCACGGACGTGCAAAAGATTATTCTGCGTTAGCTATTGGAGGAAAACTCCAATATCGTTAATGACAACGATACTCTTATCTGTAGGAGAATATTAAGAGGGCCTTGTAAGAATGTGTCTCAAACTCGCATTATTACATCGTGATATTCTCCTACAAATAATTGAAAGACACTCACAATTATCTACATTTCTGAAACCAAGATATGTAGTCTTTGACACACAGTATTGGTTTTGGACAATTATGCCCGAATCATTGTTGTGTGTCACATAATCTCCAAGTCCTGTACACTTCAACCTTGTTAGGTGAACTTTTGTTGGTACAAAGGAACACCTGAAAATGCAAATGGTTGAACTGCTATCCGGATTCTCTGAACCCAACGAGTCCAGATAAGGTAATAATGTCTTTTCTCAGAAGCATTATTCGAAGACGGTACTTCTTCTATAAACACAACTACAGATATTCCTCAGACAACTGCAATATCCACCAACATCCATTCCTGTTTACCCCCATGGAGATGCTCCAAGACGGATCCAAATGCAGAGCAGTTTCAAGAAACAAGGTGAGAAAATCAAGCTGAAAACATCACAGTGATTAAATGAATGGTCTTATGCTTAACCCTTGACTCCGAGAAGCTATTTTCTACGTTCACTGATGTTCTTAATTTGATTTCTGTCTGCAGGACTGTGAAGCTGCAGCTAGCGCATTGTATTGCTGTCTGCTCATACCGTCTGAAGCAGGCAGGCATGGAATGCGCAGCGAATTTGAAGGGTTCTTTCAATTTCCCGGAAGCATCTCCATTAAGCGATAAATCAAATCGTCCAGGGTAACAACATTTCAATTCCAACCACGTCCTATGATTTTCGATCAAAAGCGGATTTGCTTTGTTCCACCTTCACTATACAGGAGCTGCTGCTACATGGCTGCTGAAGACTCAACTGATATATTAACATAACCAGACACTTATGTGATGTCTTGGTTATGAAAGTTGGAGCTTTGAGTTCCATCCTCGATGGAGTAGTGGTTACAATTATATTTCAAAAAACATGTATGATCAAAATTGAAGGTTTTAAACTTATCAATGACCTACTTTTTTGAGTGTGAAACACCAAAACTTGTATCTTTGTTAATATTGCTTTTATTATCATGTCCTTGAGAATGTTGTATCAAAAGAAAAATGCTTTTGTGAATGTGGTTTATTTCGAACATTTGAATGTTGCATGGAATATTTTGTATTGGCTTTTCGTTTTACTTCAAATATTTTCTGCTATTTTTGTCACTTAAATACTGGTTCCGGGCATTTCAATATCATGGCTGCCAATGTAATAGACAAAATGAAAGCAATGAATCAATGAATGAGGCAAAGAAGAATGCGAATTTGAGATTAAACGTTGGGAAGAGAAGAATGGTTAAGAGTTAGATTGTTACTGTGAAGAACTTAATTTGAAATATTTTAAATTGTCAAATTTTTACAGGTTGTTGGAGTTTTACTTCTTGTAAATCACTCGTGCTCTTAAAAAATCCAATCAAAATAAGTTCCTCCTGGTGTAATTCATCTAAATTATACACATGCGCAAGTATTACAAGTAAGCCATATACAAACTCGACATCCGTTGTACTTTGAACTTCCATTCTTGTCATGGACATGCACAGTTAACGTAGTGATGTAGTGTATTCACTGGAATACGTGGTTCCCTCCAAAAAAAAATATTGGAGAAATTTACCAAAGCTCAACCCACTTGAAGTGCATTTTTGCTCATCACTATTTAGTGTGGTGTATGCTCATTATCCTATTTATCATCGTTTGATGAGTTTAAATTTTATGATTTATTCCTATCTACTACACGAATCTTGAAATTCAAACTCATTTAACAATAATAAATAAAATGATAAGCATACACCACATTAAATAATGATGAGCAAAAATACTTCTACTTACTTGGAGCATGTCCACCCCTCGAAATTGGCCCACGATTAAATCCCCGCAATTCCTCTAAAATCGGCTCCAGCGCATGCCTATTAGTAAGGCAATTTAGTGGGCCCATCTCCCAAGGACCGAGCAGTTGGGTGAGCATGACCTGACTCCTCGCTTGAGACTGTCTGACGTCAGAGTGACGTCACCCAGATTTATAAATTTTTTGCGTCAGGCACATGCAGTTCACACGCAAGTTTAGGCATTTGAGCCGACAACATGCAAGCGGTGAGGCCCGCGTGGCAGCGCACTCAACTTCTGTTCACGTGGAACTTTGGATTTCAGATTTGAGTTAGCAATAATGTGATCCAATCAGTTGTTTATTAAATATTATTTTCTCTACTTTTAAACACTTTCAAAATATCTTAAGAGCCATGTACAGCTGGTGATAAATAAAAAAAAGGTCTTTACCTACGCACAATAATGTGATTCAATCAGTTATATTATTTTTTCTATTTTTAAACACTTAAGAGACATGTCGTGCCAATTATTAAAAAAAAAATAAAAAAAAAATCTTTTGCGCGAGCATAATAATGTGATTCAATTAGTTGTCAAATGACCTTTTTTTTTTATTTTTTATTTTTAACAAATGATGATTTCTATACTAAAAGGGAGGGGTAGACTTAATCTCACAATGAGCTAGTAATAATGTAATACAATCAGATGTTTATTAAATATTATTTTCTCTATTCTTAATGTAAATTCAATAGAATGTATATGGAAATTAAAAAACCGATTTTATTATGTGGATTCATCTACTTTGATTGGTTTATGAGGGGTTTCTTCTAGCATGTTTAAATATTATTTATTTACTTCAAATATTTGACTTTTGTTTTTTCAAAAAAAAAATTATTGAAGCAATTAACACATATAAATACATTTAAAACATGTAAATCGAGCGTAGCAAGTTGTAATTCAAAAAATGTATTCTGCATGCGCATGAGTGCATGCATGAAGGCTAGTCTGCTAAGAAATTTGACGATCCCTCGTACGGACAAATACTGACTCTTTGGTCCCACACCCCTTCACTTTGGTCGGGTTCCGACAGTTGGAACTACATTCTTATCACTCTACTCTAAACAATTATTTCTTGTGACTTGTGAGCAAAGCACCCATGTTTCAGAGTCTAGAAAGTTCTCAGACTTCTCCCGATCGTATGCTTCCCTCCAAAAAATATTGGACAAGGTTGATAAAGCTCAACCTTTCGAGAGGGGCTGATAAGAATAAAATGGTTGAGCCATGTGGCACAACATGAGCTGTTAGATAGCAAAAAAGTGTAACCACCTAAATGATTCTTGTAACCGTTAGGTGCAGTTTGCCTCAGGAGGGGCGGATAAGAATCAGAAGATTCCCACGGCAGGACAAAATTATAAACTTAAAACTTCCGCGTTAAAAGACGTTGATGTCATCCACATATATGTCGCAGCCATGTTTGTGACTGAGGTAAACTTGTATCACAAGCTCAAGACTTTAGTATAAATTTGCACCTTCAGTTTTAGTATTTGTTCTATTTGGGTCTTTGAACTTTTTTTTAACCAAATTGGTCCCCTAGCTTTTTTAAAATGTGTGGTAAATGAGGACAATTCTTTACAACCTAATAAATGGTTTGGGTTCGCCACTTAGTACTACAGTTAGTGATTTTCCTCTTCATTGGTAAGCGAGAGATTTCAGATTTGATTCTTAGCTCATTATGAGACTTAGGTAGCCCACTCTCCTGCCTTCTTAGTGTAGATAATATAATTTGTTAAAAAAAAAGTTTAGGTTCCAAGTGGTTGGCACCTCTGTAATGGTGTAATGGTGTTGGTTGATTAATGAAATCTCGTTGTTGTTTCTTGTCGAAAAATTAAGCATAGCCAAGTTAGTTAGAACAGTGTAATATTCTCACGTCGCTTAAGTTAAAATTGATTTGTAATTAACATCGTATAAATTAAGCGTAACCAAGTTAGCTAGAACAGTATGCTCTTCCTCTTCTCTCGTTACTAAAGTTAAAATTTATCACAATGTAATTTAAATTGGACTCCAGTATATTACTCGAATAAAAGAAACTGATAAGAAAAGGTTGGAAGACCAAAATGAAATAAACCCCAAAAGTGTAGGGAGCAAAAGATGAACTTACGCCATAAGCTCAAAGACTAGGAAAAAGCACTAGTCAACTTTCAAAACACCAGTGCTTCGAGTGATAAGTGGGTCTTTGATGAGTGTATTAAGTGTATATAAATACAACACCGATGAAATGCTGCTTCCCCACGCAATCCAAACAATAATCACAGTTCGATCGGGGGGAGAGAGAGAGAGAGAGAGAGATGAGCAGTAGCAGCAGCAACCGCAGCGGCATGACAGCTGAAGAAGGAGATGCAGTGAGTGTGAATGTGATCCCACTACCTGGGTTCAGATTCTACCCCACTGATGAGTCGCTGGTTAGCTACTACTTGAGGAAGAAGATAGAGGGCACCGACTCCCGTTTCCGCCACTTCATCCGTGAAATCGATGTCAGCAAGTACGATCCCGGCGATCTTCCAGGTAACCAATTATTGTATCTTACTTTCTCTTCACTACCCGTATCTTGTTTCTGATGGATTATGACGTTGTTTACGTAAATTTTCAATCTTTGTGCTGTTTTTTTTTTCCTTCAAGATTTGAAGTTTGGTTGGCTTCACATTTCAATATTTAGTTTATGTTGTAATGATCTTTTTTCAGTTTTTGTGATTTTGTACTTCAAGAATTGGAGTGGTTGGTTTCAAATTCTGAACATTTTGTTTTTGTTGTTGGATTTCAGAATTCTTCTTCAGCCGGCCCGATTACAAGTACGCCAACAGCACTCGCTGTAACCGGGCCACAGACGAAGGCTTTTACAAGATCACAGGCAAGGAACGTGAGATCAAGGCCGAACGGTCCAAAGCTGTGATTGGGATGAAGAGGACTCTGACCTTCTATTTAGGTCGTGTGGCCAATGCAACGAAGACCGATTGGATATTACATGAGTATTATCTCACTGAAACTGAGGCGGGTTCTAAACCCACCAAGCGGATGGACCTTGTCATCTGCCGTCTGAAGAACAAGTCAGCTGGTTATAAGGAGCCGAAGGTTGATTCAATCCGCGGCGAATTAGCTGATTCGGGAGCGAATTTTGAAGAAGATCGAGATGCTGTAAGTGATGTGATTGTGGAGCCAGTGGAACATTTGGGATCCAAAGAGCCAGGAGATGTTAATAGGTCTGAGTCTCCAGATGGTTCTTGTCCTATGGACTGCAATGGCATTTTGACCGTTGATAGTGATGATGAAACTGGTGGCTGGAAATTCAATGATTCTGATGATCCAGTTGCATCTGATATGGTTCGAGAGGTGAGATAATCATATGCTTTTTCCACATGTTTTGTATGAACATGCAAAGCCTACCAAAGTTTAACACCTGCTTGTTTGTGATTCTTAATCCACCAGTTGTGTGCTGAGGGGGAAGTTCCAAATTCACCCTCTCAACCGCTGCAGCCACCGCAGACACCACAGACATATCAGACTCTGCCGCCATACCAGCCACAGGATTACTGCCCCTCCACACTGCAGCCACTGCAGTCACCACAGCCACATCAGCCACCGCAGTCACCACAGCCACATCAGCCACCGCAGCCACATCAACCACAAGACTACCGCCCCTCCACGCTGCAGCCACTGCAGTCACCACAGCCACATCAACCACAGGATTACTGCCCCTACACACTGCAGCAGCCATTACACAGTAGGCATGGAATTGATCCCAATGTCTATGGAGATTGCACAAAGCAGCAATCTTTAATCCCGGATAATAGTTCTTCTCCTGAATACAAGAATAGTATTTCAACCAATGATCGCTATGAACAAGTCAGCAAACTCGCTAATGGTGTTCAAGATCGAGCTACAGATGAAAGGATTTCAGAGGTGAGAAGTTGTTTCCTTCATTTTATATGAACTTTCTAATATAGAGCACAAAATTACATCAAAACTTAACGCTTTCTCTTTATGATTCTTAATCCAGGCTTTTTTTAATCCAGAAGAGCTTATGGGTCCGTTTGGTTACTTGTTGATGTCACCAATGAACACGGATTTGGGAGAATTTGTGCTTTCCAGTAAATATATTGGATGCATTGATGAGTTGCCGTCTCTAGAAGATACGGAGATCGCAGCTTTTTTCCCATAGTCCTTGGTTTATCATTGTTGACCAGGATTAGTAAGTTAGTATCCTGGGAAGAAACAACATACAGGATTTTGGTGACTCTATGAGTCACGAGCACCAGTCTAGGATAGCAACTGCGGAGTAAGAAACGCAGCAAGATAGGTTTAGTCGGTATTACCCATTCAAGAAACACATCAGCATAGCTAGTGAACAGCAAGATCTTAGTTATTGAAAAACAACAAGATCGTAGTATCGGAAAACAGCAATAGCATGAGTAAAACATCGCCCTTATCTACACCCTTAGCTACATTTCAGGAACTTTAGGCATCAGAAACTTCTTCTGCTAGTTTTGGACGATCATGTCCAGGACAACGATGTAGGTTAGCGAAGCCTGTTCTTGTTCTTTTTGGCCATTTTTTAGCATTCCCTAGTTTTAGAAACTTCAAACCTTGTTAGGTGAACATGTTAGTTCAAAGAAACAGCAGCAAAAGCCTGTGTTTGAGAAAACATCTGGAAATCTACTCTCCCCCGACGAGTCCAGATAAAGCAAAGATGTCTTTTCACAGAAGCAGTTGTTTGGAGACCATGTCTCCCCTGTCAGCAGAACTACAAATCATCCTCAGCATAGTTGTCTTCATCAAAAGTGTACAAACCTCAGCAAAATCTTCTTCAAATAGCTTACCTTCTTCATCAAAAATCGTAAGGAACTCAGCAAAATTGTCTTCAACCATCATCCATTCGCATCCAGCCACTGGGAGTTGCTTTGAGAAGAATCCGACTGCAAAGTTGTCTTCAAATAATGCACTCTCTTCATCAAAAGTCGAACCTCAGCAAATTGTCTTCAAATAGTCTACTTTCTTCATCCAAAATCGTTAGGAACTCAGTAAAATTGTCTTCAACCATCATCCACTCGCATCTAGCCACTGGGAGTTGCTCTGAGAAGAATCCGACTGCAAAGCTGTATCGCAAGACAAGGTGAGCAATCAAATCTGAAATAGTTAATAAAAGCTCTTGTATTGAAGCTTCGGGAGGCTATTTTCCGTTTTCACTCAACTTAATTTGATTTCTGTTAACTCTATTTGCAGGTTAGGGAAGCTGCAGAGTATTGCATTGCTCTTCATCTGCCCTGGAAGAAAACAAAAACCGAGTCTTGGAAGCATACGGTTTTGAAGCAGGCAACTATAGGGTTCTTTCACCGAAGCATCTCCTCAAAGCCATCAATCAAGTCCCCGATGGGGAATGGTATAAAACCTCAATACCAAGTTCTAGTTCTAGACTCGAACTGAGTCTTTCGTTCCATAGGCGATTATTCTGGAAATGGCGTTCTACAGGATCTGCTGCAACATGGCTGCTGGGGTCTCAAATATATTACAATGACCAGACACTAATGGTGATGTCTTGGTTGTTGGTACTGAAATTTGAGGTTCCATCCCTAATGGAGTAGTAATTACAATCATTATCAAAATCGGATGATTATGATTGGGTTTAATCCTATGATAACCTTCAGAATTAAACACCCATCTTATGTAAATATTGCTTTAATTAATTTCCCTGTATCAGCTGCTGCGTTCCTGTGCAGCATTTCTGCTTTCCTGTATGTTAATGTTGTTTGTTTTCGAACATTTCAAATTTCAATGGAGTGTTGTGTGTTATATTCTCTCCTCATATTTGAACCCACAATGTTTATGCATCAATGTGATGGTATCTTAGGTCAACCAAGCATTGTCATGTGATTTAACTTTTCGTGCCTCCTTCGGGCATCCAATCCAAGTTACAACTTTTGAGTACGAAAGGAGAGTAGAATTTTGTGTTAAGCCCTGCAGTCAGCATAAAGTAGCATCAAACCTGTCATTTTTCGAACCTAAGACCTTCCAGTGAAGAGGGAAATCACTATATTGTAGTACTAAGCGGCCATCCACGGGTTAAGACGTAAAGCTGAAAATTCATATTAATACACCAAGGAGAACTGAACGGATTAGTCCAATGTACATAGGTGGAAAAAAAAATATATGCACTGCTCTATTTCATAACAGTACCATACACATCTTATATACTTACACCACATATTACAGCACTCAACACCACCACCGCCTTTGCTGGAAGTATTGATCTATTTGTTCAAATGATTAGTAAATGAGAATACGAGTCCAAAGAAATGCTGCATTTCGATGCAGGGAGAGAATTCAACAAACAATGATTTAAGATCTCAAAGTTCCCAACTCCAGCACCTCTATGTGACCAAAAACTTTACCACATGAGCACTGAAGCAGGCCGCTATACATCTACTCATAGGTGACCGAGTTATCACTGCTTCAAACAAAGAAGAAAAGAAGAATATTCAGCTGCAGTTGGCCATCCTTAGAGTAAGAGTCTATGCTAAGTAAACCTAATGTTATCTAACGCACACCTCCGCATCAAATCGAAGCAGGACATCTATTCTATATCATAAAACAATATGTGTAATCCTTAGACCTAAAGTAATCGGATGAATGAGCATCTAGCAATAGCATTTTGCCATAACAAATTTGTGATGATACTTCGCTGGTAAAGTTGACACATACATAGAGTCTTAGTTAATGAAAATATGCATTGAAAATTGCAAACTTTGAAAACATGTCCAGGACTGTAAATACATTATCATCTGACCTTTGAGTGCCAGTGTTGGATGATGAAACAAATAAATCAATGATCAAAATCACAGGACATTCCCATCCCTGTAGAACGCATAACGCATCCTTACATTAGATATGCGTTGAGTGTAATCAAGTATATTGGAGAAAAGTACAAATATGCAAGAAAGAAAAACAGGCTATTTGATTTCCGAACTATACCATCATTGCAATAAGAAACATCTTGAAGTAACTTGAAATAAATATTGCCAGCAGAAGCTCTTTATACCTGTTCCAGAATTGACAATATCACACATTCATATGTTAGGGTTTGTAAATATGTATGTATCTATTGGCTACAACAATCCACTTATCTTTTAAACCATGACTCACGGGTGAACACAAATTGTCTTTCTTTCTTATGTGTTCTATAATATTTTTCCCTAAACTTCAAACTGTGCTCTTGAACCATATCAACTTAAGCCTGACCAAATTCCTAATCATTATTATTCTCAGTATAAGCTTGAGCACCCATCATCACGCATTTTACCGACTGATCAAACAGGAGTGCTTCTTGAACAAGTTTCCAAACAGACATGTAAATAAGGAGATGCCTCAGTTAAAATCTTGATATAAATTCACTGTCATCCTGAGAAGTATCAACAAGAAATGTTACCTGAGCGGTCTGGGGAATGCGCTGAAAAGAATCCTCATCGCGAGTACAAAGGTTGAAAAAAACATGATATTCCAAAGACAATATCCATCAGCATCTGAAATAGGAACAACATTTCTTATCATAGGAGACTGAAATGGGAACATTTTAACCATCTGTTAAAACTTATAATATACCATCCTAGATGCATGAAACCCGTGAAATCCAGTAAAAATTCCACCAACCTTTTGAAATCTCCAAAGTAACAAAGCGAAGCTCATGAACAAGCCCCATTCTTCCTTGCTTCTTTCCAGGAAGAGACTCCTACCTATACATATTGCTAAGGCACCCAATGCATATAAAAACACATATTTTGCAAAAAGAATCAAAATTCAAATTTCCAAAATCAAAATCATGACAAGCATGGTAATGGATACAAGCATCCAACAGAAGAAACCCGAAAGTCGACTTCCACATTAAACTCTGGAAAGGGTATCAAAAAAACAAATAAGCAACTCCTGGGAACTCAAATTTTCAAAGAAACAGTACAACCGCAAAACCCCAGAAGCAAAAAGCAGCATAATTTTCAGTACCTGGAAAGATGGAGCTTGTGGGTCGATGACATTATAGAGTAAATGTGTGTAAGCTTTGGTCTTGTGCAGAATCGAATCAATCGGAATAATCTGGCAGTGCAAACAACAAAAAATGTAACAAATTTGTTGAATTTTGAAGGAAAAAAATTAAAGAAAAAAATAGGAGCTTTACTATGGGTTCGCATTCGATGTACTCGTCTGCAACTGCCTTGCAATTACCCTATTCACAGAAAAATCAAACCAATTTGCAATTACCCTATTTACTATGGGTTCGCATTCGATGTACTATGAGCTCCTTACTTTGGTTTGCCTTTGTTGGTACGGTTGCTAGTGGGTTTTTTCCCGCTGGCTTCCTTTGATTTGTGGCGGCTATTGCTGTGGAGGAGATTGGGGCTCTGTTTTGGGGTCCTGCTGTAGCTCTTTTTTCATCCAGCTTTGGGGCTTTAGTTATTTTGATTTCAGATGGGTGTAGGGGATGTTCGTTCGGTAAGCGGGTTGGCAGCGGAGGTAGGAAGCTGCTAGGGTTTGCTTTGGTGTTTTTCTTATTTAGGGCTCAAAACTATGTTTTGGGCTGTTGGGTTACAATAGAAGTCCATCTTTTTGTTTGTGTGTTTATTATATTTGGGCATTCTCTTATGCAATCTCTTGTGTTATAAATAAAGTAAACCCTTGACCCAAAAAAAAAAAAAGTGACATGTGATGATTGTTGGCAAGATAGTCGTTGTAAAATTAGTGTATTTGGTGATGGCGATAATAATAGAGGTGGTGATTGCAGTGGTGGGGTGGGAAGGAGTAGGAATAGGGGCGGTGGTGATGATGGTGGTAGTGATGATAGCGTCGGTCGAGATCATAGTAGGGTTGGAAAATATGCTCATGAAGATGGGATGGCTGGGGCGACGGTGATAGTGGTGGCAGTGGATGTCGAGGTGGAGGAGATGGTTATGGTAAAAGGGTGGTAGTGGCGACACGGTGGTGGGAGTAGTGATAATGATAGTCATTGCATTATGGTAAAATTTAGGGGAAGAGGTTGGATTTGTAGTGACAAAAAACTTACTATAAAAGCAATCAAGTCCATCAAAACCATGACTTTAAAAAAAAAAATAATAAATAAATAAATAAACATAAAAAGCTTAAAATCAATGAGATTTTGAATGCACATGAAGTTTTGAAGACTCACAAAAAGTCATAATTGAATACCACAAGATACTTTCATAGACTTTTTCGAAGTCATAAAAGTCTTTGGACTCATTTAAAAATATTTTTAAAATGACTGAAAACTATTTTGGTGAAAATGTTTTTGGAATCAATTTTTAGTAAAAACTCAAATGAATCTTGATATAACACTTGAAGTGCTTCCCTCCAAAAAGTTGGAGCAAAAAAACTTTTTATTTAAAGCGCTTTCAGTCATTTTCAAATGAACATTTTATTGATTCAATGTAGGGTGACTTTTGTTGACTCCTAAAATTCTTATTGAATACACTTAAATTTGAGAGTCAAGTAAAGTCTATTAAACTCCATACAGTACACCCCCAATATTACTACGGATGCATTTAAAATTCTTACCACAAACCCTCAATAGTCTCTCTCTCTTCGTGCCCTTGCAATTTTGATCTTAGTAAACAATCGTAGAAGAGAAAGTTGGCTAGAGCCCTAATGTGGTCCATGCAAGTTTGTGCCCAGTTAAAAAGAGTCAGTATGCTTGCATCTTGGCATAGCTTAACGTATTTTGAGACTGGTGAGAAATAAGTACGAAAAATTGCGCGCTTGCGCTTGCGTGCAGCATATTAGGATTTGTCTTCTACCTTTAGCCATGTGACATGTTCATCACCATCATCATTGTGCCTTCTAATATTAAGCCTAGATAACCTACATAGACTTCCTTGCTGTACATATATAGGCCATATATAGGATGGGCACTCTCCAGAGACCATTGCTAGCTAGACTTGATTACCAGTTGGCATGGTATATGATCGTTCCAATAAACTCACCTTGCTGTATTTATACTTTTCTTTTTATACATAATGTCGATATAGCTTCTAAATTTCATTTTTCAAGTGTGGATTTTTGTTGATGCGTCCTTAAATTAACGAGGAGCATTGCTAGGGTTGATTGCCATTTGAATACTTTACCAACAGGATCAAATTAGGGTTTTTGATTTCATGAGCAACACAGTAACCCTAACCCTAGACCAAGTTGAAGCTGATCAGGAAGATTAACGGCAAGCGGCTGTGAAAACAATCAATCATAATCCTGATTTTTCGTGGCCTGCACAACAATCTTGTTAAGTTACAGTAAGGTGTTTGATGTTGTAACAATGGAATTCTGCAAATAAATACATGTAGTTCTAGTTTGTATCATTCCTTTGGGAAAAAAAATAAAATTATATATATGTGTGTGTGTTGTATCTCAAATATAGATTTGAACAAAATTTGATGAGTTTTAATTTTGAGATTTTTGTCTATGCATTACACGAATCTCGAAATTCAAACTTATCTAACGATGATAACTAGGGTGGTGAGCATACATATCATAGTTTATTGTGGTGAGAAAAATATTTCCAATTTTTAAACCAAATTTTATAACATGTTGATGTGGATGTTGATGATTAGATTCTTACTTAAGTGTTGATGAACGTGTTTATTTCATATTGGTGACATATTATTTGGTTTGCAAATTTAGTTTAAAATTTGGTATCCCTAACATTATCCTACTGATTAATAGCATTAATCCTAAATTTAAGTCCTCACATATAACAATTTTACATTACATATATAATAAGTTCATATTATGCATTGATCTTAGTTTACTTAACTGTTTTTTGGGTAGTAATTTGTTTCAGATTATCACCTGTTCCTCTACATGCAGTACATCCTTCTTATTAATTACCTCTTATTTCTCTCTTTAAAAAGAAAAACTTAGTTCTATTAAATGAACTATAATATGGAGCCCTAGCCGGTCTTTTAGCAATTAACCAGTTTATAAATCCAATTTTGGCATGCCATTGCCAGCTAGTGTAGAGAATAAGCTAACATGTTAGAGTGCAGTGTTTAATATGGAAACTAGCATTAGATATATAGCTAGCGCATGAAGATTAACGAAAGGAGATGTGATTAATTAGTGTAGTTACAAATTAGTTAAGGTTACAAACAAGTTTAGTACTAATTATAAAAATCTTCTTCATCATATGTAAACTAATAAATGATTGCTATTCTTTTTAAGACTCATGTCTGCATGAAATAATCCATGATAATTACCAATGGTGTTGAAGATTAATATATATAGGAGTACATAATCAAGTAAATTTACTAATTAAGTGAGATGGTTAGACTATATGTATACATTCTCTTATAGATATATATAACTATATTGCAAAAAATATATAATTCTACATAGATATATAGAGGTTAATATTACACGAGAACTGCTTAATTTACAGAAAAAATTATTTAAACTGGTCTTGCAAAAGGAATTAATCGTATATATGGGGCAGATTTATGGTATTAGTTTTAATTTACACCTAGTTAAACTCTAGCAGCTGCCTGGTTTTTGCAGTATCGATATCAAGACAATTTCAAAACAGGCTGGATATATCATAAGCGAAATTAAAACATGAATTACCAAGGTAATAACAAGCTGAAAGGTAGGGGCAATAACTATATAACTATATATATATATATATATATGTGTGTGTGTGTGTGTGTGTACTTGGCCATAACACTAGAAAAACTTTGAAATAAAGTTACTAATTAAGAACACAGATGAACAGATGTACCCTTTTACATCAGTGAGCTTTCTGCACTTAGCCCTACTGTAAAGGGTGCCTAATTTAATTAGCTGCAGCTGCAGCAGCAAATAGTAATTAAACACTCTACATGCACATCCTAAAGAAACAAATTTAATTTAATTTAATTGTCCATATCAAGCATGTTGCAGCTACTGCTACATACACATATAACAGCAGTATTCAAACTAGTAATTGAGGAGAAGAAAGTTGAACTTTATATTTCAATGTATTAATTAGTAACGAGAACTAAATAATATACAATTAATATTTTCAGCCAAAAAAATGTACAATCTTTGAGGGGCAAACTTTCTCATCAAATTTCAACCTTTTTACTCTTAAATTTTGGTGGGATGTTGGTAGCTAGGTGTGCATTGTGTAGTAGTAAGGAGAGTGCATATATAAATGTGTATGCATACAGTAAGGCTCAAGCGCAAATCAGCTAATCAGTTATATATGTAAGGCAAAAAGAAATGCAGCTGCAGTAGTAGTAGTACTCTGATAAACTGAAACTGCAAATTCAACTACTAGTACGTAACTGATGTAAGGAAAATGCTTGTTCACTTCTGTTTATAATATATTGACCTGCAAATTCACATAAAATGAACTCTTTGCTAGCTAGCTTGGGATCACCATATATGTCCAAATAAAACGACAAGTAAAGTAGATTGTTCCTTTCTTTGAAAGGCAGCTGATCTTCAGCTAGACCTGTGGGGAATCATTATCCATTGGGGTACCTTTAGATTTTAATTGAAGAGGAAAGTGAACTAGTGAAGATCGAAAAGTCGTCCTTCAACAGCAAACAATCAAAAACTCTCTAGGGATTCAAATAAAACGACAACGAAGTAGTTGTAGATTTCCCTTTGTTTGAGAGGAAGTGATGGTCTGGTGGAGTACTACTACTACTTGTATTGGGCAGCCTCATGAATTGAAGCGGAGCAGAAGCCAGCGAAGACGTCGAAGATGGAAGATTATGATGATGATGATGATGGTAGGGTATTGCTGTTGAAGACAATATCTGACATTCTTGATGATCCTCCTTTTCGGTTGGACTACTTGAGCATTCCATGTTCACACCAAAAAGCCTAAGCTTTTTACCAGCTGAAGCAACACTAGCATTTTCACTACTAGTACTAGTAGTAGAACTCCTATAATTACCATGCTGATAAAGCGGAACCGAATCGATAACCCTTGGATATTGATGATGAATCACGTGATGACCTCTTCCACCTTGCAACTGATGAATCTGATGCGGTAAATATTGTTGATTCATGATCTGATGGTCATGGTGGTGGTGGTGGTACGGGTGATGAACGTTGTTGTTCGAATGAAGAAAATGTTCGCGGTGTCTAAGAGGCATAGACGATATCACAGACGAAGGCAGTGGCCTCTGCAGCAGCGAGTAAAACCTGCCTCCAGCGTAATGGTTATGATGATGTAGCTGAGGTGGAGGAGGAGGGGGAGGGCGCCGCCTCCAGTCAATAAACAACCTGTCCTTACCGGATTCCCCAACCCCGCGCTCAAACGACACAATGTCGCCGGCATCCAGCTTCTTCTCCTTCACAAAACGGCTCCACCCTTTCGTTATGACGTAGCTCTGGCTGCTATTCCAATAAGAGTACCTAAATCGCCACGGCTTCCCCATCCGGTCTTGAAAATTCAAAAACAATCCCTTCTCGTTTGATGATGAGTCCAGCGGGAAGTACCGCTCGGCATGCTGCTTCGGAATAACTAGGCGGTTGAGCTTCCCTACATCGCTCGGCGTCACAACCTTCGCAAACAAGTGCTCCCTTTCGCAGCTCGCAGGCCAGTAATTTTCGTCAGTACCACCCTCAGGAGCCTGAATATCTTTGTTTAGTGATAAGTCCATGAAGTTTATGGCTTCCGGAGAGCCGTGATTCTGAATATTAAGCCGCGGCTTTTGCTGGCCGTACTGCTGCTGGTGGTCAGGAGGAGG
Organism: Pyrus communis; assembly: GCF_963583255.1. NCBI lineage: Eukaryota > Viridiplantae > Streptophyta > Magnoliopsida > Rosales > Rosaceae > Pyrus > Pyrus communis. Next base: position 20,313,622 of record NC_084807.1, on the reverse strand, counting down.
AGGAAAAAGGATGGCTTTGTACTTTGGTGAGGACCCATAATTGCTGTTAGTTGAAGTATGAGATGATGATGAAGAAAACTTACTGGTGGTGATTATATCCTCCTCTTCCTCTTGATCTTCTTGTTCTAGATCTTGATCTTGGTCTTCTTTGTCAGAATACCCCTTCTGATATCTTTGCATAAATTCCATGATCTTGTTATCACAATAATTTGCAATATTATCCAAAACCCTATCACCTGATTAGTGTAGTAAATAAAAAATTAAATAAAATAATAAGGAAATTTTTGTTTATTAAAAACTGGCTAGCATGCTCACCAGAAATTATACCCTTTTGAAAATTGTTATCATTTTGTGCTTCTGATCAGATCTCTGAGGCCCTAAAGTCTGAGAGTCTCATCATCCACAAAAGAGGGTCGGTGCCTTCCTTGACCACAACAGGAAAAACGCAAACCCTAATAAAACGTGACAAAATTAGTCATGGACGGCTTAACGATAAGGTCATGAAGTAGTAAACTAGCTTCTTGGTATATTAGTGTTGACCAAACTATGCTACCAAGCTAGAGAGATAGAGAGGGAGAGACACACACACACACACACACACACGCACATATATGGTTAAATTTACTGTTTAATTGAGTGGCTAATTACCTTTTGTGAAGCTCTAGAATGAGAAGCAAAACATCAAATTCCGTCTTCCATTTTTCTTGTTTAGAAGAAAACTACTATGTCTGAGAGGAGAGAGATGGAGAGAGGAATCAGAAGAAGGAGAAGAAAGTTTTATACGAAGGGGCCCATGAAAGATGAGGTTTTAGGTCATGTGAGCTTGTCCTTGTCTTCAATAATTTTTTGAGAGCAATCTCTATCTCTCTTTGTATGCACATGCATATGCATATGTATATGTATATATACAGGCCCTTTTGTAAACACGAAAAAATTCGAAATTTCGATGTCTACACGTTTAAGGCAAAAGATCCCTATTTTATTCAAAAAATGGAGATCAGTTGTGGGACCTACTCCACATTGAATTTCAAAGATTCGAATCGTCTATTTTTTAAGCCTACATTCATATATTATCCGTGAAAAAATTCAGTACAATCTGAAATCATTTGTCTTTTTAATTATCACGATGAAATTTTAATATTTTTCTTATAGCAAAGTATTCTTTAATTTCTTTAAACTTAATTAGATGCCTCAAATATTTTCGAATTGACTAATATTTTGCAAGGATGGTCTATAATGTGCAACTTGAAAATAAGACTATTCGGATCGTTAAAGTTCGATAAAATGTGGACCCTAAAACTAATCTCTATTTTTATAAAAAAAAAAATAAAGATTCCTTCCCTTAAAGATGTCCTGTATAAAAATTTCTTGTACATGTATTTCTGTGTGCTGTGCGCTTAAAGAATCAGAACCAGAGAGAAAGGGCTAGCTCACATTCTGTGTGATGAACCAGTAAAGAGTAATTAATTATTATGGTTAACTATTATTTAATTGATATTATTATTGTTAATTAGAGGCCACTAGTCTTCGTAGAGAGGACACCTTTGTATTATATAGCTTGATAGATAGTTAGGTTTGGGGCTTTTGACTTTTTGTGTCATTGATTGTGTAGTGCTGCTGGTCCTGCCAGCCAGTAGCGGCAAAAGCGTCGGCCAAGCCAAGCGCCCAAGGGATAATCAAGCATACCACGCGCCTAATCTCTCACCATGGTCGTATGGAGTCCCCTAATCTTAGACCAATGCTTCATGAGATCTCTCTCACACGACTCCAACCCTCTCGGTAGACTGTAATGATTAGATAAGATAACCAATAAATGTGGTACAAATATTTTTATTTTTAAATATTTTTTAAGTTCATCCGTATATTTGATTTTATGTCTACTTCGAAGGCGTTTATTAGGTCAAATATGGGTTCTCTTTGCTAGCAATCTTGTTGGTTAATTTGAATGGACATTCTTATTTATAATCATCTTGGTTTTTTTTTTTTTTGGTTGAAAAACGGGGCTAAAAGTAAGAGTCCAGACAAATCTATTCAATAATAAATCTAGACCGGGACATTCCAAGTTGATACTTACAAATGAAACTAACTGAACAAGAAGGAGGAGTATCAAAATAAAAATTACCTAAATCTAAATCAAGACTATGAGTTGCTAAAACTATCTGCCACAAGATTCTTTTCTCTATAGACACGTTGAAGTTCGCAAATTAATAAATCATTTATAAATTAAAAGCAATAAAAGCACACCCTAAACTTATTTCTCCAACAAAATTAAGGATTTAGGTTTATGAGAGGAAACATGCATCTATCGACTAACTAGAAAAACACATAAGATGGCCAGACAATTCAACCTTACATCTGAATGCCGATGCTAGTAGACGAAAACTAACAGATTCTATATATAACTTTCAATAAGATTAAAATAGAAAACAAGAAAGAGAGAAAAAAATGGTAATCCTTAGACCATCTCTAACCTTGGGTTAAAACCTAAATTTTTAATCCATAAAATTTAGATTTTAAACTAGAAATAGTTTTTCTGCTCCAACCCTTATAGGTTAAATTTTTGTCTGAGATTATTAAAGAACAAATTTAGGATGGTTATTATTTTTTTTTTTTGAAAGTAACTTTTTTTGAAATTAAAAAAAAAATTGTAGACTATCCTAATTTAATTTTATGAACATTTTAACCAAAAAAATATTTATATTTCGATAAATATTGAAAAATTACTAAATCGACACCATGAAACTTGTGGAACACTAAAAAAGAATATAAAACACATATATGGTGGGCCAACCCACTACCAAGGGAAATTCTAGACTAAATTTTCCCCAAAAATGAGTTTTTGATTAAAACTCATATTTGGCCCAATGGTCGGAGCAAGTTGGAGTAGGTTAAGAGCCTAAAATTTGAGTTTTACTCCAAGGGTTGGAGCAAGTTGACATAGGTTCAGAACCTAAAGCTTGAGTTTTACTCTAAGGGGAGATAGCGTGCCTCCAATAAAGAAAAATCTTCAACAAGCTTATTCTCATCCATTTTTTTTTACAAAGTGACAATTTTACCATTAAGACATATTTCCAAAAAATTAGAAAAATTTAAAACCATTAAAACTTTCATTTATAGTGAATAAAAGGGATGATTCCGGCTCTACAAAGAAACTCTAAACCCTTAATCCAAAGATCATATGGTTTCAGATTTGGGTGATTTTTGGTAAACATGATATTTGAGGGAAGACATAAAAGATAGATGGTTCGGATCGTTGAAATACATACAAAGTGGGCTCTACAAAAACGTGAGTCAAAAGCTATGTAAAAAATGGTGTCCCGGATCTGTCCGTGTATACATAGACATATATATATATATAGGCCCTATGTGCAAAGGGATTCCCATTTTTTTTTTCAAAAAAAAATGGGAATTAGGTGTGGGGCTCACTTTACATCGAACTTCAACGATCCGAACTGTAACAACCCATCCCGAAATTTACGGAGCAGAAGGGTATTTTCGTATTTTCACTTTATTTGGGTTTTTTTTTCTTTTTTTTTTTTTTTTTAATATTGCTTTTAGGTGTTAAATGGTGGTAGTGGCTAGTGCTGTTGTTGTGAGTTCTCCGGCGAGTTCTTGGGTTTTCCGACTAGGTAAGCCTCAAGACATGCTAAACCCTCTCTTTTATTCTTGTGATGGTTTTTGATCACGTTCTTGTAAATTTTGGTTGACGAAACCGCACAGAGATATTGAAGATTAATTTTCCAGATCCCGGCTACTTTCGTGTGGATTTACAGTCAACTCCGGCCGTGTCACGACCTCCTTTTGGTAGTTTTCAAACCTATGTCTTCTTACCTTTATTTTGGTTCTAAAATGGTGACTTTTGGTTATGTTTCGAGCGCTATCGGAGCTATGGAAATTCCTGGCCGTGTTTCGGCCTTCTTTTTCTTGAGGTCCGACGACCCACCTAACAAATGGGCCCTTGGCCCCTTAAACCTAGATCGTTGGGCCTTAGAACCCAGCCCTGAAACTGTGCCCCAGGCAACTAAAACCCTATTTTAAACCGGCCCAGTGTAGCCAACCCAAACCTTGGGCCTTAATTAACCCAAGCCCAAAACCCAAAACCTAAAACCCAAGTCCTTTAGCCCAAAGCATAAACCCATTGTCCCTGGGCGGGGTTGTTGAGCCCAAGCCCTTACAAAACCCAAAACCCAATTAAGGAACCAGCCCAAAGTCTAGGCCCAAAACCGGCTGGGCCAGCCCAACCCAAATGGAATATTATGTGGAATATTTTTGGAATATTCTTGTGTTGACTTTTTCAAAATTTACCCGGGACCTTTCTTAGGGTAATTCGACATTCTTAATCCGTTTTTGATGTTCGTTTTCCCAAATTCATTCGTTTGAATAGAATTTTATTAATTGGACCATTTATGTGCTTAGGTATGATTATTAGCGGCGATTCCGTTCTTCCTATTTCACACGACTCTTTGACAACGGAATATCTGTGAGTGGACCACTTCTAAAATGCATGTTTTAATAGTAGAAATGCATACATGGAAAACATGATTAAATGATTACGTTTTATGAAACGTTTTGTGAGATATTATGCTTATTGAGAATATTTTGAATTACCATATTTTATCGAACTCATGTTCTTTGTAGTATAGATGATGGATGACTTTATATTGCTTATGAACATGCTTTTGCACACTTCTTTATAGTATAGATGATGGATGGCTTTATACTATGAAGATGTTTTTGAGATATATATACCTATGTTTGGAAAGTCTATGTTCAATGGTTTTATGTGTATCTAGTGGTCATGGTTCTACCTACGGGCGAGGGAGATATCTAGCTGAAGGAGATATATGGCTGGCAAGAGGTATACAAAGATGGCTTTGGGCCGAGAGATACTGATATTGATATCACTAGCTAGCACACTATATACGAAATATGTTTCATGAAAGGTTTTATGGCATGCTAGGGTTTTCGGAAAACGTACTACATATTATGCTATTGAGTTTTCATTAAACGGGTTAGTGTGTTGATAACTATTTCAATATTATATATATTAACTTGGTCCACTCATGTTTATTTTGCGCCCCTTCAGGACTTAGAATCGAGGCGTACTATCCCGGCATCAAGGTACTTCCGCATTGGCATCTTGAAGTCCTCTCAGTGTAGGACCCACTCCTTTGTTCATTCAATTTTATATTATTTCTTTTTAGTGTTCTAGATTAGTTGTATGCTCTGAATACGTTCCTTAAATGCATATTTGTTATATTTAAATTTATAAGTCTTATTTATTTCTTGTTCTCATGCATTCTAATGTGGCTTCGTCACCTTCGGGTGTTGGCCATAACATGCCTACCCTGGTGTTCGGGGAATATCAGGGTCAGGCGTGTCAGTTCATCTATTTTGTAAGTCTCAATTCATAGATCATCCTTGCAAAAATTCAATTCAATCCGAAACCATTTGCCTATTTAATTATCAAAATAAAATTTCATTGTTTCTTATATAACAAAGTATTCGTTAATTTCTTTGAACCCAATTAGATGTCTTAATGTATTTCCTTTTCTAACCAAAAAATAAAAAATAAAAAATAGATGTCTTAAACATTTCCGATTTGGCTAATATTTTGCAAGGATGATCTATGAGGTGCAATTTGAAAAATAAACGGTTCAGATCTTTAAAGTTTAATGTAGTGTGAACTCCACAACTAATCTCCATTTTTACAAAAAAAAAGAAAAAAGAAATAAGGATCCCTTCCCTTAAAGATTTCCTATATATATGTATATGTATATATATATATATATATATATATATATGATATACTGTACATCATGACAAAGAAAATATATTGCTCCCAATAATATTTGTACATTGGCCACTTAGTACTACAGTCTGATGGTATTCCTCTTCACTTGAAAGTGAGAGGTCTTAGGTTCGAATCTCATCGATGACAAATTCAATACCAAATTAGGCTGCCCCATTGTGTGACTTTGCTAAACTCCCTCTCTTCTTAGTGTAAAATATTGATGTACTAAAATATATATATTTGTACATTGGGGAGATAATATTTTGGTATATTATTTGTGAATGTATGAGCCCATATTTGATTATTGTGGTCTAGTATTATCTTCAATGTTAGGGCTTGGGAAAATTTTAGGGGTACCACATTTATATTAACTTTAGGCTATCTCCAACCAAGGGCTAGCCAGAGGGCTCGTTTTAGCCCTCTGGCCCTCTAAGATATTAATATTTTAATGAATATTACAGGGCCATATTTGCCTCCATCTCCAACCGAGGGCCAAAGGGCCATAGGGCTCGTTTTAGCCCTGTCACAAAAAACGGTCTCCAACCGAGGCCCAAAGGGCCATAGAGCCAAACATAATTTATTATTTAAATTTAAAAACTACAACAACTTAAATTTAAAAACTACAACAACTTAAATTTAAAAAAACTACAACTTAAATTTATGTTGTATAATTTTTATGTTGGTTAATGTTATTTAATGTTGTTTCATATTGTTTCATGTTACTTAATCTCTACTAATTAATGAAACCCTCTTTGTCAACCAAAAGAGGGTGAAAAGACAAATTAGCCTTCTATCACACAAAAAAAATGATGGGCAATAATGTAATTTCACAGATTCAAAATTTACTGTTTTTTTATTGAAACCTCATCTGTAACATCCCACATCGCCCAGGGGAGCGATCCTTAAATGTATATTCCAATCCTTACCTAGCGCGAGGCCTTTTGGGAGCTCACTGGCTTTGGGTTCCGTAGGAACTCTGAAGTTAAGCGAGAAGGGTGCTAGAGCAATCCCATGATGGGTGACCCACTGGGAAGTTGCTCGTGAGTTCCCAAAAACAAAACCGTGAGGGAATGGTAAGCCCAAAGCGGACAATATCGTGCTACGGTAGTGAAGCGGGCCCGGGAAGTGGTCTCTCCCGGGCCGGGATATGACAAATTGGTATCAGAGCCAATCCCTGGCCGGAAGTGTGCCGACGAGGACGTCGGGCCCCTAAGGGGGGTGGATTGTAACATCCCACATCGCCCAGGGGAGCGATCCTTAAATGTATATTCCAGTCCTTACCTAGCACGAGGCATTTTGGGAGCTCACTGGCTTTGGGTTCTGTAGGAACTCTGAAGTTAAGCGAGAAGGGTGCTAGAGCAATCCCATGATGGGTGACCCACTGGGAAGTTGCTCGTGAGTTCCCAAAAACAAAACCGTGAGGGAATGGTAAGCCCAAAGCGGACAATATCGTGCTACGGTAGTGGAGCGGGCCTGGGAAGTGGTCCCTCCCGGGCCGGGATATGACATCATCTACAGGTGATGTTAAAATACCTCCAATAAAAAATAAAAATAAATAAAAAACCAAAAACAAAAACCTCCCACTCCCTCCACGTTATCTCTCTCCCTCCCTCCCTCTCTCCTTCTCATTTTCAAAAAAAAAATGTGTTCATACACACAAAGTGTGTAGGCAAATGCTAGTTTAATTTAAGGTTGTATAATGGCTTAGGAAGTTATAGGAAAAAAATAGAATTTTAAAAAAATATATGAAACAAATTTTGTAAAATAGAAGTTATAGGAAAAAAATGGAATTTAAAAAAATATGAAACAAATTTTGTAAAATAGAAGTTATAGGAAAAAAATTGAATTTAAAAAAATATATGAAACAAATTTTGTAAAATAGAAGTTATAGAAAAAAATAAAATTTAAAAATAGAAGTTATAGGAAAAAAATTTTGTAAATAAAAAAAAACTATAAAATAAAAAATAATAATAATGGCTAGCTGACGTCATATAGCAGTTGTATTCAAAATTTTCCCAACTATTCGTGTCAGTTATAACCGACATTATTGCTCTAATTCCTGTCGCTTATATCCGACAGGATTAAGCAAAAATTTTGACCAGCCTGAGGCTGGCTGGAAAGGGTCAGCCCTTTGGCTTTTTGGCCCTTTCAGATTTTGTGGGGCCCACGAGCCTTCTAGCCTAGCCCTCGGTTAGAGACAATTTTTGGGCTATTTTCGGCCCTCTGGTCCTCTGGAAACTTCGATTGGAGATGGTCTTATTGGTCTTGAAATCGGTTTTCCAAATTTCTTCTTTCACTTCCTACTCTCATTTATAATCACCAGCTCCACTTCTTAGAATTTTATGCATGCCTATGTTAATTTGTTCAACCATTCTTTGGGTTGAAGTATTGCACTCTAATCATTCATGCTAAGCAGACTGTTAAAGCAAAACTTTTCATGGACTCTTCACCACTTTATGTTTTTGGCATAATTTATGTGTCAACATTATAAAATATTGTGCTAAAAACATGAGGTGGTGGAGAGTTTATGGAGAGTCCCACCTTTAAGAGAGTATTCTTAACATTTCTCATTTTTTAAGGCATATATCACAGGTATTATAAATTCATTTATCTAGTAATATGTGTATCAATCTACAAATATTATAGTCTAGATCTATTACATATCAATTATATCGTCTATCTGTATTATAACACATGAAGTTTAATACACATGTCTGTTACATTAAAAGGTTTCTCATCATCGTGTTTGAGTTGAATATATTGGGATAAAAATCAATCTTTTTCAATAAGAAAAGGTGAATACAAAGTCCCAATACACGCATGTTTTGAATGTAATGCTGAATTATATTAAAGGATGAGACACTTGGATTAAACCATATAGAATGGGGTGAAGTATAATAATTTGATTTTGAAATTGTCATTTATGTGAATCAAATCTAAAAACTTTCATTTACAAATTGAGAGGAATAATATGGGAGTGTAGTTCTAAGTGATACAAGTATATTAAATAATTAAGAAATATTGTCGTAAAAAAATTGTAGCTCAATTAGTTAAATACATTTTAACTCTTGTGCCCTTGATCCTAGTTCAAATGGAGGTGCTTTTTAGACATTCTTTTTAACTTCTCACACATCTCTTTTGATTTCTGTCGTCCATCACATCAATATGAATAAATCATACGAAAACAATGGCCGGGGTAAAAAATCAATTAAGGAAAGCTGTTACATGCATAAAGAAAGAATAGCTTAATTAGCTATACCTAGATCATGTGCATTGTAGAGCAGCACAAACAGTTTCACTTTTCAAACAGCGATTATTTATGTACGTATATATATTTGCACAGAAACAGTTGTTAAGCAACTTTTACCGAGAATTTCCGATGAATTGTCACCGGTATGTTGGAGAACAATTCAGAAATAAACAAAAATAACATAAATAAACAGAATCTTGAAATTCTAATATTTTATTTACCAAATATACTTGATGTGCAAAATGAAATTATACAACAAATACATAAACTAATATAACAATACAATGATACTAACTTGATCACAGAAGGTAGAGTCTAGCGTAAAAGCTATGTCCTTCGAACAGTATTTTCGTCCCACTCTTGTGCTTGTGGTTCTACAACGTCTGCTCGACCAGGATACAACTACCAAATTCTACAACCCGCACTGGATTATAGAACTCTAGCGAATTGCTTTGTGTGTTTACTCTCTGGAACTTTTGTACGGAAGATAAGGAGGAAGAAAAGATAATGATCACTTGGATACTGTGATTGCAAATATATAGGCTGTTTCACACCCTTTCAAATACTTGTTCAGTGTATTTGAAAGCACACAGATAATGATCACTTGGATACTGTGATTGCAAATATATAGGCTGTTTCACACCCTTTCAAATACTTGTTCAGTGTATTTGAAAGCACACAACTCTTTCTAATAGCTATGTCTTTTAATCAAAAAGTACAACTCTTTCTAATAGCTGTGTCTTTTAATCAAAACGTTTTTTAATTAATAAATTAATTAAAAACTTAATCCGAAAATTAAAATTAATGAATCTGATTAATTTTAAATTCCAAGGCCCCAAGGCCCCTTGTCTTGATTAATTAATATTAATTGTATTTAGGCTATATTATATTCAAACCTAATCCACACAACCATAAGGCCCAAACTTTCAATCCATTTCCAAATGGTCCAAGTTCTAATTACTAAGAAAATGGAATAAGCCTATATAAAGGCTTGTGAAAAAATACTATTGACCAATGTGGGACAAGAGGATCTCAAACTCTAACACGGTATACATCAAATTAAATTAAGCTCCAAAGACAGAGGGTGGGGTATGGTGCATCGTCATCGCTGACTCACTCACTGCTTAATGGTGCTGCCCTGCCCTCTTTCTCTCTCTCTCCCCCTCCCCCAAGGTATAGCCAAAGCCTACATCCCAGAAGCCCTAATCCTAATGGGGTCGGGACCTCTCTCTCTCTCTCTTCTTTTTTTCGTTTATTCATATATGAGTGCACCTCCTACAGTAGTCATGATACTCCTTGCTACTTGCTCTCCCTTCTTTCACTATATCTTTTGGACTTTTCTTATTATATGATAATTAGGGCAAAGTACTACTGTGTATATGCATACAACTTTTCTGTATCATCGATCATCTACCGATAGCTATAGCTAGCTCGATCAAGGACCATGAGCTAAGCCCTAGGGTTTTTAGGACCACATGCGTCCAACAATCTCTCTCTCTCTCTCTCTCTAACCGAACCAGAATCGCAAAACACTCTGACTACCTTACATACATACAGTTGGCTGTTACCTTCCACACCATCATTATTCTGGAGCTGGCATTTTGTCCCCTGCCCTCCTTCTCTCCTCTCATCCTCTTCCTCCATCTCCTCACAGACATATACTGCCATGCACCTTGCCAAATTCCAAAACCATAACTAATTGTCCTGTATTTTGAAAACTGAAACTTTGTTTACTAACCACTTTTAGTTTTGAAACTGAAAACTATAAACCAATCATAACAACTACTTCCATGAGTTTTCAAATTTTGGCTTTGAGTTGAAAACTTAAAACTGAAAGTAGTTACTAAATAAGGTTTTAGTTCTTAGTTTTATAAAAAGTAAAAAAAAAAAAAAATAAAAGCGAAATAGTTATCAAACGGGTCCTTAATTTACCTGCCACAAACTATATAGAAAGCAGCATGCACTTCCATATTCCATATGACTATGATGACAAAGGCAAGCCCACGAGTCAATCAAGTAGGACTATATATATATATATATATAGATAGACACACACACACACACACAGAGGACACTAGTTCTATATAGAGGATGCTATACATAGGAGGAGGATGCTAGCTAGCTGTATTAACATTGTAAATAATCAAATAACACATAATATATATAGGTATACATAGGTTAATGCGAGACACCATATGTGGGTAAAGTGGGACCATGATGTAAGGCAAGGGGGACACAACCGATCGAGAATCAACCAAAGAGCCTCAAGTGAATGGGAAAGGCGAGATTACCCAAATAATTCCCTTAGAAATGTGTAAAGCAGTAGTATTGTGGGGGCTGCATTTATCACTTGCCGGCACCACAACTACAACCCCAAAACAGCACAAGATCATATACTAAGGAGATTAACAAGCATCAACTTTCAAGCACCAGCAGAAGCAGAAGGAAGAAAAAGCAGAAAGCAGAAGCAGCATATTGCTGTGCTGATCAGAACCATCATTCCTTTTCTTTCATCTCTTTCCCTTTCTCCTCCTACAGAGCATGTTTATTTTTAACCCCACTCTAATGGTCTATTTATACTAGCTAGCTACTGATAATATAATAATACTATCCATTCATGCCCCTCCTTATGTCTCTCTTTCCCACCCTCACCCTGCCTTTTCTGAGAAACCGTGGGGCTGTCGGTCTCTCTCAGGTTGTTGAGTCGCTTTCCTCTTCATTACATTACATATGGCATATATGGCCCCTATCTATAGCTAAAGGCATAGCTCTCCTTCCCTATTTATTCATGTTTAATTATGTGGTATCTATATATATGTAATCGGTTGATTAACATAGCACTATGATCTGCCAACCTAGGATCTGCCAAATACCCATTAGTAATTTAGCACCCAAACAACTTGATTTGTGGCCTTGTTTAATTGTCAAAGATTTGCAGCCTAGCTAATAAACTTTTTACCTAATCCAAACAAATATAAAATAAGCCAACTATTTTTTTTTAATTTTTTTTTTAAAAAAAGCCAAGGTGTTTAATCTAGAAAATTCACACTCTTGTTAATTTTTTGTCATTGATTTTCTTCAGTTCATTCGATTCGACGGTCGAACATTAAGAGGAGCGTATGAGAAGTAAAAATGAGTGTATGCATAATACTACCCTTAATCAAAAGTTTCTAACTTTAGTATCACCCATCGGTTATGTATGGTATACGAATCTTTAAGAACACCCTTCATTGAGAATATGTTTCTCTTTACAGGGTATTTACAAGGATTTTCATAATGTAACCGTGATGAGGCGATATGATACTATATATTTAACCTTATTTTTAGTATGTGGTATTTATTTTGGTGAGATTTTGATACTTTAATTTATATTTTCAATGTAGGACATTCGACTTCTTCTTTAACAAAAAGTGATCAAACGGATAAATTTTGGAGTGACTCCAATTGGAGAATGTTCGTAAGTCTCTCAACTTGTTAGTGTCAAAGTTTTAGATTTTGCTACCAAGCGGTTAATTTATGACGATAAAATAAAAGAAGCAGCTCGCAGTGCTGTCAAAGTGATCTTTTTTTTTTTGGGCATCCAAGATGGTGACTTTTGACAGCAGGCCCTTCTGGAAATATGTTCAGGACATTTAAGCTTTTAAAAGAGTCATCTTGGGCCGGTTCTGGAGATGTCTAAGACACAGAACGTGGTTGTTTTGTGGTTAGGCAGATTTCTCCATGCTTGACTAGGAAATTGTCACCTAGTTTCTCTTAACCTATTATGTTTCTTTTAACCTATTATGTTTCTTAGTTTTTAGAAGGCATTTTCTAGCAGGATTTTATTCTGTAGTAGTATAAATAAGGCTAATTAGCCATTAGGTTCTCTACGCACTACTTTGGAGAACTCGGCTTAGAGAGCTTTTGAAGATTCAACTTTCTTTTACAAGGTGTTTTCAATGCTTTTCTTAATGATATTTTACTTTTTAATTATGATTATGCGTAACTAATTCTCTTTTGCTAGTGCCAAGTCACGAGCCTTAGGAAGAATATGTAACTTATTTTCAATTTACTTATGATATTATGCATGCATGTTTTGAATTATTAATCACTGTGTTTGAAACTATCTATTTGTCTTGATGCTTAGCTACCATTAAGATATTTAGAAAAGTAATTTGATCTAATTTTGATTGAATGGTTGTTCCTAAAATTGATGAAGGCTTATTGTGGTTAATAATTGTAATTTCATTTAGGATGAATATCAAGTCTTAAGGGTTACATGGTTTTTGAAAGGGTTTTCACAAAACTTAATGAGTCTTGCAGTTTATATTTGTTCTAAATACCACATACTAATTGCATGTTCGATATATGTTCTATATTGGGGGTCCAAGTAGAACATACTTTAGGAAAACCTAACCTTCAAAATATTCATGTGTAATTCATAAGTCATTGGAAGAACTATGTAGGATTGTTAAGGTGACGACAGAACCCTATAGTGCTTTTACAACTTGATTTTCAAAAATTGTTTTCTTTTAGTTTCTTTAATCTTGTTGATTTCCTTAATACTTTTTAATTAAATTCATTTTTATTATTTTTGTCATAAAATCAAGCCTTTCCAAAACTTGGTTTTAAATAATTAATTAAGATTTGGTTTTAATATAAATTGTTTTAAATAATCGTTGTGGAGAGCAACCTTACTTGAGCCATTTATACTACAATTACCTTATTCTCTTACAAGTATTTTTAACTGTTTTTATCCCTACTTTTGCAGATTGTAAAAATCCTATCAAACCGTAATGACAAAACAAAGCTATTCAAAATCATAACGAGCGGGGCAAGAAACAATTGGGTATCAAACTCATCAATAATGTATTACATCTTTATCATCTTTGTGAGTCCATGTAACAACTCATCCCTAATTTTACAATTTTATAAATTTTAAAAGAATGAATTGATGAAAATGCCCTTAGAGGTGAGGTAGTTGATTTTTGTTGACCATCTTTTCGTGATGTGTGCAAACTACTATTTTACCGCATTCTTGAAGTACTCGATGGTACAAACTCATAGGCGCAAGCGGAAACAAAATCGGAGTTACGATAAAGATTTTACGGAACTACGAATCCAAAAATACTTTTGTAAAAATTACTATTTGTTGTAGGCCTATTTGATTGAGCGATCTAGGGTTAGAGAGAGAGAGAGGGGTGCAGCAAGCTTTGGGGAGAAGAGAGATTGATTTAATTGTGAAATGTGTTTGATTCACCCCATTGTGCCTTTATTTATAGTAGTAGAAAGGGTAAAACATTTCCCTTTAGGATTACAACATTTAATAGGTAATCTAATCCTAATAGGAATATACGATACATTCCCATATTCCCTAGGATTTACAAAATCACATTCACATTCTAAATATGATTGCAACACTTCCCCTTGAGTGTGTAAATACTCAACAAACCATCGCATCAGATCTTCAGCAGATAAGGTAGAATAGTTGATGAAGTCATCGGCACAACGGGTGATCGCGAGTCTTAAATTTACTTTGAAGTATGCATTTGTAAAAACTCACAAAAACCTTGCTATGGTAAAACCCAAGGAATGAGGAAAACCCATAGACTAAGGAGAAAAGTAAGAAAATATGCATAATGTCTAAAACACTCGTCAAATTGGACGAAGGTAGTGAACTCAATGGAGTATGATCATCCCAGGATGGGTGCCTTATTAAAACCTAGTTAGGTAGCAAAAACCCAGTGGGAAAAATGCTCCTAGTCGTAAGGAAAAATAGTACTTTAAGATCATGTGAGTATGCTTCAAGATACTACCCTTGAGTTAGACATACCTTCTAAATAAGAGAACTACAAGCGATTCAACTCAGATAATTTACACATACCGATTCCTTGGACGAGCTTCTAAAATGTAGACTTGAGCAATGACTTGGTAAAGAGATCGGCCAAGTTGTCTTGGGAACAGATTTGCTTGACTTCAATGTTTTGATGCTGCTACTGCTGGTGTGAGTAAAAGAACTTTGGCGCTATGTGCTTGGTGTTGTTTCCCTTGATGTATCCCTTCTTGAGCTGCTCGATACATGCTGCATTCTCTTCAAAGATCGTTGTAGGAAAGTCAATGACTAATGTAAAACCACTAGTGCTTCGAATATGTCTCATAACTTCTCTCAGCCAAAAACACTCACGCGATGCTTCATGCAGGGCGAGAATCTCAGTATGGTTAGACGAAGTCGCAACTAGCATTTGCTTGGTAGACCTCCAAGATATAGTGGTGTCTCCAATAGTAAAGACATAACCTGTTTAAGAACGTGCTCTATATGGGTCAGACAGTTATCGAGCATCTGCGTAACCAACAAGGCAAGAATCAATTTGAGAGTTATAGGGGGCGGCAATATTCGGAGATTCGCAGGTATAGAACAATCCCAAATCTGTAGTACCCATTGAGGTAGCGGAAAATGTCATTAACACCATTTCAGTGTTTGTGTGTGGGCGCATTGTTATATCTAGCCAATAAATTCACAGCGAATGAGATGTCGGGTCTAGTGCACTGAGTCAAGTACAAGAAAGCCCCAATTGCACTTAGGTAAGGAACTTCGGGTTCCAAAAATTATCCTCCTTTGGACGGAAGGGATCTCGTTTATCATCTAGAGTCCGAACGACCATAGGTGTACTCGAAGGCTTCGCTTTATCCTCATTAAAACGATGCAACATCTTTTGGGTGTAGTTCGATTGATGTACCAGGATTCCATCCGAACAATGCTCGATCTCCAGGCCGAGACAATATCAAGTTTTCCCAAGATCCTTCATCTCAAATTCCGATTTCAGGTGTGCAGCAATTTCCTCAAGCTCTGTGGGAGTTCCAACGAGGTTCATGTCATCGACATAAACTGCAACGATTGCAAATCTGGAATGTAACTTCTTTATAAACACGCATGGGCATAGTTCATTGTTCACTTAACCTTGCCTTGTCAAATATTCACTCAGACGGTTATACCACATTCACCCGGGTTGTTTCAATCCGTAGAGTGACCTCCTCAACCTAATTGATAGAGAGTTCCGTGGTCTAGAACTATTTGAGCCAGTCAATGGAAGTCATTTTGGAAATTTCATATAGATTTCCGTATCTAGATCCCCATAGAGATACGCGGTTACCATGTTCATAAGTTGCACATTCAGTTTTTCAGAAACTACCAAACTAATTAGGTAGTGGAACGTTATAACGTCCATTACGGGGGAATACGTCTCCTCGTTATCAATCTTAGGGCGTTGAGAGAAGCCTTGCGTTACGAGGCATGCTTTGTATCGCACTATTTCATTCTTCTCATTACGCTTCTTCACGAAAACCCATTTGTAGCCAATAGGCTTCACGCATGGTGATGTAGGGACGATAGGTCCAAACACTTTACATTTCACGAGCGAATCGAGTTCGACCTGGATTGCTTGTTTCCAATTTAACCAATCGGTTCTACGTCGGCACTCATCGACAGAATGTGGTTCAATGTCATCGCTAAGCATGATGTCAGTAGCTATTGAGTATGAGAATACATCGTCGACGATCATCTCATTCCTATTCCAAACTTCATCCAATACTGTGTAGTGGACTGAAATCACACGATTTTTGGGAGGCCGGCATGTTTCTTTTGAAGCATCACCGTAATCTAGAATAACCTCATGCGTTGGAATAGATAAGTAAGCGATGGTCGGATTCAAACTAGGGTTACTAGTTTGTGCCATTTTCCTCTTCCGGGGTTGTGAATTTTTTGAACCAAGGGGTCTGCCACGCTTCAAGGTTGGAGCAGATGATTGGCTAGCCGCTTATATACCTTACCGTGTGGAAGGTGTGGCCTCCCCACCTTCGGGGACGGTCCAGCCTTCCCAGGCGGGTTGTTGACGTACGCGGGGTTCATCTATCCTTGCAGGTGTGTTTGCAGCAAGTATATGTGATCTTGTCACCTTTGCTAGATCATTAAAAGCATCCGGCATGCTTTGAACAATGCTCTAAAGATCTATAATTCATCGTACCTCAGTTTCATACTGGGCAGTGCGGGGATCTAAATAAGACATAGTGGGAGCATAGCACGACAATTCGCAGCGTTCTACGAGAACGTTAGCATGTTTATCTCCTCCTAACAATAGGAAGACTGTCTCATCAAAGTGACAATCCGCAAAACGTACGGTAAAGAGATTTCCTATCAAGGGTTCTAAGTATCGAACAATTGATGGCATATCATAACCGACATAGATTCCCATTTTTCTCTGAGGACCCATTTTGGTACGTAAACACCCTTATACCCGTAAATGCGCACCCAAACACCTGTAAATGCGAGACTTCAAGCTTGTATCCAGTGACCCACTGTAACAGTGAAAGTGGTTGGGTAGCAGTGGGCCTCAGGCGGACCAACATAGCTGCGTGCAATATTGCATAACCTCAAGTAGATACCGGCAGTTTGGTTCTCATAACCAAAGTCCGAGCTATCAATTGAATGCGCTTTATGAAAGGTTCTGCCAGGCCATTTTGGGTGTGAACATGGGGCACATGATGTTCCACATTAATCCCTATTGACATGCAATAATCGTCAAAAGTCTGTGACGTAAACTCTCCGGAGTTATCCAGTCGAATCGACTTAATCGGATAATCAGGATGGTGAGCCCTTAGCTAAATGATTTGAGCCAGGAGTTTAGCAAACACAGCGTTACCTGTGGACAACAAGCAAACATGTGACCATCTTGTCAATGCATCAACCAACACCATAAAATATTTAAATGGCCCGCAGGTTGGTTAGATAGGTCCACAAATATCCCCTTGAATGCTCTGAAGAAAGTTAGGGGGGTCGTGAATAATCTTTGTATAGGAGGGTTGAATATTCAACTTCCCTAAAGAACACGCTTCGCATGGCGGAACTCCAACATAGGGATGTAACTTATGCCCGTGAGAACATTTGAGGATACGACACATATTGTCACATCCAGGATGTCCCAAACGGTCATGCCAAAGCAACAAAGTGTCCTGGAACTCAGGCATAGGGCCGACCACACTGTGGGCTTCTATGCCGCGAATGGTTATGATGTACAACCCACTTGGCAAGCATTCCAACTTCTCGTGAATATGCTTCTAGCCATATTTGTATGAAGTGATACAAAGAAATTCTAAATCATGATCTTCAGTGGTTTGAAGATGATATTTATTATCTCGAATATCTCTAAAAATCAACAATGTTCTTCCGGAACGTGGAGAATATAGTGCCTCCTTAATGGTCAGAATTGTACCATTAGACAACATGATACGTGCCTTTTCGTATCATTCAATCAAGTTGGATAAGCCTGAGAGAGTTGTCAAATGAGCTTTCTTGGGTATTAAGTTAGTAAAATAGTGTCGTTCACGCAAAATGGTGTGTGTAGTTGCACTATCTGCCAGACAACTAACTTCCCCACTAGACATACCTTGAAATAAATTGATTGAATTTGTCACATGCATAATTATAAGTCTATTCATTCAATTAAGCAATTCGAGAGAATAATATCCATTCAAATAACAATCCATAATTCAAAACAAACCAAAACCAAACAAATTATTCCAAATACTTAGAAAAGTTGTTCAAAATTAAACCATAAACCTAGCAAATTAGGGGGGTAGGGCCGGCCACTCCTAGTGGGTTCGGCCACTAGGGGTAAACACCCTAAAAACATGTCTAATTTATTCATTCATAGGCGATGATGCCTCCTGAAAGTCCAATGTCTTCATGGATGTAGTTGCATCTTCCGAATGATCCACATGTGCAAAGTTAGACTCACGACGGGAATGATACTTGGCAATGGCCTTAGGGGAAGTTCGGCATACACGTGACCAATAATCCTTTGATCCACAATGATAACACATGTCCAGTTCAGTAGAAGCAGCCTAAACGGGAGCTTTGCCCATGTTCTTGAAGTTCGGGACCTTAGAGGCAAGTGGTGGACGTTGCTAGGTCGTAATTATTCCCTTAAGTGCGGCACTTTGTTGACCTTGGGCCCGTGGTTGGGCTTGCCGGCCATTGCCACGGCCACGACGATTCTTTCGTTGTTTATGGCTGCTAGAATTGGTCGTATGCGTTTTAGGTGTAGCGTTCAAGCCAGTAGGTCGAGCTTGATGATTCTTCATCAAAAACTGGTTCTGCTTTTCAGCAAGAAGTAAAACAGATATCAAATCCAAAAACTTGGTGAATTTATGTGCCCTATATTGTTGCTGCAGGACAATATTGGTGGCATGGAAGGTCGAATAGGTCTTCTCCAAGAGATCTGATTCGGTGAGTTCCACTTTGCAGAATTTCAACAAAGAACAAATTTTACAAACTTCAGAGTTGTATTCATTCACGGACTTAAAGTCTTGGAAGCGAAGATACTGCCAGTCGTGTCTTGCTTTAAGCAAGTATATGTCTTTCTGGTGATCGAAACGATCGACCAGAGCAAGCCAGAAGGTGTGTGGATCCTCCTCAGCGAGATACTCAGTCTGCAGTGCATCATGGATATGTCTTCAAATGAAGATCATTGCAATAACATTCTGAGATTTGTTAACAGGTTTGTCGGCGATAGGTGTCTTGATGGTGGCTCTAATGCCCTTTGCAGTGAGATGGAGCTTCACGTCTTGAACCCACTTCAGATAGTTTCTTCCAAATACTTCTAGAGCGGAGAAATTGAGCTTGTTCAAGTTCGACATGTCCCTAAAATGGAGGGAGAAAACATGATTAGTCATATGGTAAGTCATAGACATATATCGTAGAATATACAGGTTCTATAGACATGTAGTGGTTTAATTTATGCATGAAAACTACGAGTTTCATGTGGTATGTTTTGAATGAAAACTTCAAGTTTCAAAGGCACTAAATTTGACACTATAGGTTCAATTTAGTTTTTATGAACAATTAGTTCATAATGAGAGGTTCCTGCAAGAAACACAGAATGCAATATGCTGATTTAAGTATAGTGGATTTGAGTTTCTTTGGGAACTCAAGTGTGAGAGTTTCGTTACTATGAAAGTATGTGACGGTTCAAAGTATAAAAATAAATTATTGAATCGTTAATGTCCAAAAGTGATCTTTAGGTCAATAATTTTGGATTCATTATCAGATTAATGGATTGCAGGTCACTTGTAATTAATTCAATAAATCAGGCCATACAGGGTCGATTGTAGAAGCTAAATAATATTAAAATAATATTATTGGATTGAAAGTAGAGCCCTAAAAATAATATGGGCTTAGTGCCGTGGGTAATAGGGCACAGGTTGGGTGCCTTAAATATAAGGCAAGGTCCAAAAAAGGGACCTTGGCGTGGTTTGCAGGCCATGGTGAAGGGAAGAAACCCTAGCCGCAAGCTGGGTTTCGAAATTGGACCGTGAAGGGGGCATGGAAACAAACCCAACACACGCTGGCTTGTGGGTGAGCACGTGGAAAGGCCCAGCGAAGGCAGGGACCTGGGTCTTGGGCATGGGAAGCTAAGCCCAACGCATAGGCTGGCTGCTGATGATGCAGGCCGTGACATAAGGGGCCTAGCAAGCTAGACTTGCGGGCTGTGGACCAGAAACTAGGGCTGCAGGCCCGTGGTTGTGAAGCAATAAGCCCTACAGGGGCTGCGCAGGTAGTCCAAGGGCATCAAGGTGATGCCATCCCACGGTAAGACTAAAAACATACCCAATTTTCAAACCTAGGGTTTCAGAAAAACCCAAATTTGCTTCTAATTTAATTTTATATTTTGACTCACAAATTCCACATAACAATTTAATTGTGCGATGCATGAAACAAATATATATATATATATTGGAAAATATATGAACATATACAATATATTTATTGAAAGGAAAAATATAAACATAGAGGGGTTCATGCATTATGGGGAATGTTTTCATGCTTCGTGGACGTTTCAAATATCTTCCTTTATTTTAAGCGTACCTGATTAGCAGAAAACTAATAGGCCTTTAAATGTGGTGGATGATAGCCTCCTCCTATGATGTGTCAATTCCTCAGCTTCTGGCAAGAACGTGCTAATAACGTGTTGTAGGCCTATTTGATTGAGCGATCTATGGTTAGAGAAAGAGGGGTGCGGCAGGCTTTAGGGAGAAGAGAGATTGATTTAATTGTGAAGTGTGTTTAATTCACCCCACACTACTAGAAATATGCTCATTACACACCATTTTTTGCCCACCCTTTGCAATTGGTGGCCATGGATATAAAGTTGCTACTCTTACTATTTTTTGGTGGCTTAACAATGGGATTCCACTGATATCAGTGGCCTTAAAAAATCAGCCACCAATATTGGTGTCAGTTAGCTAACTTTATTTCTTAAATTTACTTTTCTTCTACTTTTTTATTTCATTATTATTTTGTTCGGACCTGGTGCTGGTTAATTTTTTGGTTTTCAAAGCAGGGATATATATTGATTGGTTCTCAAAACCTATGATGACTTACTAAAGGGAGATAGAGAGGCCAAAACCCATAGAAGGACAGAGCGTTGGACCCTAATCGCATCTCTCGGCCATTATTGCATCGATGATGAAGTCGGGTAGTTCCGTGAACCAGTTGCACTCCCACGATGCGGACAGGGCGTAGCTGTCAAGACTGTGAGCAGCCTCGTTTAGTTGGCGACGGGCGTGGGCAGCGGAAGCTCCACTCCCGCGATGCTGGTTATCTGCTTCTCATACATCGCCCTTTCAATTTCTCATCAGATTAAGCTGCTCGGTTCATTATTTATGTTCGCTTGGGTTTCTTACAATTAATTTGGGGCTGCATCACCTTGAATTGCTTTTAGGGAGTAAAAACAGGTAATTTTGTGTTTCTTATATTTAATTTCAGCATTTTTAAGATCTAACTTTTCAATTTGTTTATTAAGTCTTCGAATCTTTGGAGTTTTTAAAGGTTGGGTTTGAAGTGCTTCTTCTATCTGTTCAAGTTGGATCAAACTGCAAACCATATAGGGTTTAAGCTTATTATTGTTCTTGGAGATATAAGCTAGGTGTTCATTTCTTGTTATATAAATATATGAATTCGTTTACTGTTTGAACGAAAGGACGAGTTAGGCAATCGCAACTACGTTTTTTTTACAAACTAATATCCTTACAGCTTGTACAAACTAAAAGAAAAGGGATATAAGTAGAAATGTCAATGTAAAGTTCCACTGTTGGTTAAGCTTATGCTATACGGATATCGCATTTTCTGTGTATGTTCTGTAAACATCATAAACACAAAAAAAGACTTTGGTAGAGAAAGTGGCTTATTGAAACATGGCTATGAACGAACTTGCATATGATAATTTGTCTGTTTTTAAGTTTTGGTATGCTTTTTAGCTGATACCTACTACCACTGCATGAGAACTAATAGTTAAGCTACATTCCATACTTCATTATGTGGTCTACACCTTCAAAACGATGTTATTATTAGTGGACGAGGAAGCGACATTACCTCTGTTGGACAACTCCCTGCTGTTTACCTACGTGCATTCATTTTGTCTCGTCAATAGATATAACTATGCGATTTTCCCTTGTTAGAGCTTTTCCACCGCTCTCCAAGAGTGATGGATTAACATTCCATAATCCCATGGGTTGCTGGACACATCTTTACTAAAGAGCTGTGTCTTTCTTCAGTCACATAGTTACGCATATTCATTAGCTAAATTATGAGTGAATAACAGTTGATATACATTAATTAGATATGTATTATTTATATGAAATATAAACATAATATCACATGGCCGTCCGACAATCATACTGTAAAATTTTAGAAGCACCTGCTAAAAACAACACACTCTAATTTTGGATATATTTTTTTCAGTGTGTTCGTGTTCCATGAAAAGGTATTACTACCATCTTATATGTAAAGAACCAGCTTAAGGTCAAAGTAAGCATCTGTAATGGTTCTGTTTGACAGTCTGAGTCTTCATATTCCAGGTTTGCCTACTAACTACTTGTAGGCATTGACTTCTTTGTTTAGCAGATGCAGACATCTTTAGCTTGAGCCTGCATTGTTTTTTTTAACCACTTGCGGGGGGTGAGCAAACTCATATGGTCTATTCCTCCATAGATGACATAGATGATCTAATAAAATCTAGAAGTTATAATCAAAGAGCGGTAGAGTAGTACTTCATATCTCTCTCTAACTTCAAGGAGGCTTTTATTGGCACAAACACATTCTCTTTATCAATGACTGTTGGGGTCTCCCTTTTGGTGCTCTCACCTGAGCCAGTTGTCTAAGCACTACAATTTTTTGTCGTACATTGGAACCCAGTTTTATCATGAAGTATTTGCTTCTATTTATTGCTTGGTTTTCTTCTCATTGCCACTTTTCAGTCCATTTTTAGGTACATTATCTGATGTCCTGATAGGGGCATCACCTGAAAAGGTATGACATGATTTGATTTCAGTTTAATGTTTCGTTCATTGTTCAGGGTTGTTACTGTGAATGTTGAAGTTTTGTTTTCTGTTTGAGGTTCTGAATTAGTTTGATAGAAAATTTCGAGCCTTATGACTTACGATGAAAGAATAATTTTTTACTATTTTCATATGATTTAATTTCTGTTCTTGCAGTTTGTTAGGAGCAAGGTCAGTTGTCGAACCACCATTTGTGAGATTTTGTGCGTCACCTAACATGAAACAAAGAAAGTCTTCACACCAAATGGATGCGAATTAGTAAACCATTCAGAACCTAAAACTCATTTCCTTGGTAATCTCCATTACTGTTTGAATTAGTATTGTTATTATTATTATAATTTTGGCCCACAAAGAGAGCTTCATACTAAGAAAATGAGAAGCTTATGAAACCACAACAGGGTGTAAAAGTGATAATGGTGGTTGAGGTGTTAAAAATTGCATATTCCTTTCTGTTTTCATTAAAATGGTTCTTCAACCATTTTGATAAAATGTGCTATACATGCATAGGTACTCATTTCTCTACACTTTTCGAATATGTTATAAATCTTTTCCTACATTTATGCTTATCTCTAATATGAATATAGGTTAGAATTCCTTATCTCACTGTTGGATTTCCCATTCAATTCCTTTTCTGACTGTTGGATTTTCCATAGGGTTTGGGTGCGCAATTACAAGGAAAGAGACACAGACAGAGAGGGTGGGTGCATTCATTTTTAGGCACCTTATTGTTCCAATTCTGCAAACTATTGATTATATTTAGTAATGATGGACAAAAGTTGGGCCAATTTGAATCCGTTTACAGAGGATTACAGAACAGGGCTAGCAAAATTTATCTCAAACTCATTGCAAGTTTCTTCTCTTGATGGCAACATTAAATGTCCATGTGCTAAATGCTTGAATATGTTCTGGTTGAGTAAGAATGAAGTTGAAGCACATCTAATTGTTGAAGGTATGGACCGTTCATACTTGGAAGGCTCGTGGGTATGGCATGGAGAGACATTTGGTGACCCTATTCCAAGTAGCCAAGCTGCACAACAAAGTGCTACTGTTACTAATCCTTATTGTGAACTAGGCCCATTGCTTGAAGATATTTTCTCTGGTCCCAGTGTAATGGGTGGCATGCCTATTAATAATCACAGCGGGCAGGAAACTGTGATACCTGCATATGCACGTAAGTTTGAAGCCATGGTGCAAGACGGCAACGCAGAATTATATCCGGGTTGTGGTATGAAGAAAATGGACTTCCTAATACGAGTATTTCAAAACAAGTGCTTATATGGGTGCAGCGAAAGTGCAGTGCAAGCTAATCTTCAGCTTTTGAAACATATACTCCCAAATGGTCATTCTTTACCAAATAACGTGATGAGTACAAAGGGATTGCTGAAAAATTTCATGTTGCCTCACCAAAAGATCCATGCATGTGAAAATGACTGCATGTTGTATTGGAAACATAACAGTGGTTTAGATGCTTGTCATACATGTGGTGTGTCCAGATATACAACCGAGGTTGATGAGACAGCACGAAGCAGTAAAAAGAGAATACCTCGGAAGGTGCTAAGATATTTTCCTATTACACCTCGCTTACAAAGGCTTTACATGTCTCGACACACCAATGAAGATATGTGTTGGCATGGGCTTTCTCGCCCCGAGGATGGCTTCTTAAGACATCCAGCTGATTCCTTTGCATGGAAGCAATTAGATTTGAAATTTCCAACATTTGGTGATGAAATGCGCAATGTACGTCTTGGGTTGGCAAGTGACGGATTCAACCCCTTCGGAAAATGCAGCTCCGACTATAGCATCTGGCCAGTATTGTTGACTGTCTACAATTTACCACCTTGGTTGTGTATGAAAGCACCGTTCATATTGATGGCTTTGTTAATACCGGGAAAAGAATCTCCGGGAAATGATATTGACATATACCTTGAACCATTAATAGACGAGCTGAAAGTATTGTGGACCTCAGGGGTTCCCACTTATGATACATTTAGGCAAGAGACCTTCACCTTACGAGCAGCTATTTTATGGACTATTAGCGACTTCCCCGCCTATGGGAACTTGTCCGGTTGGAGCACACATGGGAAATTAGCATGTCCTTGTTGCAACTACAAGACTGAGTCGACATATCTAAAAAAGGGTAGGAAATATTGTTATATGGGTCACCGTCGTTTCTTGCCCATGTCACATGTTTTTCGTCGACAGAGGAAAGCCTTTAATCTTTCTGACGAGAGAGAGCAAGCACCTTACCCCTTGACCGGATGTGAATGTCGTCGACAGTTGTCCATTTTACGGTTCAAATATGGTAAGACCCCACGGAAAGTGGTTGGAGAAAAAAGACCACTACCTAGAGCAACAGTTGGGCCATGGAAGAAACATAGTATTTTCTTCAAGTTGCCGTATTGGGAACATCTTGTGCTTCGACATTGCCTTGATGTCATGCACATTGAAAAAAATGTCACTGAAAGTTTGGTTGCAACTCTGCTGGGTATTGTTGGGAAAAGCAAGGATAACTTGAATGCAAGGTTGGATCTGGAATTGATGGGCATGAAACCGGAGTTGCACAGAAAATTTGTTAATGGAAAGCCAAAGATGCCTCCCGGTGTATATACTATGAAACCATTAGAGAAGGAATTGTTTTGCAAGGTTTTAGCCTCAATACAAGTGCCTGACAATTACTCGTCCAATATCTCACGACTTGTGCATACAAAGGAAAAGATCATAAGGGGACTTAAAAGTCATGATTGGCATGTTTTAATGCAGCAATTCCTTCCAATTGCCATACGTAAATGCCTCCCAACTGCGACTGCACAGATATTATTGGAACTAAGTGCATTCTTCAGACATTTGTGTACTAAAAAAGGGTCAGTGGAATGCTTTCGCAAACTCACACCCAAAATAGTTATGATCCTATGCCAATTGGAAAGGATATTACCGCCTGCATTCTTTGTCGTCAGTCTTCACCTCACAATACATCTTGCCGAGGAAGCTGCACTTGCAGGTCCGGTGCACTACAGATGGATGTACCCAATTGAGAGGTATTCCTTAACTTTTAATATATTTGTATGGTTATTACATTTGTGCATCATACAATTTAGAACAACAAATTTGATGTTGTCCTATTTAAATTAGGTTCTTGCTGACGTTGAAGAAGTATGTTCGAAATAAAAATCGACCAGAGGGAAGCATGACCCAAGGATATCTGGCTGAGGAGTGCTTGTCTTTTTGTGCGATGTATTTCGAAGGCGTGGAGACACGTTTGAACCGTCCAAGCCGAAATGCAGATAGAATTCGTCCTGACTATGAGGGTGACTTTGACATATTTTGTGCCACCGGGCATTCACTTGGTATGCGGGAAGATTATCATCTTGACAACCACGATTGGGAGATTGCACGATCGTATGTTTTAGCCAATTGTGATAAGTCAATGGCATATAGGAGGTGATTACACTTAAATCTTATATATTGCAGTTAAATGGCACCAACTTCTGAATCTCTCCTTTTGGTTATACACAGTGAGAATGACTTTATTTTCACATACAGAAGTTACGTGGAGAATGCTCAAAAAACTCGAGGGAGGCGTGTAACCATGCTACAAGCAGAGAAAGAAGCTATTAAATCCTTCCCAGATTGGTTTGAAAAACATGTTAGTACGGAATAAGTTGATTTTGCGTATACTGGTTTCCTATTTAGCTTCCCATTCTTAACTATGCATATGAACGTGGGTGTAAATTGTGTAGGTTAATCAATTGCAACAATCAAGTGACCCAAGGGCAACTGACGACTTAGTAGCGCTTGCTAATGGACCTAGTAAATGGTGTCGGAGATATAAGATTTTTGTATGTAATGGGTTCAGGTTCAAAGTAATAGGCACACAATCCAATGGGAATTACCAAAACTATGGTGTTTTCCTACAGTCTAATGTTCCAAGTTATGTTGGCCCACGTGACCGGAACCCTGTTACCGGTTTGGTAGACTACTATGGGGTTCTAACAGATGTATTTGAAATCAAGTACCATATGGAACGGACAGTGGTATTATTCAAGTGCAACTGGTTTGATGGCACTTCCAGAAATACAGGTGAGGGAGTAAAATCAGACAGATATGGCTTTAGATTGGTTAACTTCAATAAGATTTCGTCTACAAGTGACCCATTCATTCTCGCATCACAAGCACTACAAGTGTTCTATGTACAAGACCCAACAGATATAGAATGGCATGTTGCAATCAAAACAAGACCACGTGATTTCTTTGATATGTCCTCAACACATGATGATGATCCGTGCGATGGACAAGATGTCGAACATGCAACTGGTGATAATGATGAGGTTCGAGTTAGAATCGATGTAGACGCCCAAGACTTTGAAGATTGCTTGTAAAAGCATCTCACTTTTGATGAACGTACTAGTTATACGAAGTATTGATTCGCTGACAGTGTTGTAGGATATGGAAATATTTGTACATTTTGACATTCATTCCTGAACCAAGCGTTGCCCTGACTATTAGTTTTTTGATTTCGTATTATATGCAATATATTTAATTGGTGTCTTTAAGTGGCAACTTCATGTAGTGTTTGGAAGAAACACTCAACACGTTCGACTATGCACACCGTGCCAAAAATATAAAGAACAAACCAGAGGTGAAAAGTTTGCACCATCCCTGTTCTCACAAATTATATAGTTCAAATGTCTTTCATTCTAACTCTTGTTATGGTTTGTTGTTGGTTAATGTTTCAGGTCAATCAAAAAATGATGAAGTCTGCTTTGATCAACGATTTGTATTCTGAGATTGATCGTATGTTCAAGCAAGGTTATTAACTGATTCCAGCGTTGATGTGCTCTCAATCTCTCTGGCCAGAGATTTTTTTTTTTTTGTTTGACAGGTTATTTAATGATTCTTTAGTGTTACTTTGCTGCAAGCTAAATTGTATGACATGTTTGTTATGTTCATGCAGAGGTATATGCTGCCAGAGAGAAGAATGGAATATATATACCATGAGATCGTTATGTTAGTGAAGAAGCAGAGAAGAAGGTCTTATTCTTGTCATTTAAATGAATTATGGACTGCTTTTCCTACATTCACAATTGACTGGTTATTAACTTCATTAACTCTTTATTTACTGTATGCAATGGCTGAAAAGATAGAGCGGATTGAACTTTATTATGATTCAAAAGACAAGGTATCTCCGTCAAGATTTCATTCCTTTCGTTTTGAATAATATTGACTACAAGGTGGGAACTAATATAAACGTTACATTGGCCTAAGAGCAGCAATTGCTGGAGCTTCAGGAACTTTACAGTTGTCAACAACTTTTGGCTGTACAATTGAATGATAAACTTGGAAAAACTGAGGTAATACATTTGTAATATGGACTTACAGAGTCTCATTTTGTTCTTTCTGCTCTTGTTCTGAGATAATTAAACACTTTATATTCAGATAATGCTTGAGGAAACTGGACATGCACTATATAATCTTGAGGACAAGCGTTGACAAGCAAATGCGACCATGAAAGATAAGGAATTTCTGATAGTGAATCTCCTCCAATTGGGTGAGCAAAGTTGGCTACTAAAACAAATTTTCGTGCCACCATCTGCATTTTTAGACCATAGATAGATTCTCTCCATTTCATCTTACTTTAAAGTTATACAGTCGACATTCGGGATTATTCTACACTAGTTCATGTTTATATTTATGCATATATTAATTTAAAGCTGGAAGGTACATTTAAATGCCCTTTTCTTACTATTATTCCATTGTTAACTTTCAAAGAAATCACTCGTTCGGTGTGCATTTGAGCTAATTAGAGCAGAGCTAGAGAATGCTGCATCAGATCTCCCTCACAACTTCGGGTTATTTGATTTTATGACCATGGATGGTTTTGTAGAGTGGAATGACAAAATTGAAGATGGAAACCGAATACTAGTCAAGAAATTTCAGTCCACATTAACTCAGCACCTTGAAGTCTTGCATAACATTGTGGCATTTGCAGTGACACAACAGGAGCAGCAATTTAAATATATGGAAGAGGACATGCAGTCCTTTGTATCAACGATGGCGGAGGTAAAGTCTAGATAAGAAGATGATTGTCTTTGCATGCATTCCTGAGATTGAATTGTCAGTCTATATACAACTTCATTATTTGGCTTAATTTTGAAAGCTATTGAAGAACTACGAGGAAGATTAGGAAAGCTTAAAAACATGTTTGGTTCTACTATTAAAGCTCTACATGGTATAGCTGGGGATCTTGAAGGAAATTCGCAACCAACGTTTTGTCCTGTAAACTTTGAAGTTTCTAACCATTCATCTGCTCTGGAAGATGTAAGCATTACTTCACTATATATTTTGTCTTCGGATTTCTTTGTTTTTCTGTCATGCTATTTAATTAGCGCAACTGTAGCTGAATACGTATAAATCAAACTAGTAGACATTATTATAATTGCAAAATGCATAGAGTAGTCATACATGATATTGATTCCAGAAACCATCCATACAGAAACAAAAATAACATAGCGGTCTATATAGTTACCAACTGCATAGGTTCATAAGATAAACATCCATATGTTGTACGGAGGTACAACCTGAGTATGAATGTTCACATAGAGCAAAAGACTAGAGATTTGTTTTGTAAAGGTTGATATCTTGCATTGCACTAGACATACGTGAATACTAATAGCATAATATAACATCCATTCCCAAATAGGTTCAACTCTTCTTACCATAAGCATCATCGGATGGTGATTTTGCATTATGCATATCTTTGGGGATGACTTCCTGTTTTGCTTGACCTGTAGCACGATTCATCCAATCACAATGTTCTTGACCACCCACATATTCGCACGCAGCACACTCCTTAACTGCCTTGTACCTTTTTTGAGGATGACGAGTCCTCGCAGTACTGGTACAATCAGAATCAGAATCGAAGTGTACAGCATTGCAAATCTCAATAGGATCAAAGCGGTATGAATCACCCGGGAAAAAAGATGATATTATTTTCACTGTGTCACCACTGATGGAAGGTTGCTTTCCACTACTCATTAATTTGTCAGTATCACCATTGATGCAAGGATCTTTTCCACTGCTACCATGCTTCATGTAGCCGATTTCGTTGGACCAGGGAGGAATCACATTCACACCGAAACCTGGAAGATCAGATGGAAAGTGCTCATCTTTCAAGATCACATTTTTCGCTGCCTCATCATAACGAGGACAATAAATATTGATCAAGGGATTGGGTGATTGAGGAGGGTAAACAAGCATGTTAGAGCCATGCGAGAAGTCGTTCCATTCACCCGAAGTAGTAGTTGTCTTTGCAGGGGATTTGAACTCCTGGTTAGCACCTGAATCCAGTGTGGGGTTTTGCTCGTACTCGAATTCAATGTGAAAGTTAGCTTCTAGGTAACGCCAAAAATCAGGATCTTCATGATTGGCAGTGAGCACAGGGACAAGGTTTTCTTGGGTGGGAACTGGGGTTGCAATGTTATTGGTTGGGGCACGCATCGTGGGACTAAGCACTTCATGATCCACTGTAGGAAAAAGGTGTTCACTTCTGTTACAAAATAACTGTCTGCGAGCATTTGGGAATAAAGGCGACATTGGTGATTAGGTGTAAATTTCAGATGAAGTTGAAACTGCTGTACGTCCAAAAACCTCTTCAAGGTTGATATTTATAATTAAGATTAGAATGGAGGGCAGGGCACTTAATTGTAAGTTCACACCCACTTAGTGGATTAACATTTAATTAGGGTGTGAACAATTAATAGTTCCAGGATTCTTCTTACAAAAGCACTCAAATTTGACCACACAATGCATATGCCAATCTCATCAACCATCTGCCACCTCACAGACTGATCAATTATTTAATGGGTTGCCAATTAATTTATTTGGTAATAGCAACACCTGGCCATTTTGTGTGGCTACCTGCTGACCTCCATAAGTGTGTATGAATTAAATAATTGTTTTCCTAGGGATTACTGGGCGGGAGGATTTCCCGCTCAAGTTAAGTATCTGCCAAATTTTCAATTTGCTGCTCTCAAATAGGAAACGTGTGTGGATTCATTTAATTAACTTTATTCACTTTAGCTGTTTAGATGCATCAAGCTATCAACTCAAAGAACAAATTATCTTCAGGCAGAGAGGTTACATTAAAGCCATTGCAGCAGGTATCTACCACTCTTCTCTTCTTACTAGGAAATTAATTGAGGTGTTAAATTGAAATGCTTTTGTTTACAAATGTTAATTAAACACTCTTGTGTTGTGTTTACATGAAAAGTTATTACGAAGGTGCTGTGGGTCAGCAAGAATAACTCAGTTGCATCAATGTCGATTGACGAAGGCATCGAAACTCAACCACTGGCATTCAACCTGATGGAACATGACCACATACAGCAATTCACAATTCCAAATAATGTCGAAGGCATCGTGGATGAACGTCAACGTATAACCCGTTCAGTGCAGGCGAGTAGGGGAATAAATAGGCCACGATGGGCACCAAATGGTACAAAGGAGCTGATGAAATTTAATGAGCAAGGGCAGCCGGTAGAGCCTCCTCATACCGTTGCTAGATTTTCTAGGTTCTTAGGAATGCTAGCTCAAGAAGCATCATATTTTTCCAATTAATGTAGTTGATTGGAGGCATTTCTACAGGGCTTCAAACATGGATCGTGCTTGGCAGAGGATTAAGGTAAATCAACAGTAAAGGCATTAATGGTTGGTTGGTTGTCTTATATATATAGCTACTTATTTCATTGCTTTTTAGTTTTAACCCTGGAATAAAAAAAAAAACCACATAATGCCATCACATGGCCTATTATTGACTTACTCAACAAGCAGGGTTGAAGCCTTAGGCTTTTAATTATGATTAATGCATTCCAAACCTACTTTGACCTTAACTGTTGTTATCCATACACAAGTTTAACTTTTCATTGGCCATGTCAATTATTTTGCAGTTGGTGACTTAGAAAGTAGCAGTACAATAAATTGGGGTTCATTGTGATATATTTGAAATGAGATGCACCAATTATGTCGTAAGAGGCTCCATAGACAATTACAATACGGTCCAAAACACATTATACACCACTAAAAGGCAGCATATATGCAGATTGGTGATGCGCAATGAGGCTTCTTTTAACTTTGTCTACTGTAAATTTAATTTGTACGATTAGACAAATATTTGAAACCTACTGGATGGGTATTATGGGTTCACTATACAAATTCATAATTCATGTATTAAATGATGGTGCATAATTAACAACATCATGTATATGTACATGGGCAGGGGACTCTTGATTGGACAGATGCTATAACACTCGAATTGGAGCCCAAAATTCGGCAGGTTTGTGAGAAGAAGTTGAATGATAGATGGAAGGATTACAAGGCAAACCTGAAGAAGGCATACTATACTCCATGCCTGCACTCACCGTTAGCGGAGAGGTTCCATTGTCATGATGGCCGAGTCAACCAAGGCCAATGGAAATTGTTAGTATAGCTATGGGACACTGTAGATGCTCAGGTAGCACACACAATGATCAAAGTTCTTCCTTTTTTATGCACCATATATGCTTTATTTAGTTATGACATAATGTGGATGATAAATGTATGGATTGTATGTATTGGAAATTAGGATGAATTTCCTTTCACATAGCCCTAATAATGCATGCTAAACTTGGCATCTGTAGAAGCGTGCTACATCATGTAGAAAGAACAGGAAAGCGCTACAAATAAATCACACGACTGGAACCAAGTCTTTTGCGCAAATCAGACACGAACATGTAAGGCTCTGCCGTGAGTTCTGTGTTATGGTAACTTAACTACATGTTAGTGCACATGGAATGAAGGTGCCGGTCGAAAACAATGTTATGAAATTACTTGTCAATTAGTTGTTTGACAATTTCTGTTAACAGGAACAAGCGAATGGAAGCAAACCAGACCGCATTACATTCTTTACGCTAACACATACTCGGAAGAATGGGGAACCAGTGGATGCTCGATCAGCTGCAATAATTGTAAGTATGCCATCAATTACCGGCTGCTACAATTTATCTGTAGGTGAGATATATAAAAGGTTTGTGGATTGTGAACAATCAGGTGTATTAGATTATGTGCTATTTAATGTCAGTGAAACAAAGAGCATAAGGCAACAGCAGCTTGCATTAGTGAATACAGTGAAGTAATGAAAGATTCTGATGCATATGAGTTTATTGGTAGGCACTGTAGTCTGAAGAACAGAACAATAACTAATAGTACTAGTTTTTTTTAGAAACATAGTTGGAATATCTTTGATTTAGAAGGCTTTCAAATGTATATACAGTGCAAATACATTGGTAATTAATTTTGGAAACAACTTGCAGGATGAATTCAATACAAACCTGAAGTTGTACGAGGATAAGAATGAGATCATAACTGATGAGGTTCGGCATATTGTGTACGCTAATGTATTGGGCCCTGAGAGAGACAACCGTGTAAGAGGGTTTGGGACAGGGGTTGTGTGGTCTGATGTGCCAGGTATTATAATTGAGAAAAGGGGAATTTGTAGAGAGGTTGAAGCAATTAAAGCATCGTATGAGGAGCAAAGAAAAGCTGCTAACTTTGAAATTGAGAAACTTAAGATGGAGGCAAGTGAGAGAGAAGAAAGGCAAAGGATTGAGGCAGCAAATGTGGTTGCACAATTGAGGAAAGAATATGCCGAGTCAATGGTGGCACACAATAGACAGGTGGAATTGGAAGTGGAGAATATGAAGCGTGAAATGAGGGCTGAAATTATGTTCGCGCTGAAGAGGGCTGCTGATAGAGGCATGGTGGAACCAAATCACATTGATGTGCCTCAAGTTTGTGTCAATAGAATTGAACAAGGGAATGGTACGGATATCCAAGCAAGTGGAGAAGTTGAAGATGAGGGTTTTGTTGTGGTACAGAATAATGGCACAGATGATGAGCTTGGGTATCGTCCATGCATGGTGAATGTCACTGGCTTCAGTAAGTGATAAGCTAACTGTGATACGTTTTTGTGAATTTTGCTTCATGTATATATACAAATGCCATAGGGAATGCATAGATCCAAGTGGGTGGAGTTGTTTGTTCAGTTTGTTGTTGGTGGATGTGCATAGGTACATAGGTGAAACAAAATGTAACGTCATCATCCTTGGGTACTTGGATGTGTTGGACAACAGACTTGAATGTAATATGGTGTCTTTAATAGAGACAAACCTTGTTATTGATAAATGTATGGGGATATAAAGTGTGGTTGGTTGTCAATGTGAATCCTTTTGCAAATTTAAATTTCTTGCCAATTCTATATTAAGAAGATGAGTTTTAATAGAGTACATAGCTATTACTAAAATGCATGTAATACAATTCCAACCTACCGGACATTTGGAATGCTATAGATTCACACCACTGTTGGTGCCTAACTTTAAAAGCCACTGATCCTAATAGAGACACATAGGATTAGTGGGTGTATGAGTATAAAAGCCACCAATGTTAGTCTCAAACCTAGCCACTAATAAGAGAGACAATGACATGCTTTGAAATTTAGAAATAATTATAAAATATAAAAATGTTGTACTATTCACATACCCACCAATGTAATATTGGTAACCATTGTAACAATAAAGTCCTCTACATAGGCCACACTCTCTAGTTTAGTGGGTGCTTGGTGGCCATACAGGTTTGCCACCAATATGAGTGGCAACACTTGACAATAGCCACCGAATGAAAAGAGTGGCTTATAGCCAAATTTCTAGTAGTGCCATTGTGCCTTTATTTATAGTAGTAGAAAGGGTAAAACCTTTCCCTTTAAGATTACAACATTTAATAGGTAATCTAATCCTAATAGGAATATAAGATACATTCCTAGATTCCCTAGGATTTACACAATCACATTCTTATTCTAAATGTGACTGCAACACTATTTTATATTTTACATATTTATTCAAAATTTTATATTATTATATCTTTATTTTAATATTTATTATTTTAATAATTTATTTTGGCCCTTGGGGTCCACACATTACAAACCCTCCACTCCTCCATTGCCGTGTGTTCTTTCTCCTACTCCTCATTCTCTCGAACTCTTTCTTCCCTTAGCACTCTCATCTCTCTCTCATTTCTCGTTTTCCCTTGCTACAACGCTGCATCATCTCCAACCTTACTCGTTGTCCCGGCGAGCAACTTCACCAACCACCACTACCTTAAGACCTTCCTTGTCATGATCTCAGACCTAGCTGAGGCTTTTCCCCTTCCTTCTCTCTCTAAGCAGTGGTACCCCCCTAACTGTTTCAAGTTTTGCTCCAGCGAGTTCTCACCGTCTCTGACGAGATAAGTTCAAAAACAACTCCAAATCTTTGTAGATCATGTTTTGGGACTATGGTTAGGTTGTTTTTGAGACAGTTTGATGGTGTTTAGACGCAGAAACAACTTGGGAAAGATTATCCCCATTTTTCTGGCAAACTAGCGA
Source organism: Pyrus communis (assembly GCF_963583255.1). Taxonomy (NCBI): domain Eukaryota; kingdom Viridiplantae; phylum Streptophyta; class Magnoliopsida; order Rosales; family Rosaceae; genus Pyrus; species Pyrus communis. Next base: position 20,277,760 of record NC_084807.1, on the reverse strand, counting down.
GGTTTTTTTTGGCCATGGCTGAGAACCAAAATGGTATAATTCAAATCCTTACTCTCCTAGCTTCATGTTGGTATTTAAATGGCGAATTTTGGGTGAGTTTCAAAGCTAAAAGAAGCCGGGGAAGTTTCCCTGCCACAATTCTGGTGTTCTTCTTCACTGGGTTCGGTAGGTGTAACCTAGAAGCTTCCCAGGTTGACCCACCCCAGTTAAAAAAAGGGCCTAAGCCTAAACCCAGCCCAAACCATTGGGCCATTATTCCAACTTAGCCCAATTCTGAAATGGGCTTAAGAATATTCCTTGGGAATATTCCTTGTGTTGACTTTTTTCGAAATTTTCTCGGAAACCTCATAGGCTAATTTGACGTTCTAAGTCCATTTTTGACATCCATTTAGTGAAATTCCAAAGTTTTAACGTATTAACTGGCTCGGCATCTCGGTTAAGTTTTTAGGGTTATCTGTTGACTTTTTACAAAATTTGCCCGGGACCATTCTTAACATATTTTGACGCACTGATTCTGAATCTGTCATTCGTTTCTCCAAATTCAAACGTTTTAATTAAGTTTTACTAATGGGTCTCTATTATGCTTAGATACAATTAGCATCGAAGATCCGTATTTACTTGTCCGAACGACTACGACTTTGCAAGTATCTGTGAATGGGTCTTTTCTTTTTATATAGTATCTATATTATTTGAGCTTCCATACATTGATTAATAATGCATTTTCTAAGTGATGCCATAATTAAATTGACGTATGATGAAAATTGTGATATTATTATGAATCCCATGGGATGCACATGTATGCATATTATTACGAGATACCTTATTTATATTTACAGCAGTGAATAGTATTATGTCGACGTAAATTATTGATTTACCGATGTATGATTTTATTTACGTTATCTACTCATCGTTGTTGCACCGGTGTTAGTACTTGCCCAGGCTAGGACCAGTCTTTCACGTGTATGTTCACATCGCACCGTACGCTGACTTTCTATCCATTGTGGGTGCCAGTCATGTCCTAGATTGTCATAGGCAATTAGGACTTGTATGTGATGCGCATAACGCTAGTCTTCACGTGATTGTAGTACTACATGGTATATCATTATTACACCCAGTCCTGTTCATGTCAGAATATCTCTGCATGAACTCATGTGTCAACATATGTTGATGAGCACTCGATATGATATGTTGTTTATGTGAGATTATGTGATTACCGGACGTTAGATGTTTATTTAAGAAATATTGTGATGTATTGGATTCTTGAGATATTGCAGGCTACGGTAAGTATTTTCTTACTATACGTAGTATATATATTTGGAAACTATACTTATTTTACGGCGAGGGGTTATAAGTTTTGAAAAGGTTTTACAAAACTTTATTTTCAGGATCACTCACCCTTATTTTTTGCCCTTCTAGGTTTTATTAGCAAAGCTTTCGCGTCGGCGAGGACATTTTGGCAAAACATTGTTATGGAAATACTCTCGACGGTATAAATCTTATCCTACCTTACTGTAATTTACTTATGCTCTGACATCACATGTGAAATGGGTTCATTGTTGCTCACATGTGCACATTATGGCTTCGTCACTTTCCGGTATCGGCCAGTACAGCTTGATTTGGAGTCTAGGTGGACATTTCAAGTCGGAATGTGTCAGTCCAACTTGATACCTTCAATTAAGCAGAGGGCCCATGCATTTATACGATAATTTATTTAGCGGGCCTATTTGGAAATATTTGTACGTACCACTTTTAGTCGTGATGTAGCATTATCATTCCACCCAAAGCGTGTCACATATTATACGATTATTTATTTAGATGACCCATTTGGAAATACTTCTTTAAAAAGCACTTATACTTAGGAGCGGTTTCTATATATTTGGAGTACATCAAAATTTTTAAGAAAAATACAAGTACTTCTTGAAGAAAGTACATAACAACTCTTCCCCCTTAGAAAGAACTTCAAGTGTTTTTTTTCAACACAAAAGCACCTTCAACTTTTTTTACCAAATGCTATTAGAAGCACTTTTGGTGAATAAAAAACATTTTTAGTTGTTTTAAAAATACTTCCAAACACGTACAATTATAATATCATAGAATATTAACTCTATAATTAATTTCCGCGTGGTACTTAAGTGGAGTGATAATGTTATACCGTTGTTAAATGCGGTAAATAAAATTGGAGTCCTTGTACTATACATTAATGTTCCGTCTACATCGCCTTTTAAATTCAACCGACATCTGATTGTTAAATTCAGCACTAGCACTGTATGCATGTGCTCTAGAATTTCTTATGAAGTCTGTTTTGGAAAAAAAAAAAAAAAAAATGAACTCTAGCCAGTGGCTCCAAATTTATATTCACACATAAGCACCTTACCATTTGGTTTAACAGCATTCAAAGTCTTATGAATTACATGAGAAAAATAAAATTCCCGATATACATGCATATAGGAAAGCATATATAAGTGACAAATTTAGGTAAAGAAAAACATACACAATTTCACTAATTCTTCACTAGTAGTTATTTTGACATGTGATATGAGGACCTCTTGCACTAGCTGGGTAGATAGCCCATTAAAACCCAGCTACGATTCCTGCTTGATTGGTATTTTAATGTTACATTGATACTAAATACATGTGGATCCCAAATGGATGAGAAAAGTGTATGTGATGATGATTCTAATGAAAATAGAGCCTAGGACTCTGGTGTAAGAACTTAATTAAAGTAAGCAGCACCTGTATGGAACAAGATCAAAACATGGAAGATTGCCACATGCTGAATGTCAAACTTTTAAAGAGAGAGTTCATCGATCCACTACTAATGGGACATCGCGTTGTCCTTAACTTAATCATCTGCTACGTATGCCAGCATGTGTGAGGTAATTTTATCAACAAAAGAAAAGGACTTCAATGCAATTACAAGTAAAACCACTCCGTCAAGTGTTCGATGTGGACTTTTTATGTTCTTCAACATATAAGGAACTAAGGTAAGATGTTAATTTAAAACAGTAAGGAAAACTAATGAAAATGACTTGAAAATTTTGAGTTTTAATGATAAGGACAAAATAAAGGGTAAAGTGAATAGTACTAGGATTGACTTTTTAGTGTAAAAATGTGATTTTTCGTTAGAATGAACAGTACCGAAAACTTTTCGTTAAAATTCCTTTAAAGTAACTAGCACTCGTAGGGAACAAGATCAGAATATGGAAGATCACCACCTGCTCGATCATATTCCTCACAAAGCTAGTCACTAATTAGCATTTCTTTAAAAACACAAACACCTTAAAGGTTGATTTTTGAGTACTCGAATTGCAGATGGAAAGGGAAACTCAATTTGTATACTTGCAGGTTGTGACTGTTATTTGTGCATGTGGGAACGAAAGCGTGATCCACATGCAGCAGGGAATTTTGAAAAGTGGGTTGGGAAGGGGTGTTTGGTGGGAGCCTTTGGCAGTACGTAATAAATAATGTGTACTTAATTTGCACCAAAGTCGACTTCTCATTGCATCTCCAAGTTCCTTTTCAACCAGAAATTAAACCCAAGTAAGTAGAAATCGGAATAGGGTTCCAAAACCACCGACCAATGTATACCCAACTTCTGTTTTTCTTCTCTTTGTATCATTTTTTTGGGTATGTTTGCTTGCCTTTTAGATGAAATATTTAATAAATGTAATTTAAAAATAAAAACTTGGGCACAGACGGTGGAACCGGCTCTAGACTTGGATAGGCTCTAACTCAGTGCAAATGTTTAACATGCTAATCTCATTATTATCAATAAATTTGGTGGAGGAGGGACGGCCGGGGGATTTTTGGGTGTAATGGTCTTCAACCCTCCGGATGAGAGCAGGTGCCTCACACACGACCATTTCTGAAACGCTAATTCGCCTAATCTTTCTTCTTTTAAAAAAAAAAAAAAAAAAAAGCTAATCTGTTCGTACAAAAATAAAAATGATAGCTTGCCATTGGAGCAACTGCTATTCAAACACTCATCACTTGTGAAGAAAAGCTTTTCTCATAACTGAGGGTGCCAAAGAAATATAGATATTGGGTCTTTTAGGCATTGTTTGACAGCTTGGATTGTATTGACTATTTCAGTCGGATATGATAAATAGTCATCAGATAGTACTGACTAAATTAGTCGGACATTTGGTGTAATATCGAATTAAATACTAACTATTTAATACTGTGTTTGGTATTGTACCAGATAAAGGGGAAAAGAAATTGATAGAATATTTCTCAGAAGAGGTCGTTTTGAACCTTGTTTGTGCAGATTTCACCATAATTGAAAACCCAGATTTCGACTGGCTGTTCTTCCTTCTTGGGCTCCTTTGTCACCGGAGCCTTTGCTGACGGTTGGGCTGGAGGGAGGGAGAAAGAGCGGCAGTACCTTGGTTGTGGTTGATAACTAGTTCATAGTGCGCTGGAGCCCAGGGGGTTGGTGAAAAGTGAAAGCCCGACTAATTATCTCAACCTATAGGAGAGGATAACTAAGCGGATATAGGCTGTATTAAATTGGTAGGACCAGATTGTTTTATCTGGTGACTATTTAATACAAACAGACACCAAACACTGTATTCCGTATTATTAGTACTATTCGATGCCTTATACGGTGTGCCAAACAAGGTCTAAGACTTGGAAGAAATGAAAAGAAAAGAAAATATAGGGGTGGTGGAAACTTGGAAGAAATGAAAAGAAAATGATAAAAAGTAGGGGTGTGAAAATCATTCCTAATAAGACTTTCTGTTGTTGCGTTACCCTTTTCTTAATACCCTTATTCTCCTTTCATTTGGAGCTGGCCTAACTTGGGCTCATCATTCGAGTGTGTTTTCATCTTGTCTTGTTTACATAAAGTTTGTGAAAACAAAAGTACCTTAATGTTCATAGAGAAATAACAGAAACAGCTCCTGTAATATGTGGAGGGCCTCCTCTAATGCACATGCCTATTTACACATTTAAATTAGAACCGTTAGTTTGATCTAGACGGTGATTATATAGAACAGTGGTTAAGTTACAACCGATTAGATCCAATTGAAAAATAAAAATCCGAGAGTTACCCTTAATCTCTATTCGACTCAAACTTAGGCATAATTTTCAAAATAAACACCCGGTTGTAACTCAATCATTCATTCTTCTATTGACTGTCTAGATTGATCCAACGGTTTCTATTCAAATATGCATGCAGGCATGTGCACCACAGAAAAATGGGTAATATGTGTAAGATTACATTTATATTTCATGTTAGGCCCATTACCATAACACTTAGCAAAGGGCTTAGGAAATAGTTTTCGTCTCAAAAGAAATATTTTAGGGCCAGTCCATATAGCTTTTAGCCGACCCATGTGAATAGACTGGTTTTCTTTTTCTTTTTTCTCTTTGTTTTTGGTCGTTGTTGTTGTGGTAAATTATGTGAATAGGGTGAATGGAGAAAGCATTATGTGTAGTATACCAATAATTATGAGGAATACGCGTATTTTTGCTCACTATTATGAGAGATTTTTCAATATGACCAGCACACGAGATGGTACACAACGTATCATTATATAAATGGTGGGATACGTGTGTTAAAAAGTTAATAACTTATAAAGTAAAATTTCCCACCACTTACATAAAAACACGTGATGTACCACATATGTTCCGATCACAATAAAAAATTTCTCCATCACTATAGTTATGGTGTATGGTGTACGTTCACCATACATTTAAAAACATAGGTCATTTTTAAAAGTTATAATAATTTTAGCCGTCTAAAGAAATTTTAAGGATTCAGATCAGTTCATCCGGTGACCTTAGTGGAAGAGATCCAGAAATGATATCTTTCCTTCCCTTGATTGCACATAATTAGATTTTATCAGTTGTTTAATAACCATTCAATTTGAGTTGTTTTTATTTTTAGTTTTTAACCAAAAAAATCAAAGTTATTTTTTTGAGTTCTCAAAATTTAGAACTGAAAACTAAAAAATAAAAATAAAATATCAAACGAGTACTTTTTTAGTTTGAGCTAATCAATCTACTCCTCCACATCAAACATTGACTAGAAAATACCATCAAGCACCATATGCATCCAAAAGAAAACCTCAGTAACGACAAGTCTCATTTGGAGGCCCCAAATAAAATATCAACCTGATCTCGCCCATTATTCCCATCTCGTTCACTGTCTCCGATCCGACGTTCGGGAGGTCCCGTTGACTTCGCGACGAACAATGCGGTTGCTCTGTTATTCCCCCCTAGATCACCGGGTGGGATTCCACAATCCACAGGGACTCCACACTCAAACAGCCAATCGGAAAGTACAAAGCCAGTGGAAATGAAGGTTGTCCGAAATCCGAATGTTGTTGTCCTACAATTTGTCACGTTCAAACAGTGTTAAAAATCGCCAACGAAATCGGAAAAAGGTCCAACGCCCTATAGGCTGAGGCTGATTGGCACTTTACATAATCCTGTCATGTAGCGTTACTGTTTTAGGCTATAATATGCGTTTATGTTATTTTATTTGTATACTTGTCACTTAGTATTACTGTTTAGCGATATTTCTCTTTGTTTGTGATAAGAGATCTTACGTTCGAATATCACCAAAAACGAATTTAAATCAAATTATTGCTAACTCATTATGCAGTTTAGCCCATCCCATTTCTAATGTAAATAATGTCGTTTTTCAAAATAAATAAAGTAATATTTTAAGGGTGCGTTTGATATGTAGAAAATATTTTCCTAAAATTTTGTAATTAATGTCAAGGTCTGCAAGAAATGATGGAATATAGGGAGACATGTAAACCTTCCATCCATTGAAAGAGTTTTCAATGTGCCGTGAATACGACTCGGCACATCAAGTGTCACAATATAAATAGTTGAATACTTGAAGTTTTTTTTTAACCGTTTATATTATAATACTTAGTGTATCAAACCGTGTTTTCGACACACTGAGATATTTTTTCCATCTATCATAAATTTGGTATAATTACCTTATTTTCCGACGGTAATTACATATTTATTAATATTTCTTTTTTTTAAACTTAATTTATCAAACATAGGAAAGGAAGTGATTTTCCATCTGGAAACTTCTTTGCTCGCACTCAACACAGCCTGAAAGTGTAATATATCATCCGTTTGTATTATAAGACATAGAATACTAACATGTAGTTTGGATATATCGAAAAATCTCAAGAGGGGCAAAAGAGGGAATTTATCAACATGGATAAAAGAGGGGAAAATGGTAGAAAGGGAATGTCAAAAGTATGATACGGGAAAAGTATCAGAGTTTTTGCCCTTCTCCCTCTCTCCTCTCTCCTCTCACCGCCCTGTTTCTCTCTCTAAAAATCTGAAAGCAGAGAGCAAGGGAATCAAGAGTGAGAGAGCACGGAGGAAGCAGTGTGGATCCGGTCACAGAGGAAGAAGAAGAAGAGAGATAGAGAGCAGAATAGGCGTAGATAGACCGTGGGATTCTCAGAAAAAAGAAATAAAATCTCCAAAAAATAAGAAAAAAAAAAAAAGGAAGAAAAGTTGTGGTCTTTAATTAGGGTATCTTCTTGAAAGACCACCATTGTTCTTCAATCATTCATTCATTCTGCGTATCCGTACGGTCTATCCACTCCTCTCTTACTCTCTCTCTCTCTCTCTCTCTCTCTCTCTAACACTCTTCGCCTTTCGTTTTCGATTTAATTATTGTTGTTGTTTGGTTGGATTCAGCTGAATTTAAATTTTTATACAATTATTTTAGTTATATAGATTGTTATACATATTATTTATAAAGATATAGTCTGAAATATATACTGGAGTTTAGCAATGGAGGAGGCTAGGGTTTCAGGGGACACTGGGAATGGTGCTCCCAGTGAGGGGGCTGTTCGGCCCTCGTACTGGTTGGATGCTTGTGAGGACATACCGTGTGCTGTAATTGGTGATTTCGTGGAGTTCTGTGAACCTCCAGTTTGTGGTCCTCCTCCTGTGGTGGCGGCGGCCAATGGCAATGGCTGCAGCCAGGAGGAGGATGGGTTGGTGGGCGATTTTTTCGGGGGGATTGATCACTTTCTCGACAGTTTCAAGAGTGGAGCTGGCCTCCCTGGTGTGACTGATCCGAACTTGGATGTGAATGCCAATGGTGTTATTGGCAATGCTGCTGTTGAGGGTTGTGCTAAGATTGAGCCACCTGTGGTTGTGCAGTGGGGGAATGTTGATGACACGGTTGGACACAATGTTTGGAGTGGAGGGAGGAATTCAGAGGGTGATAATGGAGAGAGTAAGGATGATCGGTGTGGTTATCACAGGTATGAGAAGAGGAAGGGCAATGGGGTTGTGAGGAAGAGAGATATGGATGGTGAGGAGAGGTTCTTTAAGAGGGTTGCTTTGGATAATGGTAGGAATGAGAGGTATAGTTCCGGTAGAGGGCAATATAACATGAGGGACAAAAGTTTTAGTAGGAAGAGGCCTTGTGATTCTGAGGATATTGATTGGAGGGATAGAGATAGAGATAGAGATCGGATTAGGAGAAGAGAGAATTATGGTAGTTATTATAGGAGGGAGGTTGGTAGAGATAGGGAGGCAAAGGGTTATTGGGAGAGGGATAAGTTGGGAACCATTGAGCTTGTTTTCCGATTAGGAACTTACGAACCTGATCATAACAAAGAGGGTAGGATAGCCGATGTCAAAAACAAGGAATGCAATGGGAAGGCTGACAAGAAACCCGAAGAGGTTAAAGAAAAAACTCCCGAGGAACAAGTCAGAAAGTATCAATTGGATGTGCTCGAACAGTCAAAGAAGAGAAATACAATAGCTTTTCTTGAAACTGGGGCCGGAAAGACACTCATTGCTGTTCTCCTCATGCAAAGTGTTTGCAATGATATGCAGCAAAAGCAGAACAAAAAGATGCTCTCTGTATTTATCGTTCCTAAAGTTCCCCTTGTTTATCAGGTAATGTATGCACAAGTTTAAGTGCTTGATTTTTGCTTAGAAGTACTTTATGTGGCGTCCATCCATTGCAATTTGCAGCTTTTGAGTTTATGATACGTTTGTCTTGTTCATATTCAGCAAGCAGAAGTTATTCGTGAGGTAACTGGTTTCCAAGTGGGCCATTATTGTGGTGAGATGGGCCAAGATTTCTGGGACGCCCGAAGATGGCAGCATGAATTCGACACAAAACAGGTAGGTCTTACCATTTTAGTTATTAGAACATATCCTGTATATTTTGTTACTCGTCTTATGTTCTGAGCACTTTTACTTTCAAATGATATTTTTCTGTAAAACATTGTGGTATCATTTCACTCACTATTACTTTGGTCTGTTTCGCTTATGAATTTTTAATGTATATTTATTTGTTGTACGCTGTTCGTAGTGTTGGCTTTCGTCATCTAATTTCTGTCCGCATAGTTGCCCCTCTAATGTGTCTAGTGCACATTAGCAATTGAGTGATAGTATTATAGGGGGAAAAGTGAGAAAGAGTGCAAAAAGTACACTGGCAGTGTACAATAACAAACTTAAACATTTGATATGTTTGTATTTTTAGGTGTGTAAATGAGGGTGGCCCTGCACATGCAAAGAAGTTCACATTTGCCGTACGTGTGAATACCTCAGACGGGGGATGGACAGACGAATGTGTTGGGAAGCCTATGCCCAGTGTTAAGAAGGCCAGGGACTCGGCAGCAGTTCTTCTCTTGGAGCTTTTAAATAAGTTATACTCGTGATGGCATGACGGGTGCCGGTGTTTGCAACTCTATTTTTCTGGTTGTGAATGCCTCAGCATTGCTGTTTACCAAGAACAAGCTGTAATTTACCTGAAGTGTTCAAAATGTACTGCTTATCGAATTGAATAGAAGTAGAAAATGCAAGCAGGAAATTATTTTAACAAAGTTTCATTTAGCTGGTTATGATTGGGGTCCAATATATAATGTGGTTTTACCTATTCGAAGTCACGAATATATGCACATGATCATTTGGTTTAGTGGCATTCAATCTCTGCTTTATCGGATTAAGTCACAAGTTCTAGTCTTGAAACTTCAGCTTCTCACACAAGCAATACGATGGAAGAGAAGATTTGGTGTTGGCTATCATGCTCCTTGTACTTTCTCCGTTTGTTTTTCCTATTCTCAGTAGTCCGTTATTCTTCGCACTCATAAAAAAAGTCAACCAAATCGAAAACAATATAGACGTTTGATCAACAAAGTGATACTTCGTTGTTCAACCAAGCACTAGATACGTCTATTTATATGGTACTAGTTGGATGAGCGAAATGTTTCCAATTTGAATGATTTTTTGCAAATATGATCGTTAAAAAGTGGTCTAGAAGATGAGACGTAGTTCCTTTCATCAAACTTAATTGCAGGTCTAAAAGAGTTCCTTTCATCAAACCTAATTGCAGGATGGGAACAGAACGAGAGGAGGTATAAGGGGAAGGAAGGTAACAACTTCTTCCTACTGTTGTATGTATTTATTCATTGTCAAAATTTGCTTGGCCCCTTGTTTACTAGGTTTCAATGTCGATGATGTTGCTAGCAGAGGTGGATTTTCTAAATCCAATCTTTTGAATTCTCATGTCCAAATTGAAAATAAATCATTGTTTTAAAGGATTGGAACACATTCTTCATTCCAACTGGATAAATAAAAAAAAGCAAATTAACAAAGTAAATTTGTGATAATTGTGGACACAAGTTATAAATCCGAGAATATTTGAAGATGATAATTTTTTCCACTTTAAAGTCCAAGGATGCTGAGGGAAAGAGTCAAACTCTTGTCGTGAATACAGGGGATGAGATGCTCTACCACTGAAGCTATAAGCCCCAAACTCGATGATGATACCGCATTGAAGGTGAAATGGAAAACAACATTCTCTAATGATTTCGTTCAACTTAATCAACCAAACAATCACCAATCATTATCCAGAACAGAAAAGGTAAAACTGGGGAAGTTCTGCATGGAATCTTCCTTCTGCCATTGACAAAATGGCTTATTTGTAATTAGTGGAATGTTGTAGCTTGTGTGTTTACCGCCTTAAGGTGTGGAGTATGTACTCAGCGTAAAGATCCCTGCACCAAAACATACAAGTTAGACACTGCATCAATTTATAATCTCTTTCTTAAGCAACAAGAAACATTAGAGCTTCGACTGCCATTCTCGGATGCTTGTGGTTCCTAAAGATAAAACTTACATTGAGTACTGGATAGCTTCAAGAGCAGTGCTAACGGGCAAAAAGGCGTTTACTGCAACCTCTTTGTTCTCATTCTTCTTGTCTATACAGTATGTTAAGAAAAATGGTGCAACATCTAAAGTGATGCATTAAGTATTAAAGTATGATTGTGAACTGAAGGATACAGTCTTCAAAGAAGCAACGAATCTCTGAAAGGCGATGAGGGGGTAGGTCATTGAGCTCAGTGAAATGTCTGTACTCTGGATCATCGGCGCAGACTGCGATGATCTTATCATCTTTCTCTCCCTGGATTGAAAACATGAATCAGTAATTGTGAAAGTTCATGCACTAAACTGAACAGTTATAGAAAGAAGTAGTAGAGGCTCAACCTGATCAATCATGGGCATTACTCCAATGGCTCGGGCTCGCAGAAAGCAACCCGGAAGTACAGGTTCCTGTTTATTCATCGATTTATATAAATACTCATCAATACTTCATTACTTATACTCATTATTTTGCTACGTTCTAATGGAATTTTGTTAACGAAATTTCTTTGAAATGATGACTTAAAAAAATCTGATAAATCACCTGCATGAGAACTAGAACATCCAGTGGATCATTGTCTTCGCACAGGGTGCGAGGGATGAAACCGTAATTGTGAGGGTACACTACCGACGAATATAAAATCCGATCAACCTGAGAATTTATGTAAAACATTTAAGGACCATCTGAACTTAGATACTTGAAATATGCGGAAAGTAATTCTCAAGGTAATTCAGAGCTGTGAATTTTAATTTCACACCTTAATCAGTCCTGTCTTCTTGTCAAGTTCGTATTTGACTTTGCTTCCCTTTGTTATCTCAATAACCTGAACCAATCCAACAAACAATTCAATTCATTAGCAACATTTTATTAACAGCATTTATGATTTCCCCTAGTCGCTTGCTTTGGCTCAGGTTATTTGATACGGAGCAGATACATACAACGTTGAAAACATTGGGTGCACTAGGTCCTGCAGACAAAGATTTTGCATCATGATCAGTTTCTTCCAGGAAAAAACAACCGAAACGAAAGAATAAATGAAAAGAGCTAGTGAGTTTAACGCTCATTCTCTAGCCTCCTGCACTTCCGTGAGTGCGTAAAAAAAAATGTAAATTATTCAATTTGGAGTGCATGACTAAAAAGGTGTGTCAAAATTGCTACCAAAAAGAAAGATAAAAGCAAAAGTTAGAGATCTATTTTAGGGTCAAACTGTAGGTACCAATTTCAAGATCATGCCAAGGATGTGCAGCAACTGATCTCCTTGACAGAGATGAAAGAATCCTCTCATTCAATTTGGGAGCTTTTTGGGTTTTAGTTACTTCTTCCTTTCCTTCAGACATCCCTAACCATATGCAGGTAAAAAGTAAAAGGGTGAGGTAAAACATCACATGCAGCTAGCAGTAAAAAAAGAACATTCAAACAACAAATAGGATATTGATGAGTAAACAATGAACAGACTTGAATAAATCATTGCCTGGGAGGACCAAATTACGAATCCAAATATTGAGGTAAATATAACAGGATTATAATGGGTGATTAATATGGTGATTTACCCTTAATCAAAGACACGTTTTTTCTGTTAAAAAAAAAAAAAAAAGTGATGAACAAGAACTACCCCATAAAAGACAAGATCGTTAATTACAAGATTAGGAAGCCTAAACAAAGATCTAAAGCAAAACAAAACAAGGGTTTTGGTAATAATCATGGTTTATTTACGATAAAACAAATTACAGAATCATGAGTTGAAGCAAAAATATGATATACGCACTTAGAAGTGCACAAAGGGACTGGTTGAGGCTCCCGGTGTTTGTTGATGTAGAAACTTGAAATTAAGATAAAAAGGATTGAAGAGCAAATGTGCTTGTAACTTGTAAGGATGGAGTGACTGGATGAATATACAAAATGTATATATTAGGTGGGGAGGGAATGGAGGAAAGAAATGAGGGGGTTGGTCAAAACTTTGAGGGATTACGTCGTGTCTGCCTATGAGAGAAGGTAGCTAACCTGCAGACACACCCCTTACGTTGAACCTTCGAAGTTGGTTAATTTTCTACTTTTTTATTTTTGAATTTATTATTTATGTTAAATTATGAAAATAGATTAAAAAGATGAAATGAAATTCGGTTCAACATACAAGGGCTTCAACTTCGTTTGTTAAGAGCATTTATTTTTTTGCACTCGAAATTACGTTTGACTCATACTTTCCTATTCCAGTTCTTGAGGAATGACGTGTCTTTTCTCAATCTTCTAGATCTACATAAACTTATTAAACTTTTAAAAATAATTTAACAAATTCCTTTAAATAAATAAAGTCCCCATTGTGGATGCAAATTTTCGCCTTTTCTTGATTGACAAATCTGCACCTGCAAAATAATAACACCTAAGAGTAAGGCCAAAAGCCTCACATGCCCATGATGAAATTGGGGGGGGGGGGGGGAGGGGGGCTTTGGCTGAAGAATCTCCGATGCCAAAGTTAGAATTCTGTAAAGAATGTGTTTGAGTGTTTATGAGAAGCAAAAAGCCTCTTTAGGGGTAGCTTAAACTTCTCTGAATTTTGGAGATAAATGGAGTATTTATAGGAGAAAAGGGAGGAGATGGGTCGGCCCTCTAGGGTTTAGAGGTGGCCGGACCTAGGGTGGAATTTGGGTGAGAATATTCGAAGATATTTGTGTAAATAAATATCTTAGAATAATTAGGTAAATATTCTAAATAAATGGGATTATGACAACTTACTTGAAAGATGTCTTCTCTGATTAGAAATGTATTTATGATAAGAATAAGGGATTATTCTATTATAAATACGTTTGACTTTTCCTACGTGCAAGGGTTCCTTGAGCAGTTGTTGATCTTCGTCTGCTCTACCTCAGCTGCGCGTGGTGAATGAGGCTGCTCCCTGCTCATTTAATAGGGGCAATCTTGTCTTTCTTGAGAAATAATCCATGTGTCAGCTCCATGATTTTTGGGATTATCCCCACATCTACTAGGCTGCTCGCAGGAAAGGGTAGGAGGTGTAGGAATCCAAAACTGTAATGGAGTTTGTATCTCAATTTGATGTAGATTTTCTTTTTGACTTGGAATTTAAATTCTTCTATGTAAGGGAATGTGTAATTGCCACCAAAACCTATTTAAGTCTGTGTCAAGCAAGGGGTTAAATAAATTTAGAGTGCAATTAAAACCCCACAAGAAAGAGAGAAAGCCAGAGGATATTTGTTCCCCCTCCCCTAGCAATCTTCTTCGCTTGCACGTGTAAATAATTGTATTTTGTTACTTTTCTTCTTTTCCAAGGTAAGAAAAAAAATTAATTTTCTCCTTTTTCTTGATTTTTTGGAGCCTCGGGGCTTGAATTTTTGGCTTGACAGGGGTCGAAAAGTAGTGAAAAATGGTAATCGTGGGGTTGTTGTGCTGCTGCTGTGGTAATCATATTGCTGCAGGAGGCTTAGCTTGGCAAGAAGCTAAGGGGCTGGTATGACACGACTCGGCTAGGCTCTCGTGGACCTGGGCGCTAGGGCGCCGGTCCTAGGCTACTCGAGATGGGCCACTAGGCGCGAGTCTATGTGGCTGAAGGGGCTATTGGGCTTGGGCATGTACATCATGAGAGAGATGTGATGAGAGGGAAGCGTGGGGGAGCCAGCCCTCCTTCCATTTGAATTGGGCGGTGAAGGCTTGTTGGGCCGCGAGGGGAAGAGAGGCAGCGCTGGGGCGCCTGCCCCCTGCCATGTAATCTGGGCTGATGCGTTCTTTGGGCTGAGGAAAGGAGACTAGGTCGTAGGGCCTGGTGCTGTTACTGGGCTCCTGCAGTCTTGATCTTGATTTTTTTTTTCTTTGAGCAGCATTTTAATAATTTCTCCTTGCGCCGTTGTAGGATTTTCGAACATGTCTTCCTGGAGCCATAAGAACGATGAATTCATTCTACCGTTGTATCATCAGGGCTGATCTGCAAGTAAGCTGGGCTACTTTTGAGCTGCTTATGTCAAGGTAGGTTCCAATAAGCAGTTCATGGACTTCTTTGAGATGTTTAAACACGCAATTCCATCTAGGGTTCCCGTGAAATGGGCCAAGGATGGTAGCAGCCGTGAGCCGTGCAGTTCTAGAAAAGCTATCGAGTTTAACCCTACTACTTCGTGTTGGGGTTCACCTTTTCCATGCCTTGATTCTTCCAAGAGGTGATCTACTCCATGAAGTGTGCTATTGCTTAGTGCTCTCCGAATACAGTCCGCGTGATGGTGGGGTTCCACAACTTGAGTATGTTCTTTGACTTAGACCTGACTACCAACTAGTTTTGGTACTTTTTTGACATAAGTCACATCGATGGTGTCGGGCAGTTGAGGACTTGCCATAGGCTCCTCGATCACTCGAGCAAAAAAGATTATGACTGGTCTAGGGAGACCCTTGAGTTCAACGGAGAGTGGAAATCCGACTCCTCGCTTGGGCTGCGCGTTTCGACTGCCTTCATCAATGGTAAGTAAGGTACTTAGTCTCTAAGCTTCTTTATACTTTTGCTAAGCTGCCTTATGATTTGTCCTCCTCTGTTTATGTAGATTCGGAATTTGGTTCAATTCCCAAGATTTCTCCAGACATGAAGAATATGCATATCGCTTTGGGGATCCCTGCTGAATACCATGAATGACGTTGGCTACTCAGTCATCTTCATAAGGAGAAAGGTGAGATGCCCTTATTAGAAGAGATTAAGAGGATCAAGGGTGAGGCATTTGCTTGTTCGATCACCATTTTGGAGCCTACTGCAAACGAAGGTGGGGAGAAAGAGATATTTGTCACCTGCTTGAGAGCCGTCAGTGAAGAAAAAGCATAAGACTTCCTCTGCTACTTGCGAGGGTTTACCCACTGTTGAGAGGCTCGTGATTGACTTAACTTCTTCCAAGGGGAAGAAAGAGGTTGTTGGATGTGAGGTAGAGGATGCTCATTTTGGGCTTAGTCATAAATTAACATTTCGCCTGGAAGGTTGCTCATGTTGATTATAGGAGTGTGGCCCCAATTGTGAGTGTATGCTCATCCAGGGGCCTAACTGAGGGTGTACACTCCTCCACGTCCTAAGACTATACGCTATTTCGGGGGTCCAATCGAAAGTGTAGACTACACGAACACTCGGTCTGTGGCTGGTCGATGGGCTGCTTATTGGGACGTTGCTGGAGAGGTTTGTCGTCTGCCCTTGTCTTACTTTGGGATACCTCGTCTAGGGCATGTTGCAAGAGTTGATTCACCAAGGTCGTTTGCTGCGTGAGGGCGCTTGTCAAGTCTATGACTTGTTGAGACAAGTGTTGTTCGCCATTTGGGTTGAAAGAGCTTGAACGGTATGCATCTTCTTAAGTAGTGGATGTGTAATGAACCCCAGGTACAAGATTTGAGTTGGGAAATATCAAATATGCGGAGAAATGGGGTGAAAATGCCCCTGGTTCAATTATCAGTCCAAAAATCTGAAGCGGGGATAGTTGAACCGGTGTTGGACCAATTTGGGCTACTGGAAGGGCCATGAGAGTGAGCTGGATCTCGGATTGGGCTACGAGAGCGGGTCGGGTCGCCAAAGTGGGTCGGGCCACTAGAGTGGGCTATCTAACGTGCGGCGCATGTGGGTGCTAGGCCTGGGCTCAGCTCGAGAGCGTGCTGGGCTCGCAAGTGCTGGGTCGGTTCTCCTACCGCAACTACTTGGTTTTGGGCTTGCTTAAGTTGGGTCGTGCTAAGCTCTCTTGTGGCGCAGGCCTGGGCTTATTGTTACAAGGTGGTGTGGGCCTGGGCTTGTGGTTGCAAGGTGACTCCTTCACCATGGGCTTGGGCTTCGCCAAACGCCGATACCGTGGTGGCTACCAAGGTGGTGCTTCATAGGGGTGATGTCGTTCCCCTCGTCGTTGCGTTGAGCCTCGTGGATTGTCGTGGTCCAAATCCTTGAACGTAGGAAGTTCCGTTCATTGTGGTTTCTGAATTTCTACTTATTGTACTTTTCTTTTACGTTTATTCAAAGAATTTTATAAAAAATTCTAAGAATAAGAACGTATGAAAAGTCTACAAATGAACAAGAAATGAGAAACTTTGAATGCGAGAGTCTTCTTCGAGCATGTGAATCAAGACTCTCAATGAAAGCACCAATTTGTGGATGCAAATTTCTGTCATCTTCTCATTTGACGAAAATGCACCTACAAAATAATAACACCTAAGATTACGGCCAAAAGCCTCATGCGCCCACGATGAATGGGGGGAGCTTTGGCCGAAGAATCTCTGATGCCAAAGTTAAAATTTGAAAGAGAATGTGTTTGGGAATTTTTGGTAGAGAATGATTAGCATTTTAGTGGGAGAATATAGCTATTTATAGGGGAGTGACCGGCCCTATTCGGAGAATAGGGGTTGGCCACATATGGTCAAATTATGAGTAAAATTGCAAGATATTATGTGAAATAATATCTTCCAATTAATCTTGGCACTTAATCCTAAATTGAATAGGAAAATTGCGAGTTACCTTTTGAGTGAGAATTTGATGAGAAGTGATGAGAGGGATTTGAATAAATAGCATTTTGATCACCTTTGACTCTTCCTTGATTGAGCCGTTATTGTCCGTTTCATGCGCGTGGGAATCCTGGTGTGCTTCGAGAGTAATTTTGTCATTTTCACCCAAAAGTATACGTTCACCTCCATAATTTTCTTGATTAGTTTTTGCTCCACACAGTTGATCAGTTTTTGCCTGCTCCCATTGCTGCTGAAGCTATCCAGTACTCTGTGTAAGTATTTGCATCTAAACACAATATCAAACCACTTACATAAGGATCGTAGCTCGCGTGAATAAGAGTATTTACCACTATAGCCGAGTTCCTGTATTTCGTTCCCCCTCCCCAAATATTGCTCGCATATAAAAAATAAAATAAAATCATCCAATCCCGTCGAATAACAAAACAAGCATCAAAAGAACACCACATTTCACTCCCCTAACTTGTAATTTGGTTGGTGCAGGGACCTTTATGCAGAGTGCATAATCCTCACCTTAAGGCGATAAAGTTACAAACCGGCTACAATATTTACAATAAGTCATTTTACCAATCAAATCTTCATGTTTTTTACTTTTTTCTATTTCGGATTACGGTTAACCTTGTTCGGTTGATTAATCAAATCACTAGAGAATGTTTATTATACATCATGTGTTTAAAAGTTTGATTGTATTCACTTTTCTTTCCCTAGTAATCTACTTCAATCCTGAAGGGATTTGTAGTTCAGCTGCGGCATTCTCTCTTGCATCATAGGTCCCGATTTTGATTCTCCTCTTCTGGTTTGAAGTTCACCATTCTAATTTACAATGGTGTTTTATTATCAATTTAGATATGAGAGGAAATGTCGACTTGCTTTATAAAAATGCGTCTCGACTGGTTACATCAATTATTTAGGGGATTAGCATATTTGAAAACAAACATACACAAATAAAGCAATAAAAATCCAATAAATAATGACCATAAAAAGATTATAGGCATCTTCACCGTTATCAATTGATTTTGTATCAGAAGTTCACTTTCTAACATCGTTGAGGCAACAAGTAGTGTTGCAAACATCAATCCCTCAATGACATTATTTGGCCTTAATAACACTTTGTCATAAACCTTCGACAAATTACTATATGTAAATAGAATTAGATACGATCGAGATATATCTCTGTTTATACTCAAATTTTTCTCGTCTAAGAGGACATAAAAAATCAACCCTTCTCTGGGATAGTTGGTGGTCCACAACCTCTTCAAGCACACAACTAAAGATGGAAATACATCACTCTTATGGAAACAGTACCACGATTGATCAACCAATTAAATTTAAAATGATGTAAAAACAACTAAAACCTCCAAATTTATGGTCATTTCCATGTGTTGAACTCTCTAGTGATAGATAATAGATAGTACTAAACCATAAACACAAAATAACATGTACCAAATCATGGATAGTAATGCCAAAGTAATGGGATTATATTATTATATGACAGAGATTGATGTTGAATAGTTAGTTGAGATTGCCCAAATAATCCAATCTGAAATTGTATTATCCACTGAGATCCACCTATTTTGTACGTGGTATGATAGATTGAAATTCTCTTTATGTTTGACTTAATCAGTTCTTCCTTTTTATTATTTAAATAACTGCAACGGTTGGGAAAGGAGGGGTTCAAAGTCCAAACACATGATCTCAAAGGAGGGCGGAAAATTTAATTAAGGCATTTAAAAAAAATTTATTCTCTTTTTTGTTTTGAGACAAATTAAGATAGTTTCACTACTTTATCTACGTTTGATGCAGGTCTTGATCCGTTGCTTTTTCTCAAGAAATGCTAGGAAAATCACATTTTTGTATGATTTGATGTGGTTAGTGATGTTTACCTATCACATCAATTATGAATTTATCTCATTAAATATTAGTTGTATGCATCACATGTCACATAAGATGGTACACTAATGTAGTACAGATACGTGGTCTCACTAAAAAAAATAAGATAAAGAAAGGGGGAGGGTGTGGAGCCAAAAATAATTCCAAAAATCATGGAGCTAACACGTGAATTATTTCCCAAGAAACACAAAACTGCCCCTTCTAAATGAGCAGGGAGCAGCCTCATTCACCACGCACAGCTGAGGTAGAGCAGGCAGAGATCAACGACTGCCCAAGGCACCCTTACCCATATGAAAAGTCAAAGGTATTTATGATAGAATTATCCCTCATTCTTATCATAAATACATTCCTAATCAAGGAAGACCTCTTTCAAGTAAGTTATCCTAATCCCATTTAGGATATTTACCTAATTATTCTAAGATATTTATTTACATAATCCCATTTATTTAGGATATTTACCTAATTATTCTAAGATATTTATTTACACAAATTGACACACTCCGACCCGGAATGTCCACTAGGATTCCGAATTGAACTGTGCTGGCCGACACCTGGAAGGTGATGAAGCCATAAAGTGTACTAATCTGGAAAATGTGAATAAATTTAAATCTAAAAGTACCTAAAGACAAGAGTGCGTTGTGAGCGGGAATGAACCTACTTCACATACAACATCAGAGCATAAGTAAAGTATAATAGTGTGGGTAAGGATCATACCCTCAGAGGTAGCCACCTATATTGAGATTTGTCAAGAATCCTCGTCGATACGAACCTTTAGCAGCTAAAACCTGGAGGGGGCAAAAATAAGGGTAAGTGGGCCTGAAAATAAAATTTTTAATAAAAACCTTTTGAAAACGTTATAACCCCTCGCCGTAAAACTCGTATAATTTTCTAGAAAATAATAATACATACGTATATAGAAATTATGCTCGAGAGTAGTGAAAACCGAGTATATGCCAGCCAGAGTCACCTAACGTGACCTGTACGGTTGAACCTATAGCTCATTAACCAATTCTTGCACACGAGTTGGAACCATTTAATGTGGTCTGTACGACAGGGCTGGGTGTAAATAAGTATGCTCAAGTGCTACGATCACATAAAGGCTGTGCGAATAATCGTGGGTCACCTACGAGTTGAAACCACCTAATGTGGTTTGTATGACAGGGCTGTGCACCAAACTTGGATCTAAGGTGAGCGTGTGGTGCGGGAGGTGAACATCACGTGAAGGATTGTGCCCTAGCCAAGAGTAGGAGCACTAACATCGGGGTGCAAGATAATGAGTTTTACATGCCTCTACGTATAACCATAGCCAATGCAACCACTAACATCATACAGTACTTACCTGAAACTTACCTGGCCTCCGCAGCGTCATGCAATAATATGCATATACATACCAATGAATATAATAAAATGAAATGCAAGCATGACATGACATTTAAATGAATACGCTCGTTTCAAACAGTTTTTGGGAAAATGTAAAGCACATATACGTGTGTGTGTGTGTGTGTGTGTATATATATAGAAAACCAAAAGCCCCCTCACCTGGAGTCCACGCTACAACTCCCTAGCACAAACATCAAGGCGTCACGAACGATCGGTGCCTAGAACAATTATCAAATCATGTCTTAGAATTCTTATTAACTTACATATCCTATTCGGGAAGATCCGTACGTCGGATTCCTGATTCGTAAGTTTCTAATATCCTCAAATATTACATATTATAACGTTCAAAGTTTGGTGACGATCCAACGGTCGGATCGTCAATTGCTAAAATAATCAAGCAGCGGACCTTAATGGAACTACGTTAAAATGACGGAAATTCGTCAATCTGAGGGTATTCAAATTTAGCCTAGGAAGTTTAGAGGATGTCTCGGCCCACAAGTCACCGCACGCGCCGCCGCAGGTGCCGGTCGACCGCCCCGACCCGTCGGAAAATTCAACTATTTCTAAAAATTCTCAATCTTCACATAAATGAATATCTTAGTGAATATATCAACTTTCATACCTGTGATCAAAGCCAATTTGGCTGGAAAATGTCCCAATTTCACGAAAACCCGCCGGAAACCCTATAAGGGTGATTCTTGGTTCGGCCTCCAAAATCACTCCAATGCCTTAACAAATCCCTGGGCTTCGTTCCTGAACTTAAGAAGAGTCTAATGGTGGTGGTGGTTGATGGGATTTGCTTCAGAAATGGCGGATCGCTACCACGTAACCCTCGGCGCACCCAATGTCGTTCTTCACCAAATTGGATGAAAACACATCGAATCTTAAGTTTAAAAGGAAGAAGGAGGGTCGTGGAGTTGATTATAAGAGGAGTGTTGGTGTAATTCGTCGAATTTTGGCCAAAATCTCTATGGAGAATGGTGAAGAAGACCGGGTTTAGCATTGGGTCAAGAACCGGGTCGTGTGGGATCCGGATTGGCTGCATCCTTCCTCTCTCCTTTCCCCTCTTTTCCCCATTCTCTCATTGGCCAGCCTCTTCTCTTTTTCTTTTTGATTGGGCGTCCCGCCCCTCCTTTCTCTCATATATCTCTTCTCTAAACTGTCAATTTCCTCTTTCTTTAAATATGGGCCACACACGTGGCTATCCAGATTTTGCTCCAAAAATCTGAAGCTTTCTAGAAAATAGCCAATTTACTAAAATGCCTCCGACTTTAAATGTTAATGTCTCATTCGTTATAACTCCAAATTGATCTCCGTTTGTGTCCACGCGTCCGTAACGACGAATACTATGAGGATGCACCAAGAAAATGAATCTTACATAACTTGACAAGGTGGTCAACAAAAGTCAATGCATTTGCCTTGAAGGGCATTTTTGAAATTTCACATTATAAAACATTAATAATTGGGGACGGGTTGTTACAATCTACCCCCTTAAGAAAATTCCGTCCCCAAAATTTAAAAATAACTTGTTATAAATAAGATACTTGAAAACAGGGAGGAACATATTTATATAAACATAAGAAAGAAATCAAGTTAGAGCGGTTGCATAAAAGAGAATGCCATTCAGTCGCGATCGTATTGCAATTATTCATCTTTCATGCCTCCAAGCTCATACCTTCTTCCTTCCTCAATAACATAATAGTATAATACTCGTATAACCCGTAAGGTTGAAAATACCAATTATTATGTAGTAACATAAGGTAAAAAAAATAGATACATGTATAATAAGATAGCGATGAGAAATAGATATATAGAAACGTACAATTAAAATACTTGTATGGAGTTGAAGATCGAAAATGAAAGTGACTCACCCAAAATTTGTAATGGCAAAAATAAAGTAATTTAAAAATATTTGCACGGAAAATCAAAACCCAAAATGAAGATGGACCTAGCCAAGCATTTGTCGTATCACGAACTTCGAGGATGAGTCTGAACCATAGCTAACTAATAAGTGTTGTTGTAGATGAGCCGTCTTGCCCACTTGCTTAGTGAACCCAACGATTAAGCCATCAATATTACAGTCTACAACCTGTAATGCCGATCACCCATTGTTGTCTGAATAAGCTAGTGAGAAGTTCCCGAGGATGCCAACATATCGTTTTACTCCATATGTCCAAATATGCCTAGATCTTCCGATTCATGCCTTGATCGCGATACTATACTATCCTAGAGCACACCAAACCAGCTGCTAGAAATGTTTCGACGTTCACATTCCCACAACAATAAGACCCTGTAGTGAAACAGGGGAAATATACGTAGAGACAAACACATATGGCGAAAAGCATCATTCGTGACTAATCACTAGAGTTGTTTTCCAAATCGAAACGTATAAGATCTACAAATTTAAATTAGAGAAACCATATCTCTGACGACATTTTTCGAATGAAAATTGCAGTTCCGAGCCACACTTGAAAATTAACGTCACAACCACCAAGCTCAAAACCTATGTTCATACCTTCACCAATATCATGTTGAATTACTACTTAATCCTCAAAGCGGCTTGGAATTCTTTTTGGTAAATCTGGTAAACTCGCAAGAAGATTATACTCCAATGGTTCCTGCTAGCATCGATATGAAATTGAAGCACACATTTTTTGAGTCGACCTATCGTGAATTCCTCACTGATTGAGCGAGAAACTATGTCGAGAAGGCTAAAAGAATACTCAAGAATTTGAGGGTCAAAACAAGTCCATGAAATCTAGAGTACAAGATATCTGGATTGAATATACAATTTCGATGTTTGAACACGTGTAAATATTTAACTTAATCGTGCGCTAGCAACGAAAAGGTTGGAATATAACTCAACTTGAACAATAGTTTAAGGAGGGTTGACGGATGGAAACTTAGATTTTTCCTTGATTCAAAATTCACAATAGTTGTTACAACAATAGCTCTAGGAATAATAAATCACCAATGGTGACGATTTGCTCGATAGAATGTTGATTGGGTGGTTTAAGGACTGATGGTCTAAACTGAAAGTTTCGACATCTAAGTGGTCCTCCTGGACAGTCTATCAACATCAGAAATGATATGGGGAACAGACAAGTGACCCAAAATCAACTAAATACCTTTAATACCAGGAGATGAAACTGAGGGTACGAACAGAGCTGATGCGGACTAAAACATCAAAGAGTCAGAAAATTTCAAAAATAATGAATTATGCCAAAAGACTAAACAATTATGTGGTTGTCTTAGGCCAAAAGTAGAAAGATCGAATTTAAGAATGAGCTAACAAGGTTTCTTGATGATCGAAAAGTAACATCACAAAAGTATTAGAGCTATCAGGGACCAAAAGTGATTTTCCCAAGATGTTTTTTCGTCGAGTGCTACCACTTTAGCACCACCATCACATGAGACATTTATAGAGTCTTAGCAAAAGTAGACTTCGTAGGAATTCTAATAGGTGGTATTCTAACAGATATTGCCAAGGAACCAAAACTATTTCGGATATCCAATCTCGAAAGGTTTAACACTGATGGCTGGAGGATAAGGATATAATTGGTTGGTAAAGTCTCCAATGATACACAATTACCAATACCTTAGCCTTGCTTTAGGCCATCAACTTGCCTCAAATCTACATCTTTCCTAGGCAGGGAATTTCTTCGCTTTAAGTCTAAAGGTATTTGCCAAATTGCACTTCTAAGACGTCGACAAGTCAACAAAACTACCTAAAACTTAGGAAAAGCTAACACATTTTTTTGTATTCAACGAGGTGGCAAGATTCGACATTTAGGTTCAAGAACCAAGAATGCTTTCATCACACCTGTGATGAATGCAATACTACCCAACTTATGCTCTGATACCAAACTGACACACCCCGACCTAGAATGTCCATTAGGACTCCGAATCGAGTTATGCTGGCCGACACCTGAAAGGTGATGAAGCCATAAAGTGTAGTGATTTGGAAAATGTGAATAAATTTAAACCTAAAAGTACCTAAAGACAAGAGTGCGTTATGAGGGGGAATGAACTGATTTCACATGCGACGTCAGAGCATAAGTAAAGTACAGTAATGTGGGTAAGGATCATACCCTCAGAGGTAGCCACCTATATTGAGATTTGCCAAGAATCCTCATCGATACCAACCTTCAGCAGCTAAAACCTGGAGGGGCTAAAAAACAAGGGTGAGTGGACCTGAAAATAAAGTTTTTAATAAAAACCTTTTGAAAACGTTATAACCCCTCACCGTAAAACCCGTATAATTTTCTAGAAAATAATAATACATACATATATAGAAATCATGCTCGAGAGTAGTGAAAACTGAGTATATGCCATATCAAGTATCTCAGCAATAAAATAAGTAAGCCCGGTGAAATAAATCAATGTAAAATGATATGCCAGTTGGAGTCACCTAACGTGACCTGTATGGTTGAAACTATAACTCCAAATTGCGCTCTGTTTGCGCCCATGCATCCATAACGACGAGTACTATGAGGATACACCAAGAAAATGAATCTTACATAACTCGACAAGGCGGTCAACAAAAGTCAATGCATTTGCCACGAATGGCATTTTCGAAATTTCACATTATAAAACCGTAATAATTAGGGACAGGTCGTTACACAAATATCTTAGAATATTCTCACCCAAATTCCACCTTAGGGTCAACCATCTCTAAACCCTAGAGAGCCGGCCCATCTCCTCCCTTTCTCATATAAATACTCCATTTATATCCAAAATTCAGAGAAGCTTGAGTTACCCCTAAAGAGGCTTTTTGCTTCCTACAAACACTCAAACATATTCTTCCCAGAATTCTAACATTAGCATCAGAGATTCTTCGGCCAAAGGCCTCTCTCATTCATCGTGGGCGTATGATGCTTTTGGCCTTAATCTTAGGTGTTATTAATTTGCAGGTGCAGATTCGTCAATCAAGGAAAGGCGGAAATTTGTATCCATAAATTTGCGCTTTCATTGAGACTCTAATTCGAAGACTCGAAGAAGACTCTCTCTTTCAACTTCCTTCATTTGTAGATCCACGACTACGATGGTAGGAAATTTAGAAACTATAACCACTGGGACCCTCTACGTTGAAGGACATAGACTAATTGACGGAGATCTCGATGTGATTTAACGCCGTCGCTCATCGAGGCTCACCAGGCAAGGATTAAACCTTTGCCACCACGAGGCACCATGGCTATACCAATAGCTGCTGCCGCTGTTGTAGTGGCTCACAGGGCAGCCTTCACTCATCACAATGAAACCCTAGGGTAAGAGGCCCATGGTGCTAGCAGCTAGCAATCCCAAGCTCAGGCAGCTGCTCGCCCTTGTCAGCAACCTTTGGCGTTTACCACTTTCACATGGACGCGAGCTGCTTAGACAGAGGCAGCCCAAGCCACCCTAACCGAGGCAGCCAATGCCCATACGCCCAACTTACTCCCGTAGCCCTCCAAATGGTCCAGCATGGTCCTAAACCAGTTTAACCAACCCAAATCCATATCCTAAGGCCGACGGTTGAACCAAGCGTATTTTCACCCCACCTTATTGCAGATCTAACCCATCTTGGCTCAAGCTTTGCACCTAGAATCCATTACACTTCCATAACTCAAGCAGACGTCTACCGTCCCAGCTCTTCTACTCTAAATGGCGAACAACGCCTATCCTGACAGGTAGCCGAACTCACAAGCGCCCTTGCGCAGCAGACTACCTTAGTGAGTCAGCTCTTGCAGCGCATCAAGATGCAGCGTGCCCCAAACGAGGTGTCCCGAAGTAGGACAAAGAAAGGTGATGACGTTTTTTTCCTACAGCGTCTCGGCAAGCAACCTCTCGACCAGCCACAAATTGAGTGTTCTGATAGTATACACTCCCACCTGACCCCTGAGATAACATAGACTCTCGTCTTAGAGAGCGGAGAAGTGTGTACTCTCGGTTAGGCCCTGAGACAAGAATACATTCACGGTTGGGGCCACACTCCAATGATCAACATGGATAACCTTCCAGGCGAAGTGTTCATACGCGGCTAGGCCCGCAAGGAGCATCCTCAACCTTACATTGGAGTAGGCAACACGGTGGACGAGGAGAAGCAGTCTCACAATCTGGCTCAAGTTCAACTGGCAACCTACAAATAATTCGCTCGTCTGCTAAGAATGTGCTACTTGCACAACAGCTGTGCCATAGACGAGTTGAACATAAAGAAGAGTATCTGATACTAGCAGGTTATAACCGGTGGTAGCTAGAAGCCACGTTGCCCTGACAGAGGCAAATTCAGGAAAAAGTATAAAGGCTCCTGACTGAGCGATTGCACATATTCCAGTGCATCGAGACCACAGACGAAGCTATTTGTAGAGACGTGGCTCATATGGGCAGATCATCTTTCACTGTTAAGATCAAGTAGATAGAGCCACGTGTAAGTTCAATACACCACATTTCACTTTATTCAAGGGAAATAGAGACCCAGAAAGGCACTTGAAGCACTACCACAGAACGATGATCCTCTACAGGGCCAACTACGCCTTAATGTGCAAGATATTCGCCATTACTTTGCAGAGCGAGGTGTAGGATTGGTTCCATACCCTACCTCCACAATCCATCTGGAGTTTCGATGAGCTTTTCGTAGTTTTCACTAAGGAGTACTCATCCTACCGCTCGATCAAGAAGAAGTCTGATCATCTCTTCAACATCAACAAAAATTTAAAGGAGTCGCTCCGTGACTATGTCAAGAGGTTCAAAGTGGAGAAGGCGAAGATAGTCAGTTGCAACGACTCGATCGCCAGCACAGCCTTCCAAAAGGAACTTCTAGCAGATCATCTCTTATTCGGAAAATTGATCATGAAGGAAGACCTGACCCTAACAGACTCATTTGCTCTGGCAGAGAAGCATATGCTTTGGGACGAGGCTTGACGAGTAATCAAGGTACCTGAGCAGCCTCAGAGAGAGTCTAAGGTAGCCCAAAAGAACGTGGACAAGAAGCAGTCTAACGACCAAGGCAGGCAAGGAGCCAAAAGTAGAGATTGATCCCTAGCAAGAGGAGGTCAATCCACTAAGAACTATAACCAAGTTCTCGATCCCAGTCAACCAGAACATTTGTGACCTCAAAAGTGAGCCTTGTTTCAAGCTGCCAAGATAATCTAGATGAGACACCTTCAACCTTGATCACACCAAGTACTGCGCGTTCCACTAAGGTCCTGGTCACACGACCAACACTTGCTATACCTGGAGGGATTACCTAGAGAAGTTGGTGAAGGAGGGAAAATGCAACAAATACATGGACAAGCCAGTTGTGCAGCCTAGGAGGAACGCGGACGCAGACGATGAGCTGCCTACTAATACCATCAGAATCAACGGCATCTTCGTTGAGTCTAAATACTTGGGGGGCCACAAACAACTCCAAGAAAAGGAAGATCTAACAGGCTATATCGATCTTCTAGGTTCAAGCAGCAGACGCCAAACTTGGACCAATCGTTTGTTTCACTGAGCATAATGCTGAAGGAGTTAACTTCCGGCACAATGATGCTCTAGTAATGTCCGTTCAACTGGCACACGCTATAGTCGACATAGTGATGGTGGGCAATGACAACATAGTAAATTGACTTCAGTTATTCGTCATTCAGAAGATGGACCTGAAAAACACGATAATACGCCGAGTAGAGGTACGTACCGGATTGAACAGATACACTTTAACTTCTATTGGCAACATAACACTTGATGTGAGAACACCACTAAAAGTCTCAAAGCAAACATTCATTATAGTCAGTGACTTGTCTCCTTATAACGGGATTCTTGGAAGGCCTTGGCTAGTGAAACTGGGCACCGTAAACTCCGTCGAGTACCAGAAAATTTGATTCAACATCATAGGATAAGGAGTCGGAGAGATTAAGTTTGACTAGGCTACATCCTGATGATGCACAGTGCAAATACTGAAGGAGTTAAAGAAGAACTCATTCACTCTCGTAAGAGCTACCGAGGTTGAGAAGGACAAGCCTACTACCAAATAGCAACCACAACAGATGAATCAAGATGATGATGTTCAGAAGGACACACCGACAGAAGAAAAAAGATGGAAGCCAGAAGAGGACGCCAATTACATCATTCTTTATCCCAAGCATCTGAATAAAATGGCTAGAATCGACTCACGACTAAGCCCAACTGCGCTCAACCGTTACCTTTCGTGCTCAACAGATCGATGTAAGCCATTTTTCAAGGCCATCAAGAAAGCACAAAGAAACTAGTGGGACGGTGAATGCGGGAAATCACTTCAGGACTTGAACATATATTTGACATCCCATCCCTACTATCCAAACGAAGGCAGCCAAAGAATTATACATCTATCTGGCAATCTCATATGTAACAGTAAGCTCTGCCCTCATACGAGAAGAGCTGGGGGCCCAACTACCAGTATTCTACACTTTTAAAGCTCTCTTATGCGGAAACAAGATACCCGATGATTGAAAAGCTAATTTTTGCTCTAATTGTTGTAGCTTAGAAGTTCGATCGTCATTTTGACTCAGTATCACCTACGATCTATCTTATAAACCGGTACCAGCATTACCTGCCCACTGACGAGTCATTGACCATTTATACAATTGGCAATCAACTTGGTAGGGCCAATGCCACCTGCTACATGGGGCAGATGCATGATGATCGTGGCAACTGACTACTTCACAAAATGGGTGGAAGTAGAGCCTATGACAACCACAACTCAAACGGACATAAGCGCTTCATATGGAGGAACATCATTTGCCGATTTGGCATCCCTCAATCCATCGTCACAGACAATGGCTCGTAATGCGTAAGCAAAGATTTGGCGAAGTTCTTCCAAAAATATGGCATCAAGTAGCACATGTCCACGCCAAGGTATCCCTAAGGCAATGAGCAGGCCAAAGCATCCAACAGGATGATTCTTAACTGCGTCAAGAAATCCCTCTCCGATAAAAAGGGAAAATTGCCAGACAAACTTCCCGAATGTCTATGAGCGTATTGCACAACCAAACAACGAGTAACCAGTGATACTCATTTCTCTTTGGCATTTGGTTTAGAAGCAATCATTCCTCCCAATGTCATCATGCCATGTATCGGTACTCTACTGCCAAGCATCGAACAAAACAGAAAGGAGATGGCCACAAATTAGATCTGGCAAATGAGAAACGCGAGAATGTCATCACCCGCATTGCAGCCTACCAGTAGCAACTTCTCTCTGGTTACAATAAAAGGGTTAAGATCCGGCAGTTCCAGCCTAGAAATCTAGTCCTAAGAAAAGCTTTCATCACTGCCCACAAAGAAGGCTCTAAAAAAATGGATCCTATCTGGGAAGGTCCGTACAAGATCAGCAGAGCAGGCGGCAATGGTAGTTACACCTTTGCCACCATGAATGACAAAGAGATCGAAAAGCAGTTGAATGCCTACAATCTGATAAAGTATTATGCGTGATCTCTCGCTACATCAAAACCCCGAAGACTCAAGTAGCTCGACGGGCACCACCTCGCAAGCCGAGGACTATCCAGTTGTTATGTAGTTCCTACCTTACAACTAAGTTTTCGTTTGTTTCACTCATTTTTTAATAAGGAATTCAAAAGTAATTTACAACTTGGCTCGGTTGCATGCTTACAACAATTGACCACTCATGCACTTCAAAAGAAGATCGCACCCTTCTTAGGGACTTGTCGTAGGAATTGCACCCCCTATGAACCAAACATGCTCTCCAGTGTGAGAGGGTAAACTAATTCCTTGACACCCATATAGGTTTGCTCTCTGATGTGAGAGGATAAACTATACACTCCAAATATCCAGATGTGGATGAGTCGGGTTGCCCTGGTGTAACTAAGTGCACGATGGCTTACGTCAGGATTCCTAGAAGTTGCCATAATGGTCTTTTTCAAGGCTTAGCTGACTAAAGGATTTTTGGTCTTTTAGCCTAATCTGTGGGGAGCCAGGCTTTAGAGACGAAAGAGGCACATTATGTAGTACGCCCTATGAATAGCTACCTTGGAACCCTAAAGCTGCTGCTGTTAAGTGCATTAAGGTAGCCTACCGTTTCCAGAAGACTGCCTACAACTTAACCTTTGAGCAGTAAGTTGTGCTAAACTTATAACATCACACATTTTTATGAAAGGTTAAACAATTAGCGTGCATGTACGAAGCTCTATCCACTGACGACATGCTATGCAGTCGATAAGCTTCACCTTTGCCAAAGCGCGGAATGATTGTTTAGATATACGCTAATTCCTAAAGTGGTGTGATACTTGCTATGCAACCCACGTAATTGGTTAACATAAAAGGCAAAAAGTTCTCTCGGATATTTGCTTACAAAATTCTATACAACTGCGTACTTTTGATATGAAAGGTTAACGAATTTCATGATCCAAAAATCTTTAGTATGTTGTGATGCAGGTCATATAGCTCAAATAATTAAAGAAAGCTAAGGTTAACAAATAAGTGGTTACACAGATTTGTCTGCTTCTGTAAGTAAGGCGTCTGGCTGCCGACCCTATGGCTAACAACTTTGCAAAAGTTCTACACCAACATATATGCCTGCATAGGCTACGTGGGCTTGTCTGCTTATAGAAAAGCAGCACGCATGCTGCTGGTCTAAAGGTCAAAGGTTGGGCGTAAATAAAAGAAATGAAGATGAAGAAAAGCGAAGGAAGTAAGTTTATTAAATTTTCTAGCAAAATTGATAAACAAATAGCAAAGGCCGAATGAGTTCAAGCAAAGAAAAAAGCAATAAAGAAAACAAAGAAAATCCTAAAGGCTACCTGGAAGTCTACTCTTCAGCAACTTGGACATCCCACGACTACTCGGTCGTCACACCTTCAACAGCCGCAACACTCTCAACAATGGTATCATCCAACGGTTTACCCCGGCTGCCCCAACCTGGGCACCAACTTCTCCGATTACTTCCCCAATGGAAGCCTCAAAAGTAAAGGCAAACAAGTCTTCCACAGAAATAGAGAATGTCTCAAGGTCTTTCCCAACAAACTCAAAGTTAGACGGCCTACCAAAGAGATGACCTACGTAACCCAGCTTGTAGAAATCAGCCTGACTTTGAATAAGCGAAGCCTTTAGCCCATCTTTCTCGCCCTTCAGCTGCTCGTTCTCCTTGAACAGACCAACATGGATGCGCCATAGCTCATCCATTTCCTTCTTCAGACTTTCGTTGATCTCCAATGCACATTAGAGTTCCAACACTTTGAGTTCAAACTATTGACGATCTTCTTGAAATGGATCACTTAATTATAAGCAGCAATCAACTTTTCATCCTTTGCGTAAACAATGGAACAAAGCTAGAAATGGCACGCTTAAGATCTTGAATATGAGGTATGTAACATCCAATCTCTTTCTCTGCACTTTCATACTTAACTTGGATCACGTTAAGCCTAGTCTTCAAGTCAACGATCTCTTGGCGAACGGTCTGAAGATGCAGAGAAGTGGGGGCAGAGATATTAAACCGCTTAAAAGCACGAGCTCAGACTCCAACCTCTTGATTTTCTCAGCAGAGGAATAAGCTTCAACTGCCATATTCTTTGCTATTTCCTTGGCAGCCTTGGTATTCTCTTGATCAAGGAACATAAACTTGGCTGCCAGAATCGCTGTTTTCTGCACCATAACAAGCAGGGCAGTCATTTTATATTGGGTTGTATGCTTTGAAAAGGAACTTGGGCAAATAACCCCTCTAATGCTATCAACAAGCTTGGCACACACATCCATGTTTTCAAGCAGATCTGGTTTCAAGAGCGCACGAATCTCAACAGCCTCCCCATAAACAGGTTTGGTAGATTTCTCATAACTGACCACGCGAGCAGTCATATCTTTCTCAGCAGGCGAATCAGTCTCAAGAGCAAGGGGAGTGGGTCTTGGCGCCACTTTAGCAGTAAAGTCCACTTATCGCTCTTCATAATAGTTAGCCTCTCCAAATATGAACCGAATTTAGCCCCTAACGAATGTCTTGTCATAAATTTTGGTACTAGGGGCACGATAGAACCTCTACGCTGAGCAATTCTATTAGCAATCATACTAGCCACCTTTGGCATGACAGGTGTTACCAGCTCAAATTTAGCAGCTTCACCTTTTTTTCCCCTTGGAATAAGTCAAGTCAATCACAAGCCTATCGGCAATAGGCGGACCCTCACGAGCAACGGAGGAAGTCTTCGACTTTTTCTCAAACGGCATTCCTAAGCAGGTGAGGAAGACTTCTTATTTCCACCTTTGTTCACAGCAAGCTCCACGATAACAATCGGACGAGCTAATGCCTCCGCCTTGATCTGCTTTATCTTCTTTCTTGGGGGCAGCCCACATTTCTCTCAGCAAATAGGACTAAGCAACCAACGCCATTCACGGTACTCAGCAAGGATACCTAAAACAACATATAACTTCTTCATATCTGGAGAAGTCTTGGGAGTTAAGCTAAATTCTGAATCTACATAAGTAGAGGAGGACAATCAACAAATCATATAGTAGCTCAGCAAAAATACAAAGCAGCCTAAAGGCTAAGCAGTCTACTTACCAGTGATCAAAATTGTTGGAATGTGTAGCTCAGGGGAAGAATCAGACTCTTACTCTCAACTTATCTCCAAAGTCTCCTTGGCCTAGTCATGATCTTCTCTGCTCGAATTATTAAAGAACTTATGGTGGGATTGCAGCTACCCAACTCCATCAATGTGGCCTATGTCAAAGAAATACCAAAATTCATTGATGGTCAGATCCAAGTCAAAGAATTGGCTTAGATTAAGGAATTCCACCATCACACATACAGTATTTGGAAAACATTGAGCGGGGGCACACTTCATGGAGCAAAGCACTTTTTGGAAGAAACACAGTATTAGAAAAGTAAATCCTAACACAAAGTAGTAGGGGTGAAACTTAATGGACCTCCGAACCTCGCTACATGGCTCACGGCTGCTACCTTTCTTGACACTCTTCACATGCACCCCGATGGAATGGCATGCCTATACGCCTC
Organism: Pyrus communis; assembly: GCF_963583255.1. Lineage (NCBI taxonomy): Eukaryota > Viridiplantae > Streptophyta > Magnoliopsida > Rosales > Rosaceae > Pyrus > Pyrus communis. The sequence continues at coordinate 20,243,921 of NC_084807.1, read as the reverse complement.
AAGGAAATATTTGAACGAGTCATCGGAGCCAATTTTGAAGTGAGCAGCCTTGAAGCAGCCCACCTTACTCAAACACCCGCCTTGGCGATACAACGACTACACACCAGCGTCATTCTTATGGCTTGAAGAAAACATACTCGAAGAAATTCTACAAAGAAATAAGGAGGAATCATTAAATGGATGCAAAAATTTAAAATAATAAAAAAAAAAAACATCGAGAGCCTAACCCGCGCTGACTCCCATTCCTCCCTCTTGGCTTAACACCCTCTCGGCCCAAAGGCCTCACGACCTGCTTCCTTCTCTTTCATTCTTTCTCCGCATACGGGTCCAAGCCCAAAAAGGAAGGAGAAACACACCTCCTTGGTATGGTCCTGGGCCCTAGAGCCTTATCAGCTTAGCCTAAGCCGAGCCGTACCTAGCCCAGCCAACCGCCGCTTCACCAAGCTACCCATAGCAGTAGCCATGCCGTGGTTTTCCAGCCATTTTTTCACACATCCTCGACCCCTGTCGAGCCAAATTTCAACCCCCGAGGCTCCCAAAAGTTACGAAGACAAGGACAAATTTATTTTTTCTTACCTTGGTGCGACATGAAGACGAAGAAAGCAACGAAATATGGTCCTTTGCACGGGCAAGTGTAGAAGATAGCTAGGGGAGGGGGGAACAAATGTCCTCTAGCTTTCTCTCTTGTAGGGTAGAATAAATTGCTCTCTGAAGTTGATTTAATTATCTACTTAAGTTAGACTTAAATAGACTTCGGAAGTGATTTATTTCTTTTTCCTAGAAGGATCTAATTTCCAATTAATGTGGAAATCTGCATCAAAATAGGAAACAATCTTATGTTTCCTAAAGCCAAGGGAAGATCTCTATACCTGCTACCCTTTTCTGTGAGCAACCTAACAGGTGTGGGGGCATTTGTAGAGCCAAAAATAATCAAGAAAATTATGGAGGTGGCACATGTACTTTTAGGTAAAAAAGAACATTCATATATATATATATATATATATATATATATATATATATATCTGAAGTAATACATTAAGTTTGAAAGTAAAATTGTAAAGGATGCCGTCTTCAAAGAACCTACGAATCTCAGAGAGGCGATGAAGGGGAAGCTCTTTGATGTCAGTGTAATGGTTATATGCAGGATCATCGACACAGACTGCAATGATCTAATCATCTTTCTATCCCTAATTAAAAGTATGAATCAATAAAAGTCAGCGAAAAAAATAAAATCAGAAAGTAGTGGTAGAGTTTCAATTTGCTAAGGAGCTACGGAGGCGTACTTGGTCAATCATAGGCATTAGTCCAATCTCTTTGGCTTGTAGAAAACAGCCTGGATGAACATGTTCTTGTTTAACTTGACCGATTTGGATAAATATTTATGGATCAACTTGCTAATATGAAATTATGAATAGACTAATTGGCTAATGAGACATAATAGAAACTTGTTACTCAATGCTCAAGGTACATGTAGCACTTTGGTTATATTATGTTGTCTTTTTGCCTTTTTGGCAATCTATTCTAATTTCCATTACCCCTTGATGTAATTTAGCAGATGATATTTTGCAGAATAGATGGATATATATGGAGCAAACAAGTACCTGCATGAGAAGCAACACATCCAGGGGATCATTGTCTTCACATAATGTGCGAGAGATGAAACTGTAGTTGTAAGGATAGACCACTGATGGATACAAAATCCGATCAACCTAAAAAATAGCTCAAACAGTAAGAATGATCTTAACATATAAATAGATAAGTATATAACTACTGGTATTTAAAAGTTTACTAACGCAATACCAAAATATGTGGGTGATAAGTTTAGTAACTCTATCACACCTCTCACTTCACTCACTTTGAAACTGGACCAACAGAAAGAAAAGAAGCAACTAAGCTTTAAGAAAATACTCTGAAATATTGGAAGAGTTTGCAACTCTTATTGCTGGAATGGGGTATGTGGAACATACATACATGTATCTCTATTATAGAGATTTTACAAGACAACATAAAAGATAGCATTGAATGCTATCAAAGTAAAAGTCAAGCACAACTATTGTTGTTTGAAAAACAAGGCAGCCACAAAAAGTTAAAAAACATGCTAGCTGAAAAGATAGTTGTGCAGCCAACAATTTCAACTATTGGCATTTATTCCTATTCCTATTGGCATTGATTTTGCTTTCAACTTCCAACGCACCCCTTTAAAATCAAAATGCCTTCATGCCTAGCGTTTCACACAGCAAATTGAATGGTTGAACTGGCAGTGGCTTTGTGAAGATGCCAGCTACTTGTTCCTTGGTGTGACAATAGACAAGCTCAATTGTCTTTTGCTTCACAAGGTCCCTCAGAAAATGGAACTTGGTATCAATGTGCTTGCTCATTCCCTGTTGAACATGATTATTTGCAAGCTTGATTGCTGATTTGTTATCCACATGTATCATATAGTAGATTTCACTTATGGATGACATAAAGATTTCGACAGATTTCTTAACCAAATTGCCTCACACACTGTTAAAACTACAACAATGTACTCAGCTTCACACGACGACAAAGCAACAATTGATTGCTTTTTTGAAGCCTATGAGAAAGCTATTAATCCTAAAAAAACACATAGCCATTTGTGCTTTCCCTTCATCTTGGTCACCTCCCCATTCACTATCTGAATAACCAAATAATTTTGCATCTCCACCAAAATTATAAAACATAACATAGTTTAGACTACATATTATGTACCTTAAACTTCTCTTAGCAGCCAACCAATGAGACTCTCTTGGTGTTTCCATGTACCGACTCACGAGTCCAACACCATAAATTATATTTGATCTTGTGATTGTAAGGTACCTCAGGCTTCCAACGAGACTTTTGTACACAGTTGAGTTTACAAACTCACCTTCTCCTTCCTTGGACAACTTAAATCCAGTTTCTACTAGAGTGTTGATATGATTGCACCTGTCCATATTGAACTTCTCCAATATGTCTCTTATGTACTTCTATTAAGAGATGTATGTACCATCACTTTCATGCTTCACCTCTATGCCAAGAAAGTATGACATTAATCCATTGTCAATCATCTCAAATTCATTGAACATGGATTGCTTGAACTCACAGAACATTGCTTCATTGTTTCCTGTAAACAACAAGTCATCTACATAGAGACAAAGAATTAAGAACTCCCTTTTTGCACCATTCTTCATGTAAATTGAATGCTCATATGGACATTTCTGAAATCCATTTTGATGAAGGTAGTTATCAATCTTTGAGTTCCAAGCTCGTGGTGCTTGCTTGAGGCCAAACAAAGCTTTCAACTGACAACTTTAAGGAGTCACCAAGACTCACAAATCCATAGGCCCCATCTTTGAGTTCGGCAAAGAACTCCTTCTTTCCACACATATGGTCGCTTGCACCAGAATCCAAATACCAAACATCTTGTTAGCTACTGGAATCATGGTGTCTAGTAAGACCGTAAGTTCCTCACCAGCATTTGCACTTGATTCTGCCATGTTGACATGCTCACCATTTTTATATGAACATTCATTGGCATAATATCCATATTGCTTGCAGTGGTGAAACTGGATATGCACCTTTCCTTGAGCAGTTCTCCACTCTTGAGATTGACCTCGGTTGACTACTATTCTCGACTACTTGTAATTGTGAATCAAATAAAAAGGAACGGCAAGAAGCTTGACGATGTTCGTGTCATGGAGAAAATCCTTCGGTCCCTCACATCCAATTTTAAGCATGTGACAACACATTCAAAAGAATGCAAGCCCCACAACATTACAGCAAGCTTTAGAGTCAAATTTGAATATTGACAAACCAAATGGAGATCCGACTTCCAACAAAAACATAGGGAGAGATGTACCAATTTCAAGATCATGCCAAGGATGTGCAGCAACTGATTTCCTTGAAAGAGAAGAAAGAATCCTCTCATTTAATTTAGGAGCTTTTTTGTGTCGTTTTATGGCGGCTTTAGCTTCTTCACGGTGATCTTCAGAAGCCATCTACTTAACCATAGGCAGAAAACATGCATTCAGTCTTAAAACATGCAAACAGCTAAGATGTAACAACAAATGTTGGGCATATCCCCCTGCGCGGGCCCTCATAATTTATGCATTTCGGTACAATACTCCAGTTTATAATCTTCAATATAGCTTCCCTTAATCAGCGACTCGTTGAGATAAGAAAAGGTTTTAAACAATGATCGAACTTTGAAAGTTTAAAGAGTCAGAAAGTGACTCAACATTGTATATCAAGCTAACACCCTTTCTCACTAACAAACTTATCAACAAAAAAAATCGGAATTGAGGATTGGAGTTATCAACCCAAAGACAAGATCATGATTTACAAGATTAGGTCGAAGCATACGCACCTTAAGGACGTTTGGGGGTTGAGATAGAAACTAGAAAGAAAGAAGATGAATAAGAAATAAGTGCAAGAATTTTGCCTTTGAATGATATTCATATTTTATAGTAGGTTAATCGGGAGGGGAAGGGAGAGAGATAGACAGAGAAAGGCTGGGATTGGTCAAAACTTTGAGGCAGTGCCACGTGTTAGCCTCTGAGAGGAGTTAGCAGCAGACTCCATCTGTAACGTTTAACCCTGGAAGTTGGATTTATAACATTCTAGCTTATAATTTTCTCAGACTCATGGTGATGAAGCCTCTATTGTTGCTGGTTTTAGCCGATATGTTGAGCAATATTTTGGATGAAATTTGGGTGCATGAACAGGAGGATTAACAATTTAAATTGCATCATTGGACAATCCACAAATGTATCCTAAATTAATTAGCATGTCCAAATTCATTGCATCTAAGACTCAGAAGGCTATCTTAATCAACCTCCACGTGATGTTACTCATTGAATTCTATTGTGATGTGATTGTCACACTCAAAAATTTCTCTGCTGTGGAGGAAGATACACAATTTACCATAACCTATGTCAAGTATTTTGAATTGCACAAATTTTTTCACCATGTGGGGTTTTAACAATTATAATTTGCATCAGATTCAAAAACTACTCATCATGGAAAGAGAGTTTATAACATTAGGGTTACTATATTTTTTCAACTCTCGATCAAACAATGAGAGTTTCGTTTAATGCACTTAGGCAGGCAGGCAGGCAGGTTTGATATATAAGAGATGCAAGTTTTGATCTCTTTGAATTCCCTTCTGATCAGCTGGTGTACAACACATAGAAGCAGCAAAGAAATACATGTAAAACCTCTATGGAAAGTGAAATGAACTGCAAATTTTGTTGAGCTCCAGTCACATATTTTTTTTACCAATTATAACAAATTCAAGGCACATATTTCGAATCAGGAGACATTGAAATCATCTGAAGCAGGCTTGAGTTCGAAAATGTTTCCTCTAGTCCAGGCCCTCTCTTGCTCCCTCCATCACTGCTGTCCCTTCTAATATGTACTAATTCGCGCGCAACATCATACATTCCCAGCTTCCCATCTCCACCAAACAACAGGCACCTCATGGCAAGGTCTGCAACCACCTCTATCTGCTCACGCCTGTGCGAAGGTTGCTCATGATAGTAGAGAAGTGGATCCACAATCTCTTCCACCTTCCCACTCCTTATCTTTTGCAGGGCTACTGCCGGCAAGTCCAAGCAATTTGAGCCTGCAATCATCTCAAATAGCATGACACCAAAAGCGTAAACATCATTGCGCTGAAAATGCGAACCTTTGTGATTGTGTGACTGAGAACTATCTCCAGGACTGGAATTCAGTAACCCAAATCCGGCAACTTTGCTAGAAAAGTTAGCGTCAATGAAGATGTAGGCAGATTTGAGATCACAGTGGAAAATGGGAGGAGAAATTTCGTATTGCAAAAAGGCAAGAACACTTGCTGTTTCAGCAGCAATGCTCAGCCTCTTGTACCAGTCAAGAGCAACATTTTGTCCTCCGTTTTGATGCAAATGATCCTCGAGGGTACCATTCGCTGGATGTTCATATACCAGCAATGGAGTATAGGCCAAGTCAATGCAGCACCCAATAAATCGCGCGATATTTCGGTGCAAAACAGAAGATAAAACCTCGACTTGTGATAGGACTTGAATTAGGTCTTTTTCATTCTCACAATCTACCTTGTGCACCGCAATATGCGATCCATCACCAAGAACCCCAGCAAAGATTGTGCCATTGTTTCCATCTGCAAGTTTCTGACACACCTCATACCCTTTCGTAGCTTCCTCTAGCTCATGGTATGTGAATAACCGCGTCCTACTAGCTTTTCGGAATGACATGGTGCTGTGAAAATGGACTTTCCGAGCAGGATCAAATGTTCTGGGTTTAGCAGGCCGCTTTAATATATACAAAAGTGAAATCAAGGAGGCTATGATGAAAGCTGGAGCTAGAATTCCTGCAGTTCAACATGTCATGAAATTATTCCATAACAATGAATAGGAAGCTTTAATGGAGAGATTGGTTTATTTTGTTTATTCTTTCATCACTTACCGGCTAAAATTGCAAGTTTTCGGCCACCGTGCTTTATCTTTAAGCAATCATTGCCATATGCTTCCTTTCTGTCCTTGATGCATGCTGCCAAAGGCATGTCACATATATAAGTAATGCCATTGTTATACTAGTGTTGACCTATAATTTTCAGCAACACAAACAATGTGAAAGAATAAAAGGGCTTTTGACATAGAAGCCTCTGATAACATTACACTGTACAAAAAACATTTCATGTCTAATACTTCATAAAAGAAATTAAAAAAAACCGTAGCGACATTTCAACGGAAGTCGGGCACTGAAGGAATTTTGAACCGAAGAATAAGTGAGAACATGACAAGTTTTCAGTCGAAGAATTGTTTTCTTCAATTGAACAATCTGACATAGTTGTCAGAGTGTTTTTCTAATTTACTAAAAAAAAGTAAAATTTTCTTCAAAGGCATGCAATGGATTAAAGAACATCAAACCGCTGTATCTTTATGAAGGGACATGTTAGAATAGCAATAGACCACAAAAAGTAAAAAAATGAATAAACCTGCAGAAAGAAGAAAATGAATTCTTTTTTCCAATAGTTTAGAGTTGCCTTGAAAACGGAATTGATTATCAGACGAACCCTCAAAATACACTAATATTGACTCGACGATCTCTGAAGTACGTACTCGGTAATTCAATCTTAGAGGCAATTAATACTCACAATGTGATTTTTAAAGTGAAAAATGTACAAAATAATTTCAATATACTCACATTTCAAGCATCCTGCACCAGCTGCAAAGCCATCACCAAGAAACCCATCTGGACACATGCATCTCACCCCTCCTTCAACTACTGTTGCATTAGTAATATAAGCACTGCTATCACAAACTCCCTTGGATGAGTTCTTTGGCACTGCCCATTCCAATTTTACCCCTCTCTTCCCCAAGTTAGACCCTCTTTGTACAACCCAACTGGAAAAGCCCCTGCATCCAAACTTGGCAAAAACCGAAAACTTGTCACCAAGATGCCACACGCTATGATCAGAGAGAGGGTAGCAGCAAGCAGGAGAGCTGTTCTCATTTCCATCACAACCAGGCAAGTCATTTGTTTCACAATCTGTCTTGCACAAAGAAGAGTCCTCACAATCATATAAGCCAACCACATTTTCAACCGCGACTCCGAAATTGTCATTTCCCAAGAAATCGAAGGAGTTCAAGTCGTTGTACTGGCGGCACGAAGAGGAGCCCGGAAAGTCCACTAGTAGGCCATCAGAGAAGAATTCTAGCACCCGGTAGCTTTCGGAACCAATGTTGAGGAAAAGGGTTGTTGAGTTTTGGCAAGAGAGGTGGAAAGCATCAGAAACTGAACTGCAAGACTTGTTCAAGTGAAATGGGAAGGGTAGTTGAAGTTGCCCGCATTTTTCATTGCAAAGCTGGTTGGGAGGCAAAGTGGGTTGTTCTAGTTTTTGTTGTTGGCCATGGAGGGAATGAGAAAATGGTAAGGAATTAAGGAGTCCAAGGAGAAGAAGGGAAGGTAGAAATAGAGGTAACATTGCCAGGACTGAAACTGCTGATAACTGCAGAGAATATTTGGAAAGAAATGTATACCAAAGGAAGAAGAAAGAGTGCAGGTTTGATGAGACTGCCTAGCAAGTACTTGGTATTTTTGTTGCCTATGCTTATATGCTAGTGGTAAATAGAATACTGAGAGAGAGTTTTTTTATTTTTTTTTATTTTTTATTTTTTATTTTTGGGAGCAAGTGAAAGAGAGTTTTAGTAGTGTAATATGATTCATACATGGGTTCCATACAAAGTGAAGTTCATGAAATGCCATGTCAAATAGAAGAAATGTCAGTGTGAGGATACTATTTTATCCGTGACACTGCTATATGGTATAACTGTCTAATTGAATAATTGTATGCGTTTATATTTAACAATAATCATCATGCCATTCAACATTGTCATCTTTATAGTTTATACAAAATCAGTTGGTTTAGCAGCATACGGTCTTTATATTAGTTAGTCTAGTTGGAGAGTATCTTAAATTTGACTCACATGAATGCAAAAATGATATTTACATGTTTGTGGTGTGTTCAACATTAAGTTGTGGCTTATTGTGTTTTGTTGTAGGTGGGTTCACGATCTATGGTGATTAACATCTTTGCAACTCTCCTATCATTTCTCTAAACATTATCCTCTTTAGCATTTCAATTAAAGAATACGGCTGAAAACATGACTGTTTTTAACTAATTAATGTCACCTAACACTGTCACTTACCAAGTGCTTCAATTTCCTCTCCCTATATGCTCCAATGATCGTCAATCATCATCATACCACGAGAACTGAGTATACTATGAACTGGTATTCTAGAACCACAGAATAAGATTTTCTCGTATGGAGGTGGGGCCACGATGGTGTAGAGCTAGGTGACTAGCAAGGTGAGGAATGTAATTGGATGTTGAAACTTGAAAGAGGGTTGCTTGGGAGTTTGAAAAAGAGGGGAGGATTTATGGTCTGTGGAATGGCCTACATTTCGTACCGTATATTCATATGGAATGCCGTGCATGCTGTGGGCGTGGCCCAAGTGTGAGCTTTTCGATTCACGTATATATTATTTATTTTGCATGGGCTTCGAGATTTGGTATTTATAATGGAATAACGTACGATTAAGTTATGAAGTTTGAGAACTACGGAATGTTAGATCTACGAAAATATTATAAGTTTATAACACACGAAATTATGTTATCTTTGCTCTTAAAAAGATGGTTAATGCATTCTGGTTTTATCTTTTCAACTAATTTTCTTATCATATAATATTTAATGAGAATCGGAATCATCTGTTTTTTAGGAAACATTTTATGAAATAACTCTACAAAAGAATTTAATCAAATAAAAAATCGTTTAATCATTTGATTAATGTTGTTAAAATTTCATTGTTTTAATTGAAAGAACATAGTTCGTCTATTTATTGAATAATAGTTTTAAATAACTGATTCGAATTTGGTTTATTTTTAGCAAAACTGATATTGGAAGGAGTCATCTAAAAATAAACGTTTTAAGTCATCATACCATATTACAAAATAATTAAGTACAACAAAAACATTACTAACAATCCTCGATATATATAGTCTGCTGCTGGACTATGCAACCAAGTGGTTCTCTATCCCCAACGCCACGCTTGGTGGGGTTTTCATACCCGCGTTTGTTGCAACAAGGCTGTGATATCTGTAATATATTTTACAGTTGAGTTGAGTTCACTCTCCCCCTAATTTCAAATTTTGGTCAAATGAAATTTTAATTTTAATTTAGATTTTCGGGTTTAGCAATCTTGGTAATGTTACTGTGTGAGTTGTGACCTAACTCTATGTGTTGGGATGCCAAATTTGGCCTGGGTTGCGTGGCTCAATCTTACATGTTCCCAGCTCAGATATGTTTAGGGTTTAGCAAATAATCAGAGTTTTGGGGGCTGCTGAAATCAGTACTTGTAATTGGAGTCTTGAGGCTTTCTTGAGACATGTACATGCAGACAAGTTCGATAGCTCCTTAGTCTGTTTCTTTAAGAGAAATTCTTGAGTATAGTTGCTCCATATGACAACATACTTATAAAATAGAGGAATTGTGTAAGTATAACATATTTTGTAATTGTTTATAGCATAAGGACATAAAGAAACTGAGAGAGAAAATATCTTTCTGAAATATTATACTTTCATTACACTCTGAAATAATTACATAAAGTGGTATTTATAGGCATAACAACAATAACAACTCTAACTAACTTGTCCACATAGCACATTACAATTAGGTAATTAAAAACAGAGTTGATGTCATGTAATTAAAAACAGAGTTTATGTCATGATTTGGCATCCTCATCTTTACACCCCCTCAAACTGAGCTTGGAAGAAGTGGGAGTTCCAAGAGATAGCTTGGATTGAAGAAGAAGGAACCGGATCTTGGTCAAAGACTTAGTGTGAATATCGGCAATTTGGTCCTCATAACACACATACTGAACTTGCAGCAGATTAGCAAGAACCAACTCTCTAATGTAATGATAATCTATCTCAACATGCTTTGTTCGAGCATGAAAGACAGGATTGGAGGCAAGAGAGATAGCAGAAACGTTATCACACCAGATTGTAGGTTTGGAAGATAAGGGAAAACCAAAATCATGAAACACCTTACAGATCCATGTAATTTCAGCTGCAGTATGGGCCAGAGATCGATATTCAGCTTCAGTGGAGGATCGAGCCACTGTAGGCTGCTTTTTAGCACTCCAGCTGATTAAGTTTGTGCCAAGATATACACAAAATCCACTGGTGGAACGACGATCGAATAAACAACCAGCCCAATCGGCATCAGAAAAAGCAGAAAGATGAAGAGAACTTTTCTGAAACCATAAACCATGATCAGAGGTGCCTTTGAGGAAGCAGAGAATCCGTTTAGCAGCTTGCAGATGAAGATCAGTGGGATGATGCATGAACTGGCATACTTGATTGACAACAAAAGAGATATCCGGCCTAGTCCAAGTCAAATACTGCAAGGCACCAACCAGGGATCTATATTCAGTAGGATTGGAGAGAGGAATGCCACTGTGATCTAGTTTAGTAGTGCCCAGAGAAGTACAACAGGGCTTGGCACCGTCCATTTTGGTTTTCTGAAGCAAATCTAGAAGATATTTGCTTTGATGAAGAAATAATCCCTGTGATGATCGTTGAACTTCCAAACCCAAGAAAAAATGAAGAGGACCTAAGTCCTTGACAGGAAACAGAGATCCAATTTTCTGAATAACCTGCTGGCACACTGTTGGATCAGGACCACTTATCAAGATGTCATCCACATAAACCAATACAATAACTAGGACAGGAACTTTGATGACAAAGAGAGATGCATCAGAGCAGGATTGAGTGAAACCAAAGGACTTGAGAGCTTGAAAGAGTTTACCAAACCATGCCCGAGTAGCCTGTTTGAGGCCATAGAGAGACTTGTGGAGTTTACACACATGATTAGGCAGATTAGAATCAGCAAAACCAGGAGGTTGGTGCATAAACACCTCTTCTTGTAAGTCACCATGAAGAAATGCATTACTGATGTCAATCTGATTGAGAAACCAATTATACTGAACTGCAACAGTTAACAGAATCCTAATAGTGACTGGTTTAGCGATAGGGCTAAACGTTTCTTGATAGTCCAGACCGTGTTGTTGGTGAAAGCCCTTGGCAACCAATCTGGCCTTGCAACGTTCAACAAAACCATCAGGCTGTTTCTTAATTCGAAACACCCATTTGCAACCAACCACATTTTGAGAAGGGGAAGAAGGAACTAAGGACCAAGTTCCAGTAGTTTGAAGAGCATTAAACTCATTTTGCATAGCTAGACGCCAGTCACTGTGCTTGGAAGCTTGACTATAAGTAGTGGGAATAGAATCAAGAGTGGATGGTAGAGGGTGTTTAGTAGCAGAGTAAGCTTTAGGTCTAAAAATACCATTTTTGGATCGAGTAACCATGGGATGATGGTTAGGAACGGTGACAGAAGAGGAAGGAGCAATAGATTGATCAGGAGATGGAGAAGGGGAGGGTAAGGAAATATGGGAAACAACAGAAGGAGGAGAAGGAAGAGCAGGAGAAGGAGAAGAAGAAGAAAAAGGAAAGTGAAGATCAACGATGGGAGGAGCAGGATCAGGTGATGGTAAGCCCGAAGAAATAGGAGGGTGTGAAAAAGGAAAGACTGTCTCATTAAACAAGACATGCCGTGATATGTATACCCGGTTGGTGAGAGGATCCAAGCATCTGTAGCCCTTGTGTTGTAGACTATAGCCAAGGAAAACACATGCCTTACTTTTACCATCCAACTTAGAAGATACATAGGGCTTCAACCAAGGATAGCAACTGCAGCCAAAGATCTTAAGGCGAGTATAATCTGGGGCAATATGAAACAACAATTCCCACGGAGAACAAAGAAGACCAGATATAGGCAAGCGATTGATCAAATAGAGAGCAGTAGAGATAGCCTCAACCCAATATTTGTGAGGAACATGAGATGCAACTAAGAGATTACGAGCTGTCTCTACAAGATGCCAGTGTTTGCGTTCGACACAACCATTTTGCTCAGGAGTATGTAGGCAACTAAGTTGATGAGAAATGCCATGTAATTGAAGAAATGCTTGCAAAGAAGAATTGACAAATTCACCCCCTAAATCTGAACGAATAGCCTTGATTTTATTGCCAACAGAATTTTCTACATATGTTTTGAAGGCGACAAATGTAGAGTACACCTCAGATTTTGCTTTCAATGGAAAAAACCAGCTATACTTAGTATGATCATTTACTATCAACAGATAATATCGAAAACTACTGACTGAAAGGACAGGAGCAGAGCCCCAAACATCACAGTGAAGTAATGCCAAACTGTGGGATGCAGAGGAACTTACAGCTTTGAAGGGAAGCTTATGGTGTTTAGCGATAGCACAATCTGAGCAGAAAAATACAACTGAAGAAGAACTGTGTACATCAAGTTTATTCCGAGCTAGAACCTTGCGAAAAATTGGAGAAGAAGGATGACCCAACCGCCTGTGCCATATCTTGATTGGAGCTTTAATACTGACGAAAGCTGAGGCAGAGAGTGAAAGAGAACCTTTACCAGATAAAGGACAATGAGAGGACTGCAGAGGATAGAAACCGTCTTCAACTGAACCCCGCAAAAGCGTCTTCCCCGTAGAACGATCCTTAACAACGGATCCATTAGAATCAAGAGTTAATGAACAAGAATTGTTGCGGAGAAATTGAAAAGCAGACAACAAATTATGCTTCATGTGAGGTACATGAAGAACATTGTTCAGTTTTAAAGGAAGTAGCAGAGGTACGGAATGTAAAGGAGCCAACATGAGAAATGGACAAACCTTTACCATCACCGATGTATACTTTGTCTTCACCAGTGTAGGGAGTAGGAGAGTGAATATTGGATATGTCATTGGTGATGTGCGAGGTAGCTCCAGAATCAATCAACCAAGTGGGAGAGGACTTGGCACTGTAACGATCACACATCGCTTGGAGCTTGGAAGGAGGAATTCGACCAGAAATCTCCGGATTCATACGGTCATAGCAATCAATGGCTTCATGACTGGAATTGCCACAGATTTGACAAGGGGCTCGAGGACCAGAAGAAGAGCCTCGAGAGTGAGCAGCAGTATTGGTGCGATTGAAGTTACTGGTGAAATTGTTGCCACGATAATGACCCCGATTACCACGATTATTGGAGAATCGATTGGACTTTCCACGATTCGAATTATACCGAAAGGAGTGCTGCAGTGGTTGATTCTGAAGAACATACGCCTGAGGCGGTGTAGGAAGTAGTGGTGGCTGAGTGTTGATCGATAAAGCATGAAAGGGTTCAGTAAGAGTGGATGAGGCAGTTTTCTTGCGACGAATCATAGAGAGTTCTTTGGTGAGTAACAGGCCGTGCAATTCATCCAAAGATGTGGTGAATAAGCGAAGCATGATGGAATCCGTGAAGGACTCAAACTCATCAGGAAGACCAGCAAGAGTGGCGGCGATGAGATCGTGATCAGAGATTGGGGCTCCAGCAGCAGTGAGAGAATATGAGATCTCTTTGAGCTCTTGCAGGTAATCAGACATGGATTGTGATCCTTTTTGAATGCTTTGAAGACGCGATCGAAGCTGATGAACATGCTTATCAGAAATACCCCCAAATCGTTACTCGAGTTTGAGCCAAAGATCACGAGATGACGAAACACCAACGGTGAACGGAATAACCTCTTCAGATAATGTGGAATTGAACCAGATCAGGAGGTTTTGATCTTTCTCATACCAAACTTCAAACTTCGGATTCAGAGAGCGATCAGGCATAAGTGGTGACAGACAGGGTTCGGTACCATCAACGATACCAAGAAGGCGATAGCGCCGAAGAATTGGAGCAAAAAGAGCACAACATGGGAGGTAATTGGATCGCTTGAGCTTGATTGGCACCATACTACCAATATTTTGGATTGTGAGAGAGGTATAAGGAGAGGAATTAGGGTTTGAAGAGGGATTTGGAATTGGAACCGACTCAGAAGGAGAAGCAGTCATAGACGGAGATGCCATTGAAAATCAAGAAAATAGAACGAGGATCGAAGATCAAAGTACAAAATCAGCAAGAAATTGGATCGAATCGGGTAGAGATCAGAGAAGAAGAGTGGAAGAGAAGAGGATCGAGAGAAGCCGTGAGGCGATCGGCGATGAAACCATAAAGAAACTGAGAGAGAAAATATCTTTATGAAATATTATACTTTCATTACACTCTGAAATAATTACATAAAGTGGTATTTATAGGCATAACAACAATAATAACTCTAACTAACTTGTACACATAGCACATTACAATTAGGTAATTAAAAACAGAGTTTATGTCATGATTTGGCACCCTCATCTTTAGGACAACCCTCTCTGAGAAGAGAAATTCTTGAGTAGAGTTGCCTCATGCGACAACACACTCATAAAATAGGAGAATTGCGTTAAGTCCAACATATTTTGTAATTGTTTATGGCATAAAGACAACCCTATCTGAGGCTCTCTCTTGATCGTTTGCCCATAAACTTTGCAGGAAGAGAAAACAAGATGTGAATACCTAGACAAAACTTGTATACTAAACAATAATGAGATTTTTATCACCAAAATTCATGCTTAATACAGCCAGGCCATGAAGCTTATCAATGCTAATGCAGCTTCTGTGTCTTTCTTGGTCTACTAAAATCCTTTTGGGCCGGGGTGGGTGTTGTGCTGCGTGATGAAGGTTGATCATATTAGGGCTGCTCAACATGTCAAATTTCTGGCCGCTCGAGAAAAAGGATGGCAGTTGGGGCACAGTTGGGTTTCACAATTGTAATATGAGGAGGAGAGCAATCTGCGTGCTATTTCTAGTGAAGGACTGTACTTCCTCTGTGGGATGAATGTTTGACAATCTAATCGTATTTAATTGATATTTAAGCCTATGTTTGGTCTATCAGTGTTCCTCTTTATTTGTAAGTGAGAGGTTTTAGAATCGATTCTCACCAAAGGCAATTTTGAATCACATTATTGCTAGTTCATTGTAAGACTAAGTCCACCCTCATTTCCCTTAGCATAAATAATATCGTTTGTTACAAAGGAAAAAAAAAAAAAAACGAGGCTAAATAAGGAAGAAATAGAACGTGCTAGAGCACGTTCATCTTCTACAATTTGGGTTCGGGTTTGTATAAGGATTTGATTTTAGGATATTAACCGCAATATATGATTTCTTTTGTTTTTTCAAAGGCCTATAAACGAAGGGCAAGTTTGAAGTTTTGTGAATGTTTAATCATAAGGCTTTTTGCCTTAATAGGAGTTTGGAATTACTTTTAAAATAGTTGAAAGTTTTTTTTGTGAAAATATTTTTGAAACTAAGCTTTATTAGAAATGCAAGTGAATCCTGAAAAAACACTTGAAGTGCTTCTTACAAAAACCACATAACTAGTGTTTTTTTTCCAGAAAGCACATAGCTGGTGCTTCTTGCAAAAAAAAAAAAACACAGTAAGTGCTTTGGGAACACAAAAAAAAATTTTCTAAAAACATTTTCAGTCATTTTAAAAATATTTCCGAACGAGCCCATACATAAATAAACAACCACTTAAAACAAATGAAATTAATTTTTATTATACAATGATATTCTTTTATAGGCATTAAACCAAATTTCAAAAAAAAAAAAAAAAAAAAAAAAACAAGGCTTATTTTTAGCTATGCCCTCTGTAACTCGACTTCAATCTTACTTTGCTTCGTGTAATTCAAAAGTCAACACTTTGCTCGCTGAAACTCATATTTCGCTCCACTTTGTCTCTTGGAACTCGAAATGGAGTTTCAGGAAGTAAAGTGATGACTTTTGAGTTATAGGGGCAAAGTGAGATTAAAATAGAGTTACAGGGGACGTAGCTAAAAATAAACCAAAAAACAACTAAAAGTAAAGGTTGATGCTATATACACCAAATTGGTGCACAAAATTTGGCCCCAAATGATGTGGCACACTCTACACCACATAAATTTTAACTACAATTATTAATCAAATTTCAACTTGAGTCAAAATACAAATTTGAATGGTGACAAATCATTTATTACACATTTTTAGTGCACAAATTTGGTGTGGTAAAGGAGCCTAAATGTATATATTGTTTATTATTTCCCCAATAAATGAGTAAATAAATATAATACATCAGAATTTAGGTTCTTGGGTCTGGTTTAGGACGGAAAGGCCTCAACCAACCCAACCCAACCCAAAAACATTGGATTGAGTTCGAGTGGGTTCTAGAGGTTTTGACCTAATTCTACTAGTGAATTTGGGTGGAAGTTGTGTGGATTTACGGTTGTACCAACTCAACTTGCACTCAATCGTATTGCTATGTGAAAAAGTCATGTGATAACGTGTGATTGGTTTAAGACGCAAATTCATTTGGACATGAATCCAACAAAATAGTCACTAATGATTTGCAATTTGTTCTATTTTCTTCTTCTCATAAAATAAGTATTTTGATACAATGTATAATCATCCGGTTGTAATCTATGTACCATTAGAACTATGGAGCTTTAACAAAAAGGGCTTCCTCAAACTTTTTCTTAACCAAACACCACATAATAATTTTATTTAATAAAACGGCTTAAATTTTAATGAAATAAACTTAAACTTTAGTGGAAATGACAAAATTTTACAATAATAAGAGAAAAACAAAAACAAAAGAGAGAAGAGATATGTGTGAGGAAGGGTGGAAGAGAGAGGAAAGTGGGCGGACATGCGATTCACCCATTACCATCACATCTCTCTTCATCCATTACCATCATCTCTCTCCTTTTTCACTCATCAATATCATCTCTTCCTTGTTTTACCTGTCACCATTATCTCTCTCCCCTTTTAACTATAACCATCATCTCTGTCTCATCTTTCCCTTATCACTATCATCTATCTTATCTCCCCCTCATGTCCCTCCTTCCTCCACTCCCTTTTGTTTTTTATTTTTTGTTATATCAACAATTATTAATAAAAAGCACTTACTAAAATTTTATTAATAAGCAATATTGCTCTTAAAAATAATATATTTCCATGAAAACTATTGACAATTCAAGCCGTTAGTCAGCTTTTTTAGTCTTTTTAATTTTTTAAATTTCTTTAGAAATGGTACTACTATTTCTAGAAGCGGTGACACAATTTCTAGAAACGGTGACACAATTTTTAGAAACAGTGACACTATTTCTATTATTTCTAAAAACAGTGATACTATTTCTAGAAACAGTGTGAATATCTTTAGATACAACGTTCACTATTTCTAAAAACGTTCACTATTTATAAAAACAATGACCACTACTTGTAGACTCTTTTAAGTTGTAAAGGGAAACACTTAAAAAAAAGTGAAGGCACCTCTTCGACTTAACCAAACACGTTTACCGCTTTGAATTAAAAAAAAAAATTAAAAAAACGAAAATCATATACAGTTACAAAAAGAAAAAGAAAAAAATCAATATATGACATTCATCCTAATCTTTAAGGATGATGTCAACAAAAGTTATATACAATTACAAAAAGTATAAGGAAAATTATATATAATTACAAAAAAGAACAAAAACAGTGGTCCCAAGTATAAAGAAACAAAAACAGCGGTCCTAAGGTTTTGTTAGGAATATAAAAACAGTGATCTCAATTCACAAAACATGGTTGAAGTTTATGCACGCGTCCTAGTTTGTTTATTTTTTTTTTCCTTTATCGTTTATCCTTACCATTAAATAAAGTTAATAGATTATTTTTTTCTTTTGTTTGTTAAAACTTAAAGTTTTGAACCCCTTTTTCATTAGTTTTTCCTTAGAACTATGCTCGTTAATTTTCAACAATCCTCTTTTCTGGGGTTTTTTCATTTAGTTGTATTAATACATTGCCCTACTGCCAAAACAAAAGAGTGTCCAGATTCATTTCCACTTCAAATCATGCCCAACATTCAATATTCAATACTACTATGTTTGGGACACTACACAAACCAAACTTGAAGTTCATTTTCAAACCTCAGTCATTTGTGGGTGGGCCTTTGAGTTTGTTGTTTGTAATTGTCTAATATTGGGCAAGTGCAGTAAGTCCACATCAAATAAAAGCCTCTTTTTTTTTTTTTTTTTTTTTTGGGTAATGCTTATGATCAAAAGATTTCTAATTTGGGCCAGGGTTCTAATCCCATCTGCATAAGGATTGGACCATTATTAATTTGGGTTTTTAGGCAATGATCTCTTTCATAATATTCTACGTTAATCTAGAACGCAGTAAGTTGCACAATAAAACTATAACAATCAAGATAATCTACTATTTACACATAAAAAACAAGGTAATTAAATTTCTAAATTATATAGTACTGATTAGGTAAATTTAAATGCATGCATAAATTTTTTTGACAAAATATTTAAATATGTGGTTCAGAAGGATAATTTAACAATGTAATACGCTAGATCATCAATGTATGTGTGTATGTATGTATGTGTGTGTGTGTGTGTGTGTAAGTATGTCTGTATATATGTGTGTATTTATGTATCCTAACGATGTCATCACTGTCATGTGGAGGTTTGAGGTTTTAAAATCTTGTGAATTTTAATCTAGCAATAATTGGACTGTTCTCTCTCTCCGTGACGGCGCAACCCTAGGTGGGTTGACCTAAGGTCACGCTCGCGCTCCGGAGCGGCCTCCCCGACGTTCCTTCGAGTTCTCGCTCCTGGAGCGGCCTCCCAGACTTTCCTTCGTTTCTCGTTCCTCAGCATCCGCGGCCTTCTCAGCTATCTCCGATCGGTCGCCGAGCCCGATTCCACCATCAACCTCTTCTCGCTGACGCAACCGCTCCTCGAGCTTCAAGTCTGTTCAGTGATCTGATCCGCCGCGGCTTCCGAGTCTGATCCCACCTGCAATCTCTTCTCTCAGACGCAACCGCTCCTCGAGCTTCAAGCTTTTGCAGTGATCTGCTCCACAGCGGCTTCCGCTAATTCCGCCATCTGAGATCTGATTCGTACTGATACTGCCGATTGAACAGTGAACACAGTTATTGTTGTAGCCTCGTGAGTGCCTTCTGCGGTGGCGAATCTTGGTCCTAATTTTATTTTCTCTGCTCCTGGTCTACCGGGTAGCAGAGAAAAACCTGAATCGATTGGTATGAAACGTTTTCGTACCGACAACCAGCTTGAGCGAGAGGTGGCCACGATGGATCCTGCGACCAACTCTCCTCTGGAACCACTCCCAAAAATGGACTTCAAGGCCAAATTGATGGGTCTTGTAGATGCTAACCCACGGATGGAAGGGTTTCCAGGTGAGGAGACTGACCAATTTAAAATTGGAGATGGGGATTTTGAAACCTATGAGGAAACACTTGGACCTTGCATAAAGTTCACTGATTCTGTCAAGTCTCGACTACTTCGTCCATGGCGAAATGCCATTATTATCAAGATCATGGGTAAGTCTCATACTCACAATTTCGTCCTTGGCCGTTTACAACAACGGTGGAGCACGATCCAAGGGCGTTTCTCGCTAATCGATTTGGAAAATAATTTCTTTATTGTGAAATTTGTTCTAGAAAGTGATATGAAGAATATTTTGTGCGGAGGACCTTGGATTATTGCAGGACAATATTTGGTTATGCAAAAATGGAGAGCTGGGTTTGACCCTCATAGTGAGTCGATCAACCGTATGGCTGTCTGGGTGAGAATTGTTGGGCTACACGTTGAGTGGTTCAATCCGGAAGCCATGAAAAGAATTGGGGACCTCATTGGCACAACTCTTCGTGTAGATGCGCACACTGCCTCACAAGTTAGAGGTAAATATGCTAGAGTTTGTGTTGAATTGGACTTAACAAAGTCCCTAATTGCTAATGTCAAAGTTGAAAACTGTTGGTATGTTGTGGAGTATGAGGGTCTTCACCTTGTTTGTTTCAACTGTGGTTGCTATGGTCATCGTCGTGAACAGTGTCCTTCTTTGATTAGGAAACAAGCTACAACTCCTGTTCCAGATGCAGAGACCATCCAACCTATGGATGAGGGGTCAGTTCAAGACCAAGTTAGGAGCTCAAATGGTGGTAAATCAGAGAAGAGTTGCCTTACTGAGGCTGGGAAGGATATGAAGATTCATGATTCTGCCTTGATTGGGCCCTGGAGTATTGTGACATATAATCGTCGGACCAAGCCAACCAATAATTATGAGTTGGGCCAAAATGCCAGGAAGTTGAGTAATTCTGGCTCAAGATTCTGTCCCCTACATTTAGAGGATGTTGATCCGAATACTATTGATAAAGCTAAGTCTGTACATGGCAAGGAACATATATTGGAGAATACCATGGGATTTGAAAAGAAGAAACAAACAAGAGGCAGACCTAGGAAGGCTCTAGGGGACAGCTCTAACAAGGAGAAAGGAGGCTCTAGTGGTTTTAGTATGGGGGCGGCTAGTGCCAAATTAAATCTTGGAAACACCTCGTCCCCGAAGCCAAAATCCTCTCTGAGGAAAACCAATGCCAAGTCTAAGATTGCCACAAATTCTTCCAACGGCGTACAAGTTGATGGCATGGACATTCAAGAAAGTGAGTTGGGGGGCTTTAACTTTAATGTTGCTGATCCTCAAGCTGCCATTGACGCAGCAGACAAAAGTACTCAAATTTATGGGCATGAACCGCCGGATATTGATAAAAATGTTACGGATATGTCGGTTGGGAACTTGCTGGAGAATGGAAGACATGTTAATGATGGCTTTGTGTCTGTAGAGAGAGATAGGCTTCAAGAAGCCATGATTGATGTTCAAGCTGGTGTGGTGGGTGCCACCTCTACTCTGGTAGAGGCGCCAATATCCTCATCTTGATTGGGTCCATAACTCAGGTATTCCCTATCCTTATTGATTTTATGATGATTATGGTCTGGAATGTAAGAGGTGCTGGAGGGAAACCTTTCTCTGTTACTGCTAAAGATCTCGTCAGATTGAACAAAGTGAATATTTTTGCTATCTTGGAACCCAGGATCAGTGGGGAGAGGGCAATTGAAGTCATAAAAGGTTTGGGTTTTTCAAATTATTATGTTGTTGATGCCAATGGTTTCTCTGGTGGTGTTTGGCTTTTATGGAATAATGAGGTTGTGAAACTGACTGTTGTGGCTTGCTCCTCCCAAACAATCACAGCTGTTGTAATGGATGGACAGATTCAGTGGATGCTAACGGTGGTGTATGCCTCTCCTTGCCCCCGGGTGAGGAGTCACTTATGGCCTTATCTTGATGGTGTTTCTGCAGCTTCTAACTTGCCTTGGCTTATTGCAGGGGATTTCAATGAATTGATTCATAGTTCAGAGAAAAAGGGGGGTAGGCCTGTTAATAAAAATAGTGGTCTTGGTAATTGGAGCTCTAGGAATAGCTTGGTGGACCTTGGGTTCATTGGTGCTAAATTTACTTGGAGCAAGAAAAATGAGCATGGTGAAATCGTCTGGGAAAGACTTGATAGAGGCCTTTGCAACATAGCTTGGAGACACCTCTTCTCTGAGGCATATGTTAGACATCTTGCCAAAGTGAAATCTGATCATTGCCCCTTGCTTATTGGCCTTCATTCCAAGCATATTCCTAACCCTGATTTGAAAGCTTTCAGATTCCAAGCTATGTGGATGTTTCACCCGGATTTTGAATCCTTTGTTAATGATATTTGGAGTAGTGTTCAAGGTGATGCTAGTTGCAAAACTACCATTCTTTCTTCTGAGCTTCAAAGTTGGAACCACAATGTCTTTGGATGTATTTTTCAAAAGAAAAGAAGGCTCTTAGCTCGTATATGCGGAATCCAAAAGGCTCTTTGCATTTGCCATGTGCCGTATCTGTTTGATTTAGAAAAACAGCTCACCAATGAGTATAGTACTATCCTTGAGCAAGAAGAACTCTTTTGGCTTCAAAAATCAAGAAATACTTGGCTTAGGGAGGGAGATAAAAATACCAAGTTCTTCCATCTCTCTGCGGTGGTGCGAAGAAGGAAAAATAAACTTGAAGGCCTCAATAATTCTGAAGGAGTGTGGACAGCTGATAAAGAGAATTTAAAGTCGATTGTTGTCAACTATTTCAAAGATCTCTTCTCCTTTCGCATAACGACGTCAACTATGGAGAATCTGCCTCACATGTTCCCGTGTCTTATTGGTGAAGATTTACTTGTTCTAAATGGGGATGTCACCGATGATGAGATTAAAGCTTGTATGTTTGCTATTGGTGGGCTCAAAGCACCTGGACCTGATGGTATCCCTGCTAGATTCTATCAAAAATTTTGGCATCTCTGTGGCAAGGATGTTTGTGATATGGTTAAGGTTTGTTTCAATACAGCTCAACTCCCTGACAACATTAATAACACCTTCATCTCGTTGATTCCTAAGGTCGATAACCCTACAAGCATGACACAGTTGAGGCCTATCAGTCTGTGTTCTACGCTCTACAAGGTCATCTCTAAAATTTTGGTGGGTAAATTGAGGCCGTTTCTCCATAAACTTGTTAGCCCAACTCAAGTGAGCTTCGTCCCGGGTAGGCAAATTATTGATAATGTCATTGTTGCTCAAGAAATCCTCCATAAGTACAGAAACACTAAAGGTAAAAAAGGGTTCATTGCTTGGAAGATTGATCTTTCCAAAGCTTATGATCGTCTTCAGTGGAGTTTTATTAGAGAAGTTCTATGGGAGATTGGGCTAAGAGGGAAAATTTTGGAACTCACCATGCAATGCGTTACCACAGTCAATTACCAAGCCATTGTTAATGGTGAGCTCACTGATTCTTTCTCCCCTCAATGTGGAATCAGACAGGGAGACCCTCTTTCTCCCTATTTATTTGTGCTTTGCATGGAAAAACTATCTCATATCATTAATGGTTGCATCACTACTAAGAAATGGAAGCCAGTTAAGCTATCTAGCAATGGGCCTCCTGTCTCTCATCTCTTTTTTGCAGATGATCTTATTTTGTTTGCGGAAGCCTCCTCAACTCAAGCCAGATTACTGAAGGATTGTCTTGATATTTTTTGTGCCGTGTCAGGTCAACAGGTGAATTTTGATAAATCTTGTATTTACTGCTCTCCTAATATCTCTCGAAGTAAGGCTATTGAAATTGCCAACATCTGTGGTTCTCCTCTCACTTCTGATCTAGGACACTACTTGGGTGTTCCGTTACTGCATTCTAGAGTCAATAAAGAGACGTATGGAAACATTGTGGAAAAAGTTCAACGACGACTTTCTGCGTGGAAGAGCAATACTCTCTCTATGGCAGGTAGGCTTGTCTACCTACAATCAGTTGCCTCAGCTATTCCAATCTACTCAATGCAATCTACTCGCCTCCCAGTTTCCATATGTGATAAAATTGATAAGTTGAACAGGAATTTCTTATGGGGTCACACTGAGGATAATTCCAAGGTTCACCTTGTTAAGTGGGAGGCAGTATCCACGCCTAAATTTATGGGTGGTTTAGGCTTGAAAGATACTCATTTTATGAACCAAGCCCTCCTTGCTAAAACTGGTTGGAAACTTATGCAAAGAGACCCGGGCCTCTGGGCTCAAGTTTTGAAGGGAAAATATCTCAAACACTACGACATGGTGGGTGCTTGCTCTGCTAAGTTCACTAATTGTTCTCACACTTGGCGTGGAATCCTCTTTGGTGCCCAAATCCTCCCTAATGGTATGAGATGGAGAGTCGGAACTGGAAACCAAATTCATTTTTGGACAGACAACTGGCTTGAGAGTGGCGTTCTTGAAAATTTTGCTACCATCCCTCTTTCAGCTGACATGCTTGAATGGACTGTTGAAGACTTTCTTACTGATGATGGTTGGAATGTAGACTTGTTATATTCCTGCCTTCCTCCTGATATTGTGGAACATATTTTCAGTTTACATGTTGGAACTGCGAATCATAGGGATGATAAGGTAATTTGGAGCCTCACTAAATCTGGAACCTTCTCCGTGAAAACTGCTTATCTCTCTCTCTTTGGCGATGATGATATCATTCCTTGGAATTGGAATTTCATTTGGAAACTCAAGCTCCCACCCAAATTAGTGACTTTTCTTTGGACTATCGGCCATGGGAAAATTCTCACCAATGTGCAGAGAGCTAGAAGAGGATTTACTAATAACCCGTGTTGCCCAATCTGCCCTAATATTGAGGAATCAATGGATCATATTTTCAGGTCTTGTAGGCATTCCCCTTCCTTTTGGAACGGTGTTGGAATCCCTTCTGAAGTTGCCCATTCCTTTGCTCTTGATTTCCAGAGTTGGATGGCCATAAACCTTAGGTCACACTGTTCTACCATTCATGGGTTACCCTGGAATCTAATCTTTGCTTCAACTCTCTGGTATTGCTAGAAAGGGAGGAACAATCTTGTCTTCAATGAAGGTCAACAACCGCCTGTCTCACCCCAGACGTTCATTTTTCAATTTGCAAGGGATTGGTATAATGCCAACAAGTGCTCTTCTAGTAAGCCTCCTAGACAAATCATCTCTATCCATTGGATCCACCCGCCAATTGGTAGATATAAAATCAATACAGATGGGAGTTGTAAGGACCCATTTAGGCACATAAGTGCTGGAGGTTTGATTCGCAATTCTGAAGGGGATTGGATTAAGGGATTTGCTGCTAATTTGGGCAGAGGAACCATCATGGAAGCTGAGCTTTGGGGTGTTTTCATGGGCCTTTCTATAGCTTGGGATGAGGGATGCAGGGATGTAATCCTTGAATGTGATTCCTGGGATGCTGTTATTTTGATCCAAAAACCTATTTTGGATTCGCACCCGCTCTACAACCTCATTATTGACTGCAAAGAAGCCATCGGAAAAAATTGGAGATGTGAAGTCACTCATATCTATAGAGAAATGAATGCCTCAGCTGATCACATGGCTGACTTGGGTCATGGGCTATCTCTTGGCCTTCATGTTTTTGTTTCTCCTCCTACCACTGCTAGCAATTGTCTAGTTTCTGACTCTATTGGCAGGGCCCTCCCTAGGGCTGTTATTGTCTGATTTTTTTCTGTTTTGTTTGCCGGGCTTTGCCCTCCCTTGTACCAAAAAAAAATAATTGCTAAAATTGGATGTATGTATGCTAATGACGTCATTACTATCACGTGAAAGTTTAAGTTCTAAAATCATGTAAATTTTAATCTAGGCATAATTGCTCAAATAGGATGAACAAAATCAAATTAAAAACATAAAAATCAGAACATGTACTACACCATACATAGTACATACGAATCAAGGAAGAAACAATTGTTTTTTGTTTTTGTTTTTTATTTTTTTATATTTTTTATGCTTGTGTTCTCTGCTTCCACTCAACCTCTTTCTCTCTCTCTCTCAGCAAAAAGTGTTTGCTTTAGGACTCTCTCTCTCTCTCTCTTTCTGATTTAGCATTGACAATCGGCGTCGATTTTCCACACACACAAGAAAAATGTAATTAAAGTCTCACACTTTGTTTAGTTTTGTTTCCAAATTCCGATATGACCATTGTCCTCTTTTTTATTATCCTCACAAAAACAATACCACCACTCCCACTTCCGCAATAACCACCGTCAACCTCCTCCCCCCAAGCCCACACTCAAGTTCACAGCTTTAGTCAACACCCAAATTAAAAAAATTGACCCATGATCTTCTCCCGCAGCGACGATTAGAGTTTCGACCCACCACCACGGCGGCGGCGGACATGGATCACCGCGACCCCAACCAGTCCCGCCTCATCGGAGACTACATACTTGGCCCCAGAGTCGGGTCTGGTTCCTTCGCGGTTGTTTGGCGCTCACGCCACCGACAACTCGGTATTGAAGTTGCCGTCAAAGAAATTGACAAGACGCAGCTCAGCCCAAAAGTCAGCGACAACCTACTCAAAGAAATTTCCATTCTCAGCACCATCAACCACCCCAACATCACTCGCCTTTTCGAGGCCATCCAGGTATTGTTTTTGCTTATTCCGAGGTTGTTTTGTTTCCTTATCTTTCTGAGTTATTTATGTATGTGCAATGTTGGTGGTTTGGGGGTTTTGGCAGACCAAGGACAGAATCTACCTTGTGCTGGAGTACTGTGACGGCGGCGACCTGGCGGCGTATATTCACCGACAGGGGAAGGTCTCAGAAACTGTTGCCAGGCACTTTATGAGGCAATTGGGTATTTTTTTTATTTTTTTTTATAATTTTTTTTGTAATCACTTCTGCTTTTAATTCAAGTTTTTAATGAAAGTTCATATTTTGGGGGGATTTGGATAATTGGGTTTGCCCCCAACACTTTTCGGATTGAATTCTGGCTCGTTAGATGGATAGAAGTTCAATCTCTTTTAAATGGTAGGCCAGTTTGGTTTGTGTTATGTGTTAGAAATAGAAATAATTTTTGGATGATTAGGCTAATTAGGCTGGTGGGAATGTTCTTAATTTGATAGTTTAGCTGTTTTCTTCCTTTTTTGCTACTGGGAATTTTGACATGTTTGATTTTGATTCTCCTGAACAGCTGCAGGATTGCAAGTGCTTCAAGAAAAGCACCTCATTCATCGGGATTTAAAGCCGCAGGTATTGCGCTATTTTGTTTTGTCGCGAGTCATGATTCGTGAGACGTGTGATATGTTTATGACATTCGATACATTGTCGATTACTGTTGAAAAATTTGGTTTTTGTTTTTCTTGTCTCTTAACTTGTTGATTTCCGGCCAAAATTGTAGAACTTACTCTTGTCAACAACGGTTGAAGATACCCCACTATTGAAGATAGGGGATTTTGGTTTTGCAAGGTAAACTACTAAGATCTTTTTCGACACTTCCCCTTCCACATTGTTTGTGAATTCGAAGCTGCAACCCAAGTGAATAAGTTTACATATTTAGCTTTGTGGTGCTTTTATGATATCATGCTTTAACACATTCAACCAATACCAATTCAGCACTATCCCAATTATTTAGCTTTCTGATAAGCAGGATAAAAGATTTCTTTTGTCGTTTACTTTAATTATTGTGATCGGATTATCCAAAAGCTTTTACTATTGTATGACCTTCAACTTGGCCGTGTGCTAAGGAGGATTTTTTTTGTTGAACGTCAGAGTCTGTGTTCCCTCTGTTAACCAAATCTTCCATTCATAACCTGTGGTTTATGAAATTAACATCTACTGCTGAGAGATGCT
The DNA here is from genome assembly GCF_963583255.1 of Pyrus communis. Taxonomy (NCBI): domain Eukaryota; kingdom Viridiplantae; phylum Streptophyta; class Magnoliopsida; order Rosales; family Rosaceae; genus Pyrus; species Pyrus communis. Next base: position 20,216,363 of record NC_084807.1, on the reverse strand, counting down.
ATATATTGTAGTTTGTGGAAATTTGAGATGGCATGAACTGTTTCGATGGTATGTAGAGGTTTATTAAATTTTTCAACACCTCCTCTCTAAAGAAACACTCAATATTTTAAAATGATCCGAAGCAACCTCAGCTGGCAATATATGGAAGTAAAATATTGTTGACAAGTATTTCTATATGTATTTTGCACTTGATCATTGTCCTGACATTCCTGTTTGCAGATCCCTCACGCCCCAAGGCTTGGCTGACACACTATGTGGTTCACCGCTGTACATGGCTCCAGAGATTATTCGGAACCAAAAGTATGATGCAAAGGTGATAGGATGTGAATCTGACATCACTGACAAAGTTTTTGGTACCTCTACCCTTTTTATTCATCTTTAATTTGTTATATGGTCTTTGCAGGCTGATTTGTGGAGTGTTGGAGCAATTTTGTTTCAGCTGGTGACCGGGAAGCCACCATTTGATGGGAATAGTCAATTGCAGGTCTGATGAAATCTTAATACATATATTCTTTTTTGGTCATAAGATTTTAGGATTTGAATCACATACTCTACCCAGAAAGTCTTATCTTGTGTATTTAATGGTTAATACAATATGCAGCTTTTCGAAAATATCCTGACATCGACTGAACTGAGGTTTCCACAAGGTGCTTTGGAAGAATTGCATCCACATTGCATAGATCTCTGCAGAAGCCTGTTACGTCAAAATCCAGGTCATGATTGATATATTATTAAGTATCTGGTGTTATGCTTGCCTGTGTAATTTGATTAAATTACATTTCAGAGCTGAATAATGTGTGATTTACTACTAGTGACATGTGAATATCAAGAGTTTCCTCAACCAAGCTACCATGTAAAAAATAATACTTCGATTTGCAGTTGAGCGACTATCATTTATGGAGTTCTTCAATCACAAGTTCCTCAGAGATTCTAGGTAAAGCATTTAGTTTCATAGCTTTCAAACCGCATGGATTTTAGCTATAGTACATTTGACATTTTGTACAAATTAGATACCAGTAAGTAAGAATACTACCTATACCTACCTATACGTATGCAGTCATTACAATTGTTTCTTATTTATAATATATAGGTATCAAGTGGATGTTGATTATCCTTCAGTACTTCCATCACTTAAATCAACGGTCGAACAGCCTAGTTCTTCTGTCTCTGACAAGATACTGCAAATGCGTTCCAGGCAAACCACCAACTCATCTAGTAGAGATCTGAGTTCAGATTTTCCATCTGCACATGACCAAAAATTGTTACAAAGAAATTATGGCAGTACATCCCGCACTAGGAGTGTTCAAAGGCAGGTGCAAGATATTGCGTCTCATAGGATGAGGAAATCTATTACCCGAGATCCAAACTTGCCGGATCAGCTTCGAGGTCTGTTTTTGTGTTTGGGATTCCCTAATTATGCTTGTGCTTTGTTGAATTATTTATTTTGGTTTGCCTTGCCTTTCCAGTTTCTGATTCAATGGAGTCCATCGAGAAAGACTATGTTATGGTCAATTCTTTCTCGTATTACCTTGAATCTTCCCTGCAACATCATTCCACAACGAGAGCTTCTATCAGTGCGTCAAAGCAGCACCATCATGATAAAACAGTTCTAATGAAAACAGAAGAGCAGGCAGCTAGTTCTGTTAGTGCGGAAAGTTCACAAACCAGCGGATCAGCTACATTACCAGCATCTTGTGAATCAACACTGTTACTGGAAGTGCAAGGACTATCTATACTGCAGCCATCTACTAGGGTCCATCTGTTACATCAGTATGCTCAGGTTCTTGCAGATCTGTCACAGGAGAAGGTGCGTCAGTTACAGTTCTACATCGTGGAATGTGCTCATCTAATTTTTATTGCACTAGACTCAGTTCAGTATCATAATATGTTTTATTTACAAGAGTGTATCAAGGAACTTAACTATATTAGCATGGTTAGACAACTCCTCTCGACTTTTTTGGGGGTCTGTATTAAGGTAATTGTTACTTTTGGTTGCAGTACAACGCAGGACTAGTTCTAGACTCATTTTCGGTTCAACTTGTCGTTTTGGCCATATGGAAGAAATCTCTTCAAATTTGCAGCACTTGGCTGGCATCATCTAAAGAGGATGAATCACCTGAAGGCAGCTCAGCAAATGAATCCTCACTTGTGCAGGGAGGTGCTGCCTCATCAACAAATGCCTCAGAAAATGTAGATTTTAGCCGGCCTTCATCTGTTTCGGTGTGGGCAGAGCAAAGGTTTATTGTTGCATTTGATCGAGCAGAGAAGCTATCCTATCGTATCCAAGATATGGATGGTTAGTCTGTCAATAAACTGTCTGATCGCACTTTTTAAGTTTTCTGCTTATATTCTGCTGATTATGTGGTATACATTGCAGATGCTGCTGAATTGCCAGATGCCATGGAAATTATCTACCAAAAAGCACTAGAAGTTGGGACAAGGGGTGCTGTAAGTAAACTTACTTGCACAAGTGCCGCCATCTTACTTTTTCGAATTACATTTCTAATCCTGCTTTCAGATTGCACAATCTTTGACCAATTAGATTCTGACTTATGTTTTTCCAGGTAGACGAGTACATGGAGAACAAGGCTAGTGCCGAAGCATTGTACTCCAAGGCTATGCTTCTCCTTTCTTTTATTACAGGAGAAGCAACGTCTCTGCCACTAAACCCTCCGTTTTCCCTAACTCCTGCCAACAAGAAGCGAATTCAACAATACATTCTGCATTTGGAGTCCCGTCGGATCAATTTTCTCAAATCACAGCCTGCTCCTGTGCGAACCCCTGGCTCCTCGGCTAAGTAAATATGACTGCCTCTGTACAGCCATTACTGACAAACTGGCTTTTTCTGTGAATATTACTGGTATGCGGGTAAATCGTGGTCAGATCGGCAGGAAGTTTTGAACTCTGGGGATGATAGCAAGAAATGGCTCTATCACATGACTGGATAGGGGACGGTATATAATAGCCTCAGCAGGGAAGGCAAATGTGGAAGGAACCAGATGGCCTTGATTGCATGAGTTTATATGGAAACAAAACAACTGTAAATATGAATGGTGGTAACTTCTCCCTTGTGAAGGGTGGCTATCACAGTAAATGCCAAATTTCACGCTGTTTAGTTTTTACCACTATTTCTTCCTTTTCTTTCCTCTTTACTAAAAATATAAGGATTAACTACGTTCTACACCTTTTTAAGTTTGGAGAGACTTTGAAAATAGGGTACGAAGTTTTTAACTTTTTCATATTACATCATAAGGTATTGAAATTGCATTGATATTATATCAATGCATGCTTTTGGTCTAATGTATTATTTGATCTTTATTAAATTGATGACAAGGTGAGGGTTGAATTCTTAATTGGGCTGACATGTAAGTTACATTTGTACATTAACAAAAGAAACTCGTCAATCTAAAGAAAGATTGGACGTTCAAACAGGTAAAATGTATAAATTAATACAATTTTAAAACCTTGTGCAATGTAAGAAAATTGAAATTGCATAACTCATGTGAAAACCACGTCAACATGTATTAATCTTAAAAATAACAATAGTATAAAATATATTGTACTTTTACTTACAAGGGGATTGAACTTAACATGTAAACCCATAACCCATTTTACATAAACAGGCTCTATAAAATAAGCTGAAGAAACACACAAGGGGCAAAGCGATCTAAAGTTAGGGTTAGGGGATTAGCATAGAGACTTGAAAGGGTTATAGTTACTATTGGCTCCATAGTCCATCGAACAAAAGGAAAATGTTTATGCTATGAAAACATGTATATGTGCAAAAGCTTCTCATCACATCACATTGTCTCCTGTAAAACTTGCAAGAACACAAGGGTTTCTGGGCAATTCTGCAGGCTGTATTTAATAGCCACGATGAGTAAAAATCGTCAAAACAAGCATCTATAGACTCTTCGGGCCTTTCTCTTCCCAGCGGCTGCTGGCATTGGTCACTACGTTCTCGTTGGCCTCTACAAAGCACCTCGTGTAAGGCTTGAATCCCGTTTGACGAGCCTTGAGTTTCCCTTGGCCAAGTCCTAGTCTCAGCAGCCCCTATGTGTTGCTGTCTCGTGCTGGTGATACATTTTTCTCCATTTCTGGAGGACATCCATGTCTTTCTATTCAGGTCAAACTGTGATGTTGATGCATCTCTCATCTTTCTCATCAGCATTTTTATTTGCTTATTCTGTAGCATGCTGATGCCCATTAACCTTGAGGCGTATGAAGGTGGTGAAAAACTCAGCAACAATACCTCTCGCGAATAGCGGTTGAAAGGCCATCCACCCTCAACAAAGGTAGTTAACATGATAAGAGACTAATTGATTCAAAAGACAGATTGATCAAAATCAATCGATGCGCATATATGTTCAACTACCTCTTCAGAAACCTCTTTCCACGGATCATTGATGTTGCCGATACTTCTACTACGACGATAACTAGAATAAGAAGCTAGGAGATTTAGATCAGGTTCTTTTGGTTCTTCTGATCCTTCTGTCCCTTTCTTTCTCATGCCTCTCTAATGCATCTGTCTCTATTTCGCTGCTTGAAGGTATGTTAGTACCACACGAAGAACAATCAACGTGACATTTATTTATTATTTAATAAGAAAGACATGTTTTATTGAAGGGTAATGCTAGGGAAACTAAATTTGTAGACAAAATCTTTCAAACTAAATGACATGGAACACTATTATTCAATATTATAGGAAGAATGGCTTGTGCTTTCATTGTGCAGATAAATATACTCTTGGTCATTCTTGTGAGAAAAAACAACTTATATTGATTGATGTGTATGATTCTATGAATGAAGTTGCTAATCATGGCAAAGACAATTTTGAACTTGAAGTTACAGTTTGTGCAGTTTATGGGACTCCTAAACCTCTATCAATTCGAACCATGAAAATTTATGGTTTAACCAAGAATGGTTTAGTAGTGTTCATTATTGATTCTAGTAGTTCCCACAATTTTGTGGATGTTGCTTTGGTTAAGAGGTTGAAGGGTCAGTTGGACACTACACACTCCTTTAATGTAAAGATTGCTGATGGGGAAAGTTAGAAAGCAAAGGGTGTTTCTCTCAAGTTCCTATCAAGATTCATAACTACCAATGCATTACTAATTTCTATGATATTCCCTTGGGAGGATGTGATCGTATTGGGTGTACAATGGTTGAGAACTCTTGGTCACATTGCATTTCCAATCCTCAGTCTAAAGAGTCTCAGGCAGTCACTCATCTTTAGATGGATAAACTTCAACAAAAATGAGGACTGCAGGGGCAATTTTATTCATGATCTAGGAGGATAGCTATTTAGTTTCACAAGATTCTTCCTTATCTTTATCCCAATAAATTGAATCGAAAGAACTGTTGAAATTTTTTTGGCGATCTTTCAGACCCTTACTACATTGCCTCTATGAAGATCACATGACCACAAAACTTCCTTATTACTAGGACGCAAGCCGCCTAGTGCCAGGCCTTATAAATATGACCGTTTCAGAAGTCAGAAAATCAAAGTGTAAAGGAACTCTTGGCTTCTGGTTTTAAGGGCTAGCAACAATCCCTTCTCTTCTCTAGTCCTCCAGGTGAAGGAAAAAGAAGGCTTCAGAGATTATGCATCGAGTACAGAGCACTGAATTAGCTGACAATTAAAGATAAATATCCAATACATGTCATTGATGAATTGTTGGATGATTTATATTGTGCTCAATTTTTTTTTTTCTAATTTGGATTTTAGGGTTGGTTATCACCAAATTAGTATACATGAAGATAATATTGAAAAAATAGTCTTTAGAACCCATGATGGCCATTATGAATTTTAGTTATACCATTTGGTTTAATCAATGCTCATGCCTCTTTCCATAGGCTTATAAATGAAATTTTTTGACCCCTTTTGGGAAAATTTATATTGGTCTTCTTAGATGATATATTGATCTATAGTCCAACTTGTGACTTACAAGTGGAGCATTTGAGACAAGTTTTTATAGATATTACAACAACATCAATTGTTCATGAAGCAATTTAAATGTGTTTTTGATAAAACAAAAATAAAGTATTCGATCCATATAGTTTCTAGAGGAGTTGCTGTAGATCTACCTAAACTTCAAGTCATTGCAGATTGGCCTATGCTTACTAATTTCAAAGCTCTCAGAAGATTTATGGGATTGATAGAAAATTTTTCCCCTACTTTAGCAAGATTTAGCCCTTTAACTGTTCTCACTAAGAAAGACTACTTCGAATAGACTGAGGATGCTACAACTGCCTTATCCTTGCCTAAAAAGGCCATGCCGTCACCTAAGGTTCTCGCCTTATTTGATTTCTCCAAACCTTTTACCATCAAAACTGATGCTTCAGGGATCGGTATTGGTGCAGTTGTTCAACAAGATGGGAGACCGATTCCATTCATGAGTAAAGCTTTGGGGCCTAGAAACCATTTTATTGAAGTAGATGTTTTATGTGCTGTGAAGAAATGGCAATCATATTTGGCTAGAAACCATTTTATCATCAAGATAGATTATCATAGTTTGAAGTATTTCTTCCAAAATAGAGCTCATATGCCTTTTCAACAAAAGTGGGTGTCTAAGTTGCTAGGTTTTGATCATGAGATTGTTTACAGAGAGGTTAGAAATCAAATGGCAGATGCTTTTTGAAGAATCCCTTCTTCTAATACCCCGCCTACTTCCCTGGATTCTCAAGAACATTAGTCAATGGAAGGTGCAATTTGTACTATCTCTTATCCTTACTTTTCTTGGTTGGATGAATTGCACAGACACATTGAAGATGATGAATGGATTGTTGAGGAAACTAAATATGTGTTATCAGAATCAGAGTCTGCTCACTCCCGCTCATTAACAAACGTTGTTCCCGCTCTCCATCTCTCTGCCTAAACTCTGAGCCTGCAAAATTTACCTTAATCAAATCAGCTTCTTCTCAAGATTTCATCCTCAATAACCGAAACCGCTTTCACATTACCATCAAAATCTAGAGCAAAATAAAAAATATGGCCCGAACCAATATCCCAGTACTTAGTATCCCTCTCATGCTACTTCATCCAACTCTCTGATTTACTCAACAAAACCAAATCCCCATGAAGTTTCAGATTAGATTCTTCCACATTACTCATTTCAACTACATTATCATAAACAACCCCATTACCATATTCGCTCTCTTTCACATTATCATCAGAAAGCAAATTACCAAATTGACCATGCGAATCAACAATATTTCCAGTGGAAAACTGAAAGAAACTCAGAACTTGGGTTTAAAGGAGCGGAATTCTGGTTCACCTTTTGGTCGTCAGTGAGCTTCTTCCTAAGCAAGTTTGTGCAACTGGTGGGCCCACCAAATTGCTCAAAAGCTCAAAACTTTCTGCTGTTGCAGGAGAGTAAATGGATGGAAAATGATGGGTTTTTGCGAAAATTGGGGTTAGGAATGTTGTTCCATGAGGTTTTCTAATTTGCGGGAAAGGTGAAGTGAGAGAGAGAACCTCCATGGATGAAGATTTTGGATCCTTTTTTCAGTATTTCGTTCGTCGGTGGATGGTTGTTGATACTATACTATGCACATGTCGTTTACAAAGAACGACATGTGACAATATGTCGTATGAACTAGAAACTTCAAAAGCTATATAGCGTTTTTTGGGTAAACAATATGATGTTGCTTTACATTTTATGCGCTCTAGTCTACACATTAATATGCCATAATTGGAGAGTAGAACTAATTATATGTCGGCGGAATATTATTGTAGCGATATTTTAAGTTGATCACTTATTATTATGTATTTATATGATTGGTTTGAAATATTGCTATAATGACATTTTGTTGCATGTAAATTTTTTTTGTAAAACTTATGCATGTAGCTCTCACAATGCAAAAACGTTAAATTTTCTTATTCGCATGGCCATCACAAAATAGTTTAATCATTTTTAAAATTGTCTTACCATTTAGAATCTTAAGAATACAAAGTAAATATTTTCCTTGTATGGTAATTGCATAACAATTCAACCATATATGGACCAACATCAAAAAACATATAAAAAGATACCAATTTCTGTCATGATCACCATGGCCTCAACTCCTTCATTTTACTAATTTTTGTCATCATCACCATTCCTCCATCGGCCATTTCTTCTATGAAGGTCATCTCCAACTGAAAGGGCCATGTTTAGCCCTCGTCTAGATATAGTCCTAGAAGAAATTATTTTTTAATGGACATTGTCAGGCCATATTTATATACTATCTCCAATCGAGCGGTCTAAAGGGTCATAGGTCAAAACATAGCGATTTTGACAAAAAATCATCTCCAACCAAATAGGGTTATTTTTGAACCCCTCAATAATTTATTATTTTAATTGAATAATATAGTTAATTGAATTAAACTACCATATTAAAATAAGGTTTTCGGACATATATTTACTGTCACTTGTTGCTAAATGAATAACCTTCCGGATTTCTTATCTTTATATAATCTCAATAATATTTTGGATAAGATTTTGAGTGACATGTGTCGCTAAAGTGAGTAATTCTCCATATTGCTTATCTTTATGTAATCTTAATAATCTTTTGGATAGGATTTTGAGTGTCACATGCCGAGATGTAATTGGTTATGCAAATTTTAGATAGGATTCTTATCTACATGACACTTCTTATCTTCAACCTTCAATGTTAATAAATTGGCTAGATGTTGAGGTAGGATTCACACACCTTCATCCTTGCCCTCTCCAATATTTCTTTCAATTCAAGTTTACAATGAATTCCAACTTTGGATCCTCTTTGCATTCCAACTTGGGTCCTCATCCAAATCTGAATTGGAGGATAAATGGGTGGAGCGGAGATGAGAAGATAAGGAGTCCGATGAAGAAGATGAAGCATGGTGCAACACAACATTTATGGCATCCATGGGTGAGGCCATGGTGTGTGATCAAACTCGAGAACAACCTCAATGGGGTGGCTCTGTTGTTGGTCACTCTTACAAACCACAAAAAAAAAAAGAGATCGCACATGAGACTCTGATGAACAACTACTTCAACTCCAATATGGTGTACCCAGGAGAGGATTTCAGACGTCGCTTCCAGATGAGGCGTAATGTCTTTGAGTGTTTGCTTCATCATGTCCAACATGTCAATCCCTACTTTTGGCAGAAAGTTGATAGAGCAGGCAGCCCTGGTTTCTCACCTCACCAAAAAGTTACTATTGCACTCCAAATGCTGGCCTATGCCTCCCCAGCTGATGCGATGAATGATACATATGGTATGTCGGAGTCTACATTCCTTGATAATCTTGCTCAATTTTGTCACACAATTGTTTAGATTTACAAAGAGAAGTACCTCCGTGAACCAAATTAAGCAGATCTTGCCCGACTCATTCACAAAGCTAAAAATATGGCATTCCGAGCATGATACGATTATTAGATTGCTTACATTGGCAGTGGAAGAACTGTCCCATTAGATGGCAATGAGGATTTAGCAAAAGATCAAGAAAGCCAACTATTGTGTTAGAGGCGGTTGCCTCGTTTGACACATGAATCTAGCATGCTTTCTTCAGAGTCCCAGGATCCCAAAATGACATTACAGTACTCGGGCATTCACTCCTCTTTAATAACCTAACAGAGGGTAAATCACCTCAACTTGACTACTACATCAATGGGCGTTAATACAATATGAGGTATTACCTAGCAGATGACATCTACCCAAAATGGATGACACTTGTCCAAGCAATTGCAAATCCTATGGATGACTCCGAAAGGTGGTTTACCTTACACTAGCAGGTGTACCTAAAAGATGTTGAGAGAGCTTTCAGTATTCTACAAGCATAGTGGAAAATCATTAAGGAACCAACAAGAGGGTGGAGTCAAGATAAATTGAACTCCATCATGATGTCGTGCATCATATTACACAACATGATTATGGAGAATGAACGAGATGACTATATTGATGGAGAGTTTGATGACGACTAAGATGATCCAAATAAGTCAAGGAGGGTTCGTGCGAGAATATATGATGGGTCTAATTTACTTCTGGATCCAAGAACTGGTAACATCTATTTAAATGAGTACATGAGGTGTCATAGGATGATACGTTCGAGTACTACAAACAAGTACCTACAACATGATCTTGTTGCACATCTTTGGGCCAAAAGAATAATGGAGTAGGCATAATGGACCAAATGTTGTTTAATTAAGTTTCAATAACTCTCCCAAGTACTAGTAGGGTGGAGATTGTGTGTTATTTATTAAATGTTGTTTAAGTTTCATGTTGTTAAATATTGTTTAAGTTCAATTTAAAGACTACACCAACTTAAATATTAAAGGGTACAACAACTTAAATATTAAAACTACAACAACTTAAATTTAAAGACTACAACAACTTAAATATTAAAGAGTACAACTTAAATTTAACGACTATAAACAACTTAAATTTAAAGACTACAACTTAAATATTAAGGAGTACAAAAACTTAAATATTCAAGAGTACAACAACTTAAATTTAAAGACTATAATCATCATCTTCATCCGCCATTGTAGGAGTATAATCAGATGTAAACAACTCCCGTAGAGACATAATTTCCCTCATTTTCCTATCAAAATATGCCTTACTCATTGGAGTGTAATTCATAGTGTTCCTTTCCATGTTCCTATCATCCATCTCTTCTTGTATTTCTTTTGCCCGTTCTTCGTGTCTACACTTCCTTTCTTCCGCGGCAATGGCATTTTGCTCCACCATTAATCGCAACAAGGAGGACATTTCCTCTCAAAAGGCTAACTCTTCCTTTGCCTTGCCTTTTTTCCAATCAATTTTCTAGCCTTGTTTCGTCACGTAGCCCTAGGTATGGAAGATTGACCTGGAGACGGATTTTCTATCCTTCTTTCTTGAATGATAGGAGATACTTGTTCATTCCCAATTGTATTTGAGGAAACATTTTTGAACATTGGCGTTGGACCAAATCTTTCTTGAGGCAGATCTTGAAATAACACCAACCCTTTACAAATTTCTCAACAACCTTGATGAGTAAAGGGTTTTTTCATGTCATCCATTTACAATTGCTCCGCTTGACATTCCTAGAAAATATAAGTACAAAAATTAAAGGAAATTAATTTATGAAATTAAATGTAATATAATTAAATATTTAAAAGAACTAGTGAAAACATTTACTTCGTCATATAGATTAGCTCCACTTTCATGTCTCCTTACGACCCTTATCACGGCTTGATGCCATTTATTCAAACTTGGATGAAGATGTTTTTTCCATCTTGAAGAACAACGCTCGTAGTTTTTAGGGTTCGGTGGAGTGGTGCCTTCGTAGTACTCATAGTACTTTTTAGACGTATGAGTCCAAATGCCTTCACTTGTTTGAGAAATACCCTTGACACTATCTTTCGAGACCCATATATAAGCCTTGCAAAGAGCTTCATTTTCTTTTTAGGTCCAAGCCTTTCCTTTGGTTGAAGATGTAGCCATTTGAAAATTATTGGAAAAATTAAAGGAAAGATTATTGGAAGAGGTAAGAAAATAAAATGTGAAGAATTGAAATAAAATGAGTTAAGATAGTATGTAATGGTGAGAAGGATGTGAGAAATGGTGTAGAAATGGCTTTGGTGTTTATTCAATTCCAATGGCTACATGACGTCACGTTAGCATTGGTAGTGGACTGGGCCTACCCAAATCGGGTTGGTTGGTTGGCTTTTTTTTGGCCAGCCCACAAGCCTTGTGGCTGTTTTATGGCCCAGTGGGGCCTGCAAGCCTTTTCCCTCAACCTTCAGTTGAAGACGTGTTTTGTGTCAAAACAGGCTATATTTTGGCCTACAGCCCTTTGGCCGGGTCAGTGGGATATGGCCTAAGACACTAGTTCAAGGTTTCGAGGGACGTATCATTCACCGCGACTCTCCTCAATCTCAGCTCCATAACCCCAAGGTCACACCTGCTGATCTCTTCAGGTCAACTTGACGCAGAATTATTGCCGCTAGCCCAGGGCAACCTCCTAGGCCCTAACGTTAGGGGGCAACAAAATATGTTTATAAGCCCATATACATGTATAATAATAAATATAAAAAAGAATTTTGTATGAGTACCACATGAACTTGCAATCATGTGCGTCAATACAATCTGAATTTTCAATTTTCAGTTTGTACCACCTAAACTCTTTTAACTGACGGAATCTACTACCTACATTAATTTCCGTCCCTTTTACCGTTAAAACATGTCATGCGCCCCTCATGTGGAGAAATATTTTTATCAATTCACTTTCTAGGAATCACTGAAGTCCAATAGTACGAAGGCAAAAGGCATTTTTTCTGTAGCGGAGTTGGAGTCGGGTCATAAAGAGAAAGAGAGACGTTGCTTTCAAGTTTGATTTTTGACAAGGGTTGTTGAGGAATTAAAATAAAAAGTTATGCAAAAATCTAGTCTTTCATTTACAATGAGTTTTAAAGATTTTTTTTGTAGGTTAGCAAGTAGTTATGGTTCATCTTAATTTATTAAAATATTAAAATTTCAAACTCTTATAAAGAAAATTGCCGAAATGGGACTGTAGAAATACCTAATGTTGGCGCCACATTAACTCAAGCAGAATTGTTTTGGAACCAGTTTGATTCTAGCCATCCTATGAAATTAATTAATGAAAATACCCCTATAGGTGACATGCTTTAGCAGCAAAATTGATGGAAAGTAACGTAGATGGTAGACTCCAACCGTTAAGAAAGTCCATGTGGTAAAAAATAAAAATAAAAATGAAAAGTTGGGATAATACTATTGCACATACTTGCAAATTCAAATGATACTTGCGAAAAGAACCGGTTAAAAAAAAGGGTGTGATATCCACACACCTCTTTTTACTTCTCATACATCCTTCTAATTTTCGGCCGTCGAATCGGATGAATTAAAGAAGATCAACAGACAAAAATTAACAAATGGTGTGTGAGAAGTAAAAAGGGTCCGCACACCCCTAAAAAAAGATAGTTAAACTCGCACGCTGCGTCGTTGCTTTCCAAGGAGGCTAGCGGGAACAGAGAAAAACATTCCCTCCCCCAGTCAACTTCTCCAACTCTTCTTCCAATTTTCAATTTTCTCCACACCACAAAAGAAATATGAAGTAACACTAAGAAATCATCAGTGTCCTCTTTCTTCTCTTTGAAAAATCAAATTAAACGGCAAAATCATCACAAGTCTTGTGCCTGCAGTGGCACTGATTAAATTGAATTCGGATTTAGTTTATGCATTTTTGTTTTGATGGAGGAGGCACGAGGCTTTTGATTGAACCACAAAGCAAACCCAGGTTCCATTATTGACTTTACTTGTTACTGTGACATCTGTAGAAAGAATTTTTTTTTCAAATTGAAATTGTTAAAATTTTACTTGCGAACCACCAACCATGACTCAAGATAAGTCAAATAGATTAGCAATATTATAGATTGAAAAGGATAGGTTGGAAAAATACATTGACTATAAAAATATAATTGAAAAGGATAGGCACTCTAGATTATATTTTTTGTTGGAGTTTTATTGCTATTTTTATTTCGTAGGTGCATGCATGTGGTGTAGTTTTGCTTGAATCATCTTAAGGTTGGAGATGAAGCATGTAACGTTTTCTCGTTGGCGTACTCTTTTCTTTTTTTGATATAAGCTTGTACTCGTGGTCTTTTGGTGATATATATTATTAGTGGAATAAAAATTAATTTGTTGGTCAATTGTTTTTTTTTTTAAATAAATGATACTATTTATACTAATGGAACTAGGCTTAGCCTTACAATGAGCAACTAATTATGTGGTTTAAATTCGTTTTTGATGATAATCAAATTTATGACTTTTCACATAAAAACAAAGAATAATACCACAAAACTATAGTACTAAATGACTAAAAATGTCAATTCTCATGACCACATCATTTTGAAATTTTGCCCTTGGCCCTAAATATCAGGACCGGCACTGTCTTTGTTATCAAATATTTAAGAAATAAAGATCTGGCGGTCAATTTCTAATATGGTATTGACTGATCATGTAAGAAAATCGAAGCCTTTTGTACCGCTTGAGTTAATCCACAAGGGACAATCATGCTATTGGCTTGATGCAAAATGATAACTCTGATGGCTCATTTAATCCGTAATCAAAATACGAGGAATTGAATTGAATTAAAGAAGAATTGAATTGAGAAGAAATTGGAATGGGAATGAGTCAGAATCGAATTCCTGAGAAAGTTGTTTACTATAATGTCCTAAAATCGGAGTTGAAATGATCTAAGTTGTTTATCAGTTCACCTGTATCGGAATGAAAATTAATATGATTACTAAAATACCATTAATCTTAATAATAGAAAAATTCATAATTTTTAATACAATTTCACACACACACACACATAGTTTTATTAAAATCTTACCAATTCTCATATATTTATTTTTCTGCTCCAACCTTTCTGGCCTAAATTTTTTAGCATGAGATTATTAAAGAATAAATTTAGGCTAATTTTTTTTCTTTTAAAGTAATTTAAAAAAAAATATATGTACACTATCATAAATTAATTTTATGAACATTTTAACCTAAAAATATTTAAATTTCGATTTTAATTATTTTAGCCGTTTGATTTAAATTTAGGCCATTAGATTTTTTTTTTTTTTTACTGTTAAATTTGATTATATTCTATCTCAACCGTTGGATTCAATAAATCCTAGAAAACATGCCCATGTGGATGGGGTCCCGCTAGTGGTGCCCACACCATTTTTTGGGCTAAATCCTAGGAGGAATTTGACTTTTGTTTGGCTTTTAACTTTTAGCCCACACATTTAGCATGAGTTGGGTTGGGTTTTTTTTTTTTTTTTTTTTTTGGGCCCGCCGGGGGTGGGGGAATAAACCTTAAAAAATAGCATTTAGCCTAAGGTTGGGTTTGGTCTTAAAGAGTAAAAACCTAATTCAACAAGGAAAAGAAGTAAAAAACTCAACCAAAAAAAAAAATTAATAATAATAATAAAGAAAGGTTCGGGGTAATCGAAAAATAGCATTTGCCAGCTGCTCAATGCTTTATGTTATGCTCTTTGCAAAAACGTCTACAATCGAAATTTGATCCGCAGTGGGCAAGTGACAAGGTTTTTCTTTTATCTATACTCATCTACATCTCTCTTTCCCCATCCGAATTTGGATCTGGGGTGTCCGAAGTTTGTTTGTAGAACTGTTAGGGTGGGTTGGTGCTAAGTCTTGGCAGTCTGGGAAGTGGTGCGGTGGTCTGCGTATGGGGATGGGTGTGCTTTGGGTGGTTGAATTGTGGGAGGCAGATGGGAGGGGCAGGGAAATTTCAGTAGAGAAGTTTGATTCTTGATGTTGGCTTTCTTCTGGAATTCAATTACCACCTTCAAGTCAGTATTTGGATTCCGAGGATATCAGGAATGCGATCACTGATTTTGGGTGGAGCCTACTAATTTTTTCATTCCCAAAATTTGGTAAATGCCGGAATCATTTGGAGAGGAATTCAATTCCTTTTCTTCTATCTCCATTCCGGTTTAGTAAACACACCCTAATAGTTATGGGCTTATTTGATTTGAGGCTGAAAGCAAATGATTGAAAATTGCATGGCCGTTGTATAAATGGGATGTGCTATCCACGCACATTATGTGTGAGAAGTAAAAAGCGGTGTGTGAATATCACATCCCTATCTTATATTACTGGAAAAGGATCGCCACGTGTTAGTTGGTCATGGAGCAAGTGAGATGAAAGGTTTTGCTACTCAACATTGAGAAAGAGTTTATTTTCAAGATACTTAGTGAATGATTCACAGAACTTCATGATTATGATTGAAACATTTCATATTATAAATTGTTCTATAACGATCATCACTGTAAAAACTCAATTAAAATTACAGTCTTTTAGTCAGTTAACTATATAGTAAATGTTGGAAATTTTGAGTAGAAATTTCATTATCCCACATTGGTCATTCTCAAAAGGTTTCCTCACTTTATAAGGCTTTGTCCCTTATAGAAAGTGATTGGAGTGATAGGCCTTGGAGACTAAAATTCGGCTCACCCTTGGGGTTGGGCTTTGGGGTGTACTAATTAATTGGTAATTAATATATAATTAATTATCAAAAGTTAGGCCTTGGGCCTTGGGGCTCTAATAATTTAATTAATTAATTATTTTCGGATTTAAGTAATTATTTTTAATTAATTTCGAATTTAATTAATTAATTATTTTTTTACCAACAGACTCATTTTTCAGATGAAGTCTGAAGTGTGAAAAAACGCAGAAAGAAAGCACCCCTCTGAGAAGATGTCTCTCAACAGATGCATCCCTTCCTCATACCTGTTGCGATCAGGCATAATCATATTATATATACATCCATCTGCATAGCATTTAGAACACAGAAAAAACATTTCTTCTTCTATAATCCAAAACATTCTTAGTGAGAGAACCATATAGAAATTTGCCAGAAGTCAATTTTTCCGATGTTGGAATTCTGACTTGATTGTTGAATCCTGGTGAAGCAGACATCTATAGAACTACAAGCACTGAGTAGGGACGAAATTTCTGTTTCAAGGACATTGCGGTACACAAGCCTCGATCTTCAATATTTCTGTTCAATATTATTTCTTTGTTCATACTCTATTAATTTCTTATTCGCATTTATTATTTATTAGCATATATAATTTTATCACAAATTGTTGACATATATCCAACAATCTTGAAACAGAAATGGATCAATAATTTGTGACTGTGAATGGCGCTATGCCAAAATACTTTGAAAAGGCTGAGAAGTTCAAAGGGTTGGACTTCAAGAGATGGCAACAGAAGATGTTGTTTTTCCTGATAACCATGAATCTCACTCATGTTGTCAAGGAAGAAGCTCCGAAGTCTAATTAGAATCCAATGACGAAAGAAACTATAATGGCAATTGAAGCTTGGAATCATTCTGAGTTTTGTTGCAGAAATTATATTCTGAATAGTTTGGATGACAATCTCTACGACGTTTATTCTTTGTGCAAGACAGCAAAGAAGTTGTGGGAATTCCTGGAGAGAAAGTATAAGAAGATTGACGAGTCACCTTATGAAGCTTTACTTACTGCAAATACCACATTGAATAAGTTTCCTCTAAAAGAAGATTGACGAGTCACCTTATGAACTATGGAAAGGACATAAACCCACTTACAAAACCGTCAAAGTGTGGGGTTGTTTAGCAGAGGTGCAAGTTCCGTTATCAAAAAGAACGAAATTAGGACCTAAAACTATTGATTGTGTATTCATTGGATTTGCAAATAATAGTGCTACTTATAGGTTCCTTGCTATAAAATCATCCATTTCTGACATACATGTTAACACTATATTAGAATTAGCGGATGCAGAATTCTTTGAGGATATATTTCCTTACAAAGACAAGGAATCTGGTTCTAATACAAAGAGGGTTCATGATCATAGTCATGATGAAGCCTCTTCTTTTGGTGTCCAAGATGTGGAACCAAGAAGAGGAAAAAGAATAAATGTTTCTAAAAACTTTGGACCAGATTTCTTTGCTTTCTTGTCTGAGAATGAACCTAGAACTTTTAAAGAAGCAATGTCTTCTTCCGATGCTCCTTTATGGAAGGAAGCAATTAAAAGTGAAATGGAATCCATTATGGAAAATAACACATGGGAATTGGTTGATTTACCTCTCGGTAGTAAACCAATTGGTCATAAATGGATTTTCAAGAAGAAACTTAAGGCGGATGGAACCATTGATAAGTTCAAGGCATGTTTAGTAGCCATAGGTTATAGCCAAAAGGAAGGGTTGGATTATTTCGCACCTATTCTCCAGTTTCTCGCATAAGGTCAATTAGGATGTTAATAACGATTGCGGCTGTATACAACTTTGATATACATGGTCAATTAGGATGTTAATAACGATTGCGGCTGTATACAACTTTGATATACATCAAATGGATGTCAAAACAGCATTTTTAAATGGAGAACTAGATGAAGAAATATACATGGAACAACCTGAAGGGTTTGTGCTTAAAGGACAAGAAAGCAAAGTGTGCAAATTAGTTAAGTCATTATATGGACTTAAACAAGCACCAAAACAATGGCACAAGAAATTTGATCATACTTTGTTGACACATGGGTTCAAAATAAATGAATCTCATAAATGTGTCTACATTAAGAGTAATGATAAAGCTTGTGTTATTGTCTGCTTGTATATGGATGATATGCTCATAATGGGAAGCGATAAAGATGTAATAAACAAAACAAAGAAAATGTTGAATTCAAGTTTTGACATGAAAGACTTAGGTCAAGCCGATGTCATTTTAGGAATTCAGATTAAGAGAAATAGTGAAGGGCATGTCCTTACACAATCTCATTATGCAGAAAAAATATTACGAAGGTTTGGTCAATTTGACTGCAAACCTGCTGCAACTCCTTTTGATGCTGGATGCAAGTTGGAGAAAAATAAAGGCAATGCCATATCTCAACTTGAATATTCTCAAGTAATTGGAAGTCTAATGTACTTGATGAATTCAATTAGGCCTGACTTAGCGTATGCAGTAAGTAGGCTTAGTAGATATACAAGTAATCCGGCACAAAAGCATTGGGATGCTTTAGTAAGAGTGTTAAGGTATTTGAAAAATACACTTAACTACGGATTACACTACACAAAGTATCCACCTGTTGTAGAAGGCTTCAATGATGCCAATTGGATTTCTGACACTACAGAATCCAAGTCAACAAGTGGATATGTTTTTACCTTGGGAGGTGTAGCAATATCTTGGAAATCCTCTAAACAGAAATATATAGCTCGGTCCACCATGGAGTCAAAGTTTATAGCTTTAGACTTGGCTGGAGATGAAGCCGAGTGGCTCAAACATTTTCTGAAGGATATTCCAATGTGGCCAAAGCCTGTGACTGCTATATGTATACATTGTGACAGTATGGTTGTGCAATCAAAGGCCAAAAGTCATGTATACAATGGCAAGTCGTGACACATCAGGCGTCGGCATAATACTCTTAAGAAGTTGCTCTCCAATGGAATAATATCCATTGATTATGTAAAGTCAAAGGAAAATATAGTTGATCCTTTGACAAAAGGCTTACCAAGAGAGCAAATATTATTTACATCGAGAGGATAGGTCTCAAGCAAATTCAATGAATCGAACTAGGCAGAAACCTAACCTAGCTGATTGGAGATCCCATGGTCTAGGTTCAATTGGCCAACTGGTTAAGTTTGATTCAAAAGTTGAACACACAACTTATCCATTCTTATGGTAAAATGTGTGTTGTTTGTTGAGTTTGAAGGGTTATGTTTTATACATTTAATGACATTAATATCTTGTTATCAAAAGGACTATGGCAGACTATTCTTAATTAATGTCACCTATATAAGAGTAAATGGGGCCGCATTTGTGAGAATTGAAATGGCTAAATTCTCTAAAGCTCCTACGAAATCCGGGATCTGTTCAGGGCCGAAATGAACACAACTGTATGAATTGACGTGTGGCAGACATGATATGTGTGTAGCATATTGTCTCGGTTTACTACTGCGGTGAACAGTTCAAGATCTTCCACATCCACTGCGTCACAAAGTAAACCCGATATGTTTTCACTAGGGTAAGTTCAAGTCCAAAAGACACTTCACCCGATGCATATCATGTCTATTCTTTCTCAGTTTTAGGTAGCCTAGTCATACATTTGCATTCAAATGTGGGGTAGTTGTTGGAGTTTGAATGAAATTTCAACTCAAATGTGGGGTATTGTTGAAAATTTTGAGTAAAAATTTCATTGTCCCACATTGGTCATTCCCAAAAGGTTTCCTCACTTTATAAGGCTTTGTCCCTTATAGAGAGTGATTGGAGTGACAGGCCTTGGAGACTAAAATTGAGCTCACCCTTGGGGTTGGGTTTTGAGGTGTACTAATTAATTGGTAATTAATATATAATTAATTATAATTAATATATAATTATTTATCAAAAGATGGGCCTTAGGCCTTGGGGCTCTAATAATTAAATTAATTAATTAATTTCAGATTTAAGTAATTATTTTTAATTAATTTCGAATTTAATTAATTAATTATTTTTCTTACCAACAGACTCATCTTTTCAGATGAAGTCTGAAGTGTGAAAAAACGCAGAAAGAAAACATCCCTTTGAGAAGATGTCTCCCAACAGATGCATCCCTTCCTCATACCTGTTGCGAACATGCATAATCATATTATATATACATACATCTACATGGCATTTAGAACACAGAAAAAACAATTCTTCTTCTATAATCCAAAACATCATTACTGAGAGAACCAAATAGAAATTCGCAAGAAGTCAAATTTTCCGGTGTTGGAATTATGACTTGATCGTTGAATCCTGGTGAAGCATACGTTCGTAGAACTACAAGCACTGAGTAAGGATGAAATTTTTGTTTCAAGGACGTTACAGTACGCAAGCCTCGATCTTCAATATTTCTGTTCAATATTATTTCGTTGTTCATACTCTGTTAATTGCCTATTCACATTTGTTATTTATTAGCATATATAATTTTATCACAGATTGTTGACATATATCCAACAGTAAAGAGATAGATGGTTCGTAAAATTTTTGCTAGTACTAACCATTTGTTTTATATTATTTGATAACTAAATGATCTTATATTTTTTTTTCTTTTTATTTCTTGTAGAGACGATCCTTATTAATTGACCACCAGGTCTCTTAAAAATGAGTTCCCCCTCAATACTTGAGAGAGGCAAGTCTTTTCCACCAAGTGAGGGAATTAGCTTGGCTCCTTGCGATTGAGGAGGAGTTTCTCCTCAAAATACTTAGTTACAAAATTTCATAATCATGATCGAAACTGTTCATATTATTAATCACTATATAAAGATCATATATGCAAAAAATCAGTAAAAAAAATCATTAAACTGTATAAAGGCAATAGACAAATCTGGTAAAAGAATTACAAATCTAATTGTTACGGTTGATTGAGTCATTGACTAAATGACCTTATTTTATTTTATTTTATTTTTTTTTGTAAAAATAATCTTTACATAATAATTTATAATATAAACAATTCTGATTATAAACATGAGGTTTCATATTTTATCACAAATTATTTGAAGAAGAACTCCTTCTCCATCTTAAAGAGCCAAGTCATTTTCGCAAGTGAGGGGGCGGCTGTTCTAACAACTCATGCTGGCAGCCCTCTTTTCTTTATTTGGTTGTATGGTTCTAAAATTGCAATAGCAGAGGCCTTGAAAAAGCAACAAACAATGGATTCCATGACTCGGTAGGAAAAGATTGTTTAAAGATATAAAAATAATTATTGTAAATAAAATGTGTGAGATTCAAATTCCGTGAAAAACGAATTTAATAATAATTTGTTTTGACTAACAAATCGTGTGCTTAATCCAGATCAAGTATTTATTTTGACTAAGGGTCACCCGTTCGTCGCATTGGTACAGATTCAGTCAAATGAAATCAATTAGTAATCAGCAATTCATCATCAGCAATTCGACAGCAACTTTAATTGACTTAGTAGTTGGAGAATTTTAGGCTGCTCAGTCAAACGTATCCGTTATTCCACAGCAACTTTAGCTGAACTAGTCGTCTGGAGAATTCTAGTCTGCTACTCAAAAAAATTTATGTTTCAAGGTTGAAACCTAGGGAATAGGACCCTTGTCGGATTATTTTTTTGAGGATTTTAGAGATTTCGTGATCGGAATCGTTTATCGTATATTTTGTAGTCAGTTTTCGTTAAGTACTATTTATATTTAATTTAAAATTTAAAATTTTCTAACTGCACAATGTACCATTGACGATCCCCATCATGGGATCCCTTTTCGGAAACCTAGGGAGGATTTTTACTTAACTTAAATTTTGATGTATACTCACCATACACCTAATTATGTGTTACGCGTTATTTCACTTAATTTTGGTTAATTTTTTTTTCAAAAATTAAAAAGGGAATATTTAATGTGAAAGTTAACTAGAGTTCGGTGAAAAAAACACATGATAAATAATTAGGTGTACAGTGAGTATACACCTTAATTATGGTTGTGAGCAAAAATACTCCCTTAAAACCTACGTATCTATATTACCTATTAATAGAGAGACTAAATTTGGAGACTAAAATTGCAAACTAAATGATGTGTTACTAAATTTAGAGACAAAAACTCACATTCTCATATTCATATATGTATGTTGTTCGATCATATAATATTATGTAGCTCACTTAGTTATAGCATTTATCCTTACATCTGAAGTTATAAGTTTGAAATCCTCTCTCACTAATTTAACATAGATATTTTATGGTTTGTCAAAAAAAAAAAAAAATATATATATATATATATAAAATAGTCTCTACGCTTACTGTCATTCACAAAATTACTTCCCATTACATAATTTGATTATTCAAATTTCTTGGATCCATGCCCGCCGGCGCAGATATTTTGGTTTGATTATTCACAACTTGTTAGCTTAATATATTAAATATCAAAATAAAATATTAAAATAAATTCCAGTTAAAAATAACACAAAGAAAAAGAAAAAGAGAACATTTACCCTAATAAATCCAAGAATTTTTAGCATATAAATCAATGTAGACAGCTTAACTAGATGCACAAGCACTAATCCAATGGCTTCTCTGGAGGAACCAAAAGGCCTTCCTAAAATTCCTCTTGATGATGAAGCAAGGAGAGAAGAAGAGAGCTACTGCCATGCACTGCAGCTGGTGGTTTCTTCTGTGCTGTCTTTCTCCATGCAATCGGCAATTGAGCTTGGCGTTTTTGACATCATAGCGAAAGAGGGTCCAAATGCCAAGCTCTCTGCATCTGAGATTGCAACTCACATCGGCACCAAGACCCCTGACGGACCCATGATGCTAGATCGCCTTCTAGCTGTCCTGGCCAGCAACTCCGTCCTCGATTGCACGGTTGTTAACGGTAAAGTTGACAAGTGTTTCCGGAGGCTATACAGCCTTACCCCTGTGGCCAAGCACTTTGTGACCGATGAAGATGGTGTTTCATTAGCCCCTGTGTTGACTATGGTTCAAGATGAGGTCTTCTTAAAAAGCTGGTATGTTTTTTTGGTCAAGACTTGTTGGTTAAATTGGCAGTAAATTTAATAAGGGTCAATTCAATTTAAAAAATTGGGCATTTTCATGTATGTATAAAGTTGATCAATGCCCAATTTGCGGAATGAAAGTGTCCCAAATTTGTCGGACATACATGAATGAGTCCCATACTTGTTGAAGGATCGGATCGGAAATAAGGTTTACAATTGGAAAATTTTATTTGGATTCATATAATTTTTTTTTTTTTTACACCAACTTACTTTTTACACTCATATTATTTTTAATTAAGGTAGTTTTAATGAAACACCCATATTACTGTTCACTTTTAACAAAAAATGATATTTTTACACTATTCATTCACATCTTTATTTTGTCATTTTCATTATAACTAAAGTTTTTGAGGACTTTTTGTTAGTTTTTCTTTTAATTAATCGATCAATATCTCTTTAAACCCAAATTTACTTCCTAAATTACTCTCACAAACCTAATTCAATATGTAAAGTTATCTTCACACCCATTTAAAAATACAAATCCAAAATCAAGAACTGTATAATACTTGAAATGAAGCATTACTACCAACTCCGAAGAAAATCCCAGCAATTAACATGGTCAGCCTTCGCCCTAGCCTCTTGGTAGTGTATGTTGCAAAGAAGGTCCATACCAAAAACAGCAAGGTACAGCAAAGGGGTGAACAATTGCAGGCCTTGATTGTTAAAACATAAATTGATGCCAAGGAAATTAAAATTTTATAGTATATATAGTCTCCATCTCCATGTTATTTGCTTCTTTTTATGTTTTAAAATACGAAAAAAAATTATCGTAAAGTGTTGGTTGTCATGATCACATTTTGATGAGAAAGGGAGTATTGACTTAAGAATTTAATCCAATTGGAGTTTTGATTTTTAATTTGAAAATTCGTGAGCCATGGTTCCGAACTTGTCATGGTAAGTAGATAAATGATATTTTTAGATAACTCAAAACTTTTGTCTCTTATTATTATTTTTTATCTCTTTTGGAACACTTTGTTTTAGCTAGAATGAACATAAGATAAAGATTGCGTGATAGTATGGTTTGATTATTAGGTGTGGGTTTATTGAAAAATTTTAGTTTCATTGTTAATTTCATCTTATACTTGATGGTAGTTATGCAATAGAGTAAATAAGATTATTCACATTTACAGTTTAAGTTGGGTGCAGAGTAAAGTTATATGGGTTCGAATAAAATGTCTCGTTTACAATTTTTATTCCAAAATTTTTGGATGAGATCGAAAATTTTAAATTCCAAAATATTCTATTACTCATAATTTTTTGGAATTGGAGTTATCTTTGAATTTTTAGAACAAAATTTGGAACTCATATATATTTGACAAGTTTTTTTATATCTCGAACTTTTTCATATATGCATATTCTTTATTCTTAATATTTGGTATACATTTTTATATACATCCAATCAATTTTGTATTATATTAATATGTTCATCATTTCTAATATATGCGTATGATTTATTATTTTTTTAAAATATTATTTGACTATGGCCACAAGTAGGGTGAAATTTCTCATAGCCTCTTTGGACCTAGAAGTGATGAATAATTGTGACTTGCCATCAGTTGTCCCATTTTTTTTCAAGAAAAAAATAGCATAAAAACTATGAATAAAATGTATCCAAATTTCAAAAATAACAATGAACATAATAAAAAATTAAAGGTAGCTAGCTAACTTTAATTTTGTGAATATCAACAGGCCTAGAGTGAAAGATGCAGTTATTGAAGGAGGAATTGCATTTGACAAAGCCCATGGCATGCACCACTTTCAGTATCCAGGTGTCGACCTTCGGTTTAATAAAATGTTCAACAAGGCAATGTTCAACCATAGCACCATTGTTATGAAGAGAATTCTTCATCTCTACAAAGGTTTTGAGCACGTTAAGCAGCTTGTTGATGTTGGTGGTAATCTGGGAGGGGCAATTAGTCTAATCACTTGTAAATATCCACACATTAAGGGAATCAATTTTGACTTGCCTCATGTTATAAAACATGCCACCTCTTATCCGGGTATGACTTTACAGTTATAATGTTATGATCTACGATTTGGATTCTATATTTTTCCTTTCTAAAAGATTGTAGTGAATTTATTTTGCAGGGGTTGAAAATGTTGGAGGAGACATGTTTACAAGTATTCCAAATGGGGATGCCATTTTTTTGAAGGTGATTCTTAAACTCCTCATTCATGCATTATTTTTGTTTGCATAATATTTTGTTTGACCTGAGCAAAGAAATATGATAAGTTGGATTTTTGTCTCTTTATTTTATCTTTTATACTATGAGAAACCTCCTTCTATAGTGCCATAAAATCAAATGATCATTAATTGAAGCTTTTCTATTTAATTAATAATTCCATTTTCTTTTGTAGTTCATACTTCATGATTGGTTAGATGAAGACTGCATAAAATTGTTGAAAAATTGTTACAATGCAATTCCAGACGATGGAAAAGTGATTGTGGTGGAGGCACTTCTCCCAATCAAACCAGATAATAACATATCTGTGAGGACCAACGCCCAACTGGATCTGCATATGATGACTCAAACCCCGGGAGGGATGGAGAGGAGCCAAGAAGAATTCATGGCCCTAGCAACTGGTGCTGGTTTTAGTGGCATCAGATATGAATGTTTTGCTGCTAATCTCTGGGTCATGGAATTCTACAAGTAGACAAGAGAGCTTTCAAAAATAAGTTTTGGGTTATGATCCTGATAATCCAACATGCAAATGCCTAATAATCCTATCCTTTTTTTTTTTTTTTTTTTTGTTCTTCTGAAGTTTATTTTCTATCCTAAAAAATAAGAGTCTGTTTTTATGAATGTGTAACTTGACATTTGAAGCGAAGCAATTTTATGCATTGTTTTAAGTAGTTATGTATACATATATTTTATCTTGCGACCTATCTCTATATTTTTTAGTAATTGATATATTGATGCCACTCAGACCAAAACTCTTGATATGAAGTAACAAAGCATTAACATCATCGCAAAGGTAATTAAGAACCCCCGTCTGAAATATTATGGCACTACTAGATATAAATGATGAATTTTTTGGATTGTTTGTATATTGTTGAATACAATCCACATACTAAATACACCTCACATTTACTTTTTCAATCAATTTTTTTTTTAACACACACTCGCATACTTTTCTATACTACCCTCACACCCCTACATACACTCTCAACGTACACCCAACATGCCTTCCCCTCATTATTCATTCTCCCCATAACTCCAAATCAACGCTCTCACTAAACATGTAAATCATAATGGGCTCAAAATCATAATGGGATATTGTGAACATAATTTTAGCATATGTATGATTGTGTAAATCTAGTAGATTCTTTACGATACTAGAAGATCCTTTCCCTTTATGATTGTATTACTTGTAAGGAAATGAATGCTCCTTGGTTTACTATAAATAAAAGCACAAGGATTAAGGAATAGCACACAAATTCCATGCTTGTTGAAGCTCGAGCATCTCGAGGTTGCCTCCACAGCCGTCTTTTTAATGATCCCGACGTTAATATTTACTCTTTGTCATGAAATCAAGAGTTCTAGTTAATCCCGGATCTAACTCGTCTGAGATCAAACTCTTCAACACCGTTTTTGTTGTTCGTGTCTGTGAACTGTAACCTGCCGTGGCTTTTCCGTCGAGGTTTCCTAGTAAAAAACTAGGCATTGTTGGGCTTGGATTTCAAAAGGCTAGCAGCCCTAATTGGGCTTGCAACTTAAACAACCCATTCAATTTTTGAATTTGGGCTTCTATATCTGTTTTTTCTTCTTTGGACTTGGAAGCCAGCAGCCTTTGCTGCTTGAACCTAGAAGCCCTTTTGTGGCCTGGACTCTTAGCCCATTTTTGCTATTATGGCCAACAGACAAGCAAACGAAAAACATAGATTTTTTCTTTTGGGCCCTCATTAAAAACTGCCCCATTTTATGGGAGCCATTTTTCACTTTTTCTTTCTTAGCCCAATATTTGGGCCTGGGTTCTATCAACCTAATTTCTTTCTTGCTAGCCTACTGTCTAGCGATTAAAATAATAATTTATTGAACCTGAAGCTCTATGGCCATTTCCTATACTTTCACACAAAAAGGTTCTGAAGCGACCCAATGTTATCATGTTTGTTTTCAATTGGTCATATATATTGTCTTGTAGATACTGCATCTGTTTGCAGGTATTATGCACCTGAAGTTTTGTAAAAGTGCCATAAAAACTTGAAGTTTCTTAACATGCACCACTCATATTGAGATTAGGGTTGATCTTGTCTTTTTTGGTGCCTGGGTCGAAGGCTAAAAAAGTATCCTTTTTCAATACACCAACATATATTAAAATAATAAAAAAAATAAAAAATAAAAAACAATTTAAGAGGGCTGGAACCCAACCAAAGTTGGGGGACTAGGCCTTCATGTCCCTATTATATTACCTAAAAAAAAAAATACATAAGGGGGGACATAGTACCTAAACCCCGACGATTAAAAGAAAAATCATATACAACCAATCCACACAAAACTCTTTGAAATTTCAACCTTTACAAAATCATCTTCTTGCATTTTTTTATTTTGAAGCAAAATCATCGATTATTGTCACATCCCGGCCCGGGGCGGATCACTTCCCGGGCTCGCTCCACCACCGTAACACGATATTGTCCGCTTTGGGCCCCGACTACACCCTCACGGTTTTGTTTCTGGGAACTCACACGAGAACTTCCCAATGGGTCACCCATCTTGGGAGTGCTCTCGTGCACTACTCACTTAACTTTGGAGTTCCCATGGAACCCGAAGCCCGTGAGCTCCCAAAAGGTCTCGTGCTAGGTTGGGATGGGAATAAACATATAAGGATTACTCCTCTGGGCGATGTGGGATGTCACAATCCACCCCCCTTAGGGGCCCGACGTCCTCGTCGGCACACACGCGGCCAGGGTTAGGCTCTAATACCAAATTGTCACATCCCGCCCGGGCTGGGATGTGACAATTATATCATCATACTCCAAAGTCTTCAACCTCATCATTTTCAATGCTTAAGATTGGTAATCCATTTAGCTTATCTTAAGTCATAGTGGTCTGCAAGTAAGAGGTCAATAATTTCAATTTTGAAAAACTTATTTCTGCAGATATCACAGTCGCAGGTACGGTCAACAATACACAGCAAGTAATCAACACATTTGGACACATGTCAATTTCTCTTGCTAACCCTGTTATTTCCATAGATGTCCAAAGCCTATTAGAATGAAATGATTCTTCAGGTAACATCGTATACAATATCTATAATTCAGAATATAAGACAACTCGATCTACATTAATGGAATTTCCATGTTTCAAATGTGCTTCAAAATTCATACAACATTCTTTTAGCTCTTGATCATCCAATGAAATTAACTTTGTTGTATCGAATAAGAAGTCAAAAATAGATTCAAAATTCTTCGACTGTTCAAACATGTGTTTTAGTTGAGAACATTGTTTAAAATATCAATACCTGTAGAAATATCGATAGACAAATTTGTGGAAATATCGATGAATATATCGTATATCGATATTGAAAGAAATAATAGAAATTTGCTCAAAAACATGAAAATTTAAAATTAGTTTTTAGGGAATGTCAAATGAAGCCACAACACATGTATGAATCAAGAATTAATTATTAGTTACTGTGTAACCAATAAGTATGTGATATGTGAGAAGAAAAACTTCCTTCTAGTGACAAGTAATAAGATAAAGCATTTCACCAGAAAGAATAAATTATACATAATTTAATTGAAATTTTCTTCATGAAAGCAGTACAAGTTTTATTGAAGTAAACTAATACCATAAAGAAAGAATTTAAAAAATAAATAATAAATAGGCTCATGGATATTTCCTGCAAACTTTTTGTAAATTGTCTGCAAACATTGGATATTTCCTGAAAATATCGAGGAAATTGACTGATTTCCGAAAATATCTCGTACTTCACCCCATTCTTTCCATATTGTTCCCTAAATTTTTGAATATTTCCGTGAAAATATCGAGCATATCCAAGATATTTCAAACATTGGTTGTGAAAAAGCAATATCCATAATAACAAGAAAATAATTGTTCTAAATGATGCTTCAGCAGACTGTTGTTCCCTCTCACTACCAACAATTGCATCATGATCTTTTTTTCTAGTTCTATGATGTTTAGTTTGAAAAATATGGCCAATTTCTGAATCAAGTGCAATTTCTTTAGCATTACTCATGGTAGAAGCAAACCAGTTTTATGAAGTTTTCAAAAAACATAACAAGTGCTTCCAATGCCTTCACAGCAATATCAAGACGTATGTCTTTAGATTGTAATTTTTGTGCTCACCATGTTAATCTTTAACAAAATGTCATACCAAATAACCAAACTTAATACAAAGTCAAAACTTGAAAGTTCTCATGATGCTAAGCATCATGCATCCCTGCTCAATTGGAGATTCTTCGTAATTTCCACCAGCTTAAACAAAGCATCTATAATTCTGGACACTTGGGATTTAATTGCCTTAACACTTTCAATATGACTTTCCCATTGAGTAGTTAACAACGATTTCAAAGTTAAACCATCAATATGTTCAAGCAAAATATTCCAATGCTTTGTAGAGTT
This sequence comes from Pyrus communis, assembly GCF_963583255.1. NCBI lineage: Eukaryota > Viridiplantae > Streptophyta > Magnoliopsida > Rosales > Rosaceae > Pyrus > Pyrus communis. The sequence continues at coordinate 20,186,741 of NC_084807.1, read as the reverse complement.
GGAAAACACATTATATATACATTGACACGCTCCAAAAAAATATTTTTCTTTAAGACAATAAGAACCACATGGCATATAAAAAGCTTTAGGATTTATGTCTAACAATCTTTTTTGTACACCTTGGTGTTTCCCTCTCATATTGGATCCATTATCATAACCTTGTGCCCCCACATTATCAATATCAAGATCAATAAACTTTAGTACATCTTGTGACTAATTAAAAATTCATTGTCTTGATGTATCTTCCACACTTAAAAACTCCAAAAAATACTCTTTTTTTTATTTTTTATTTTTTTTATTTTTTTATTGATCTACTTCACAAAGTCAACACATCTTAAAATTAAAGTCATTTGTTCTACATGACTTGCATCAAGAGTACAATAAAGAATGACCGAAAAAAATGTAGCCTCTTTTATTTTTTTTAATGATTTCTGTTTTGACTCTTGAAACAAAAGTAACTATCAACTCATTTTAAATTTTATGGCTCAAATAGTGACGATGAATCTCTTTATTGTCAATAAGTCGGAAATACTCTTGCATTATTGAATCAAACTTCGCAATCATTTCAAGTAAATCTAAGAAGTTTCCAATAGAGACTTCATACGGTCTTTGATTTGTTCCACGAAATGCTAAATTACGTATGACAAGACATTTCATAACAGTAGTAATTATAAGCATCACTTGTTTCCATTGATGTGTCTCTTTCTTGATTCACACCTGAAATTTTTGTCAATTGTTTGATTTTTTGTCAATCTAGTTTTCAGCCCAACCCAACTTTTCGAATTAGTGAGATGTTCTTTACTTTGTTCATGATGCTCAAGCTTCTCACTAATGTAACATCCCACATCGTCCAGGGGAGTGATCCTTATATGTATATTCCCATCCCTACCTAGCACGAGGCATTTTGGGAGCTCACTGGCTTCGGGTTCCGTAGGAACTCCGAAGTTAAGCGAGAAGGGGGCTTGAGCAATCCCATGATAGGTGACCCACTGGGAAGTTGCTCGTGAGTTCCCAAAAACAAAACCGTGAGGGAATGGTAATCTCAAAGCGGACAATATCGTGCTATGGTGGTGGAGCGGGCCCGGGAAGTGATCCGCCCTGAGCTGGGATATGACAGATTTGGTATCAAAGCCTAACCCTGGCCATGGTGTGCCGACGGGGACGTCGGGCCCCTAAGGGGGGTGGATTGTAACATCCCACATCGCCCAGAGGAGTGATCCTTATATGTATATTCCCATCCCTACGTAGCACGAGGCCTTTTGGGAGCTCACTGGCTTCGAGTTCCGTAGGAACTCCGAAGTTAAGCGAGAAGGGGGCTTGAGCAATCCCATGATAGGTGACCCACTGGGAAGTTGCTCGTGAGTTCCCAAAAACAAAACCGTGAGAGAATGGTAAGCCCAAAGCGGACAATATCGTGCTATGGTGGTGAAGCGAGCCTGGGAAGTGATCCGCCCCGGGCCGGGATGTGACAACTAAGATGTCTCCGATCACTAATTCCAGTTTTTGCTAATTCACTTTTTGAGACTATTGTTTTAAACAATTTACAATGAAAGCAGAATACTCTATCCAACTCTATTGAGTACACAAGCTATTTCCTATCACAAATTTCACTTGTTAGTAATTTTCGATCATAATAGTGTGTGAAATTTTTTCTAGGGAGCTTGTCCTTGGGATAAGTGAGATTGGTTTCCCTAATTGGCCATTTTTCTACAAGTATGTCTCTCATTTCTGCGTTAAGACAATCTCAAACTCGTGGATCATAAATGTTTAAATGGAAAACATGTTATTAAGATTCAATATTTTACTCAACATTATTTGGTTAGCACCAACATTTCCCTTTACACCACCACCATTTTCATGGTCATGAGACTTATCACTAACAACTTCCTCTACATCGTCACCATTTTCATGATCACGATACTTCTCACCAACATCTTGTAACTCTTCAACATCATTTTCTACCAAAGTTTCAACCGATTCGTTCTTTTTAGAAATTTTTTTATTAAGAGATCCTCTTAAACTTTTGACAAGTTCTTTATCTTTTTTCTTTCTTCATATTACCAAAGAGTTGTTTCCTAAAAGACATGGCTAAGATAGTAAGATGGCTTCAATTAACAAAAATTCTTAGTTTAAATTATCATTCTAACATTTACCATATATTATAAAAATACTAAGACATCAGTCTAACATATATCATAAAAAATTATCAACATACATCATACCAATTAAAATTCCAACATATATTATAAAAATTACTTACTTGCCAATTGCCACTCGAACTTTGTTGCTTTTGCGGTCCTAATACAAAAGTAACTCTAATTTGTAAAAAGCAAACTAGTTAGTGAAATTAAAACTTATTTGTGAAAAAGAAAATTAAGTTGAAAAAAATTAAGAAAAATTGAACAAAAAATAATATATAAAAATATTTTAAAAAAAAAAAAAAAACCCGAATGAAAAGAACAATGAGCAGTGAATAGTGAATCATAAATTTAATGGGTCTGGCCTTCTGCCTCTGGGCCGTCTGACATCTCTTAGAAGTTCAGAAATGGTTTTGGGCTCATTGTGTAGTAGGCCTCACCGCCTTTAGAAGTTCTGAAATGGTTTTGGGCTCAAGGTCACAAGTCCACCTCGACTTTGATTTGAAATTCTGAAATGTCGTCTGCCACGCCTAGTGTGGTGAAAAGGAACGACAGGAACTAGTGTTTGGTGAGTGGACGGACAGACGGGACGTTGTTTGGTCATCACGTCGAAGACCCAGAGGCAAACACAAGCAAGGAAATTGCTTCAAAATTCTAGAACTGGAGTCTAGAAGTTGAAGATACTTCAGTTCAGTTGAGAAATTATTTGAAAATTACTTCAATGATTCAATCCAAATTATGGGTTCTGTGAGTCATGATCCTTGAATAAATAAGAAGCTTTAGGATTGGAACTTGAAAACTTGGAATGCATAATATTAAAGACCATAGCGTTTTCGAAGCGTCAATGATGAATTGAGTCTCGTACTAGAGCCGATTCACTGTATCAATTATATATATATATATATATATATATTATATTAAAAGCCACTTGAACCAAGCACTGTTTAACAATAGTAAAAGGCAGAAATGCCCTTGGTTTGATTGGGGTTTAGGCGTTGATGAATTGCTTTTGTACAATTAAATGTCATTTTCGCCCCCATTGGGTGTTTTGTCTTCAACTGCCCGAAAAGTCCTGCACCTTTTTTATGTCGCCTGGAAGAAAGTGAGACTTGATTATGCCACGTGTTGGTGATCATGTTGTGTATTTTTTGGGGTTTATATTGGTTTATTTTCCTTTTGTTTCCTTTGTTATTCCCGTTCCCTCTTCTCTGTCGCTCTCCCTTCGTTTTCTTTTCTTTTCTTCTCCACTGTCTACTTCCCTTTGTCGCGCTTTTGTGTTTTTGTTTCCTCCCCTGTGCTTTTTTCACTTCACAGCTATTTCCTTCGTCTGACAACTCTATGGTATGTGTTTCTTTGCATTTTTATCTTTGTTTGTAGATTTTTGTGTTAGTTTACAAAACGACTTTTCTTCAATTGTGTTTAGAGAGATATGCACTTTGTTGGTTTTTGGGTTGGTGGTTTAAATTTTGTGATGTTGTTTGTTTGGGTCAGTTTTGTGTGTTAAGCCCTAGGAGGAGTTGCAGCATGTGAGGAGAGAGATCTCGGTTTTGGTTTTTGAACTAGAGGAGAAAATAGAAAATTTAGATAGGGGTTTGTCAAAAAGTGAGAAATCAGAGAGGTTTTCAAGGGTTTTAGGTTGTATTTGTTGATGACCATGTCTTTTACTTACAATCGCCAACATCATCCATGACTGCTTGCTAGAGGTTTTCATAAAGTTTGAGTCTTAAAATTCTTCCCTTTCTTAGCCCTCATGTTAGCCGTTTTGGTTCTGTGTTTGAGTTGTTATTTTCTGTTTGTAGCTTCTGGAGCCTTTTTTTTAATCAATTTTGGGTTCATACCTTCTGTTTTGTAATTTTGGTACATATTGGTAGTTTGTCAACTCTGTCTCTTTCTTTCACAATATGAATAAGTAAATTCCACATCGTATATAATTTATTGTTTTTCTTTCTGTGGTTTTATGAATGTGTTGTTGCAATTTCTTCTTTATAGGATAAATGGAGAACATCTGTCCAACTCCTGTTAATGAATTAATACCATACACGAAGGCGAACAAAATCAAAGTATGGATATGCAGAATTTGGAAATCGACGATTCCAGGAACTGTTCAAAAGTTCGCTACCCTGCATTGTATATATTGGTTGATGAAGTGGTGAGAAATAATTGTTTGGTTAGTTTAATGAAAAGTATGGACAATGACAATTAACCCAGCAAATAATGTTTGTGTTGGAATAGTTTCTTACGTGTGGCATGGTTGAAATTAGTTGTCTTATCATTAGTGAAATGTGTGTGTTGACCACTTGTTTTCTCTCTTTGTTTTTTTTTTCCCCTCAATTTTTGACCTTCTTTGCTTATGTTTAACGAGTAGTTTTTTTCTGTCTCCAATTTTTCCGCAGCCTTGGCTTTTTGTTTCCATCTTACCTGAAATAATTTAACTGTTCTAATTTGTTGCGTTCCGTTATGGTAACAATTTGATTGATGCAATGTGAAGCAACATGCGGTGGAGGGTTGTACATCATATGTTGATTTTGAGGTTATGACTTCCAAAATTGAAGCCGGTGGATGCTATGAAATAAGTGATTTTCAAACTATAAGAATTAGGGGACAATTCAGGGTAGTGATGCATGAAACCTAGGTTTTGTTCAGCTCAAAAATAGTATTCCGAAAATTAAGTACTGTGTTCCCCCTATCCCTTGCCATCGATTTTTTCTACAGGATTATAACACATTGTACCCTCACTTAAACAGGGTTGGCATTCTCATAGGTATTGTTAATATATATATATATATATATATATATATATATATATATATTATATGTGCATGTAATTGGGTTAAAGTGTGTTTATAGTTCTCCAAACTGGTCTTCTAACGATCTGCCTTTGTTTGTGTTTTAAATAATAAGATGTCATTGGTCATATAAGCGTTATACAACCCCTCGAACCCAAACAGATTAATCAGATGATTGTATACAAGTGTGATGTTCGTATCGAAATATAAGGTTATTTTTTGTTTTGCATGGATATTGTTTGCAGTTGTTTTCAATATTTGTTGATTTGCTGCTATAAAAATGGTGATGAATTTATTTGTTGTTCCCTTTGTCAACAGGAAAGAACAATTGATGGTTATGTTGTGGGCAGACGTTGGAGAAGACTTTTCTTCTTTGTCAACATACACGTTTTTTTTGCCGGTTGTTGTTGTTTTCACAAGTTTGAAAGTGAAGCACTACTTGGGTATTTTGTTTTTTTTTAAAGTTATTTTTTACTCTTTATTTTGATATGGGCAAATGTTGTTTCATTTAAATTCTTTGAATGTTATATCGTTCTGCAATTTTATTATCTATCTTTGGTCCAATTTCTCATTATATGTTTTCGTTCTTCTTTGTCAGTTAATTTACAAGTATCTTAATATATTAGTCATTACTGATTGATACTAATCACTTTCTTACTTTATTTTCTTTTTTATTCAACCATGCTTGTTTAGTTCATTTGAGCATTGGTTTTTCATTAACAATTAGAAAACAATGAATATTGTGTTACGAATGAGTTAGTTGCTTTTAAATACACCACATCATAAAGTTCTTTGTGCATATTATTGATTATCTTTATTGTGCAATTTTTATCACAAAATGTAATCAGCTATCTTTATTAATATTTTCTCTTGTTTTGCACACTATCATTTCAACGTGCAGAAAAGATCGTTTTAAGCAGCACGGGTTCATCCCTTTTTTTTATTATTGATCCAGACATTCCCAAAGTGAATGCGTATAAGTCAGTGCGAGTGTATTTCTCATTGTTAAAACAAAAAAACCTTCTGTTAGTTCTTTTTATAAAGATTGATTTTTTTTTTTAAATTGCTAAACTCATGAAATGTTTTGATGCCTGTAGATTTGATGATTGCAAAGAACCTTTGAAAATGCTCCCCCCTCTTTAAAAGAAGCAAATGAAGCTGCAGTTTTGCAAACTGCTAGAAGGGTTACAATTGATGAATTGGCATTTTTGGATACGGAGTTGCATAAGGTATAAAATTTCACAATACAAGTTTAACATTTTCAATAGAACTAATTATGTTGTTGTTCTGACAGTTACAAAAGTGTTAAAAAAATAGTACAGGATGACACATTTCTATGCAAAGCATCCATTAAGCATTTTGACATACGCTTTGATTGGTGGAACAATGCTTGCCCAAACTGTATAAAACAAATGCACAAGGATCTAACCACTAGCCAACTCATTTGCCAAAAGCATCCCAACCAGATTCCAACACCTTGGTAATATTACATTAAATATTTAAACCAATTGGAACAAATAAAAAATTTGCTAACCAAAAAATTTGCTTTTTGTTGCTATCGTGTGGTTTGTTGTTGTTAACCAATTGGAAAAAATAAATACAGAGAAGATTATTGACATCTAGTACCAAATTTAGTTTCATACTTTATATAATCTTAATTTAAAAATTTTATATTTGTGGATTGTCAACCGTTTGAATAATGCATGTACATGATGGTTCATAAACATGTTGTTTGAAAAATTATTTTTGCTATCATTGTCCCCTCTATGGTTTCTGTTTTTATCCCACTTAAGTCATATAAACTTAAATCTTATAAGTTTTTTTTCCTACTGCGCCAAATGCCTTTTTGGCCCCTGTTTGTTTCCCTTTTTTTTTTTTTCCTCTGTTTTTTCTTATATTTGGTTGCATATAATTGTTATATTACTGGGTGTGTTATGTATTTTCATTCTACTTTTTTACCTAATAAGTTTACGGTAATCTGTGATTCTCAAAAATCTTATCAGGTTCCATTTTTAAATGTAGGTACAAAGTCAATCTCATTCTCGAAGATGAAACAAATGAAATGAATGCTTTAATAATCAATACATACAGTGATAAAGTTTTTGGCATGGCCTGCAAAGACCTGATAATGAATCATCGACTGGTGGAGCAGCGACAACTACCAAACGAGTTTCCCAGGCTTATTGGACAAAAGAAGATTTTTCACCTGTGATTTGGCAACATGAGGAATACTTTTAATTCAAACGATGTGCTCAATCACAATGTGACTGAGGATATGACTATACAACCAATAACTCCATAGCCTTTGTCAAGAGAAATCATAGTGTCGTCCACCGTTGGTTCATCTTCTACTTCAACGGCTGAAACCACTAAGAAATCATATAAACGGAAGAGGGAATCAATTAGGAGAGCTCTTTTCATCGCTGCTGAACAAAGGTTTATGCCGTACCTGCTTTTACAACTACCGATTTCAAATTTCTATATATATATATTCATACTATTTAACCTTGAAAACCTGTTTAAAATAGTGGAGTCCAGGAAATTTCAGACAGAACGACTTTGTCTTTCGCTTGTGAAAGTGAAACTACGAATGCCAAGCTTTCTTCTTCACTCTTCGGAGCATTTTTCAGCCAACTGGTGTTTGTTAAAATAGGATGTCATTCTACAAAGACCACAACCATTTGCATGCAAATATAATTCAGGTTCTGTTAGAAAATTAGATGTTGGCCAAATGCAGTAGCAATAGAATATGACTAATAAATCGCCGAATAAATCGACATCCCAAGTAACACCCAATTCTTTATATAGTCAAAATAGGTTTTCTCTTTGGTTTTTACATGTTTGCGGGTTTGTTGGTATTTGGTTTGGGAAGGGAGACAATATTTCTTCATTTCTTTTTGTGAGTTCCATTTAACTATAGTAGTTCTACACTGTATTTTTAAGTTGGGTCCAGTGTGTATTTTTCTTTTGGGAAAATTTGTAACAGTTCTTTTCATCTTGTGGTTTGTATTTACAGGAAAGATGAAAGAAAGACTTTTAATTTTGTGTTGTCTGTTTGAATCAAGGGATGAAGTGTTTGATTAGGTTTAGATTTCGGCAGAGCCTTATGTGCTGCGGAGGGATTTGTACTTAGTCATCATACTTCTATATCATCTAACATTTGTATTTAATCAATTGTAGTACGAAATTTTAATACTGATTTGCTGGTAATAGCTCTTGTTTCTTCCTATGGGCTGGTGATGATATTAATTTATGAATCATAAATATATTTTCGAAGAAATGCAAAGAATTATAAATGTGCTTGACTTTGAAAATGTGAGAATACGTATCAACAAATTAACGGTGGAATAGAAATCGTTCTTTAATTAAAACAATTCCCAAAATGCAAAAATGACAAATGCAAATATCATTAAATAGATATATTAAAGTATGGGCCTTAATAACGAGAAATTTTTCCAAGTGCCGGGTACACCAAGTGTCATGGTGTACCCTCACTTATTAGGATTTAGTTTTATTTATTTATTGAAAAATAAGATTGAAAGATATCTAAGATGTCAAATCCTAATAGGTGAGGGTACACCATGACACTTGGTGTACCCGGCACTTGAAAAATTTCTCCTTAATAACAGGCCCTAATGTTTTTTCCACACCAGACTCGCTTATGTGGCAGAATAATTATTAGGGACAGAAATATGTACCCATTCACCCCTATTTATTAATAGTAACGCCTCTTTTAGGTGCAATTTCAACATTTGCTTTTCTTGTTATTTAGTACTACGGTCTAATGGTATTTTTCTTCACTTGTATGTGAAAGGTTTTAGGTTCGATTATCATCAAAGATAAATTTGAACCACATTATTATATGGCTAATCCATTGTGAGGCTTAGCCCACTCTATTGTGAAACATGGCATGACGATATTGGTTAAAAATCCTACAGGAAATTATAAATAAAATCATCTTTTATTATTTTATAAAACAATAATTTTTTAATACCAATAATCTAGGAAATTCAGTTTAGAGATGCAGATGCATTTGAGCAATTACTGTTCACTAAGGTAGTAATTGTCTTAGCTCAATAGCCTAGGCAGTCATTGTTTGGGCAATTTGGGAGAGGTGGAGTTGCTCTAAGCATTTTCTGAAATTTAACTTGCCATAGGCCACTCCTATTGTTTGGTCTCAAGGATGGGATTAAACTGAATAGCATATAAAGTTCAAGGTATGGTGGAGGTAAATGTGAATAAGTTTTCGTTATCAAGGGCTCAAGAGAGTTTAATTAGACACGGAAGAAACTTATCTCTTTGTAACGGAAGTTGAACTACCTTAAATATGTTAATTCATCCACGTAGCACGAAACCAGCCGTAATGTGCACCAACACGCATTGCAGGCGAAACAAATTAAAAGTGGATAGAGGGTGAACATGTATAAAAATCAAATGAAAATAGTTCTTATTTCAATAAAAATTTGGGTGGTGGTCGTCAACATCCTATCACATATTAAACATGATGGACATGTTTGAGAATTGAGACATTTTGCTAATATCTTCACTCCCTTCTCCTCTCGTAGGGAAAATTTTATTATAAGAACAGGTTTTCTGTATGTGTGAGTAAAAGAGAAGGTAATCTGACATTTGGCCCTTTCGAGGAAGATAATACAATGAAGGCTTTTCTTTGTCACAACAGAGGTCCACCTAGAGCCTCCTCTCCAATCAAACACCACAAAATGCCTATCCTGCACACTATCCTAATGAAAGAGCAATGAGTGGTTGTCCATCTCCAAATCTTTGAGAGGGCAGCATCTCCACTGTCCATTGCAAAATAATCAAACTCCTCCACAATTACAAACCCAAGAACAAGGATAACTAGTTAGATAAACTAAAACTCATCAGACTGCATCAGGTTTCTCATCCTAGTGGCCTCAGAATCTCTAGGACTTAATTAACCTGTAGGGGATCCAGTAGTCATGGCTTCCAACTCCTCCACACTTTCCATCTCCTCCTCGTCCACTCTAGTTGACGCCAAGGCTCCTCGCCATTCGGCTGCCTCATCACCACAATGTGTGACCCTCCCTTCCCTTCCTCCACCGCCAGTTCATTCTCAAAATCACGCAGGGAAGACCACTGCTTACTGTGAGCCATTCATATATGCCCCTAGTATTAGTTTGCATTATGATTAATACTACTAGGATCTATAAAGTACTAATATATATATGTATGTATGTATCGGACCAATCCAGACGGTTGGTAATATGGTGAAATCTTATTTGAACGCATGTAGTAAATATTGACAATTTGGTAACATAACATACTAGATCTCCGGAACAAGAACATTACCATGTTGCTATATACTTAAAAAAAAAATTTCAGGTCGTAAGTTTGCGCGCAATGTCATGGCCATGGCAACAGGGGAAGCACCAGCAGAAGTTGCAGTAACTGAGCTGCCAGAGATTGTGAAGACAGTTCAAGAAGCTGTAAGCCTATCCATGTTTTTAGAATTTAATTACATCTTCCTTTGTATTAGTGAGTTCAGAAACTTAAGTGACAAGAATGATTTGCTTTTGGTGTCTAGTGGGAGAAAGTGGAAGATAAATATGCAGTTTCTTCACTTGCAGTAGCTGGTGCTGTTGCACTATGGGGCTCCACTGGACTGATTTCGGTGTGTTTTCCAATAATAACTACAAATTGTTGCTCTTAAATTTGTAGAATTCAGTAACTTTTTACTCTCAGTTATTCATCACTGACCGGTTTCTGCATGACGGCTATCGATTGTAACAGGCAATTGATAGGCTTCCTTTAGTTCCTGGTGTTCTTGAGCTTGTAGGAATTGGCTACACTGGGGTAAGTTATTTATTTTGCTCTTGAATTCTTTTGGAAAATTTTCAACTTAACAGTACGCTGGAAAAGAATCAGATTCACAACTTCTTGCACATGAATAAGAACCGTTTGATCAATATAGTACAACTTGATAGGCTGCACCAATTTCTAAACACCTAGCTTTCTTTTCGATCTTTGCAGTGGTTTGCATACAAGAACCTTGTTTACAAACCAGACAGGTGAGTCTCAATTTTTCATTACCTTGACTGGAGAGTATAAATAAGTAGTTTCAATTAATTTAATTTGGTATAAAATCTTTCCAAAAAGTTTGTATAACAGGTTTTTTTTGGAATTGTAGAGAAGCTTTGACACAGAAGATTAAAGCTACATACAAAGATATAATCGGCAGCAGCTAGAACAACACGAAAAGTAATGTTGTTTAAGATAAGAACTCGTGGCCGGTTTTTGAAGCATCTGTCTGTATCCGTAAATATCCCGCAGCATTGTTCATAAGGATGTGAACATCCTTCATGTTGTTTGCATAAGCATATTCTAACCAAGGTTATTAATTAATGTCATGTACGTACTTAGTCTGCGAGATACATGTAACTAGTACTACTATAATTTGTTTCCGTCTAATTAACTCCTTGCAATTTATATCATGATGCTTCTTATCTTTTGTTTTAGAAAGGAAAGATAGAAGTAAATTAATTACAATAATCTGGCATAACTGGAAGAATGTTCGAAAATATTAGCATTTTAAGTATTTTATTATTTGGGTAGTTTTGGTATTTTCATATTAGGTTTCTTAAGTTTTGGTCTATAAAAATAGGTTGTAGTTTGCTTTGAGAGATTAAGACAGTCACAATATAGTCTCTAAGAGTAGCTGCTTTGGCAATCTCGTTTCTTTGTCTTTTCGTTAATCAAATAGCATTTGTAGTTTGTAATCCGTTTGTTTGTTTTATTTTAAAATACATGTGCTTCCACAACGATCACTTTTCTGTTAAGTGAACAAAAACTTAAAACATGTGCTTATTTCATAGGCACGAAACACCATCATGGCAGTGTATCTGTGCCATGCAAATGATTCTGTTTGATCTTGTCCAACATATTTGTTGGCATATATACAGTTACAATAAACATTTGGTTTAACCCATCATTATGTGGTTTCATTTGAACCTAATTTTTGCTTTCATTTCGTATTTGTATGACTATTTTCCCATGAGTAGTAACTATGGAATTAAATCGAAAATTCTAATTATACACAATTATTTACTTATGATAATGTATCTAAAACACCTTTTTCCTTAAAAACATTTTTTTTTGTTGTTGTTGTTGAAATATTACTTAACACAATTCTCTATTTATGAAAAATATTTAACATCTTCATTTACCTATAAAAAGAGATACGAAACAATTACACATATGAAAATATCGCTATCTATAACACACCCCAACCCGGAATGTCCACTAGGATTCCGAATCGAGCTGTGCTGGCCGACACCTGGAAGGTGACGAAGCCATAAAGTGTGATAGTGTATAAAATGTGAATAAATTAAAAACTAAAAGTGCAAGTACACGAGTCCCCGATGAGTGGGTCTGGACCCATTTCACGCGTGATACAGAGCATAGGTATAGTACATTAAGGTAAGATAATGATTATACCATCATAAGAAGACATATGTACTGAAAAGTGCCACGAATTCTCATCGATACGGAACTCTGCTGCTAGAACCTGGAGGGGTGCAAAAATAGAAAATGTAAGTGAGCGAAACAAAACTTTTCAAATCAATTTCAATTACCAAAGGCAGTAACCCATCGCCATAACACCTGTATAATTTCTCAGAAAATAACAAGAGTGACTACAACTCAAAACCATAACCAAAATAACAGTCTCTCAGCTATGCCGTGTCAAATATCTCAACAAGAATAAGTAACCCAGGTGAAATAGATCAATATGAAATGGTATGTCACCCGAATCCACCTATTGTGGCATGTACGGCTGAACCAATAGGTCATCAACATGCTAGCCAGAGTCACCTCATGTGACCTGTACGGCTGAATTAATAGCTCTTCAACATGCTAGCCAATAGCTCATCAACATGCTAGCCAATAGCTCATCAACATGCTAGCTGGAGTCACCTCACGTGACCTGTACGGCTGAATCAATAGCTCATCAACATGTTAGCCAATAGCTCATCAACATGCTAGCCAATAGCTCATCAACATGCTAGCCAATAGCTCAATAACATGCTAGCCAATAGCTCATGAACATGCTAGCCAACAGCTCAATAGCATGCTAGCCAATAGCTCATCAACATGCTAGCCAATAGCTCAATAACACGCTAGCCAATAGCTCATCAACATGTTAGCCAATAGCTCAATAACATGCTAACCAATAGCTCAATAACATGCTTGCCAATACCTGTGTGTCCTGCGTTCACCTTTGCACTTCAAAGCATTCACAATAATTATGTGCAGATAATATACATATGGATATGCCATGATGCAATCTAATACTCAACCATAACATAGTGTTTCCAAATACACACACACACACACACACACACACACACACAACATGGCGTGAAATGTATAATCTGTAACGCCCCACTTCCAAACTATTTATTTTCGAGAATAATTATCGGTGATAAGCCCAACTAGACACTAGTTTAATTAACTATCATTATTTACGTTTCCTTACTTTAATTTCTTGATTCTTCACACATTGATTTATGACCAACATTTAACCACCAAATCATAAGGTTAAATCTCACATTTTCCACCAATGTCCCTCACATCGCTCAATTCCCCAAACAAGGCTATCGTCTTAATTATTTAGTCTCATTTATTATATGGCTACATCTAATGTCTCGTTAGACTGCCTACGTACCCTAAACAGGGATCACGCCATTCGTAGTTCGTACTAATCCTCCAAAGCATTCACAGAAATTATATGAAATATTCAATTTATAAACATTTGTGGAGATGTCAATCTTATATATATAGAGATATACGATAGAAGGGAAAAGACCCACTCACCTTAGGTCCGCGCTACAACTCTGAAGCACGAATATCGAGACGTCACGAACGATCCTCACCTAGAACAATTATTCAGTCACGTCTCAGAACTCTTATCCATAGAACCCAGAGTTTACATAAAACACATCCCAAAGACGTTCTAGAATGATTTGAGATCCATTGATCAAAAGTCAACCTTCGGTCAAAGATCAACGGTAGGGTCCACAACCCTACGTAACTCAATCTGAAAGATCCGCATCTCGGATTTCCGATCCGAAACTTCTAAAGATCCACATTAAACTTCTAGAATATAATACTAAAGTTTCATTACGATTCAACGGTTAGATCTCCGCCAATTGCCAATTGCCAATTCAAGTGGCAGTCAACGTTTTATTTTACGCATTTACAAATCCAATTTGGGAAGATCCGTACGTTAGATTTCTAATCTGTAAGTTTCTAATATCCTCAAATATTACATACCATAATGTATTAAAATTTGGTGACGATCCAATTGTCGGATCGTCAATTCATGCAAGGACCTCTTAATGGCCAACTAGGCGGTCAACTATGAAACTATATTAAACATCATAATTTCACTATACATATGTCAAATGTGGAATCGGGGCTTCAAAATTAGCCTAGGAATGTCAGGTGGAGTCTCGGTCCAACCGCCGCCTCGCGTGGTGGCCAACCGCCACGGTTCGCTGGAAAATTTCACTATTTCTAAAAACTCTCAAATTTCACAAAAATGAAGATCTCAAAGAGATGAACAACTTTCATACCTGCCACGAAGTCCAAAAGTGGACGGAAGATGGTCAATTTTTGCCACGAAGTCCAAAAGTGGACGGAAGATGGTCAATTTTTCCCACGAAGCCGGTGGGTGCCTAAAGCTTCCCAGTGTCGATTCGTCGTCTACGGTGGTCCAATGGGGTCAAGGTTGGTTGGGTTTTTCTCCTGAGATGATGGGCTACAAAGCTCAAGTGATGGCATCGGCAATCGCTTTGCCGTTTTGCCGGAAAAATAAAAAAGGGTAGCTGGAGCATCTTGAGAATTGTCAACTTTCGTGGCCTCAAACTGCCACATAGAGAGGTTAATCAAGGTGGTTCTTGGGTGGATTTTGTAGAGGGGAATGAGAGCTTCAAGACGGCGGTGGTGGTGTCGAAAAATTTCACCAGAGTTGACCGAAATCGGCCTTGGAAGTTAGGTGGTCGCGATGGTGGCCGGGAAAGATGGGAGTTTTCTTCCCTTTTTTTTTTTTTTTTTTGTCCTTTTTATTTCTTCTGATTTCTGATTGGGCTGCTGCCCTTTTTCTACCTTTTATCTAATTGGTCCTCCTTAACCAATTAACTAACTTTAAATAACCAACTTCAAACGTTCGTAACTATACCGTTATAATTCGGACTCGCAAACGGCTTTCACCTATGTGTTCATACCAACGAATACTACTTAAATATGCTAAAATAATAAGTCATACGTTTCTCTAAACGATGGTTAACGGAAGTCAAAGTCCTTGCCTTTAGGGCATTTTCGTCAATTCTCTTGATTAAAATAAATAAAAACGTAAAAGTAGGGACGGGTTGTCACAATCTACCCCCTTAAGAAAATTTCGTCCCCGAAATTTAAAATCATTTGCTTCACAAACTTCGAAAATAGGAAGAATAAAATATATGTACGTAACGAAGAAATTAAGTTAGAACGGTTACATCAAAAAAAGAAAATGCCGCTCCGTCGCGATTCAGAATGCATTAATTCTTTTTCATGCCTCCAACTCACACATTCTTTCTATATAATAGTGTAATACCCGTATACATAAAACAATGTAGTAAGAAAAATATTTGCATGACACAAATCAAAGTCCAAAACGAAAATGGACCTCGCCAAACATTTGTCATGTCACGAATTCCACTAATGAGTCCGAACCATAGCTAACTAGTAAATGTTGCCGAAAATGAGCGGTCTTGCCCACTTGCTTAGTGAACCTAACAATTCGACCACTGACATTTAAATCTGCAGCCCGTAACACCGATAACTTATCGTTATCCCAACAACTAGTGAGAAGTTCTCGAGGATACCAAAATATCATTTTGTTCCTCCTGTGCGAATATGCCTAAATTGTCTGACTCACAACTCAATCACGATACCATATTATCCCAAGGTGCACCAATTTGGCTACAAAATGTGTTTCGGCGTTCATGTTCCCACAACTCAAAGTTGTTTAGAATTCTTTTTGGTAAGTTTGGTAAACTCGCAATAAGATTATATTTCAATGGTTCCTGCTAGCATCGATATGAAAGTGGCGCAAGCACCCGCCAAATCAATCTATCATGAATTCTCACTAACCGAGCGAGAAACCATGTCGAGAAGGTTAAAAGAACACTCAAGAATTTGAGGGTCAAAACAAGTTCATGAAATCTAGAGTACAAGATATCTGGACTAAATGTACAATTTCAATGTCTAAGTGGTCCTCCTGGACGGTTTGTCCCAATCCAAAATGATATAGGAAACAAACTGGTGACTCAAAATCAACCCAATTACCTTTAATATCAGGAGGTGAAGTTGAGAGTACGAACAGAGCTGATGCAGACTAGTATCAAAAAGTCGAACAATTTCAAAAGTGATGAATTATGATAAAAAAAAACCTAAACAATTCCCACGTTGTCCCAAGCCAAAAATAGAGAGATAAAATTTAAGAATAATCTAACAAGATTTCTTGATGAATGAAAAGTAACATCACAAAATATTAAACTACCAGGGACCAAAAGTAATTTCCCAACATGTTCTTCGGCCGAGTGTTACCACTTTAGCACCACATTGCCACATGAGACATTTCTAGAGTCTTAACAAAAGTAGACTTCGCAAAAATTCTAGTAGATGATATTCTAACAATACTATCAAGAAATGAAAACTAGTTGAGATTTCCAATCTCAAAATGATCAATTCTAACAACGGAAGAATGATGATGGAATTGGTTGGTAAAATCTCCGATGATACACGGTTATCAATACATTAACTTAGTCCATCAACTTCCCTCAAATCTACACATTTCTTCCAGAAGGAATAACTTCGTTTTAATTCTAAGGACAAACGCCAAAATGATTTTCTTAAAAGTCGTCAAGACCACAAAACTGCCCAAAATTGAAGAAAAGCTAACATATTTTTCTGTATTCGACGAGGTGGCAAGATTCGAACATTAGACACAAAACCAAGAATGCTCACATCACGCGTGTGATGAACATAATACTGCCCAATTTATACTCTGATACCAAATTGTCACATCCCAGCCCGGGCCCCACCACATCCCGGGCTCGACTCCACCGTAGCACGATATTGTCCACTTTGGGCCCCGACCATGCCCTCATAGTTTTGTTTCTGGGAACTCACACGAGAACTTCCCAGTGGGTCACTCATCATGGGATTGCTTTCGCACAAACTCACTTAACTTCGGAGTTCCGATGGAACCCGAAGCCAGTGAGCTCCCAAAAGACCTCGTGCTAGGTAGAGATGGGAATATACATATAAGGCAGAAGATCCACTTACATCCCACATCGCCCAGAGGATTGGATCATCTAAGCCTTATATGTATATTCCCATCTTTACCTAGCACGAGGCATTTTGGGAGCTCATTGGCTTCGGATTCCATTGGAACTTTGAAGTTAAGTGAGTTCATGCGAGAGCAATCCCATGATGGGTGACCCATTGGGAAGTTCTCGTGTGAGTTCCCAGAAACAAAAATGTGAGAGCGTGGTCGGGGCCTAAAGCGGACAATATCGTGCTACGATGGAGTCGAGCCCGGGATGTGGTGGGGGCCCAGGCTGGGATGTGATAATTTGGTATCATAGCCAATCCCTGGCCGAAAGTGTGCCGACGAGGATGTCGGACCCTAAGGGGGTGGATTATTACATCCCACATCGCCCAGGGGAGTGGATCCTCCAAGCCTTATATGTATATTCCCATCTCTACCTAGCACGAGGCCTTTTGGGAGCTAACTGGCTTCGGGTTCCATCAGAACTTCGAAGTTAAGCGAGTTCGTGCAAGAGCAATCCCATGATGGGTGACCCAATGGGAAGTTCTCATGTGAGTTCCCAGAAACAAAACCGTGAGGGCGTGGTCGGGGCCTAAAGCGGACAATATCGTACTACGCTGGAGTCAAGCCCGGAATGTGGTGAGGGCCCGACTTGGGATGTGACAATCTACTTCAATAAAGATACAAAAACAATTATAAACGCAGATCCTTTGACCAAGGCATTGCCAGTTGACATATTTAAATTGCAAGTTTACCGGATGAGATTGCAAGGATCTCTTGATGAGTGGGAGTGATTTTGTTAGTTCGAGAATTTGGAGTTGTAGCTAGTGCAATAGTGAGGCTTTAGTCATCAGGTTTGCTGCTGCTGCAATGAAGTTTAAAAGGTTGGTGGTGCAAAAATGATTAAGTTAAGTTTTATTTAGTTTTTCTTCCAGCTGGTATTTGTTGTTAGCTAGTTCGGTTTTAATTTTTATTTAAGCAGTTCAATCTTTTCAAACTTTTGTGAATGATTGTTCTTAAGATAAAGTTAATTCAGTTTGATTCTTTGAGGATGAGTTTGTCATTTTACTCGGGCAATTGTTTGAATTAAAGTTGTGTTATTCTTTATATTGGAATGAACTCCAGATTTGATTGTTATGCAATATATGTGTTGTACTTATTTTATTAAGGTAAGTTAGTGAATAGGGGGAGACAGTTTACGTTCTCCTTATACAGTTTGATCATATTGTTATAAACATATTCAATATATGTGATCTTAGAATGACAATTACGTTGTGGATTGTAGTTATACATTTCTTGGTTCTATATTTTGAAATGCATAGGTAGATTGTTTATGATGAATTCTCAAAGTAAAGACTATGAGCACGAGTATGAAGTCTAAGGAACCGGTTATTAGTGTCAAGTTTGAATAGAAAGTTTTATTGAGAATGGATTACTAATCCATGTTGTTATTGGATTAACAAAGAAACTGATTCACTATTGGACAAAGAAACATGTTTAGTCTTATAGGGAAGTCCTTTATTTGTTTTGGCTAGGATTATGTTCTATATATAATGGCATTTGCTCTCACAGATAAACGCTCAATCTTGAACTAAGACCTATTATTAGTTTCAGCCCCTTGTATTCTGGAGAGGAGAAGGCTTACTGTTATTTGCTTGCTGGTATCGATTATGGTATGATCGTCAACTGGAGCATCAGCATGTTAGTTCTTTAACTATGCAATTCAATATGAATTTTTGTCTATATTATGATGGTTGTGACTCTTATAGCATGGTCTTGGTTTTATGTTTATTCTAACATCTCCACTTGGAACATTTGCGATCATATCACCTCCTACATGTTCCACGCCTGGAAAACAAATAGACAACTACAATTGTATGTATTGCATGGCTTAAATGTTACATACATAGTAATCAAAAACTTAATTAATTACGAAATAAGAACTAGCATGTTTTATGATGTGAAGTTGTAATTGATACCGGCCCTAATATATATGAGGATATTTAGAAATTATTAGATCAAGATCACCAGTGACACCCAAATCACCACCACCATCAACAAGTTGGTTAAGGTTCTCAGAACCCTTATAAAAATGAAGAATAAATCCTCTTCATTACTATAGTATTAAATTGATTAAACCTGGGGTCCAACCTTGGATACTCGAACTGTTCATGCCATGGACTTATTAATGTAATTCCTTCTTCAACCATTGCACCTTTCAATAGATTTGTCATAATGATGTGTGAAACAACATCAATTTAATTTTTTACGATAAAAAATTATGGACTGTTGATCAAAAAATCTAATAGACCAGAAAGTGCCATGTGCACTAGCTGTTGGATTCGAATTCAAATTTCTTTTACTGTTGGAAATCCGATGATACAAATATAGCTGCTAAAATCGAACAGCTCAGGAAGATCCTTGTCGCCCTTTTCATGGCTGGGTTGAGTGCGCCTGCAGTGTGGGGCCCAACCCTATTTTCTTGTCAAGAAACTCGTCATTTTTCTCGTGTGTAATTCATGCGCTAGGTGAAAAAAAAAAAATGATGGCTAACGCTAGGCTAACGTCAGATCCACTCAAGACTATTCTAGCCTGTGTGGTAAGTCAGGCACCCCTTGAGCCCAATTGATTTGTAATTAAGGCTAGAGTGGTTATGGGGAGCTGGGGGATTGGATAGCGTAATAGCCAAAGCAATTTTCTTAGGGTGGAGTTGCTCTTATGGTTGAACCAAACATATTTGGGTGGCATTATCTGACACAACACAAACTCCAGAAGAATTGTAGTAAGCTGCTTAATAACTCAACACTAGGGGAACAAGACACGAAACAACCAATTTTTATATCACAAGGATTAAAAATGACAAATGTTAACCACATATCCTTTTTATTTTTCTTGCACACCTATATTTAACCATGTTCATTATATTCATTTGAATTACTCATTCCGATGATCCAAAGATGAGAAATAAAATGGAATCCATCAAATAATAACATGGATCAAATTTCAAACTCCTTTATGGGCAGGCCACCTTGTTTATTATAAAATGGGCCAGGGCCTACCGATTTAGCTCAATCCAATATTTTCATCAAGGCTTCCCTTAGTATAACTGTAAAGAGCTAGATTGGATTAGAAGTTTTAATGGTTTGATTAAAAAAAAAAAAGAAAAAAAAAAGAAAAGGAAAAAGAAAAGAAAAATAGAAGTTTTGATGGGTTGTAATGACTAAGGGCTTGAACCTAAGTCTTAGGTAAAGCCCACAAAGGAAAGGCACTCCATGCTACATAACTGCGATCGCAATGTTGCAAAGATTGATAGGGGCATCAATGACTTGCCAATTAAGCTGCTTTGATTTTTGGGTAGCTTATTATTTAAATTATAATAACTTGATATTCGATTGATATTGCAGTGCTTATATTACTCTTGTAATAAAGTCTTAACTCTGATTAACTAATAACGTAATCTCTGTTTGGTAAAACTTAATATATTAAGACATAAAATATATAATTGTGATTATGAGTATTTCTCAATTAATAATAGGCTTGATTGAGAAATATCCTAACGGCTATATAAGGATTGTCCCTGCTCTCACAATACATGCTTTTGATGCTAAACTCTATTCACTAGCAAGAGCATTTAGATTGCAGAGAGTAGAAGACATTCTTGAGCATCTGCCGACTCTCTTTCTACAAATAAGTTCATGATAATTGATTGATTATATATTGATTTAGTCAATTCATGATCTTCTTCTTCTTTTTTTTTTTTTTTTTTGGTGATATATATACATAATATGTTTTACAAATGGAACCCATTTTTAGCAGAGCGCAACTTATTAGACCTACTCCAAACCCTCTCAAATTTTAGGTTCTAAGTTTACCCCAACTTGCTCCAACTCTTGAGGCAAATATGAGTTTTAACGCAAAACTCATTTATGGGGCAAATTTAGGTCAGGATTCCCTTCTGGTTAGTGGGGCTGGCCCACATATACGTGTATTTTTTTAGTTTTATATTTACAAATTTATTGAATCCAACAACTAAGATCTAATATGATCAAATTCAATGATTAAAAAAAAAGATCTAATGGTCTAAATTTAAATCCAACAGCTAAAGCACTTAAAAATTCTTCTATGTGTTTCATATTCTTTTGTAGTGTTCCACAAGTTTTATAGTATCGGTTTAGTGATTTTTCAATATTTATTGGAATCCAAATATTTTTAGGTTGAAATGTTCATAAAATTAGATTATGATAGTCTACAAATTTTTTTTTTTTTAAAGTTACTTTAAGAAAAAAAAAAATCTTAAATTCATTCTTTTATAATCTCGGGCTAAAAACTATTTCTAGATTAAAAGTTTTAGGTTTTAACCCAAGGGTTGGAGATGGTCTTAGGAGTGACACCTTATTTTCCTTCGTTTTATAAAAGGAAAACTAATGAAAATGGCTTGAAAACTTTGAGTTTTAACGATAATGACAAAATAAAGGGTAAAGTGAATAATACCAGAATTGACTTTTTAGTCTAAAAATGTGGTTTTTCGTTAAAGTGAACAGTACCGAGAGCTTTTTGTTAAATATAAAAGGGATAGCACTTGAAGCTTTACAACTAAAGCAACCCCTACAATCGTCTCCTTAAGTTTGCACGACATATTTGCATCTATAAGAAAAGCTGAAAATATGACTTTAGCCCCTGAAATTTAATTTTCTTCACATAAAATCCGTCATAAGTTTTTTACTCAAATAAAACCCATTAACTAGATTCCACATTAGCAAATTCATTAATTATATTTGACTTTACACATTTAAAAATTTTCGATGCCCAAAACACCCCTATTTGTTTGATGTACACAATTAGTTCCATATAGATTGTAAGAGAGAATTAATGATTTTATGAAAATAATAAATTTATTGCCTAATATATAATAACAACAAAACATGCCTAATATATGTAATAATACATGCTTAGTTAAGTCAACAAATTATATTTTTACATATAAATGTAGGAAAATTATTTCACACACATATATATAACAAAAAAAAAAAAAAAAAAAAAACAAAACACAAACAAAAGCCTAGTATATGTAAAATTCATGCAAAATAATTTACCTACAAAAAATGTTATTTGATTCAGTGCACCTATTATTCGAATTTTAAAATGTTGGATTGCTTAAAAAAAGCAAAATAATTTCCCCATTATATGTAAAATACAGACAAGATAAACCCAATGTATGCAAAATACATGCAAAATAATGTGCCTACATTAAAAAAAAAAAAAAAAAAAGTTATTATTTTATTCAATACTATTTTACCTATTCTTTTTTACACATAAATTTACATATATATAGATATTAATTAGTATAATATGTTTGATCATATATGTAGTACTGTGCATATACATATATACATATATACATATACATACATATATATATATATATATATATATATATATATATATTGAGCTTATGGTAGTACTATATACATTTGAACGTATATGTGTGTGTGTGTGTGTGTGTGTGTTAGGGGTAATAATATGCAATAAATTATTTATTCATTGTAATTAAGGTGAGTAATAATATTTATTGATTTATTTTGAATATTGTGGTACAAGTTGTAAATATTTTGTATCAATAGGTCAATTACTTTCCTACATGGCAATCACTTTTAAATTTAGGTTTTATTTGGGTGTTTATAATTAGATGGGTTTTTATATAGGAAATAAAAATTGTAAGGGTCTATACAACTGATAGTATCATTACAGTTATTATTATGAGCCTATTTTGAAAACCATCAATGGAAGATTATACAACTGAGTTTAACACGTGGCATGTAGCTAGTGTTGGGACGCATGGGGGAGGAGGAGACTTGGTTTCTTTCCTTTGATACAACATATGCCACTTCCCGAGTAAATCTAATGTTCTTGTGGTGCCTTTTTACGCTACGGTTAAAAGGTAAAAACTAAAAACCCTAGTTGATAACAGTTAAAATAATTGAAGGGAGTTGATTTCGAGGTGAATAATTTGCTGGTAAGAAAGGGATGGACGGACAACCAAGCATAAGCTTTGTTTCTTGGATCAGAACCCGAAACAAACTTATGTTGCCCCCAGTCCCACTCGCATTCGACTGCCCTAGTCCCCACAGTATGATTCATTTGTCTTCTTTGCCAACTTCATTCAATGAAATATGAGATTTCATGCATTCGCTCCACCACCTGTTTGGTAAAATAACTCGAAGTGGCATTTCACACTTTTCACCTTTTATATGTACCTCAACCATCCATGCGATGATGAACTGAGTTCCATATATCTAACCCATTCTCCTTTGCTTTTCTTAGTGATTTATTTTTACCAACCATCGGTTACATACAGTTATATGGTTATCATTTGTTAAGACTTGTCACTTTATAATCTTCGTGAGAAATAATGTCATATCATCGGCTATACACAACTAGTGAATGTGTTTATTCTGGTCATCAATGCTTTTAGGTTACGTTATTTGATTTAACGTACTTTTTAGTGTTCACATATCCAAAACTTTTTAGTGTTCACATATCCAAAATTCATGAATGAAAAACTCAAATAGCAAGAGGCCTACTTGAATTTACAATTGGAACGTCCACCTAATATTTCTCTGAAATGATAGATCGTCTTTTGGGTCAAGTTTTAAGTTTTAACACTCAACTACATTTTTTTTTCTTCTTTCAATTATCGACTGTATACAATTATATGTTTATCTCTTACGATATATAAAGTATATATTTTCACTCTAATTACACATGATACAAATAATATCTCTACAATTAATTAATGTTAGGGATAGTCACACAAATCAATTATAAATAGTGGATAGGGAAATAAGTTCCTACATCACCATATACAGTAGCTCTCTAACCCTAAGTTTTAACAAAAAACTTCTGGTACTATTCATTTTAACAAAAAACTATATTTTTAGTACCATTTTAACAAAAAACTATATTTTTACACTAAAAAAATCGATCATGGTACTATTCACTTTACTCTTTATTTTATCTTTATCATTAAAACTCGAAGTTTTTAAATTTTTTTCATTAATTTTCCTATAAAAATAAGGGAGATAGAAAGCTAATAAGAAGAGAGGTACTTGAGCAAGAAGAAAAGGCCTCGTTTCACGGTGTTTGACAAAAAAGAAAAAGCCACAGTATAGGGACAAGTGAGAGAAGCCGAAAGCTACAAGCCTGCAGCAACAAAAAGCAATAGATTATAGGCCTTTCTGCCGATCAACAAAGCCTTTTCCCAACTTCTTTCGTGCAACCGTGCAATCATGGAGCAAAAGTAAAACGATCGATTAAAAAAGTTTTGGCTGCGTAACACTGTGTGTGTGTGCAGAAGCAGGAACACAAGCGCAGTCTGTCGAAGAGGAAGCGTGATTGACTGGATAAACAAAACCCTAAATTTTACTTTGACCTTTTCGAATAAGAGAATTTTAATAAAAAAATTTTGGTATTATTTATTTTAATAAAAAATTATATTTATATTAAAATGTTAATTCTGATACTATTTATTTTATTCTTTATTTTATTTTTATCGTTAAAATTTAAAATTTTTAAATTATTTTCATTAATTTTTCATTTGAATAATTTTGATTCGGTTCACTGTATAGTTGACTTGAAAAACTAAAAAAAGGAAAAATGGATTTCCGAGGAGCTGAATCCGATTGATGAAGAATGGGGTGATTGACCATCAGTCAAATCGTAGCTGGTGAAAAACCTAGGGTTAGGATTCTGACTTTTCTGATTCGCTTTGCTTTAGTTAAAAACTTGGTAGGCAGGGATCTGGAAATTTTCGAGATGAAGGGGGCCCACAGAAAAATTTACAGTCTCTCTGAGGAGATTTCTGGGCAGTCTGTTAAGATTTGGATGCCCCACGATGTCGAATCTATCTTCCCTCTGACCCAAAACACTCCCAAACCCATCAGATCTACTCAGCAAAATATTAATAAAAAGTTTTTTATTGGCAATGTTAAGAAAAAAAGTACATGACACTGATGACAGCCTCATATGGACAAAACCCAGTTACCCAGGTTCAGACTCAACATGAAAACACAGAAAATGAGAAAATTAGAAGGTTTGGTTTGGTTTCGATAGTGAGCATTTGGGGTGTTTTAATTTTAATTTGGGATTAGGGCCATTTTTTGTATTCCATGACGGACAGTTTCAGAGCCTAAGCCAGGCATGCAGTCAGATTTGTCATTAGAGAGACCGATAGGTTCTCTTTGGAATTTGTAGTGCGTGAAGACTCTGGCTGTAGTAGTAGTAAGTGTAGTACATTGTATCGCAGTATCTGAATCCCAATTTTTATTTATTTTTTTAATTCAACAACCCAATTTCTGTCTTTGGAACTTGATGATCTTTGTAGTAAAAGTTGGAAGTGGAAGTTTTGTGCTTAAATAAGAACAAATTAAGATAAACACTGAAGCCTGCTTGAAATTTCTTACTGTTCTTGATTAAGGGTTTATGTCATAAACGATTCTTGAAATTAACTCAACTTATTATTTTTAATTTTTAATTTTTTTTCTCTTTCTTTGTGTGTGGATTGTAGAGTTTTGACGAGTAATAAAGGAGTAATTCGGGCTAGGTTCGGTTGGCAAACTGTGCCAAATTCCTTGTGCCACCTGCCAGCCACATATACATAATTACCGAAAATCAGTTACAGCTAGCCAACTGTCTTCTTACAATTGCCAAAAATCGGTTCAGCCAAAATTATTGGATGGTTCGGTTGGTAAATGGCACAACCGGTGGTTTCCATTTCTTCCTCGCTATCTTCCAGTTCCAAGGGCTCAATTAGATTTTCAGATTGGGGTGCTTGTTCGGTTTCATTGTGTGGTTCATTTTGGGTTAATCCATGTTGTGCACTAGCGGTTGATTGACTAGACTCCATCATCCTAAACATAAGCAACACATATACATTCAAAATCATATATATGTACGTGTATAGATAGTATCATTAATCATCATGCTATCAATTTTGTTAACAATATTTTCTATATTTATTATGGCACAAATCATATACATATACGTATATTTTTTAAACCCTAAAACTAAGGAGTCATTTATTTTCTAAACCTTAAAACTAAGGAGTGAAGCATGAAAAAAATACCTAAAATATCTAAATAGAAAAAAAAAAAAATATATATATATATATATATATATATATATATTGGTAGGTATGGCATACCGCCGGCATACATAACAAATTACCAAAGTCATGCCATTAATTGTTGGTTCGGTAAAATGCCAACCAATTATGAAAAAATGCCAAAACTATACCATACCATTATGAGCCGACCGGTATGGTTCGATCGGTAAATCGGTTTATGAAAAAATTTCCCACCCCTTGGAGTAATCAATATGAATCTCAGAAGAGAGGGGTGGTTGCCATGGCAGGCAGTGGGAAGCATGGTGGTGGTTAGGTCAGCCCAGAGCGAGTCTTTGCAAAGACTCTCCTTTAATTATTTTTAACGTCTTATTTTTTTCTAATAAGTTTTTACCTTTATTTTCTTTTGCCAATCAATTTTGGGTATGGGTTGGCAAATGGGCCCTGGACCCGTAGGTCAAGGCAAGTTCATGTGGCTCGAGATGAGTATATGGTGGGGTTTAAAATTTTTTTAACACTAAACGGGGTGGGGTGGTTCCAAATAATTAACGGGCCATGTGGGTCCAAAAATCTAAGGAAACAAGCCCCCAAGTCGGACCCTTTCCCCTCTCAGACTTACTCCTATGTATCTCATCTCTTCCTTTCATTAATTCAATCACAACTCATAACCATCACCAATTCACAAACTCAACTCCGTATTTGTCTCCCTCTATTTCACAACTTGCGAGTTATGACCACCATCTTCACCATCGTCTCCTCCTAAGCCTTCTAATCTTGACCACCCTCATCACTACCATTAAGGTCGTCGAACACTACCATTGTGTATAGTTAGTGCCTACGACCAGGAGTAGGCTGGCCTGAGGCCACCAATATCCTGGGATAGACCTCAAATTACTATCAGAGAAGAAAACTCTGGTCCAGTTCGGATGGCGCTTTCTCCTCGATGGGGTTGCTAGGTTATGACCAGAATGGGAGTGGTAGGAAAGTACCGTCAGTGATGATTTCTTGAACTTTAATGACGACAAGGGCATTCCTAGCATGGTGGTCCTTAATACAGTCAAGGAATAGCAAGCACAAGGAGGAAGACGATGTGAACGCCGTTTAAAGTTAGTTCATTAAATTCTCCAATTTTGAGAACATTGAATTGAGGGGTATTTTTGTTATTTCAAATTCTACTATACCTTTTTGGTCAACTCTTGAGTTGGTTAGGTAGAGCTTGGTCCCATTAGTGCATAGGCGCAAACAGAGATCAATTCTGAGTTAGAACGAAGAAGCTAGAAGTGTTTTAAGTTGGAAGGCATCTTCGTAATTTGGCTAGAGTGTTATAAATGGAAGGATAGTTTCAAAAAGTTCTAGAAGCTTCTAGAAAATGGAAGCCTGATTGCAGATTCGTTTAGGGGGCGATCGGGTCGCCGACCCTATCGTTTCTCCTCTATTCGTCCTCGTTTTGGGTGATCTTGGTGTTTATGGGTGATCTTAGGTTTCCAAATTTCTCACCCACTTTTTTAGGTCGAAGTTGCAAAGTTCCGGTGATTCCGGTAACCATTTCCATCGAGCAAGGTATGAAACTTCATCTACACTTCATGATCTTCAAGTTGGTATGCTTTATTCATGCATTGGTAGTTGTTTTAGAGTTGGGTATTTAGAACCGTAGAAATTCAGTTTTTCCAGTGGTTTTGAGGTTTTTGGCTAGAATTAGTCATCGGGCTAGTTAGAAAAGTTATTCCAGTTATCGAGGTCTATCTATTATGTGAATTTGAGCTCATTTGGTTAAGGTTCAAAATTCATATTTCCTAAACCCTTCACCTCGGCTTCGACTAAGCATGGCAGTGTGTGTAGTCCAATCATGAGTTTCTCTAAGTATCAGAGACCTTCTAGTAACCTTGTGAACCTGTGTCTAGCTCGGTTTCCCAAGATTCAATTGTTTGGTGTGTTGATCAAATTGGATGTCACTCATTTGCATGATTGGCGGAGATCCAACTGTTGGATCGTTGTCATTTTGTACTATGTTGTTGGGAATGCATATTAAGGCTCTTAGGAATTTACAAATTAAAATTTTGATATGCAAATTTTCTGGATTGAATTACTAGGGTTGTGGACCCTATCATTGACCTTTGATCGACAATTGACTTTTTAGTCAACATGACCCGAATGATTCTAGTGTGTCGTTCTCTTTTAGAATGTTATTGAATCTTGATAGAGCTTAGTTGGCTCATCATAATGACATGTCATTCTCGGTTGACATGCGTCTCAAATTACGTGCAAGTAGCACTATCCTCATTTTGTGTGTTGGTCTTGCTAAGTTTTCCTAAGTAGGGTATTGTGTGTTGTGTTAGTTTTCTTGGAGTGATGTTGGTGAATCTCAATGTTTGAACGACCTAGGTGAGTGACTTTAATATTATGTGATATGGTTATTACCCATGAAACTTCCTTGTTATATACCATGTGGATATAACATGGGTTTACAAATGATTTTATGGAAATGTGTGCTACTATGCTATGTTTACTAGATGCTATTGAAAATATATCTTTGCTATGTTTCAAATGATTGGGAACTTTGAGGGGCTAGTAAAGGACTACTAACATAGTATCATAAGGTGATATGACATCAAATTGGAATATGCACCATGTCGTAGTGGTACATGATGATCTCGCCTAGTTAATCCACATTGGGTGTTCATGGCCTATCAGTGTTCATAGGAGTGACTTTGCTTGATTAATCCACATTGGAGGTCATTTCCTATTCAGTTGCTTATTGTAGGCTTTGGTTGAACTGTGTTTCTCTATAACTCTAGTGTTTATTACATATATGAAAGAAGAGATTGAAGACTTGTGTGGCTTAATCCCTCAATCTAGAAATAGACGATTGAATCAAATGGTTTACTTGATAGTGTATCTAAAGTGAACAGATTCAGATGTTACTCATTCATGTTTAATACAAAAGCGATGCAATGATGAAAGAGATACTAATCTCATTTCTACATGTGATTTTATTGTTGATGGTGTGTCATTCCTACATAACTTCGGGTTGTGTGATGACAGCTTGTTATCTCAAAAGACGTGTGGTGAGATTCGGACTTAAGAACCATTCCTCTACGTATAATGAGACCTATGATGGTTAAATCATGAAATATGTGGCAGTTGGATCCTTGTGACCATTCAAAAAAAGATGAAAGGCGAGTGGTGAGTTATAATTCAAAGTGAATGATGGAATGATGACGACAGTGATCAGAATGAAAAATTGATCCAATATTCAGAGGAAAATCCTATGTGGATACAACCATTACTTTTACATTTAATCATTTGATCTTACTTATATTCATAAATGTATTATTGTCACTCACACGACCTTTGAAGCTTATCCAGGTTTTGCTTCGTCCAATAAGTCATTCTCACGGTGTAGGGTTGTTTTGCAAAGTAACAGGTAGCAGTTAGAGAAAAGAATTTCAAGTGGTCACTGGAGATTAGGTATTGTCACCCCTTATTGTTAAGTTATTTCCACTGAAGCTCTAATGTATATTGTATGTATAAGTCTTAATGATTCTATGTATTATACGATGTATCGCTACTGTCCTATTGTCATGTGTTGATTCTAAGTGTATCTCAGAATTGGGGCACGACAGGTTTCCACTAAGAAATAAAAAGATGTAAAACAAAAATGACTCGTGTACCTGTAGGAACCAGTTAGTTCGGTTTTGTTTTTAAAAAATTAGAATATGTCCCACCCCGTTTCATTTTCAAACAGATCCGATTTAATCCCTCTAATTTGGGGCCCGACTCGGCCCACTCATACCTCTAATTTTGGGTAACACTCACATATTACTGTTAATTGAATAAACTAGTAACTTTATTTGAATTGACAATTTACTAGCATGCACAAAGGGTTTGGGTGGAGCTTTCTTAGTCAGTACATAACGAGTTGATGTGATAAAAACACGACTTTTAGAGCACTTTCACTCATCATATTTTGCCATGGCAAGGTACCAAAACCACTCCAAAACACTCTCTACCCATTATTGTGAGTCTTGGCATAGCAGGAGCCATGAAAATTCTAGACTCAAGTCCAGCCATGATAGAATCACGTTAGTCTTTGCCACATGGTACGATTCTGACATTCCAATTCGAACATATAAAAAATTGGTATATTCGTTTGATTTGAGTTCATATATTGCGATATCATAAGTTGTACAAGTTTAATTTGGATTTTAGAAGAATAAGTTTTCAGAACGGAAACTAAAAAAGAAAATAGAAGTGCATTTCCTATCAAACAAAGGGTTGATAGAGGATTTCATTGGTTCGAACAAACATGTACATATACGAACTATCAGATGGGAACATTGTGTAGAGGGCAGTGAGGGGGAGGAGAGCTAGGAGAAGGTAGGAGAAAGGCAACCGCCAACCTTAAACCCATGCAGGGGGCCGACGCCAGCAGTTGGGAGCTTTCAGATTTAGGGTTTTTTTTTTTAACAAATGGTAAACGCGAGTCACTTAAAAATTCCAACTGTTCTAGTATTGGAAAAGAACCAAAAAAAAGAAAAAAACAAAGGAATAGTTGACTAAAGGGGATCGAATTTGTATCTGATCAGTCCAGTTTCTCAAAGCTAGCACTTCAAGTCTCTCGAAGGCCTGGTATCGGTGGAAGACCAAGTTATGGTCCAGGATATCCCTATTGGTGAGGACGGAAGGCATAACTATCTAATTTGGTTGGCTAATAGAAGGGGGAATTATGGTGTGCATTCCAGATACCATTAGGTGCACAAGAATGCTCAACGGACTCGAATCCACTGACGATCCTCCTCTATGACAATCTGCCCTTTGGTGTGGAAATGTATATGGAGTTTGGAATCCCTTCCAAAAATAAGAAATTCTATGGAGGGTTCTAAACCGTGCAGCGGCTACAAAATTGGAGCTGTTTCAACAGCGGTTCGGCTTCTCCCTTCTCTGCCCTCTTTGAAGGGATCAGGAGGAATCCATTAAGCATGTGTTGCTTCTGTGTCCGTGGGTGGAGGGTGTGTGGTTTGGAGGTCAGTTGGGGTACCGCATTGATTGGAGCTTCATTACCACTTTCCATGCCTGGCTTAAAAGCATTCTGATGGCGATACTTGACAACAAGTCCGAACGTCTGCAAATCCTAGGGCATATTGCATTTTCTTGTTAGCACATTTGGAAAGATCGATGCGATGCCATTTTCAATGCCTAATTACCGTCACCAGCTTGGACCATTCATGCTATATCATGTGCGTCTGCTTCTTTTTTGAATGCAAGGTCCTTGGGCTCTCAGACGAGTATTGCGCGCAGGCCAGCTGTGATTCACCCTGATGGCTGGTCTCCCCCGTTGGCAGACACGGTTAAGATTAATGTTGATGCCTGTTGGAGGGCTAGTAGTGATGCTAGTTCGATCGGTGTTGTGGTGCAAAATTCTGATGTCGTGTGTCTAGTTATTTGAATGAGGGTGATCCGAGCTCAGTCATGCTTGGCGGCAGAGGCTATGGGTGTGTTGGAAGGATGCACCCTTGCTCTCCAATTTTTGAATGTCATTATCGAATCCGACTCGAAGGAAGTGATCTCGTGGGTGAATGGATGCATTGATAATGGCAACTGTGAGACGTTTCCTACTTTATGCAAAATTCAACGAGTGGAACACTCTTTTCCATGCATGTCCTGGTCTTGGGTCCTAAGATCGGCAAATGAAGCGATGGATTTCGTGGCTTCGCATGTGGGAGCGAAGATGCGTGACTTAGTCTGGGTCGACAGACCCTCATCGCACTTTGGAATTCTGAACAAAGATGGGCTTCCAAGCCCTCCAACCTAGTGTAGGTTGTTTTAGTTGTAAGGGAGTGTCGTGGTTCTGTCTGTTCCCACACCTATCTTGCTCCCTTACTGCTATTTTTGTTTCCTAATGTTGTTAGCCTGTTTTGGCTTTCCTTGTTTTTCTCTGGCTTTGGCCCTAGCAATGAATATTCCCAGTTTCCCAAAAAAAAAGGGGGATCGAATTCGAATCAAACCCTACCTAAATAATTTGCATGAAACTATAGGAAAACCTACTTAAACAGCTGGCAGCGTCTACTTTGGCAATAGTACCAACCACATTGAGACTTGCAATTTTCTCTGCGAATGCAAAATTTGCAAAGAATGAGAGATGTGATTAAAATAAAGCTAACATGATTAGAATAATGATAAGTATTAGTCTGTAAATGTAAGATTTGTATTGTATTGTCTTACAATTAGGCCTGGCAAACGGGTCGTGTCTGTCGTGTTCATGTCGTTTTCGTGTAACACCTGTTATCTTAACGGGTCGTGTCGTGTCACACCCGTTATCTTAACGGGTCCTTAACAGGTCGTGTCACTTTACCCAACGGGTAAAGTGACCCGACCCGTTATGACCCGTTAAGAAAAAAAAATATTTTTTTAAAATTTGCACATACCACACATTGCGACATAAATATTACTTGAAAACATTAAAACATTT
Source organism: Pyrus communis (assembly GCF_963583255.1). Lineage (NCBI taxonomy): Eukaryota > Viridiplantae > Streptophyta > Magnoliopsida > Rosales > Rosaceae > Pyrus > Pyrus communis. Next base: position 20,153,875 of record NC_084807.1, on the reverse strand, counting down.
CTCATTCAAGTACTATATCTACACTCAAAAATGAAAGCCTAATAAAAAAAAATACATACACTACTAATCTATTACAAATATTAAATGTGCAAGGATAAAGAGTTTTTGTTTTTAAGATTGTCCCGTTACATGATCTCTGAATGTTTTTTTTTTTGTGATTTTTTGCTGATGTGATCTCCAAGCATATACAAACAATTTTGACGGTTTGGATCATTGAAATTAGTTTTGGAGAATTCGTAAAACGATAGATTGACTAACACTTAGAGTTTATTTATACTTTCATTAAGTATAACATAAGATTTTGTGGTATCCACTTGTGTAAATATTTTAAATTGAAGATCGAATTCATTCATTGTATTCATATAGGGTCAAGGAGTGTAGTTATAAAAAATCATCAAAATCGGAGTTACAATAACCGTTAAATCGTGATTTTTCGTTTATAACCGTTGAAAAGCTTTGTCCCGTTACTTGATCTCTAAATGTTTTTTTTTTTTGTGATTTTTTGCTGATGTGATCTCCAAGCATATACAAACAATTTTGACGGTTTGGATCGTTGAAATTAGTTTTGGAGAATTCGTAAAACGATAGATTGACTAACACTTAGAGTTTATTTATACTTTTATTAAGTATAACATAAGATTTTGTGGTATCCACTTGTGTAAATATTTTAAATTGAAGATCGAATTCATTCATTGTATTCATATAGGGTCAAGGAGTGTAGTTATAAAAAAATCATCAAAATCGGAGTTAAAATAACCGTTAAATCGTGATTTTTCGTTTATAACCGTTGAAAAGCTTTGTCCCGTTACTTGATCTTTGAATTTTTTTTTTTGTGATTTTTTGCTGATGTGATCTCCAAGCATATACAAACAATTTTGACGGTTTGGATCGTTGAAATTAGTTTTGGAGAATTCGTAAAACGATAGATTGACTAACACTTAGAGTTTATTTATACTTTTATTAAGTATAACATAAGATTTTGTGGTATCCACTTGTGTAAATATTTTAAATTGAAGATCGAATTCATTCATTGTATTCATATAGGGTCAAGGAGTGTAGTTATAAAAAATCATCAAAATCAGAGTTAAAATAACCGTTAAATCGTGATTTTTCGTTTATAACCGTTGAAAAGCTTTGTCCCGTTACTTGATCTCTGAATGTTTTTTTTTTTTTGTGATTTTTTGCTGATATGATCTCCAAGCATATACAAACAATTTTGACGGTTTGGATCGTTGAAATTAGTTTTGGAGAATTCGTAAAACGATAGATTGACTAACACTTAGAGTTTATTTATACTTTCATTAAGTATAACATAAGATTTTGTGGTATCCGCTTGTGTAAATATTTTAAATTGAAGATCGAATTCATTCATTGTATTCATATAAGGTCAAGGAGTGTAGTTATAAAAAATCATCAAAATCAGAGTTAAAATAACCGTTAAATCGTGATTGTTCGTTTATAACCGTTGAAAAGCTTTGTCCCGTTACTTGATCTTTGAATGTTTTTTTTTTGTGATTTTTTGTTGATGTGATCTCCAAGCATATACAAACAATTTTGACGGTTTGGATCGTTGAAATTAGTTTTGGAGAATTCGTAAAACGATAGATTGACTAATAGGGCTGGGTTCGGTTTTTTCTCAAAACCGAAACCGAACCGAAATTTCGGTTCGGTTCAATTTTTTTTCGGTTTTTCTCGGTTCGGTTTCGGTTTTTTTCGGTTTTTTTTTTTTTTGTTTTTTTTTTTTCTTTCTCCCTCCAAAATTATTAAAAAAAAAAAAGGAAATATGAAAGTTCACATTCATATTAATAGGCCAGGCGGAATGAAAAATAAGGAGGAGGAAGGTTAGGGTTACAGTTAAGGGTTTTGTTAAAAAGATTAAAAAATTAAAAAAAATCTCACAAATCATGGAGGCATGAGGGTTTGAACCCATGCCTCCATGCTTGTAAAGTTTTACTGAAACCAACTTGGCAACAGGTTCTGTTTTGTTATGATTGTATGACTAAACTATTTATAAATATTCAAAAAAATTATATATATATATCGGTTCGGTTCGGTTCGGTTTCCGAGCCTCAAAAACCGAAACCGAACCGGTCAGATTCGGTTCGGTTCGGTTTGACAATTTCGGTTCGGTTTTTTTTTCGGTTCGGTTTTTTTCGGTCTCGGTCCGGTTCGGTTTTCGGTTTTTTTCGGTTTTCGGTTTTTTGAACCCACCCCTATTGACTAACACTTAGAGTTTATTTATACTTTTATTAAGTATAACATAAGATTTTGTGGTATCCACTTGTGTAAATATTTTAAATTGAAGATCGAATTCATTCATTGTATTCATATAGGGTCAAGGAGTGTAGTTATAAAAAATCATCAAAATCGGAGTTAAAATAACCGTTAAATCGTGATTTTTCGTTTATAACCGTTGAAAAGCTTTGTCCCGTTACTTGATCTCTGAATGTTTTTTTTTTGTGATTTTTTGTTGATGTGATCTCCAAGCATATACAAACAATTTTGACGGTTTGGATCGTTGAAATTAGTTTTGGAGAATTCGTAAAACGATAGATTGACTAACACTTAGAGTTTATTTATACTTTCATTAAGTATAACATATGATTTTGTGGTATCCACTTGTGTAAATATTTTAAATTGAAGATCGAATTCATTCATTGTATTCATATAGGGTCAAGGAGTGTAGTTATAAAAAATCATCAAAATCAGAGTTAAAATAACCGTTAAATCGTGATTTTTCGTTTATAACCGTTGAAAAGCTTTGTCCCGTTACTTGATCTTTGAATGTTTTTTTTTTTGTGATTTTTTGCTGATGTGATCTCCAAGCATATACAAACAATTTTGACGGTTTGGATCGTTGAAATTAGTTTTGGAGAATTCGTAAAACGATAGATTGACTAACACTTAGAGTTTATTTATACTTTTATTAAGTATAACATAAGATTTTGTGGTATCCACTTGTGTAAATATTTTAAATTGAAGATCGAATTCATTCATTGTATTCATATAGGGTCAAGGAGTGTAGTTATAAAAAATCATCAAAATCGGAGTTAAAATAACCGTTCAATCGTGATTTTTCGTTTATAACCGTTGAAAAGCTTTGTCCCGTTACTTGATCTCTGAATGTTTTTTTTTTGTGATTTTTTGCTGATGTGATCTCCAAGCATATACAAACAATTTTGACGGTTTGGATCGTTGAAATTAGTTTTGGAGAATTCGTAAAACGATAGATTGACTAACACTTAGAGTTTATTTATACTTTCATTAAATATAACAAAAGATTTTGTGGTATCCACTTGTGTAAATATTTTAAATTGAAGATCAAATTCATTCATTGTATTCATATAGGGTCAAGGAGTGTAGTTATAAAAAATCATCAAAATCAGAGTTAAAATAACCGTTAAATTGTGATTTTTCGTTTATAACCGTTGAAAAACTTTGTCCCGTTACTTGATCTCTGAATGTTTATTTTTTATGATTTTTGGTTGATGTGATCTCAAAGCATATACAAACAAGTTTGACAGTTGGGATCGTTGAAATTAGTTTTGGAGAATTCGTATGCCATCAATCAAGTTCCGTGTGTGTGTGTGTATATATATATTTATTAAGTAGATTTAAATCTATTTATTTTGTACGTATAAATTATAATTGACTGGTACACGGAATAGTAAATACATCACGTGTCACGTGTGTCATTATAAAAATAGTGAGATATGTCATGACAGTCATGTGTGATAAAAAGTGAATAACTTAAAAAAAAAAAAAAAATTTCTCACCACTTCTATTAATTTTCATTTTTCCCTCTCTTTTTTGTTTCCTTTTCAGCTTTTTCTTATCATTTTCACTTTTCCCTCCAACATCTTTCCCTAATTCCCTCACTTTTTTGTTTTATTTTCAACTTTTCTTAACATTTTCATGTTCCCTCCATTTTTTTTTTCAAAAAGGGCGGCAAGTTGGCAAATGGCAATGGCAAGAAATTGATTATTGAAATTTGAGAATGGAAACAAATCACATCTGAGTCCTGACGCATCAAATTTCAATGGATGCAAAATCATGCAAATATGCAATGCATGATCATGCATATTAAATTATTAATTAATAATTATTATAGTTTTTATAAAATTTAATATATATATATATATATATATAATTAGTATAGATAGACTTAATATTTTGGGAGTATAATTATTATAGTATATATAATTATTATAATTATTATAAATTTTATAGTTAATTTAATATATATATATATATATATATATATTATAATTTTTAGGGGTATAAAATTGTAAAATTAATGTATATAATTATTACAGTATTTTTTTAGGGTTATAAAATTATAAAAATAATATTCTGCTTATCGTGTATCGTGTTTACCCACGTGTATACCCGACCCAACCCGTTATCTTAACAGGTGCGTATCGGGTTACCCGATAAGACCTGATTCGTTATCGTGTCGACCCAAACACCTGTTAATTTCGTGTCGTGTCGTGTCGGGTTATCGGGTCGTGTCAGAAATTGTCAGGCCTACTTACAATGTTGCTCATTGTCCTTGTAAAATTATATATAGAATTCAGGCTCGGGTTTCCAAATAAAACAAACACTTACTTCCATAATCTTAGACAAATGTTGCTTTTGGGTGCATTTTATTGAATATAGAGTTGCCCGAGGTTGCTTAACCCACTTCAATTAATAAATTCGGTTTAAGATTAGTGACTTTATTTATTTTCTTTTTTAAATATTAAGGACTACTTGGTAGTACCACAGTTGACACACTCCAACTGGAATCAAGGCGTGCTGGCCGTCACATGAAGGTGATGTAACCAAAGGTGCAAATGATGTAAGAAAAATGTGAATAAATTAAAACTGAAACTAGAACTTAATTAACTAATAAGGTGAGTGCGCAATAGTGTTTACAACCCAAAAACTACAAATATTCAGAGCATAGCTAACATAAAGGTAAAGTAGTTGAACGAGAGAAATATTTATTACACAACTAGAGATAAGTTCCTACGTTAAAATGGAGATATGTCAGAATCGCCAGGTAATCCTCGAGTGCCACAAAGTAGGTCAACTATCTAGGACCTGGAGGGGCAAAAAACAGAAGGGTGAGTGGGAACAAACAATAAGAATTTAGAAAAACCAATTGTTTTATGAACATACTAACCCTTCGCTGTAAAACAAGTATAGTTTTCCGAAAATCATACTACATATAAGTATGAAATCAAATGCATGTCCACAATAAATTCAAAAATATGCCACAACAGAACATCTCAACAACAATATGAATATAATCAAGTGTTTAACAAGCTATACTAGCACGCAAGTCGGAGTCACCTAATGTGACCTGTACGACTGTACCTATTGCTCATCCATCTATGCTAACACACGAGTCGGAGTCACCTAATGTGACCCTTACGATAGGGCTAGGTGTAATAATATACGCTCTAGTGCTACGATCATGTGAAGGCTAGCGCTATGCTCGTCACCCACAAGTCGGAGTCACCTAATGTGACCTGTACGACAGGGTTAGCACTTACTTGGATCCAAGGCGAGCGTGCGGTGCGAGGTGAACATCACATGAAGGACTAGCCCTGACTTGGGGCGGGAGCACTAATACCGGGTGTAGCAATGATGAGCCACTATATGAAAATGAGCATGCCATAATTCAAACATTCCAAACTACTTAGCATTTCATAATAACACAGTATGTATGAGCAGGTAAAATGCATATGAATATGCCATGATCAAATATAAATCTCAACCACCACGGCATTATTATAGAAGTAAGTAAAACATGGCATAAGATGCATAAATCAACTTAAAAGCATTTGTGGAAACTATACAATATATATATATATATATATATATATAAACAAAATGCCCACTCACTGGTATGTCGTAGAATCGTAGCCCCCTAATCTCGCTTGTCCTCGTATATCTTTGGGGTAAGTTTCCCTTATATGTGAAACAACTAAATTAAATTAGTTAATAAGGACATACTCTAAAAACTACTAATAACTCCCCATAATTTGCTCAAACGGAAGGTTTGAATATACAAAAAATGTTCTACTCGAAGTCATGAACCCATACGAGTCAACCACTTGCCGGCCGGAGACCGGACACGCCCTCATGCGTCGTCCAACCCACGGTCATACGCGAGGCCACACACAGGCAAAGACTGACGGAGGCCTTAACGGCCGTTAAGAATATTCTGTTAAAGTGACGAACTATTTCGTTAAATGTTAACGCCATTAAGATATTTCGTTAGAGTTAACAGAATATTCCGTAGCTTATCCGATGGTCCTCGCCGGTCGCCGCCGTCCACCGCTACCCGTTTAACCGAAAGCTGGAAAAACTCGCCAGTTTTCTGGAAATTTTTCAAACCTTTATAACTTCTTCATTTCTCAACCCTTTTCCGTGAAATTTATATGGATTCGAAGCTTATGCAGAGTAGAACAAAGTTATACCTTCCAAAAGTCCAAAAGTGGATGGAAAATGGCCTGAAAAAGGCTTGAAAGTCTCGGCCAAAAGCTCAACTCCTTGAACATGCTTGTTTTGACGTCAACGCTTATCAAAACTGGTCTAGGAACCTTAAGGAGTTGTGTAGAAGCTTTCTCGAGTCTTAAAACTTTATAACTCGACCGGGATCACGTCGGATCATCCTCTTCCGAGTTGGAGCTTCCGACTTACTCCGCGTTAACCACTCAAAACTTGTCTATTTAAGAATCAGTTTGTATAGCTAAGTACGTGAGGATGAGAAGATCACGATGATGGTATTTTGAGTCTCGATCCGTAATTGTTTGATGTCGTTCTTGAGTGTTGCAGAGGAAAGAGAGCTCGGGTTAGAAAGAGAAAAGGAAGAGGAAAAAGAGAAAGAGGAAAAGTTGGGTGTTGATTGGCTGAGAAGAGAGGGTGTCTGATTAGATGCAATAATGCGGGAAGCAAAATAATTGGTGGTGAGAATAAGCAAGGCACGGGTCCAATTTTAAAGAAAGAAGGAGATAGGGTTTTCAGACTTAAACAATAAAAAGTGGTCAGAAAATCTATCCAAAACAGTGTTTCTAACATTGATAAATTAGCACACTGGTGTGTACAATTCTACCCATCGTTTACGTACTTTAATGAGGTGTAACTTTTTTGTTACGAATTGATTCGGGTCAAACTCACTCGCCCTCACGCGATCGTATAAATGAATACTATTTAATTATGATACCGAGAAAAATAATTTTAGAACAAATAAACATGTCCACGTCACTTGCCAACAAGGGCATAAATGTCAATTCACATACTTGGGGAGAAATTACATAGAAAATTAGGGACGGGTCGTCACAACAGTGGTGGAAATGAGTTAAGCCCTTGCATGGCAACGTGGGTTCGAACTCTGTAAGTGGCTAATCTAACAAAATTTATCGTTTAACAAAAATAAAAATTGATGAAATTTTTGCAGTCCTATTAGATTAAGAATGTGATTATGTAAATCTTAGTATATCTTGGAATGTATCTTATATTCCTATTAGGAGTGGATTACCTATTAAATGTAATAATCCTAAGGGGTAAGGAATTAACCTTCCCTACTACTATAAATAAAGGCACAATGAGGTGGAATAAGACACACCTCACAATTACAACTCTCTCTCTTCTCTATACTATTGCAGCACCTTTCTCTCTATAGCCTCCATAATTGTTCAGTAAATTATGCCTACAAACACATTATCAGCAAGCTCTTGACGCTGCGCTAACAAGATAATTTATTCTTCAATCAGGGGAGTATTAGGTTTTAATCATTCATTTTGTGATTAATTTATTATTTTAAATTGATCTACATGCTATTGATTCAATTTAATTTTTCTATGTTGAATGTGATACAACGCATTGGAGATGCAATTCCGGCTTTCCGAGAAGGATCTTCAACAAATTCAAAGGCTTTTATTGTTTTCTGCCAATCAGGTACGCTTAAAATAAAGTAACCCATGTGCCTGGTTTGGGTTCCTTCACCATAGGCCTACAGCCCTACCCTTCGTTGTTGCCTCGGCCTGCAGCCGATTCCACCAGCCCAATCGGTTGGGTCCTCTCCCACAAGTCCACGTCCGCCAACCCACAGGGTTAGGCCCTGTCCCACGTGCATAAAGCTTGCAGCCCAATTTTCATGGGCCTGCCCATGACCCCTACCCCCCATTTTTTTGGTCCAAACAAAGAAACCAGTTGCAGCTAAGGTTCCTCCCACTCCTGTAAGGCCTTTATGCCTATTTTTAATTGGACCCGTGGCCTGTAGTCCACCCCCGAGGCCTTAGGGCCTTGCCTACTCACGGTACCCAGCCCAAATATTTTTGGGGCTATGTTTTCGACCCAATAATATTATTTTAGTATTATTTAGCTTCTACGATTGACCTCGAATGGTCTTGTTGTATTGAATTAATTAAAAGTGACCTGCAGTCCATTAATCTGATAATGAATCCAAAATTACTGACCTGAAGATCACAGATCACTTTTGGACATTAACGATTCAATAATTTATTTTTATACTTTGAACCGTGACATCCTTTCGTAGTCCCAAAGCGCTCATACTTGAGTTCCCGAAGAAACTCAAATCCACTACACTTAGTTGTATATTGCATTCTGTGTTCTTGCAAGAACCTCACTTTTATGAACTAAATGTTCATAAACTAAATTGAACTTGTAGTTTCAAATTTAATGCCTTTGAAACCCGAAGATTTCATAAAACAATACACCCATGAAAACCCAATGTTTTTTCATGCAAAGCATGTCTTAGAACTCGAAGGTTCTAACTTTGATGGTTACGGATGATTCCTTCCTATAGCACCCATCACAATCTTGTTCCTTTCATTCAGTGGATTGGCTTACTGCCACAAGTTCAATTTCTTGATTTGGATGTTTCTTATAGAAACCACTTTATGTGGGGTACAAGACGTGAATCTCCACTTGACTATCAAGAAGCTGAGAAACCATTGACGCTAACAATGGCATAGAAAAGCTGAATAAACCTCCGCCATGATCTACATTCAAAGACCTATGCCTGAAGCATTACAAACGAAAGTACCTCCCAAACGAGGATTCCATGGTTCTTTGGCTCGCTTGTATGGACAATTTAATCATGAAAAACATTACCTGAAGCAAACCATGATTACGTCCATGAATGGGTACAATTCTGAAGTTTATAAATCCGATCGAATTTTGACTAGAGAATATTTTTCTCGTCCTTCCATGTTTCTAACTCGCCCATGAAGCAGCAGTGTAGAAAGCGGAAGTTTACCAAATTCTTGGATCTGATTACTACCACAAACATATGGTAGAATTAGGGCCTACCAAGGTGTGGCATCATGCTCGAAGCATGATCCTTGGTACCTAAGACCTAAAACTTCAAGAATAAGGGATAATATTCCCGAACCTCAACCTTGCAAAATCTACTTATGTATCGATGGAATAGATCATTGGTTATGCACCTGTTCGTGCCCTTACCAATGTTGTTGAGGAGTACCATTTTAGTAGTCAATATCTGAGACTAATTTTGCTCCACCGAACATCATTGGAAGAGCAAAATTTTGACATAGATGGTCTTGTTAGCCGAATCCCCTTAGTAAATTGTTTACTTTGTGAACATTTTTTCATGTTCTTGGATTCACATTTGGTGATTGTTTTACTTATGGATAATCTTATTGATATTGCCCTTGAATATGAGCTAATTGAATCATGTTTCTTAGTACATGTGACCAATTCAATTAAACACGTGATTAGGTAGAAATGTGGGAAAGTTAGTTGTCTGGATGAATGCGTACTACGCACATCTTTAACAATGACTTCAGGTTCATCCAACCTGAATAAGAGCATTTGGCACGCTCCTTGTTGTATGAATGGTACTGAATTACCATTTAAGGGACCTTAAATTCTCCTTGACGTTGAGTTTTTAAGGATATTCAAGATGACAATGTTCATAAATGAAACCACTGAAGAAAATAGAGTGAAATATCTTTGCACCACCTCCAAAAATGAGCCTGAAGCTTTGATTTAGGGCCAATGGGTTATCTCCTAACTGGGAACACACCACATGTGGCTGGGTTGGAGCTTAGTGATTGAGCAGTTTACTTGACTTGGCACAACCTTTTTGGGACACTTAGGTCGAACAATGATGCTACAACGTATCTCATTACCCGAAGTAAGGATCTTATACCTACAAGCACACTTGCCAAAGCCCCCTCGTTTGGGAAATTTGATTTTCTAAATCATTCCTAGCAAAGATAAAAAAATAACCCTTTTTCACAGTGGATTCAAGGGAATATATGTAGACTAATCCAACCAAAATGCGGACCATATAAACACTTATGATTTTGGTTAATGAATCGACAAACTGGTCATATGTTTGTCCACACACATTACTGTTAAACCTCATGGCCGATTAAGGGTTCACCACCCTACTTATCCCTTAAAGTCCGGGAGATTGGATAATGTCTGAGAGTTTATATCGATGGTTTCTTGATAAAGTATTGCATGTATTTTGGGTTTATAATTGAACTTCGAATTCCCATGTTCACCCCAAATAGCCTCGCCCAAATTTTGATAAACGTACCAAGTTTTCGGTTTCTGCCTAGGGCTATGCAATCCTTGTACGTAGTTATGTTGGTCCGCCTTGAGGCCCATCGCCACCTTACCTATATGACGTTACAGTTGGTTACTAGGTAAGAACCTGAAGATTTTTCGTATTTACACATTTAAGTGAGCGTTCCATGTGCCAAGTTGCGCTGCCACAATGTACCAACCTGGGTCCTCAAAGAAGCATGTGTATTTTTTGTCGATCATGATTCTCCTTTATACTAGCTCTCTTCGAGCCCTTGCACGCGACCTCTTTATCGCTCATTTGCGGGTAGGGAGAGATAAGAACTTCAACGTTCCTGTAGAATGGCGCGAATTTGCGTGGACGTTACCCACTATGTCTCATCTCGATCCCTGTAACCGCACATGTATGATAAGTAAGGGCGATGAATTCTAGCTTTCAGAATATTGCTCCAGACACATTCCTCTGATCTAGCTAAAGTGACTAGATCATATACCAGCTGCAAACATGCTTGCAAAGATAGACGTACTTAACGGATGACGAGTCAACATCCCTGGAGGGTGTGCCGCCCCTGTTAGACGATCAGGTACACCGGCGGATAGCCAATCAAACTGTCTTGGCCTGAAGCATGACAGATCACTCGGTTTGTAGGATTCACTTCCCTAGAAAAAGAAGGCACGACACAAAATGAATCTACCCTTGATCACTGTCTCAAATCATTTCCATCTCATGAGATTAATCCGGATTTCTCCCGAGACTTAAAGTTCTTGGTCCAGTATACTAGTTTGGATGAGCTAAATGAAATTGAAATGAGATTGTCATCGATGATGTTTTTACTTATATGGTAGCTACCGACATAAATGAAAAGTGACAATATCGAACTGTGTTCCATTGATTAAGTCACAATGTAGAACTGATTAGACAACCAAAATTACAATCCAGGTCAAATTCCTTACCAAAGTGTGTTTGGACTTGTCGTTCCTACACTGCCCAATGTAACCTTATTGTGTTACAAGTGGGAAAAGAAGCGTTATGAGTTGAATGAAATAGTGCTATATGATGCACGCCTTATGGCGCAAGGTTTCTCTCAAACGTCTTGTGATTGATAACAGCATTATGAAATATGGTTAGTGTTTTTCCATGGGGATATAGATACGGAGATTTACATGTAAGTTCCTAAAGAATTACATGGGTTGGTTCAAATAGTTCCAAAACCATGGAACACCTTTTTAACTTGTTTGAGGCATTCACTTACAATCCGACGGATGTGGTATACCCGTCTAAGTAATTATTTGATTAGTCAGGGATATGAATTATGCCCTTGTGTGTTAAACTATGAAGTCTTATTCCAAATTGTTAAAGTTACAGTTTATGTCATTGACATACATCTTATTAAGACTCTAGAAGAGCTTGAGAAAACTGCCTCGTAACTGAAGATGGAATTTGAGATTAAGGATCTTAGGAAAACTCATTTATGCTTTGACCTGAAGTTCAAGCGTTGTTCTGACGGTATTTTGGTCTACTAGTCGAACCACACCCCGAATGTGTTACCTTTGAGTATACATATGATCGTCCATACGTTATATGCAAATAAGACCCTTGAAGAGGTTATGGAATCCAAAATTCCATATCTAAGTTTAACTTTGTGCTTCTTTGTACTTAGCTCATTGTATTTAGATAGGACATCTCATTCGCTGTTGATTTTGGTAAAGATGCAGCATCGTGCCTACAGGCATCCATTGAATTGGTAGTAAAGACGTACCCTGAAGATACTGCAAGGGCAAATCCCAACCCCTATGATCCTCGAAATGATGATTGCTTTGTTTATTATGCTGACGTTAGTTACTTATTAAACCCGCACAAGGAAAAATCCCCAAATGGTTATGTCTTTACTGTTACGAATATCACAATATCTTGGAGATCCATGATGTGACCTTAGTTGCGAAATCTTCGAATCATTCCAAGACTCACCTCACTTTGCTACGCCACAAGTGAGACATGGTTATGAGTTCGTGTTGAACATTTTGAAGTACTTGTTGTGTTTTCATCCATCGTTGAGTCCCAACGACGATCCATGAAGACTATGTCGCATGTATCAACCCGACCAAGCCATGATACATCAACGAAGTCAATGCCAAGACATATTGCGTCTACATCTACATTAGCAAAGTATCAGGATATTGAAGTCATGAAAGCTGATCCCAGACAACCTTGTCGACCTCTACACGACGTCACTGCCGAAGTCAACCTTCCAGAAGCTTGTCCGAGGAATTGGTATACCTAACTATTCATATACAATGCTTGTAGTTCTGATTTTGGAAGTTATGTCAAACTCAGGGGGAGTATCCAAAAGTATACTCATTTGATCTTAATGTATTCTTTTTCCCTACGATTAGGAGAATTTTTCCCATTGGGTTTTTGCTACCTAACTAGGTTTTAACGAGACACCCATCTTGGGTTGATCATACCCTTATGAGCTCTTCTACTTGCGTCCAAAAGACGTATAATTTTGACTTAATGCAACTTCTCACTTTTCTCCTTAGTCTATGGGTTTTTCTCCCTCACTTTTCTCCTTAGTCTATGGGTTTTTCTCCCACCTTGGGTTTTACTATAGCAAGGTTTTGTGAGTTTTACCTTTTTATGCATTCTTTCGTTGATATGAGACTCGCATTCGCTCATTGTGCCGACGACTTCATCAACTGTACTTGATTCATTACTTAAGGCCTAATGTGCCATTTACTTGAGTATTTACACACTCGAGGGGGAATGTTGCAGTCCTATTAGATTAGGAATGTGATTATGTAAATCCTAGTATATCTTGGAATGTATCTTATATTCCTATTAGGAGTAGATTACCTATTAAATGTAGTAATCCTAAAGGGTAAGGAGTTAACTTTCCTTACTACTATAAATAAAGGTACAATGGGGTGAAATAAAACATACCTCACAATTACAAATCTCTCTTTTCTCTCTACTATTGCCGCACCTTTCTCTCTCTCTATGGCCTCCATAATTGTTCAGTAAATTATGCCTACAACAAAAATAATATTTTAGCTTACTTAATTCAATTAATATATTTAGGTTAAGATTAGTGACTTTAATTGTTTTTTCATTAATTTGGACGACTCAGTAGTATAGAAAATAAACGGCCATAATTTTTTTTTTTTTTGACCAATGATATTATCTACACTAAGGGGGAGGGGGGTGAGCTAAACCTCATAATAGGCTAACAATAATGTGGTTCAAATTCTCCTTTGGCGAGAATTGTACTATGACCTCACTTATAAGTGAAGACGAATACCACTAAACTGTAGTACTAAGTGACTTAAACAGCCATAATTAAATAGATGAAATAATATTTTTGTTTACTTGTCAATCTAATAAAAATAAAGTCGAACTGACTTTTCCCAACTAAGTAGTACCAACCCATCAATTTTTTTTTTTTTGGTTATGGACTCCATTGTAACATCGACTGCCCCATTATCGAAGTTATTGCAAATTATCACAAGTACTTTACAAATGCAAATGCTTTGCTCCTTCGGATTTTTTTTTCTCTTAAAAGAGCGTGATATCTTTTAAAGGAGTTTTAACGAAACACTTCCAGTACTATTTACTTTTAATGAAAAATCATATTTTTACATTTTCTTACTATTATTCACTACACTTTTATTTGTCATTTTTTATTAAAACTAGAGTTTTTTTTGGATTTTTCGTTTGTTTTCCTATCTTTTAATTGGGTTGCGAAAAATCTTTTATCTAGCTAGAAGAACTCATATAAAGTTTAAGAGTGAGAGTAAGATGAGAAAATTGCACGAGATGAACAATGTTGTTTTTGTCCATGGGAGTAATATAGGGTGGTTGAGAAATGATACTTAAGTTGTTTAGATAGATGATGTTCATAGTTCCATTGGTAATGACACCTTGTTAACACTGAGAATGGACCACATATTTTCAACATGTATAAAACTAAATATCTATTTATTTTTTGTGTATTATTAAATAAAGTATTTGTTAGGAATGAAATGTAACATATACTTTGTATTCTCATTCCTTATAAGTAAACATGTCATGGTGAACTTGGTTAATTAGAATGTATCAAGCAAATGATAAAATAAAAATAAAAATAAAAATAAAAAAACACTTATTTTAAGATAAGATACCAATCTTACATATACTTTAATACACTCATTTTTTTTAGTACATCAATATATTTTTTTTAACTAAGGGAAGGAGGAGTTTGACTAAGCCACACAATGTGTAACCTAATTTGGAATCAAATTCGTCATCCACGAGATTCGAACCTAAAACCTCTCACTTCCAAGTAAAAAGGAATACCACCAGATATTTGATAAAACAATATAATCTGCATTAATAATATTTTCATTAATGTTCTATCTCATTATGGGTATTACAATTTTCCTTAGTCTGTATATGCATGCAAATAGACTGATTAAAAGCACAATTTATCTTACTTCATGCTCATATTGTAATCCGCGAGAGACCATGAAAGTAAGAAGGGTGGTCCTATCCACACATCATTTTTACCTCTCTTGATTTATTTTTGTTTTTTGATCTTCTTTAATTCATTCGATTTGACGGATGTAAATCGAAAAGGATATGTGAGAGGTAAAAATGATTATGTAGATAGCACTACCCAAATAAGAAATGTCACAATCTCACTCCAAACTTCTTCCACTTACATATATTGAACTAAATTTTCCTGTGGAATTCATATTTTTGGCATTACTATTATCTGAAAAACCAATTTCAACTTGATGTGTTTCCGTAGTTTCTCCATTTGTTACTTATTATGATCTTTTGGGTACCTTTTTTTTCTTGGGTGTGATATCCACACTCCTTTTTACTTCTCACACACTCTTCTAATTTTGGACCGTCGGATCGGATGAATTGAAGAAAATCAAAAGACAGAAATTAAGAAGGGGTGTGTGAGAAATAAAAAGGGATGTGTGGATATCACACCCCTTTTTCTTTCTCTTATTTCCTTTTAATTACATGTCTTGGTAAGTTCCATTACTTGAAAATTTCAGCTGGCCGATCATTTCACTTGACCTAAATGTCAACTAAGATTAAGGAAACGATGCCTAAAGATACTGAGGTCAAGGAAAAAGGGAGGAAAAGAAAGGCAAAAAGCTAGAGCCCCTAAACCAAATGATGGTCGATTGGGACTGGCCATGGAGAAAGGCTGTGGAAGAGGAATAGAAATGCAGAGACCAAAATTGACGAGTAGGACTAAGGCTTACACATAGGGATATGTGTTGTAGCTTTGCACACCTGCCTTTGCCCCTCTCCAGTCTTCATCCATATGACAATTTTCGGGCAGCTTTAAGTGGGATTTTTTTATTTCTTTTGCCTCTCAACCATTTGACTTTGAATTTTCCATTTTATTAAGTAGCACATCTTGACGTAGTGTAACAAGTACAAGAAAGAGAGTTATAGCTAGGGTAACTCGAGCTCCCTCGTGGGTTGATTCAAGACATTTGTGAACTCATCAAAAAAAGAATCATTAGGATTAGTCACAGGTCGACTTCTTATAGCAATGGACTTACTATAGCAACTTTCTTTGAGCAAAATGAAATTATTGAGTTGTAGAAACAAAACGATAGATTAATCAGTACTGAACTCGTGATCCATATGAAATGAAATTAAGACTATTTATTTGTAAGTAAAAAAAAAATCAATAAACGCAGTAATAATGTGACAAAATCAAAGTTAAATACTGGAATTTTATGTTTTAATATTCCACCACAAGTACCAGGGTCAATACACGTAGGGGTGGTACCACTTTCCTTGGCTACAATATAGTTATCTTTACCTAAAACAGATGTGCATCAACTTATTAAGCAATAATAACTGTAACAATTCTTTTCACAAGCTTCCAGAGGGCACATGGGAGTGAGCCAAATTCAGCTGCACATACTGCCAACTTAGGTTCACATTTCAAGTTGCTGTAGGCTAACCTCTCTCATCTTCTATCTCATATCTCAAGGGCTATTTTACTAACAAATCCCTTTGGTTAGTTCCAACTATAGTAAATAAAGTTTTGCGGTGTGATATCCACACACTTCTTTTGACTTCTCTAATATCCTTTTAATTTTCGATTACCGGATCGAATGAATTTAAAAATATCAAATGACAGAAATTAGCAAGAGGTGTGTGAGAAGTAAAAAAGAATGTGGATAGCACACACCTAAAATTTTATTGGGTCTGGGACTATAGAATTGGGCAATTAGAAAGGTTTCCTTTGATTCAACTTGTAAATTTGATTCTACATTATATTAGATTATCTATTCTTTCTATCATACAACAATGTAATACACATATTGCAGATCAAGCGGTTTCTTTTTACCATACAATAATGTACACACATTGCAGGTAGAGCGGTAAGTATCATTTTGTACTCTACATGGGATCTAGAAAGATGAACTTATCCGATTATTGTATGGCTAGAATTTCCTACATTATCATCCATGGAGGGCAAAGAAAATTGTAGAGACTTCAGAAACCCAAGACGCAGGAAAAGGTGTAGGGTAAGGACATGCATAAAGCATATACAATGATGAGTACTCATAGATCTCCCAAAAGTCAAAATAGAGAGAAGCATCCTTTGGATCAGGATCCTCTCCTAATCTAAGGATGAGGATCCTCATGACCAAGGAATGTGGGCCGTTGAATGAAAATTCAACGATTATAATTATTATAACTTTAAAGGGATTCCCTGTTTGTAGCCGTTAGATTTTCATCCAACGGCTTACATCCCTTGATTATGAGGATCCTCATCCTTATATTAGGAGAGGATCCTAGTCCCATCCTTTGCAAAGTTTGTAATGATGGGATTCAGATATTCAAAACGAAATCCTAAAATATTATAGATTTTTTAATATGTTATGAATATGATTTAGGAAAACAAATGTAATGATACACTTGGTTAGAAACTTAAAAAAAAAAAAAAAAAATCTAACTAGTTTTATTATTATATTAGTATGCCAAGCAGTGTTTACGTTATATTAAAAAATTTCTTCTAAAATATCACCTTGAATTGTGGACCCCAAAATCCTCCAAAAATAAAATAAAGCATCACAAAATACATAGGTCACATTCTTCTAATTAATTAAATAAACATGATATTTTTTTCTTTTTTTTTTTCACAAAATAAAAACTAAAATTTAAGAAACAAGTAGTAAACATCATCTGCCTTGTCACACACTACACCCTAAGTGGGCACAACGACTCACAAGTCACAAATTTACATTCTACGAGATGGAAGCAATGTAAAAGCATAGGTGCCAATTTTTCTGCTCCCCCATCTCCCAAATATCCTAAAAGAGTGAAAGACCACCTTACATTTCTGCCTACTCCCTCTCTCTCTCTTCTCTCTCTCTCTCTCAGAAATGAAATGAAGTTAGCTACTTTTCAGGATCGTCAGTGCTTTTGACTCACTGAACCAATCAACTGCTGCCATTGATGAAGTTGAATATCTGATGCACGGCTCTTGCAATGTCATCTGCTGATCCTAAATGACAACCTTCTTCTATCTGCATTTATACCAAATTCAAATTCCTCAAACGCGTTATACCGCGGAAATTTTATGTTGCATTGATCAAGGATTCAACGTTAAATAGCTCAAAGTACACTAAAAAAATTCCTTTATATTGTTATATAATATTAACACCTTCCCAAGAAGGAGGACAAGAGCAGTAAGAAAAAAAGTAGAGTACATGCTTAGCCTGCTAGCTAGCTAGGGTAGCTTGAGATCCAAGTCAGAATGTTTGACTAGGCTAAAAAACCAAACAGATAAGACAGAATAAAAAAATATGGATAAATAAAAATTAATATATACCTTGAGATTGAAAGAGTAAAGAACAGTGTCTTGTGAAGATGTAATGTTGAGGTGCAAAACAGTTAGCCTAAGATCCTCCAATGCAAGGATGGCCTTCATCAGCTGCCCAGCTCTCCTTTGGCACTGGACTTTTAAGTTGACATGAGATTGGATCACAGTGACATCTATGTCTGCAGCCTCAGACTTGTTCTGAGCTGTGCCTTCATCCTCAAAGGCGGTGGCAGCGGTGGCGATGGCGGTGGTGCCTTCTTGATCATGAGAACCAATTCTGCACTGGGATAGAGTCATGAACATTCCATTGGATGGCATTGCCATGCTGCAGGGAGAAGAGGAGGATGCTGGTGAGGAGCTGAAAGAGCTGTTGTTACCATTATTGTTCATCCCTTGAATTTGATCAGCTGTTTTTCTATTTCTTTTTTGGGCTTCAAGGGAATGAAGTAGCTGCTCCAATTCCTTCACAAAATCTATTGCACCCCCCACAATTGATGCTTGGTCACCCTTCAACCAAAAAAAAAAAAATCCTTAATTCAATTATACATTAAAATTTCATGGTTTCAAGCTAATTAATTTGCGAAAGGATGGCGATTTTGGCACTTCATTTTTAACCATCGTAGGAAGATTGCAGAAGGCTAAAAGGGAAGCGTGAAAATCACTAGCGCGTGTTCATGAAATTATAAGATAGATTGAGTGAATATGATCAATTACCCTTTGAATGTAAGAAGTGGGCATGAGGGACCTGAGGACATTGAGATGGTCATTCATCTGGCGGCGACGGTTGCGCTCCACCGCTATGTGGGTCATCCGCTGGCTCTCCACTTCTTCCTTGTTCTTAGTTGGCCTTGTTCTCTTCCGCTTTCTCCTCTCCCTGGTGGCAGGAGATTTGGGTTGCTGGGTTTCCTCAGTACCATTATGTACCTGAACCCAGGTAGGTGGGGGTGGAGACCCAGCAGCTGAGCTGGGCTTTTCATCCCCTTGGTTGCACTCAGAAATCGACTGTTGGAGATGAAAGTCTTTCCCTTCTGATTTCACAGGTGAATGTTGCAGCTCAACCATTTCATGGGTCACACAGCTCTCAAGTTCTGGAGCTCTCTGAATTATCGTTTCCATTTCAGGCATGTAAGTTTCGTCCAACTCGCATGGCTTTTTGAAGTGTTGGAGTTTCAAAAGTGTTTGAAAGCTTGGCTCTTTCAATGGAAAATAAGGTGTAGTGGTGGTGGTGGAGGAATTAACACTTTGTAGCATCTGGAGAAATGGCATTCTGTCCTCCAAGCTTGGCATTAAGAGGTGGTGGTGGGATTCTTCTTCCTCCTCAAAGCTCAAGCTTTCAGTGGTGAAATTCAAACTTTGCTCCAACTGAAAATCCAAATGCTCACCAAAGGACTGCTGCAAACACCATAACCCAAGAAATAGTTCTTAAAAGAATGTTAATAAAGAATGAGAAAAAGGAGGAACAAGGGAAGAACTTTACTGGGTTTCACACCTACCCTTTTCTAATTAAACAAAAGAATTCAACTTTGAAGTGGGAAAGTTGGAATATAAAAGTGGAAGCAGAAAAGAATATAAAAGAGGAAATTTATAGTTTTTTTCCCGTAAAATAACATCCATTGTATTGAATGCAAAGAGCATTGTTTAGAGGAGTAAATGCAGTCTATTTCTTGATGCAAGAAAAAGGGGTTAGAGAAAAATAAAGGGTATGTACAAATTGAGCAAAATAACAACATATAAACATACACAGGGATTAATGGGTCCTTGAACTAGCCTCTCCATTACAGGCTGCAGAGAGAGAGAGAGAGAGAGAGAGAGAGAGAGAGAGAGAGAGAGAGAGCAGCAGCAGCAGCAGCAGTTTGTTGGGTGTTCCTTAAATTGTGTCTTTCTCTCTCTAGGTGTTCCTTAAATTGTGTCTCTCTCTCTCTAGAAACATATTACCAACATTCCATTTATGCTAACAGAACAATTGCAATAAATGTGAGAAGCCCCAATGAGAAGCGGAAGAATTATGAGA
Source organism: Pyrus communis (assembly GCF_963583255.1). Classification (NCBI taxonomy): domain Eukaryota; kingdom Viridiplantae; phylum Streptophyta; class Magnoliopsida; order Rosales; family Rosaceae; genus Pyrus; species Pyrus communis. Next base: position 20,133,445 of record NC_084807.1, on the reverse strand, counting down.
TCCCATGAATCGAACAACACAAAATATATTTTGTTTTCTGATAGGAGTGAAATATGCTCTTATAATAGAACAATATTAAATGCTGTGCTGCTTTAGCCTTGAAGAACTGACTTATTGAGAAGATCAGAGAACAGGTATAGAGAGTACTCTGCACAAGTGATTGAATAAATGGGCCTCCTCCTTCCAGTCCTCCTTCACCGAGAGAGAGAGAGAGAGAGAGAGAGAGAGAGAGAGAAGAGGGAGAGAGAGGTTACAGAGCTGAGGTGAATAAAGTGGAGGGTGAAAAGTAAAAAAGGGAGGGGCGGAGGTGTGAGGTAAGAAATGAAGGGTGGAAGTACTCTCAAACTGATTGAGAAGATATGCTGGTAATGCTTAGATATGCATGAAACTGAGAGAGTTGGTGAGACTGAGCAGAAGGGAGAGACGGGGGCTAGGGTTGTCTGGTTTGCAAGGTCCCAAGCATTATTGGCGGTGGCAGTTTTGTCCAGCTGCGAGGACAGGCAGTTGTGGGGACTACTCTCTCTCTCTCTCTCAGTGCACACTGCACCAGCAAGGGGAGAGAGAGCAGTTGAAAAGCTTTGGAAAGTCCTTCAATGGGAGAGATTTTTCAGTGTGACAGACATACAAGATGGTATATCACGTGTCATTATATAAATGGTAGGATATATATGTTAAAAAGTTATTAACTTAAAAAATAAAATTTTCCACCACTTACATAAAAACATGTAATATATCATCCGTGTTCCCGTCACAATGAAAATTTTATATTGAATCACTTGTCTGATGATGGGTCATTTCCCATGTCACACTTGTCTAACCAGGTCGACAGCCCAACCCAACCAGCCCTGCAGCCCAATTATCCATGATGTATCACATTTTTACTTTTCTACTTGTACACACAATACGTGTACGTAGACATGACAACGTGTCGTTCTTTTTCGTATTCGTGTCAGTGGTGGATCACAAATTGTAGTTTTAACAAATCATCTCAATCCGAACTGTTAAGATAACAAGTGAAAATTATAGAAAACTAAGAACACCATGTTTTCTGAATATTCCTCTTTCATTTAATGAATAGATAATTACATCACATGTAATGTATATAGCCAAAGCTATTTACAATATTCTTTCTGACAGTCTAAACAAACTTTGTACACATGGCATATTATGATTTGCTATCTAAGAAACATATGTCATCATTTGGCATCCTCATCTTTACACCCCCTCAAGCTGAACTTGGAAGAAGTTGAAGTTCTAAGTGATAGCTTGGACTGGAGGAAAAGAAACATGTTCTTAGACAATGATTTTGTATGAATATCAGCTATTTGATCCTCACTGCAGACATACTGAACTCGAACAAGATTAGAAAGAACTAACTCTCTAATGTAATGATAATCAATTTCTACATGCTTGGTTCGAGCATGAAAAACCGGATTAGAAGCAAGAGATATAGCAGAGATGTGATCACACCAGATTGTGGGTTTGAAAGATAAAGGAAAGCCAAAACCACGAAAAACCTTGCAGATCCAGGTAACCTCAGCTGCAGTGTGAGCCAGAGATCGATATTCAGCCTCAGTGGAAGATCGAGCCATTGTAGACTGCTTCTTAGCACTCCAGCTTATTAAATTTGATCCAAGAAACACACAAAAGCCACTAGTCGATCTACGATTAAATGTACAACCCGCCCAATCTGCATCAGAGAAGGCTGAGAGATTGAGATTACCTTGTTTGAACTAAATACCATGTGAAGTTGTGCCTTTGAGAAAACGGAGAATTCTTTAAGCTGCTTGCATATTAAGATCAGTGGGTTGATGCATAAATTGGAAGACTTAGTTTACAACAAAAGAGATATCAGGACGAGTCCAGGTCAAATATTGTAATGCACCCACAATGGACCTATATTCAGTGGGATTAGATAATGGAATGCCACTATGATCCAACTTTGTAGTTCTAAAAGGTGTGCAACATGATTTGGCACCCGCCATCTTTGTTTTCTGCAATCGATCCAGAAGATACTTTCCTTGATGAAGAAAGAGACCTTGTTGCAATCTTTGAACTTCTAAGCCCAGAAAGTAATGAAGAGGACCTAAATCCTTGACTCGAAATAAAAAACCAAGCTTTGTGATGAACAAGTTATAGATAGAGGAATCAAGGCCACCAACTAATATGTCATCGACATAAACCAATACAATAACTAGAACATGATCCTTTAGAACAAATAGTGATGCATCAGAACAAGATTGAGTAAAACCAATGGACTTAAGAGCTTGAAAAAGCTTATCAAGCCATGCCCTGGGAGCTTGCTTGAGTCCATATAAGGACTTTCTGAGTTTACACACATGATTCGGCAAGATTGGATCACTGAAGCCAAGAGGTTATTGCATAAACACCTCTTCTTTTAAGTCTTCATGAAGAAATGCATTGCTAATATCAAGCTGATGCAGAAACCAATTGAATTGAGCAGAAAAAGTGAGCAAAATGTGAATGGTAACAGGCTTAGCTATAGGACTAAATGTTTCTTGATAATCAAGCCCCTCTTGTTGGTGAAATCCCTTGGCAACCAATTGGGCCTTATACCTATCAATGGAACCATCAGGTTTTTCCTTAATTCTAAACACCCACTTGTAGCCGACCACATTATGAGATGGTGAGGATGGAACTAGAGACCAAGTTCCAGTGGATTGAAGGGCATTAAACTCATTTTGCATAGCTAGACTTATTAGCTTGATTATAGGTAGTAGGAACATAATCCATAGTAGGTGGTAGAGAATGTTTAGTAGTAGTATAGGCTTTAGGTCGAAAAATACCATTTTTGGACCGAGTAACCATTAGATGGATGTTGGGAAGTGATATATGGGATGAGGGTTCAACAGAAGTAGTTGTGGTTTGTGATTGAGGTTGAGGTTGAGATGTAGAGGATTGATGAATAGGTGGAGATGAGGGTCGAGAAATGGGAAAATGAAGATCTATAATGGGAAGGATAGTGGCAGGTGTAGAAGATGACTGAGAAGGAGGATGAACTTGGTGAAATGGAAATGTTGTTTCATTGAATAAAACATGCCTGGAGATGTATACTCGACCAGTGAGAGGATCTAAACACGTATAGCCCTTATGTTGCATATTATATCCAAGAAAAGCACATTCTGTACTTTTACCATCTAACTTTGAAGAAATATACGGTTTTAACCGCGAAAAGCAGCTGCAACCAAATACTTTAAGCCTAGTATAGTCTGGAGATGAATGGAACAACAATTCCTAAGGAAACTAAACAATATTAGAAATAGGCAAGTGATTGATCAAATAAAGAGCAGTGGAGATAACTTCAACCCAATACTGTTGAGGAACATAAGATGTAACCAATAGAGTGCGAGCTGTCTCAATGAGATGTCTGTGTTTTCTTTCAACACATCCATTTTGCTCAGGAGTATGTGGACAACTAAGCTAATGAGAAATACCATGCAATTGGAGAAATGATTGAAAAGAAGTACTAACAAATTCACCCCCTGAATCTGAACGTATAACCTTTATTTTATTTCCAACAAAATTTTCTACATATGTTTTGAAGCTTACAAATGTACAATACACCTCTGATTTAGTTTTTAAGGGAAAAAACCAGCTATACTTAGTATGATCATCTACTAACAAAAAGTAATAGCAAAAGCCACTAACAGAAAGCACAAGGGCAGGTCCCCAAACATCACAGTGTAGTAATGCCAGACTTTGAGAAGCAGACGAACTTGCAGCTTTAAAAGGAAACTTGTGATTTTTGGTTATAGCACAATCAAAGCAGAAAAAGTTCACAGAAGATGTACCTTGCACAACAAGTTTATTACTAGATATAACCTTGCAAAATATAGATGAGGAGGGATGACCCAAGCGACTATGCCATAGCTTGACTGGAGCTTTAGTACTAGCAAAAGCCAAGGCAATAATGGAAGATGGAGCTTTACCAGTAGAAGAGACAGTGTGCAGATGATAGAACCCATCCTTAACTGAGCTCCGCAAAAGCATGTTCCCTGTAGAACGATCCTTGACAAAGAATCCATCAGAGTCAAGTGTCAAAGAATAGTAATTATCACAGAGAAATTGAAAGGCAGATAACAAATTGTGTTTCATGTGAGGAACATGAAGAAAATTGTTCAATTTAAATGAAGTTGTAGGTGTACGTAACGTAGAAGAACCAACATGAGTAATTGAAAAACCTTTACCATCATCGATGTATACTTTTTCTTCACCAGTGTAGGGAGTAAGAGAATTGATGGTTGAGATGTCATTAGTGATGTGCGAGGTAGCACCAGAGTCTATCAGCCAAGAAGGAGAAGGCTTTGCAGAATAGCGTGCACATATTGCTTGAAGTTTGGCAGGTGGAATTCGACCTGAGATCTCTGGATTCATTTGATCAAAACAGTCAATAGCTTCATGACTTGGATTGTCACAAATTTGACACGGTGCCCAAGGACCAAAAGATGAACCACGAAAGTTGAAATTGTTGTTGGTGCAAGTGAAGCCACTGGTATACTGATTTCCTTGAGAGTTGCCTCTAGTGCCACGGGTAATATTGTAGCGATTGTTCCGTCCTCGATTCAAATTGTAGCTAAAAGAGTTCTGAAGTGGTGGATTTTGTATGGCATATGCCTGAGGCGGTGTGGGAAGAAGAGGTGGTTGACCTTGTACAGATGGAGCATGAAACGGTTCAACATTGTTGGAGGAGATAGATTTCTTTCGACGATTCATAAAAAGCTGATTGGTGAGTAGTAAACCATGCAACTCATCCAAAGAAGTAGAAGATAACCAGAGCATGATCGAATTAGTGAAAGACTCAAAATCATCAGGAATACCAACAAGAGTGGCGGCAATTAGATCACGATCAGAAATTGAAGCTCTAGTGGCAGTGAGAGAGTTAGAGATCTCTTTAAGTTCTTGCAGATAATCAGACATTGATTGTGAACCTTTTTGAATGCTCTGAAGTCGCGATCGAAGCTGATGAATGTGGGCATCAGAAATACCCCCAAATCGTTGTTCGAGTTTGAGCCAGAGATCGCGAGAAGATGAAACTCCAACAGTAAATGGAATTACCTCCTTAGAGAGTGTGGAATTGAACCAAATTAGGAGATTTTGATCTTTCTCATACCAAGATTCGAACGCCGGATTGAGATATCAATCAAGCAGAAATGGTGCCGGGCACGATTCTGTGCCATCAACAATACCAAAAAGCTGATAACGCCGAATAATTGGGGCAAAGAAAGCTCGTCATGGCAGATAATTGAATTTTTTAAGTTTGATAGGCACTATGCTACCAATGTTTTGGATTGTGAGAGATGTGTAAGATTGAAAAAAATTAGGGTTTGAAGAGGAATTGGGATTTGGATTGGGCACCGACTCAGAAGATGCAGAAGGAGACGGCATTAAAGATCACAAGATCGATGAAGAAATCAAGCAAATTGTAGAGAAATCAGAGAAGTAGAGTGGAAGAGAAGAGGATCGAGAGAGGTCGTGAGGCAGTTGGCTCTGATACCATATAGAAAACTAAGAACACAATGTCTTCTGAATATTCCTCTTTTATTTAATGAATAGATAATTACGTCACATGTAATATATATAGCCAAAGCTATTTACAATATTCTTTCTAACAGTCTAAACAAACTTTGTACACATGACATATTATGATTTGCTATCTAAGAAACATATGTCATCACTTGGCATCCTCATCTTTAAAAATGCTCAATCCGGATCCAAACCACTTGTTAATAATTTGTTTGACGAGTGGCTCGTTAGCTAAAAAACTTGATTTGAAATTCTCAAGGCTTATAATATTGACAACAAAACAAAATTCGTATGTACATAATATTATAAAGTATATGGTAATGTTTGCAGTACTTGATGATCTTTTCAAGAACAAAACTATGGGTGAGCTTAAGAAACTGAAAATTGAAAGAAAAAAAAAAGGACCAAATACCAAACTGAAACCGACAAAAACCAAACCAATGGAAAATTGAACAGAAACATAAATTATTGGTTCAGTTTCGATTTTGGTGATTTAAAAATGGAATTGAACCCAAGAAGTTTTATTTATTTTTTCTTTGAATAGGACACCCACCATTTACGAGTCCAAAGATTAATTGACAAGCAGGAGGATTAATAATTTATTTATGCTAGGGTATTCAAAAATCGGACCGAATACCAAACTGAAATTGACAAAAACTGAACCAATTGAAAATTGAATGAGCTGTCCCAAAATGAGGGTCAGTCGCACCTAGTATGCAACTTGGTACGATAGTTAGCCAATCATCTGCTTCTACACTAAAGGGTAACAGACGTCTTGGTTCAAAGGATTCATAACCCCAGAAGAGGAAAATGACACAAACCAGTGAACTTAATGTGAATCCGAACGCCTACTTAACCTTTCCAACGCATAAGATTATTCTAGATTATGAAGACGTCTTGGACGAGACAAATCCACCTCCCTAGAATCATGAAATTTCGGCCCACTATGCAATTTTGGATGAGTTTTGGAAACGGATTGAGATGATAGTCTACTAATATCATGCTAAGCGATGACATTTAACCACGTTGTGTTGATATATGTCGATGTCGAACTGATTGATCAAATTGGAAACAAGCAATCCAGGTCGAACTCGATTCACTTGCGAAATGCAAGGTTTTTAAGCCCATAGATCCCACACTGCCACATGTGAAGCATGTTGGTTACACATTAGTTTTCGTAAGAAAGCGTAATGAGAATAATGAAATAGTGCAATATAAGGCACGCCTCATAATGCAAGGTTTCTTTTAACGCCCTGAGATTGATTACGAGGAGACTTATTCTCCCTTAATGGACTTCATTACCTTCTGCTACCTTATAAGTTTGGTATTTTCCTAAAAAAAGAATATGCAACTCATGGACGTGGTAACTTTGTATCTTTATAGGGATCTTCATACAAAAGTCTATATGAAAGTTCCAGAAGGACTTACATTGATTGGATCAAATAGTTCTAGACCATGGGACACCTTCTTGATTCAATTAAGGAGATCACTCTATGGAATGAAACAATTCAGACATATATGTTATAACCGTTTGAGTGAATATTTGATAAGTTAGGGTTACGTGAACGATAAACTATGCTTATGTGTGTCTATTATGAAGTCACATTCTAGATTTGCCATCATTGCAGTTTATGTCGACGACATGAATCTCATTGGGACTCCCAAAGAGCTTGACAAAATTGCCACTCACTTTGAAATCGAAATTTAAGATGAAAGATCTTAGGAAAACTCAATACTACCTCGGCCTGGAGATTGAGCACTATTCGGATGGAATCCTAGTACATCAATCGAACTACACCCAAAAGGTATTGCAACTTTTATGAGGATAAACCAAAGCCTTCAAGTACTCCTATTATTGTTCATACTCTAGATGCTAAACGAGATCATTTTCATCCTAAGGAGGATGAGGAAGATGTTTTTGAGCCTGAAGTTCCATATCTAAGTGCAATTGACGTTTTATTGTACTTGCCTCAGTGCACTAGACCAGATATTTCCCTTTATTGTGAATCTTCTGGTAAGATACAACAATGCACCTACTTGCAAACATTGGAATGGTGTTAAAAACATTTTCCATTACCTCAAGCGTACAACGGATTTGACTTTGTTCTACCCTTATGAATCCTTGAGAGTAACCGATGCCCCTTTCGATCATTAGGTTGATTCTTACCTTATTGGTTATGCTAATGCAAGTTATTTATCTAACCTTCATAAGGCATGTTCTTAAACGGGTTACGTCTTTACCATTGAAGGCACCAGAATTTTGTGGAAGTCTACCAAGCAATCATTAGTTGCAACTTCTTTGAACCATGCTGAGATTCTCGCCTTGCATGAAGATACAACTGAATGTTTTTGGCTAAAAGCAGTCATGGAACATATACGAAATACTTGCGGTCATTCTACCATCATTGACGTCCATACAACGATCTTTGAAAACAACGCTGCTTGTATCTACCAACTAAAGAAATGATACATCAAGAGAGACAAGATCAAGCACATTGCGCTAAAGTTCTTTTATTCTCATCAGCAATAACATCACCACAACATTGAAGTCAAGCAAATTCGTTCTCAAGAGAACCTAGCCGCTCTCTTCACGAAGTCATTTCCCAAGTCTATTTTTCAGAAGCTCATCCAAGGAATTGGTATGCTCAAACTTTCTCACCTGAATAACTTATAGGTCTCTATTTGGAAGTTTTGTCAAACTCAAGGGGAGTATCTAGAAGTATACTCACTTAATCTTAATGTACTCCTTTTGCCTATGATTATGAGCATTTTCCCATAGGGTTTAACTAGGTTTTAATGAGGCACCCATCTTGGAATGGTCATACCTTTATAAGGTTTACTACTTTCGTCCCGTATGACGTTTAGTTTTGACATTGGGCATACTTCTCACGTTTCTCCTTAGTTTATGGGTTTTTCACCTACTTTGGGTTTTACCATAGCAAGGTTTTGTGAGTTTTACTATCAATGCATGCTTTCGTTAATTTGAGACTCGCATTCGCCCATGTGCTGATGACTTCATCAACTGATCTACTTCAACTGTTGAAGACCTAATGAGATGTTTTGTTTGAGTAGTTACACACTTAAGGGGGAGTGTTGCAGTCCTAATTATTTAGGAATGTGATCATGTTAATCCTATCTTATCTTGGGATATCCTTGTGGAATTCTACCATATTTCTTAGATTAGATACTATTAGAGTTGTAATCCTATTAGGGTAAGGAATTTACCTTCCCTACTACTATAAATAAAGGCATAATGGGGTGAGATAACACACACCTTACAATTACACATCTCTCTCTTCTCTCTTTGTCATGTCGCACCCCCTTCTTTCTTTGTTCTTTATATTGCTCAGTTAAATGAGCCTATAATACAGCTTATACTACTGGTTTCAACTCCTAATTGTACCAAGACTTATGTAATAAAATCTCACACCTGTTGGACCACATGTGATCAAGTGAAATAGGTAGTTGTTATCGTTGGTCCGTCTTTTTGAAACAATGAAACTTGAGCAAATTCAACTAATTTAAAAGATAACAAGTTTGGGACTATTAAACAAGTCTAATTCACTTCAATTAAAATGTTGGAGATGGTTCAAAGTTGAAATTTCTCCTTTCTTTGATAGAAAAATGATTGTAGTTTATTCCTATTGTGTCACAAAGAATATTGAAGTTTAAGGTATCATCACATGGCAGTAACTATAGTTTTCAAATTGAGATGCACCCAGTGGTAATATCTCTCACGGTCACACAAGTAGAAGATCTGAATTATGTTTCATTTTTAGATAAAACCAATTCTGAAATTCTGATAAATTCCAATAATTCAAAATTTTAAATTAAAATTAATATTTAATACCGAAGCTTTTTGAATTGCCTTGAAATGCTAATTTCTAATCCGATTCAACCAAAAATCACCCACACGCAACCATCTTGCAAATTGCAACTTGGTTAAAAAAAAAAAAAAAAAAACAAGGGTATATGACTACAACCGCTTTTTCCCTCCATTTTTGTGTCACAGTTCACATACGGAACAAAACAAAACCCCATAATTTCTATTTTTCACATTCTATATAATTAAGGTTTTTTTTTTATTGGCTGGGGCCTCTGCCCACTAGCTTTGGGTATGTTTCACAATCAATATGTCGGGACATAAATTTTGTCTCTAAGTAAGGGAACTGAAGGGACTGAATTCTAGATTTAAAGCATATGTCTCCCCTTTAATTTCCTCCTTTTTAATCAAATTTGAATTCACTTTTCAATTTGTAATGTTGTAGCTTTGAGCTTTTCTACTAAGAGTACTTGCACCCCATACCCAATTGTCAAGGCAATCGGGCAATTATTGCTCAAAATTCAAATAAACCAGCTTCAGCCCACTCTAAAAATTCGGGCAACGAGTGAGACCAGAAGTGCCGAAAGAAATCAGGCAATCAATGCTTGACCTAGCATCCGAGTGTAATTTGATGTCATGTTAACGTTAGCATAACGTCATTCACATTTATTTATTTTTTTACGTCCGGCGCATGTACAACACGTAAATGTGATGAGTGCGTTGTCAAACAAAAATGGCCAGTGGGGTCCAACTTGTAGCGCACTCAGCGCAAATTCTGGATGGGCGACATGGCCCGTTTACGTCCATTTGATTCCCAACGGTAAAAATTGAACTATTGGATTTCCAACGGTAAAACATTTTTTCTAATCCAACAACTATAGTATACATGGCGCAATGTGGACCGTTGGATTTCTAACTATCATATAATCCAATAGTCCATATTAATTCGTCATTTTCATGGATAAAAATTAAAAAAAAAATCGAAAAAAGGAAAAAACATTCTACTAGCCGTTGTGCCCATGTGGCACAACCAGAGCTGTTGGATTACCAAAAAAATGTATCCAACGGTCCATATTAATTTGGTTTGAAAAAAAAAATGTTAAAAAGTTTAAAAAAAATTTACACTATGAATCAGACATTGTTAGAACTCAAGATTTTTACATTATGACACGTGGCGTGACAGAGTTGGTTAAAAATCCTATTCAAAGTTAAACATAATTTATTTTCTTTTATTAATTTTATAAAGAATAATTTTTTAATGCCAATTACCCAAGCAATTCATGTACAAAATTGAGATGCACTCGGACAATTACTTGAAATAAGTTGGCAGATTTTCAGGTATGAGTCTACCTATTTAACATGATCCATCTGCATATTCATATAAAAGTAAATAATTTTTGTTTTGAAAAGGTATGTGTTCTCTTCATTTTTCCAACTTTTGTTTTGCTTTGTGTTTCTATGTTTTATTGGCCAAAAAGTCACAAATGATACATGTGGTTTACATTAATGGTGGTGCTATCCACACGCCTATTTTTACTTCTTACACACCCTAGTTTTCTGTCGTTAGATCGAATGAATTAAAGAAAATCAATGAATAAAATTTAACAATGGTGTATAGGAAGTAAAAAAAAAGGTGTGCAAATAGCACTGCCCTTACCATAATGGTACTTTCAAAGTGATTTGCTACCCACTCATTGGGGATGGCGCCTGCCCTACTAACCTGAGGGCTTGGGACGTGTGACCGCAAATCTCTTACCCACTTAAACTTATCTCCCATACAAGAAAAACTTGTGTGGGGATAAGCTTGCCACTAGACTTTGTTGAGTGACATTATAATCCACTCAAAACTCACCGCGTGGTAAGTTTTAATATACCATTTTATTCCCTATCATTCTACTATAAAATTTCTTTTCTACCAATTAATAAACACCATGAGATTCATCTAACAATTCGTATTTTTCCCTCTCCTCCCTCTCCTTTTCCTTCCCTCTCTGCTATTGCCCACGTACAATCTTCTTCAACTATCATGAAATAAAAGGAAATTAAAAAAAAAAAAATCAATTTTAGAACACACAATTAAAATCATCCCAATCCTTGACCATGTCTTGGTTGAGAAAATTCACCATATGATATAAATTCCAAGCTACTGTTCGTCAAGGTAGAAGAAGGAAAAGGAAAACAAAACGTACAGATTATTTAATATATTTTTATAGTCAATTTTGTTGTTAGTTAAGGTAGAATACTACAATTCATATTTATTGATAAACTATTAGAATTGTAGATGCTTTTTGTTTACAAATCATATTCTTATGAAGAAAAGAAAGGAACAGTGGGGAAGAAGACTACAATGGCAGAGAGGGAAGAAAAAGGAGAGGAATGAGAAGAAGTAAAAAACTAACAAAAGTAAAACTACACTACTCAAGTACTGGTTTTTCTTTTTTAAGAAAAATGTTGCTCTGTGTTTTAATTTTTTCATCCACACAGTTTTCTTTTCAAATTGCGGAACCTTTGTGCATTGAGAAGAAAAATACCAATAAATCAAAAACCTACTTTTTGTTCGAGACAGTTTTGCACTACTAGGCTCCCCTGACTGTTGCCTTTGTTTGTTCGATAGAAAGCTCCATCTCAGACGTATTATTGCTTGTAGCTTGTGGTACATAATGATTGAGGTACCTATCACAGCGATTGAGAAATCTGTCATAGCCCTCAGGTTTTCTAAATATATTCCAAAATGTGTCTTCGTATAAACAGACATGGCTTAATTAATCGCTGGCTAGCTAGCCATTAGGTCCCTTACAACTTCAAATCAGTCACTCACATGTATGCATGCATGCATACTTCTTTTCCAGTTTCTGTACCAGCATTACCTGACTGCCAAGGCACACTACAGCCCAACTGCCTCTCTCTTCCATTTGCTGATGAAAAATCCTAACAAATGATATTGATAAGTATATGAAATATAAGGCCACATCTTATCTTTTTCGTTCTTTGAGTTGTTTTCAGACCATTCACGCTATCACCTCTTCACTAAGCAAACGTACGTACTCTGTCCTATAAGGCGATTGATCTCTTTTTGTAATCTTCATTTTTATTCTCCTAGCTAGATTTTATTTTTATTGGGGAAAGGTCACGGACGACTTCTTTATACATTCATCCATTCTCAAACTTTCTATTTCTTTTTTTAATAGGATAAGTGTATACTAAGATCTTTAACGGAAGTCGTGAGAAATAGTAGCAGAGTTAATCTCATGCATTGTTAATTTGTTACCTCAACGACTAGGAAACAATACATATTAAAATTTTGAACTTGATCAAGATACTAAGTATTTGAGTGTGCAAGATCGATTATCAAACTTCAACGTCATTTGTATTTGTAATTAGAGCATTGTTTATGAGTCTAAAATTGATTGATAAAGTGTTAGGCCAATTGATCTAAGCTATATATTGGTATATTCCAATAGAATCATTGTCTTATGATGCTAGTATATATCTTTAGAATATTATGCCTGTCCTCATGTGTTGTTACATCTTCAAAGAGATATTGATGTGTACATATGAAGAAAATGACAAATTCATTCCACAAAGCCCCTATTTTCGTAAGATAAATTATATCTTATCCAACCCACACTGCCTCTATTCTCCTCACATTAGTTTAGTGCTGCAGATCTTCAACCACACAGCCAGAAGCATGCATGCGTGGTCGAACTCCTGAAAAATAGCATAATTTATTTATTTAATTTTGGCTGTTTCATGCTTGGTATTCCTGAATCAAATATACATGCATATTAAAACACATTGAGAAGTAGCAGCACATTAAAAATTATTAACTGAAGGAGAAAAAAAAAAAAGAAAAAGAAAAAAGAAGCATTATCTCATCAGGACTTCAGAAACTGGTTGAAGAGTCTCCTGAACCATAATACTTGGAAGTCGGAAACCTTATCCCCATCACTTACAACTTACAAGGTCAAGCTTCTGATCGGCAGGTTTTGGCCCCTTTCTTTTTTGCAATTAACCATACTTCCAAAATTCCAAATCAATGTACTGTGCAACTGCATGCTTTCATATATATCACAATGTCCTTTTAAGAGGAGATTCCTGTTATTTTTAAAAGAAAACAAGGACTAATTGTGAGGCTCACATTACATAACATTAAATTTCAACGATTTGAACTGTTTATTTTTTTAAGTTCTATCTCATAGATTATCTTTGCAAAATATTAGTCAAATCGGAAATATTTGAGTCATCTAATTGAGTTCAACGAAATTGACAAATACTATGTTATAAGAAACATTGAAATTTCATCGTGAAAATAAAATGAAGAACTGATTTCGGATTGAATTAAATTTTTGTAAAGATGATCTATGAATCGAGACTTATAAAATAGACGGTTCAAATGGTTTAAGTTTGACGTGTAGCGAGTCCCACAACATCCTCATTTTAAAAGAAAATTGAAGATCTATACTCTTAAAGGGCTTGATCACAAACATATCAGTCTACAATTACAAGAAAACAGGCTTAGGGGTGGGCACAGTCCGGTTCGGCCCGGTTCCACCCTCAAAATGGAACCAGAACCGGAAAATTTCAACAGTTCAGTTCGGTGCGGTTCCGTTTAAATTTATTATTAAAACCGTACGGTTCGGTTCATGACGGTTTCAGTTCGGTTCATGTCGGTTTATGGTATGTTTTTTTTCTTTCTAAAATTCTACTTCTAATACCAAACACATATTTCAACCACAAATTCAAGTAAATTTGAGTTTCTACTACTAGATCTACAAGATTTGTGACCGGAAGATAGAAAGTGTGCAAATAAATATAAATCAAAAGATAGAAAGGCTCATATCAAGACCAAAGTGTAAATCTTAAATTAAAACTAAAATGTACATAATGCATAACATACTGGAAAAGAATGGAGAAAAATAATGTAGGGGGAGAAAAGTGATAAAACAACAAAGGAGGGGGAGAGAAGTGAAGAAAAATATTGGGCTTATGCACATGGTCTTCTTGGAAAATGTCTTATTTATATAAAAATAATAATAAAACAATAATTTATATTAAAAGCGGTTCAGTCCAATTATTAATATTTCCAAACCAGAATCGGAACTGTTTGAAACAGTTCGGTTCGATTTTTGTTCCAGTTTTGACTTTTTGGTCAATGTGATTTTTTACAGCTTTTTTTGTTACGGTTTGATTCGGTTTCCGGTTTAGCGGTTTTTATGCCCACCCCTAAACAGGCTTGCAGTGACCAATTTATTAGTGACCATAAGAAAAAAAGTTAATAATATTATGAATCTAGTGCCATTTTGCTAACAGGTCACTAAGCTCAGCTATTAACCTTTAATTACCTAATTTTAGTGACCCAATTAAAATTTGATCACTAAAAATAGCTTGATTTATAATCAGTGGCCAATAATAAAAAATGAAAATTAATCTTTTGAAAAAAAAAAAAGTTTTTAAGCAAGGGAAGAAGTCAAGCAAAAATTGAACCCTTGGTTTTCTTTTTATGAGCCCTACTTCTCTTACAAAAACTCTCTTCAAGCCCTTTGTTTTGATGTGGGTCTTACATGTGTCTATTGGACCCATTTAGGAACCCTCAAGTTTCTCATCGAGGCTCATCTGTGTTTATTCTTCCGTTCAGCGGTTTTCTTTTTCATGAATATGGGATGAAAAATTCGACCGTGGGATATATTTCCAAAGTCAGAGAGAGATACTACTAAACTACGAGCTAGTTAGGATACTCTTCAACATAAAAAAGTACTACTAAACGAAAAGCTAGTTGGTCTTCCATTTAGGGTTTGGACACATACAATATGATCATGGAATTTATATTGCAGTGTGTGTGTATATATATATATATTATTTTTTTTTGACAAACAATAGATGTTAATTAAATGTTAGATTAGCCACCGACTGAGTTTAAACCTACGTCATTATGCAAGAGCTCAACATATTTTTACCACTATGATAAAGAGCCACTTGCTCAATCTATATATTCCAATGCTATGCAAATTGTCACTGATCAACCCAACTGTTGAACACATTAAATATTAATATGCGTTATTTACTTATTCCAAAAATTTTCCAATTGCAAGAGAATCCATTACTCAAATGTAATGCTTGTGACAGTGAAGGCTCAAGGAAATGCTCAAGAAACCAAACCATTTATTGAATCTACACCGTCAATCCAAAAACTATAAACTGCTTAGCACCAAACATACATCTTTCTAAATAAAAGGGAGGAACTGAAAGCAATGTCCTGCCTAAATACCACAATCTTGATGTTAAAAATTTAAACCATTTTAAGAAGAGTATATCCGGCCATATACATAATCAGTTCTTCCTCCTACATCATCTTACCTTTTAGAAAGCCCGCTAACGCTCGATTTGTATCGTGACATGGCTGATGTTATACTCCCTTCTGATATAAGCTACTACGTTGTCCAGCACCATGTCTGCATTTGCTTCTGGTCTAACTTTCACATGGCAAGCCAGCAGGATTTTCCCTACTGTGATAGCCCATATATGTAGCTCGTGGACAGCTACCACTTCGTCCATCTCCAACAGTCCTGTTTCAAGTTTCGACGCATCAATCTCTCTCGGAGTGCTCTCCATCAGGACATCAAGAATGTTCCGCATCATATTGATAGTTGTCCCCAAAACAATGACTGAAAAGATTAGGGTGCAGATTAAATCGACTATCTTCCACTCCGGCTTGACCCATATGATTGCCCCTCCAATCATTACCCCGATACTTTGAATGGAGTCTCCAAGCACATGGAGATAAGCTCCCTGTAGATTTATGTTCCGTTGCTTCTTCTCTCCTTGTCCATCTTTTGGCTTATCCAACAGTGGCTCAGCATGATCTTTGTCGGCGTGATGGTGTTTATGATCATCTTCATGAAGGTGCTCATCATCATGTGAGCGCTCCTCATGATCATGATCATGCAAGTGTTTCTCGAGAGCATGATCGTCATGATCATGATGAGAAGAAACAGTCATTCCATGACTATGACCACCGTGATCATGTCCATCATGTCCATGTCCATGTCCATGATCATGACCTAATAGTATGGCCATAACTATATTAACCACTAGACCAAATGCGGCAACGAGAAACATTAGAAATCCATTCACCTCGCTTGTGTTATGTATCATTCTAACTATGGCTTCATATACCAATATCCCTGCAAGCAACCATATGAGTTGGATGGATACCAGGGCACCGAGAATTTCAATCCTAAAAAAGCCGTAAGACTGGCGGGGAGTGGCTTCCCAGCTAGCCGCCCACAGAGAGAACAAGGAGATGGCAAATGCTGCAACGTCCGAAAGCAAATGTGCTGCATCTGTCAATATTGCTAAACTATTGGCTTCAATGCCACCAACTACCTCAACAGCCATGAACAGAACACACAGTACCACTGCTATTAAGAGTTTGCGCATGGAAGCTGATCGTTCTTTGGCATCTTTAGAGTTGGATCCAACATCCGCGAGTCCACATGGTGCTTCCCCACAAATCTTACTCCCACCATTACTTGTCTCACCATCATGAACATCTTGATGGATCTCAATAACCTGTGCATGTTGAGTATTTTGTGCTTCCATCTGAAAATCCACAAAAATAACACAAGTAATATGCGTGAATGCTTAGTGCAGTCAGTATGCAAAATAGCACGGAAAAAAATGTTCTGAAATTGGACAAAGAAAAAAACGCAATATGATTCCATTACTTCACTTTCATGAACCATATTCCATTACTTCACTTTCATGAGCCAACAAAGAAGTTCATTGATTAGCACAGACCAAATGAAGTGTATCCTTAAATCTGTAAATAATTATTACACTTGCCTGTGACCTCCAATCTCTTTCGAACACGGTATTGCGATAAAGTTATCTAACAAGAATAACACAATCTATTGAAAAAACCAGTGAAAGACATAAAAGGAATGATTCTAAACAAGGTAAGAAATTTTTTCAAAGAATTCTTCTATCATTTTTCTAGCTTTGACTTGCATCGTTTGCAGCCACTACAATTTATAGGCTTCAACATTCAACCATTGGAGTTCCTACCTAATGAGACATCCTATAGAAAACAAAACGTTCTTTGCTGGACACAATGCATCCTTTATGTAGGCAGATTTCTGCAACCTCATTAACCCCAAAAACTACAAACTATATCTTTATCAATATCCCTATTTTTCAAAACAGAGCATAAGCATGTTAAACTTCCTAGGTGAAAATGTTTATGAGATTCCTGAAAGCAAAAACATGGTTTCCGCCATGGTTTTCATTTCTTCAGTAGTGGTCACACTGTCTAGTATCTAATTTCCTTAGCAACTTAGAAGGCATCAAAGCTTGCCAACACAATTCTCTGAGGATCATGGTTATAAAATTTCGAACTCATAGTAACTTCTGAAACCATATCTTCCTCTAAATTTCTACATAAAAAAATTGAAAAAACAATGGAAAGAAAAAAGATGGCATCTCATCCCAAATCCCAATTTCTCACAGACCCAGCACAATTCAATAAACCAGTGAAGCTCAGCTGGACTCAAATTTAGCAGCTGTAGTTGCATTTTCATAGTATAGTATGGAGCAGAAAACTCATGATCCATCAAATGACAGGAATTCAATTTAGCCAAACTAACATCTGCAGGAGCAGGTTTCAAAATCGCCTTAGATTGTCTAGGCCGGTTGCCAGGAGGTTTTCGTAGCTTCCAAATAGGAACCAAAAACAAACTATATGACCTAATTTATTCATCAAATTGACAAAGTTGTTGCTGCAGATGTACTGCAAACAGGAATTCTAATAGTCCAAACATTCAGATTATCAAAGGCTTAGACAAATCGCACCAACAACATCAAAGTAAGTTATGGAAATCACAACCCAAAAGACACATCAACAAATGCTATCATTTCAGAATTTCACATACAACACAGCAGATAAGGAAATAGAAGAACCCCATTAACTATCTTTGGTGAAAAAACCCTATCACACCATCAAACCATTTCAAACATATATCGCATAATCTCTATCTTCCAATTCCAAGAGGAACAATTGATACAAGAAAAAGTTTATTACTTGATAAATATAAAAAACAGATTCACAGGAAAGTTAAGAATATATATAAATAGAATTAAGGACTTGAAAAGAATCTACCTTTGAGTTTAGGCACTTACGGCATTCCTATAGCAAAGGGTCTCTCTCTCTCTCAAGTTCAGATATTACTGGCAGTAGCAGTGGTGAGAGCCTTTTTATCTTTGGAAAGTTTTGGGAGTTGGGGAGTCTTTGCCACGAATGGAAGAACAACTTTATAGGGTACAATTATAGCCTTCACCGGATGTTCAAGAGGACCGGAAGACTAGTAGTCTCTGTGCAACTACAAGGAAAGAAAGGAGAGAGAGAGAGAGAGAGAGAGAGAGAGAGAGAGCAAATAAAAAACTTGAGTCGAACGCTGTATTGGAGTAGTACTGTAGTCATGAGGTGACCCCGCGTGGGTCTCAGTTTCTCGAGGGTGCGGCAAGATTTGTCCACACTGTTCATGTCACACAACGGACAGATAATTCATTTAGAATATTCTACTTATTTTTATTTGAAAATTCATAGAATTTTTATTTTAATGTATTAGATTGGTGTTCCGAAGATAGTGGGTTGCCCGGATGAATATTTTGTATAATATGAAAATATATTGGATTTAGGAATGGCAACCGTTCAGTTTTGGAATGAAAATACTATATTCATCTTCATAATCATGAAAATTAACCATATTCATAACCGTCAATTAACCATTGGATATTATCCATAACCATACCCACCGAGTAATGGATTTTCCGTCGGTTAACGGTCCATCTTCGTGAATACAAAAAATATATTCGTTCAATTGACTCATTATAATTTAGTAAATATTAATTTCGTAATTAAATATTTAATGTGTAAAATGATTTAATGAATGAATCTTGTAGAACATAAAAATTAAAGCTAAACATTGATAATGTTGGCTGATTTTTTATTCTCCCATAAGTACTATTGGTTTGGATTCTCATATATTTTGATTCATATCAAAACTTTTTAACTTGCCCACAAAATGCAACTCACACAGTGCAACTTTTGTATTCTCAAGGTAATGGATTTGGTATAATAAATAAATAAATAAATATATATATACACACATATATATATATATATATATTATATAATACATAATTCGGGTCGGATAAGGAGACGGATACAAATTCCTATAACCATATCCAAAATTATAACCTAATATTATTCACGGTTTTTCCTAATATTCAAAATATATCCAAATTTTCACACCCAAATCCAATCTATTCGAACAATTATCCATGGTTATCGATTTTAACCGCTAGAATTATCATCCCTAATTAGATTGGTTATGATTTGATCATCAATAGTTGTTTTATTCCCTGCTAATCATGACTGGCGGTTTCTTAATTTTGCCATAAAAATTTTGACATAAAAATTTTTCTTAAAAAGGGACCACTTATGATAAAGAGTTTTAGATTTGATTCTTATTATTATTTTTATTAGCAAATTTTATGTCAAATTATTATGAGTGCATAATTATATAACTGTGACATCCCATATCGTCTAGGGGAGTGATCCTTATATGTATATTCTCATCCCTACCTAGCACGAGGCATTTTGGGAGCTCACTGGCTTCGGATTCCGTAGGAACTCCGAAGTTAAGCGAGAAGGGGGCTAGAGCATTCCCATGATGGGTGACCCATTGAGAAGTTGCTCGTGAGTTCACAAAAACAAAACCGTGAGGGAATGGTAAGCCCAAAGCGGACAATATCGTGCTACGGTGGTGGAGCGGTCCCGGGACGGATGTGACAATTGGTGTCAGAGCCAATCCCTGGCCGGAAATGTGCTGACGAGGACATCGGGCCCCTAAGGGGGGTGGATTGTGACATCCTACATCGCCCAGGAGAGTGATCCTTATATGTATATTCCCATCCCTACCTATCACGAGGCTTTTTGGGAGCTCACTGGTTTCGGGTTCCGTAGGAACTCCGAAGTTAAGCGAGAAGGGGGTTAGAGCAATCCCATGATGGGTGACCCACTGGGAAGTTGCTCGTGAGTTCCCAAAAATAAAACCGTGAGGGAATGGTAAGCCCAAAGCGGACAATATCGTGCTACGGTGGTGGAGCGGGCCCGGGAAATGATCCTCCCCGGGCCGGGATGTGACAATAACAACTTTTGACAAAAAAAAATAAAAAATTATATAAGTTGACTCAAATTTTAGTCTCTTAATCTAAATATATCGTTGTTTTCAAATAATAAAGAGGTATTGGTCGATTCTCCCTTTCCCTTCACCCCACCCAACATGTAAGGAATTGCCAATTTTCCTTCTGAATTTTAATGTACGCAATTCAAACAAAAAAAAATATACGCAATGAACTAGCGGAACAAAAGAAGAAAAAAGAAACAATATGTGGTCTAAATTAGAAATAAAATTACCTTTTGCAATTATAAAATTAAGTTTAGGGAATAAAAATAAGGAAATTGGCCGATAAAAGTTCATGATGTAATCGGCTAAAACTTAAATCCAGGGAGAAATTGGCCAATTATAAACAAATAATTGGCTAAAATTAAAGTTCATGGGGAAATTAGCAAGCTCCTTAAAGCATCTCCAAAAAATATGTCAAAACTGCCACATAAACATACAACATTAAAAAGTGACAGCAAACTTTCTTCAACCGAGCCTTCAATTTCTTATGTGACACTGAGTCATTTGAAAGCAAGGTCTTCTGGTGGCATTGATTTTATTAGATTAGTTACTGACGGAGTTTAAACCCATGTCGTCGTGTAATGGCTCAACACATTTCCACCATTATGGCAAAGGGCCACTTTGCTTCTTTTTCTTTTTTTTTTTTTCCTTTTTTTTTTTTGCCTTATATGGATAATATAATTTGACATTAAAAAATTTTGAAGGGCCCACCTCTAATTAATGAGAAGTTTTAAATTTAATTCTCGTAAATAACGAATTTTATGTCAAATTATTATGACTTCTTTATTATATAACTTAATGCAAATTTTAATTTCTTAGTCTAAATGTATCGTTGTTTTCAAATAAATAAATAAAATAAAGGGAGATAGCGAAACATGCAGCAGCTGCATGAACTTGCTCTTTCCCATTGAGAGAAAATTGTGAGAAACGATAAAATGACCAAAACAATAATTATGTTGTAAAATTAGACAAAATATGAAGTGCAGAACATGAAAGCAATTTTTGTGTTATTTTCTCTTAGTTTCTAGTTTATAACCTCAACTTGACAAATTGTTACAGATTATTTTTTTGTATGATTACAGTTTAATATGTATGGTTTAAAGATTGAAGATATTCGTTAATACTTTGATTTTTCAAGTTGAAAATATAACCAATTCACCTACACATACCACCCCTTTTGTTGGGAACTTGCATCGAACAAAGTCATCCCACATTAGATGCAACAAGAGCCGCAAATTAAGCATTAGGGCTACACATTAAGCTATGTGGTGGAGGTCAATTGTCGACCAAGCTCGCCATCCATTTGTTACATTTACTCACGGACAATGCATGCATGGGCATCCATATTTATAATTAATGAGTTGTCAACAGCAAAATATGAGTTAGAATTCACGCTACTATGTAAATAGACATTAATCGCTTGTGAAATCAACTTGCTTCAAAGACTGATACATAAATTATCGATGCCATTGTTGGTATTGCCTTAAGCTAGATCCCCTTTATTCTGTATACAATATGCTGACATTGTCAACAGGTAACAAAACGCAACAATAAGATAAGAAGTTTAACATTTACTCATATTCTAATTAATCACATAAAGAAACATTAAACAAGACGTTTACAAACTTACAATTGCACAATATAAAATTATACATGCGAAAAGTAAAATAATCTGACTATATGTATATATTTGTGAATTTTGTGATTTCCATTTTAATTTTCGGTCTTCTATTGCACTCTTAATTCGGTGGATAAGGTAACATTTCCACACCCCATACATCTTTCTTCAGGCATTGAGATTCTATTCTAAAAGCAAATGACAACACAAGCATGGCCCCAAAAATAGGGGTACCCAACACAAGAATGAAAGTTTATCTTTTTCGGGATATAATCTCGTGTGATTGCTCACTCATTACGTAATATATGACAATGTGAATATATTTTTGGTGACACCCAACATCGCAAGAGTCCTACAACCCCAACAAACTGTCAGACAATATTACAACCCAAAAACACTTGGAGTAAATTACGATTCCTACAATTCCTCAAACTAAAATCATGTTAAGCCAACAGTTTTAACTAAACCAATTTTAGGACAAGTTACAATCAAGTTTAGATCTTTCTTTTTCTTTCCTCCCCGCAAAGATATAAAAGCCCACAAAAAATTCCGAATTTCAGGTTTTTGTTTGGGTACAAAGAAGAACAGATAATAAGGAGAAGGCAGGTTCGACATAGAATCTTGGAATAATAATCTCTTTGTACGTGTGTTGTGAGTAGTATATTATGGGTAAGCTTCAACCAATAAAACTAGGAGATCCAAGTAGTAGTAAGATTCAAATTGGTTTCATTACCATTACGTACACAAAATTTATGACCTTTTTGAAGAAAAAGAAGATTGCAAAGAAAGCATTGTAGCGTTTTATCTAGTTTGCCTCGGAGCATGCATAGCATACGTTGGAGTTCTTGGCCGTTAGAACTTATATGCCTGTATCACAAAGAACACGTGGTCCATAGGTAGATGGATCAGGGTCACGTGAGAGTGCCCGGGGTGAAGGCTAAGCCCATTTCTTGATCAAGCAGAAGTAAATGGAAAGTGGGGGAAGATCCATGGAGAGAAATGAACATAAAAACGCCTATACTTCTTGCTCAATCTTCATTGTAAACCCTGGCATCATTTTTCCAGACAAGTTCATTCAGTCGCATAGAAAGTGAATCTGATTTTCTTATTTTGTTTTTTGCTTTCTTATCCCATTCATCTTTGTGATCTTATTTTTATGAAAATGCATCATTTTACTTTGTATCCCTACTTTGTTTTATCCTTGAAACTGATGTCAAAAATTAATTTTTTTTGGTGATTTAGGTCCTTCATAACATTCATTTAGAAGTGCCAATCTTCGAGATTAATTGAGTAGTTAGTTTAATTGAATTTGATACCCTAACCCGCAGCACTTGACAAGTGCCAATCTTAATATCAATAACGTCAATTATTTGTACTAATAATATGCCGATACATTTTGTTATTACCAATGTTACGACGTTTATTCGACACAATATCAACAATTCACCCCTTAATAAATAAGGAACATCCTGCCCTTAAAGGGTCTGTCCGATGTACAATTAATTAAAGAGAGAAAACAACCGAAAACGAAAAATCAAAAGTCAGGGACGACGAGAGAAATCTGGAGGAAAAAAAATCTTGGTGATGCAAACAAAAAAAGGTTTCTATAATCAATCATCTTTGTCCTCCAAATCTAGACCCCAACACTAACAATCAATTTGCAGATTGACACTGCTGAAGCTATACCCAGCTCTAATATAATCCGATCTGGTCTTTTCACATTGCAAGCCCGAAGGGCTAATCCCATTGTGATAGCTCTGTGAAATATATTGCAGAAATATACCAACTATTTATTGACTAGCATAAGAAGGGTAGTATGGTCAAGGTCAAAATGTGTAAAAATGATATAAAAGACAGTTAGTTAGTTAGAGTTGGGAGGTTTTGAAGCTTAGGAGATAAGATAACACTTGGGTATATAAGTGTGAAAGATCTTGTAAGCAAGTAATCAATTGTAATACACGAAAATATCATATCTCTCTATCTCTCTTCTCTATCATTCTTTCTCTCTATATTTCTAGGTATTTTCTGGTTTTCTTGATGAACACTGTTATCATGGTATCAATCACTCGAACGATTCTTGGTGCCATTTCTTCCGCTGGAGATTAAAGAACTGCGGGTGAAGGTTAATGATGGCTGCAAGGTCACAGCGATTTCTGTCAAAAAGGGTCAAGGGGTTTGTTCATATCAGGTTCTTGGTTTCTGTTTTCGCAGTGCACACCATCTGTTTGTGATATGTTCTAGGTGAAGAGTGTGTGTTCTTTTTCTATGAATTTGAAGGCCGATAACCATTGTTAGCAAGTTCAAAGGCCGATAGCCATTATTTGAGTTCGTAAGAGGCCGATAGCCATTGTTTGATTGTGAAATGTGTTTTTTTTTTGTCGAAGAAAGAAAAAGGCCGATAGCCATTAGCAAAGAAGGGTAGCATATTTAGGGTTCAAGAGCATATTTTGTTTAGTTGTTTGGTATTCAAATGGCGGCGTCTAATGTCAAGATTGAAGGGTTGCTTGGGATGCTTACGGTAAAGCTTCAGGATGACAATTTTGTTAAATGGAGTTTCCAGTTTCAGTCTGTTCTTAGGGGATATGATCTTTTTGATCATTTCACGGGTGAAGATCCATGTCCTCCGAGATTTGTTATTGATACAGAGTCAGGAGTTACTACTGAAGTTACTGTGGCATATAAAGATTGGGTGAAGAAGGATCTAGCCTTACTCAGTCTTCTCATTGCTACACTATCTGATGATGTTATGGAACACATTATTGGTAGTAAGACTGCGTGTGAGGCCTGGACTTGTTTACAAGAAAGATTTGCGTCTGTCTCTATGGTTAGAATCAATCAACTAAAAAGTGAGTTCCACACTATCCAAAAAGGTGGGAAATCTGTGGATAGGTTTCTTTTAAGGGTTAAAGTTATTAAGGATCAACTAGTGTCTGCTGGAGAAAGGATCACTGAGAATGATTTTCTTATAGCTGTGCTATCTGGCTTACCTCCTGAGTTTGAAATGATAAAGACTGTGATATTGGCTCGGGATTCTCCTATATCATATAAAGATTTGAGGGCTCAGCTTCTTGGTGCAGAGGCTAATATTGAATCACGAATGAAGTCTTTGAGTACATCCATGGCAGCAATGTATGTTCATGGAGATGGATCTGGCTCCAATGTTTTTCAGAATAATCATAACGGTTTCGAAGTTGGGGAAAGTTCCAACTCTCACAGATTTCAAGGGGAGTATGATGACGAACACTCCAATGTGTTTCATGGTGGTTCTGGCTTTGTGGGGAATGGTGACAGGTTTGTCCAGAAGAGCAATTTTTCAGGGGGCAATAGGAGGTATAATGGCAATTATAACAATGGTAATTTTGATCATAGAAGTACTAATGGTTCAAGAAACTTCTCTGGTAATGGAAATCCATCTGGTCACAGAGGTAACAATGGCAGTTTTAATGGCAATTTTTCTAGCAATGGTAAAAGTGTTCAGTCACAGAATGGAAGTAGTTTCTCCAGTAATGGTTTTCAAAAGAGTAATACCTGGAATGGCAATACATCTTACAGATCTGGTGTTTCACCTGAGTGTCAAATATGTTCCAAGAGGGGACATACAGCAACTAATTGCTATCACAGAGCTGCCACTGGAAATACAGGGTTCCTTGCTTGTCACATTTATGGGAAAAGAGGACATATTGCACTGGAGTGTTATCATCGCAATAATTTTGCTTATCAGGGTACTCCACCACCTTCTTCCTTGACTGCAATGACTGCACAGGCTCATATTAGACAGAATACACCACAGAACAATGGACATGGGTTATCCAATGGGGATACTTAGATTCTAGACACCGGAGCTACACATCACATGACTTCCAATGTTCATGCACTCTCTCAAGTCAATTCTTACAATGGAGATGAGAAGATAACAATTGGAAATGGTGAAGGTTTGGCAGTCAAGAACATTGGTTCTTCTACAATTACAACTCCAAATAATGCTTTAATTCTGCATAATGTGTTGCATGTGCCTCAAATTACTGCCAATCTTCTTTCTGTTAAGATGTTATGCAAAGATAATGGATGTTGGTTTATTTGTGATGATGTGGATTTCTTTATACATGACAAAGCAACAAGGGTGATTTTGTACCATGGAAGGAGTGATGATGGGGAACTTTTCAAGATTCCAGTAACTGTTTTTGACAACTCATTTGCTACAAGGTTGAGTCGATGTGCTGCATTCTTGGGACAGAAAGTAAGGACTGCAATTTGGCATCAACGGCTAGGACATCCATCAGGGGATATTTTAGCTAGAATGTTGAAGACTGCTGACATTAGTACTAGTAAAGATACCTGTCCAACTTTGTGTTCTTCTTGTGTACAAGGGAAAATGTGTAGACAAGTATTTCCAGTAAGACAAAATAAAGCTAAGTGTTTGTTTGAGAAAGTTCACTCTGATGTATGGGGACCATCTCCAATCCAATCTATAGAAAGATATAAGTACTACATTACTTTTGTAGATGAATTTTCCAAATTCATGTGGATTTTTCCTATGATCAATAAATCAGAAGCTTGTTCAATTTTTGTGAAGTTCACAGCTTTTGTGCTTAATCAGTTTCATGCTTCAATTAAATGTTTTCAGTCTGATGGGGGAAGTGAATATATGAGTAAACCATTTAAGGAGTTTCTAACAAGTAAGGGTATTTCCCATATGATTTCCTGTCCTTATACTCCTCAGCAGAATGGTATTGCTGAAAGGAGACATTGTCATGTAGTAGAAACTGCCATTACTTTAATGGCAGAAGCAAGTTTGCCTCAAATGTTCTGGTATCATGCCTGTGCTCATGCAGTTCTCTTAATTAACAGAATGTCATCTCAAGTCTTAGAGTTTCAGTCTCCTTATCAAATTTTGTTTGGACAAACACCAGATATTCATAACTTTAGAGTATTTGGCATTGCCATTTATCCCTTACTGCGCCCATATACCAGTAATAAGTTTCAACCTAGATCTTCACTATGTGTTTTCCTTGGTTATGCTTTGGGATACAAAGGAGCAATCTGCTATGATATGAACACTGGTAAATTGATCTTGTATAGGCATGTCATATACGATGAGGAAGTGTTTCCCTATAAAACAGTCATATCTCGAGGGTGTATTCGTTCTGAACAGTCTAAGCACATATCAGGAGATGTGGTTGTGGTTCAAATGCCTATTCATGCAGTTCATAGTACAGTATTTGTATCAAGTGTAGCTTCAATGTTAGATCCAGTCTCTCAGCAGCCAGTGTCAAGTGGGCAATCCAGTTTTGAAATGGAAGCATCTCATGAATCTGCTAATCGTTCCAACTACTCACAACCATCACCTTCCCATCATCACTCCAATGCAGAAGTCAATGCATCACCCTTGTTACCTGTCCATCATAGTTCCCAACTAGAGGTATTGATTTCTATCTCTCCTCAACTCAGTGAACATTCTGAAAATCATTCCATGTCCCCAATTGCAGTGTTTATTCATCCCATGGTTACACGATTGAAAAGTGGGACTATACAACGACAAGATTATGCTACCTATTTGACATCTTTTCCAGAATTACAGTCTTTACATGTTACAGAAGATGAAGTGTTCTCTGTTGGTTATTCCTTTGTGACAGAGATCACTGATACTAAAGAACCTTCTAATTTTCGAAAAGCTGCAAGTTTCCCACATTGGCAGCAAGCTATGCAGGAAGAATATGACTCTCTCAAGGCTCAGGGGACCTGGCAGCTAGTTCGATATCCTAGTAATAGATCTGTGGTTGGTAGTAAATGGGTTTACAAGGTCAAAAAGAAGTCTGATGGCAGTGTATCGAGATACAAAGCTCGATTGGTGGCTCAAGGGTTTTCACAGGAGCATGGAATTAATTATTCTGAGACATTTAGTCCTGTTGTTCGACATACAACAGTGAGAATCATTCTTGCTATAGCTGCGATGAATCATTGGAGTTGAAACAATTGGACATTAAAAATGCATTCTTGCATGAGGATTTACAAGAAGAGGTTTATATGCACCAACCTCAAGGTTTTATTTATCCCACATGTCCCACTTATGTCTGTAAACTAGTTAAATCACTGTATGACCTTAAACAGGCACCAAGGGCCTGGAATTCTAAGTTTACCACCTATCTGTGTGCTATGGGGTTTCATGCTTCATTGTCTGACACAAGTCTGGTTGTAAAGAACACTGGTACTGATATCATCATCCTCCTTCTCTATGTGGATGATATAATTTTGACAGGTTCTAATTCTGTCCAAATTCAACAGGTCATTCATGAATTATGAAAGGTGTTTGAATTGAAAGATTTGGGCAGACTCAGCTATTTCTTGGGCCAACAGATTTCATATCCTTCAAATGGGGATATATTTGTCAACCAGTCCAAATATATCAAAGATTTGCTTCATAAAGCTGGAATGGATTCTTGTAAACCATCCACAACACCATGTAAGCCACACAACTCATTGCTTCTCACTGAAGGAATGCCATTGCCTGATCCTACATTTTATAGGAGCATTGTCAGTTCTCTCCAATACCTGACATTTACTAGGCCGGATATTGCTTTTGCGGTTAATTCAGTGTGCCAATTTATGAAAGCACCAACTGATGTTCATTTTGGAGTTGTGAAGAGAATCTTGAGGTATCTTAAGGGTACAATACAGTATGGTATTGTATATTCCGCAGCTACAACACCAAGTCTCGAGGCTTTTTCAGACTCTGATTGGGCTGCAGATTTGAACACTCGGAGGTCTGTGACTGGTTATCTTGTTTTTCTTGGCAATAATCCAATTTCATAGCAGTCCAAGAAACAAGGTTCTGTCTCTCGAAGCTCTACTGAAGCAGAATACAAAGCCTTGGCTCACACTGCAGCTGATCTAGCGTGGATAAGGGCAGTCTTGAAGGATTTGGATGTGTTTCTGCCCACATCACCTGTTATACACTATGATAATTTGTCTGCGATTGCATTAAGTGCAAATCCAGTGTTTCACTCTCGAATCAAGCACTTGGATATGGATTATCATTTTGTTAGAGAGAATGTGCAACAAGGTGATTTAGAAGTCTCCTATATTCCCACTGAAGATCAATCTGCCGATATTCTCACAAAGGGGTTACATGGGCCATTATTTGTCAAACATTGTTACAATCTTAAGCTTGGTTCCCCAATTTAAGATTGCGGGGGGATATTGACTAGCATAAGAAGGGTAGTATCGTCAAGGTCAAAATGTGTAAAAATGATATAAAAGACAGTTAGTTAGTTAGAGTTGGGAGGTTTTGAAGCTTAGGAGATAAGATCATACTTGGGTATATAAGTGTGAAAGATCTTGTAAGCAAGTAATCAATTGTAATACATGAAAATATCATATCTCTCTATCTCTCTTCTCTATCATTCTTTCTCTCTATATTTCTAGGTATTTTCTGGTTTTCTTGATGAACACTGTTATCACTATTTATATGATCAAATATAATAAATTAAATGCATAATCACTATTAGACTTATGAAAATTAAATTAGGAAAAATGAATAAGAATATCTGGCCTATGAACCGAAGAGAGGCACGATGTCACTGCCCTAAAGCTGTAGACGCCTCCCTACGTGCAGGTTATGGCGGTGCCTACAACTCTAAGATACAACCCAAGGCCTCACAGGATGTATGACCCATTATGCACGCCAACGGCAGACAGGATTGCCAAGTAGTAATCAATTGCTCAAGAATTATAAAGTAGGAATGTAAATTGACTGACAGAGATATGAGAAGTAAAAGAGACAGAATAGTTTTTAACATATTTTGTTTTCTGTCGGAGTTTTCTTATTTAAAGAACTTCTCATACCCCTTTAGAAAAGGACTATGACTCTTCAAATAAAACACAACTCATAAATACTAAAAATAAATAAGATAATAATAAGTTTTGAATCGTTAATATAAAATATAATTAAAATAATTAAAAATAACCAACAATCCCCCACAAGATTACAAATTCTATGAGGAATAAAATAAACACAATTGAAGATATGGCCACTGTTGGTTATTTCTTTACACTCCAGCTGATGAGTGAATTTCCCAGAAAGATATAATATCCACCTGTTGATCTTCTGTCTAAAGCACAACCGGCCTAATCAGCATTAGTGAATGCATTAATACTGAGAGGTTTAGAACATTTTGGAAACCATAGACCCAAATCAAGAGAACCTTTAAGGTATCTTAGTATTCTCTTGATAACTTGAAAATGAGATTCTCTAGAACTATGCATATATTGACCCATGAGATTAACTGCAAAAGAGAGATCAGGTCGGGACCATGTTAAGTATTGTAGACCACCCACAAAAGACCTATATTCCTCTGGATTAGAGAGCAGAGGAGAAGTATGATCTAGTTTTGAAGTACTTAATGGTGTAGCACAGGGCTTTACTCTATCCATTTTGGCTTTCTTGAGTAAATCCAAAATGTAATTAGTCTGAGAGATAAGAATTCTAGTAGATGATCCTTTAACTTTTATGCCAAGAAAGAAATGTAATGGACCAAGATCTTTAATAGGAAATAAGGCACTGAGTTGAGCAATTGTTTCCTTGCATGCCTGAGATAATAGACCTGTGATAAGGATGTCATCTACATAAACAAATACCAAAACTGGAGCCTTTTTCGCAAACAATGAATGATCATTCTAAGATAAAGTAAACCCTTAAGAGTGAAGGGCACCTTGCAGTTTCTCATGCCAAGCTCTAGGAGCTTGTTTCAAACCATATAATGACTTATGGAGTTGACAAACATGAGTAGGCTTAGTTGAATCCTGAAAACTAGGTGGTTGTTGCATGAATACATTTTCAGAGAGTGAGCCATAGAGAAAAGCATTGCTTACATCCAATTGGTTAAGAAACCAGTCATATTGAATAGCCAAAGTAAGAAGAAGCCTAATTGTAATAGGCTTGGCAACAGGACTGAATGTGTCAGTGTAGTCTAAACCTTCTTACTGGTGAAATCCTTTAGCAACTAGCCTAGCTTTATACCTATCTATAATGCCATCAGCTTTCCTTTTTATTATGAATACCCATTTACAGCCCACAAGATTCTGTGAGGAATGTGAAGGAACAAGAGACCAAGTCCTAGTGTTTAGGATAGCATTATATTCCTCTTGCATAGCATGTCTCCAATGAGAGTGTTTGGATGCCTGTAAGTAAGTATATGGTAAGAAGTCCTTAGAGATATGAGAAGGAATTAGATGTTTAGTTGATGCATAGGCTTTAGATTTGACTATACCAGACTTGGATTTAGTATGCATAGGATGAGTATTTGCGGAAGGGATAAGATGGGATGAAATAGTAGGGTGAGAGCTAACTCTAGGTTCAGATGCAGAAGAAAGTACAGCTGCAGGATTTGGTGAAGCTTCAGGTTGTAATGTAGTTTCATAATTTGGTGAAGTTGGAGGTGCAAGATGTGAGAAGGTTGGAGGGTGTGATGGTAATGGTGAAGATCCTACATTAGTAAACACTAAGGTAGAAGGAATTGAAGAGGGTGAGCAGGCTGAGAAAGTAGGTGAAGAGGGGGTTGAAGTAATATATGATGAAATGGAAAATGAGATTCATCAGAAATAACATGTCGAGAGATGTATACTCGCCGTGTGAAAAAATCAAGGCATCTACACCCCTTATGGTTAAGGTTGTAACCTAGAAAGACATAAGGCTTGCTTCTAGGTTCTAATTTGGATGTGATATAGGGTTTTAACCAGGGAAAACATTGGCACCCAAAAACTTTAAGAGTATTATAAGATGGAGGTTTCTTGAATAAAAGTTCCCAAGGAGAAGACTTAGTCATGGTAGGCAACAGGTTAGTGAGACACACTACTGTTGAAAATGCTTCAACCCAATAAATGTGGGGAACATGAGATGCAGCCAGAAGAATGCAAGCAATCTGAACCAAATGCCTATGTTTGTGCTCAGCACAACCATTTTGCTTTGGTGTGTGAGGGTAACTTCGTTGGTGATAAATGCCATTTGTCTTAAGAAATTGAGTATATACAAAACTTAAAAACTCTCATCCAGAATCAAATCTCAACGCAACAATAGAAGTATGCAACATGTTCTCAACCAATGCTTTGAATTCAAGAAAGGTATGAAAAACCTCAGATTTACACTTAAGAGGAAAAAACCAGCAGTACTTAGTGAAGTCATCTACAAATATAAGGTAATATCTATAACCAGAGACAGACATTATAGATGATGACCCCCATACATCTGTATGTAGAAGTTGCAGAGGTCTAGTTGTAGTACTAGAGACAGATACAAATGGAAGTTTGGAACTTTTTCCCATTGCACAATTGGAACAAATTAAAAGACTTAGTCATGTTAGTTGAAACATGAAAACTAGACTTAGAGACTATTTTATTTAAGATTTTGAAGGAGGGATGGCCCAATCTTTGATGCCACACCTCATAAGAAGCTTTGACTGTTGTAGCAAAGAGTTAATGATTATCAATAGTTGAACTAAAGGCAGTGAAGGGGTAAAAACCATTCCTCACAAGGCCTTTAAAAAGCCTCATCTCCGAAGAAAGATCAATCACAATAAAGTGAAAAGGATAAAGAGTAATTGAGCACCAATTATCAATTGTAAATTGATTTTGCAGATAGCAGATCTTGCTTTAAATTAGGAACATGTAAGACATTTCTAAGAGCAAAGTCACGTTAAGTAGTATGAAGTGTAGAAGAACCAGAATTAAAAATAGGCAAACCTTTGCCATCACCAATGTAGACTTGCTCAAGTCCAATGTAGGGTTCTGAACTCTGCAAGTTTGCAATTGAATTAGTCATATGGAAGCTTGCACTAGAGTCGAAAAGCCAAGTTGGAGTAGCAGATGATGGTGCAGTGTTGGTACACATTGCAAATTGAGATGTCTTAGGGCCAAATTGAGAATTCATGCGATAAGGACACTCAGCAATCTCATGATCATTTTGACGACAAATTTGGCACATAAGTCAGCGTCCAGAAAAATTGGAATCAAATCAACCACCATGATTGTTCCTCTGATAATTGTTACGAGAGTAATTTTGACACTAATTATTAGATCTGTAGTTAGACTAATTCTGGCGCTGATTGTTTGACCTAAGGTTTGAAAAATTCTAATTGAAATTGCGATCTTGACCACGACCTTGATTCTGATTGAAATTGATGAAATTCTGAGTAATAAATGCCTGAGAGTTAGGGTTCTGAGGAGGTAGAGGAAGAATTCCAGCAGAAGATCCAAAAGAGGAATTAGGAGGTAGAGGAAGAATTCCAGCAAAAGATCCTAAGGCAATTGATTTCTTACGATTTGCAAGTTGAATTTCTTTGGTCAATAGTAAACCATGAAGTTCATCAATGGTTGTAGATCCAAAACGAAACTGGACCGCATCAACAAAAGAGTCATAATCTGAAGGAAGGCCATGAAGTGTTACAGAGATGAGCTTAGAGTCTTCAATTGGAGCTCCAGTGCTGGCAAGAGCATCAACAGTCTTCTCAATCTATTGAAGATATGCAGCTGCAGTGGAATCAACCTTCGTGATTGTGTGAAATCTTGAATGAAGTTCATACACATGAGACTCTGAGGCCACAACCAGTCGCGATTCAAGCTTGGACCAAAGCTCTCGAGAAGAATTAACACCAACCGTATACGGAATCAGAGATTCAGAGAGAGTCGAGTTAATCCAAATAAGGATATTTTGATCATTCTCAAACCAAGCAACATAATCAGGATTCAAGATTGCATGTCCAGAAAAATCACGAAGAAATTTGGGTGGAGTAGCCACAGATCCATCAATGATTCCAGTGAGATTGTAACGACGAAAGATCGGAGCGAACAACGCACTCCATGTGAGGTAATTTGGTTGTTATGAGCTTGATTGGCACCATGGAACCAATATTTTGGATCGTGATCGATTGATGTGAAAATTAGCTTAACACACAAATTAACCCTCTTTTGACAATTGTAGCATATAAATAAGTAGGGATCGTTCTTACACCGGGGATTAGGAGGGCTTGCTAAACACTCTAAACTGACTCAAATAAATAAAACTGACCTTTAAAACACTTAAACTCACTTAAAAAAAAACTCAAACACGTTCACAAGACTCAAAATAGGCTAAAAACACTCAAAACTGCCTTAAAAACACAATCTGGGCAGTTTTGAGCCTAAACACAAACTTGGACGAAAATTGGTTCTAACTTGACTCAAAACTCTTAAAAACACAATCTAAAACATATTTGGACCAATTAGACACTCTAGAATAAACGGGGATTTGGTTTTGGACGAAAATAAACAAAACAAAACAAATATGTAAACTAGGCAGATTTTGACGAAATTGGTGGAATTAAATGGATGGTGAGATGGCTAGGAGGTTTTTCTCCACACATGGCATACTCGCATACAAAATAATCTCCAGTTGCTTATTCGATGAATTTATGAACCTCAACACCCCAAGTTAATTAGGTACGCTTAAATTAACTCTCAGATTTCCCTTAGGTCATTGAATTGAATGGAATTGGCGCATTGCAATCAAATTATTCCTTAAAAGTTTTCTATATGAAAGCGCATAAAAGAAAGACAATCAAAGATCATTAGATTCTATGGAAATCATAGGTGTTGACGAGGCATTCGTAACTATGAAAGCGCATGATACTTATGCCAAGAATTCACTTATCATAATTGTGACCAACAATCTTAACTACTCATGAATATAAGTTCCCAACGATTAGGTGAAGTTCCCTCATACCCTAGCATCATGTTTATGCATGCAAATCAAGCGTGCACTCTCAATTCATATACATAAGCAAGTTTTAATTAAAATAGATAAGTAAATTGAATTCATCATTCATGAAATCACAACTGAAAGTAATCAAATCATCATGCAAATACAACCATGGTTTCGAATTTCCCCCCTAGCCAAAGGGGGGATTAGTTCCTCATGCTTGCACAACAAAAAGTATTGAATTTAAACATTGACATCATAAGAAAGAATACACCTAAATGCTCAGCAATTCCAAGATGGATTCGATGCACAGATTGGCTCCTCTTCCTCCTCCTTGCTGCGGCACAAAGTGTGGGTGATGGAATTGGGGGTTTTGGATGGTGTTTTCTAGTTTGGAGGGATGGAGGAT
Source organism: Pyrus communis (assembly GCF_963583255.1). Classification (NCBI taxonomy): domain Eukaryota; kingdom Viridiplantae; phylum Streptophyta; class Magnoliopsida; order Rosales; family Rosaceae; genus Pyrus; species Pyrus communis. The sequence goes on along the minus strand of NC_084807.1, from coordinate 20,098,078 downwards.
GGTTGATTATGGTGGGGAAGGGTGCGGCAGAGGTGTATGGATGTGGAGAATGGAGGTGCGGCACAAGGGTTTCTGAATAGCATAAGGGGGTGGTACGAATTTGTGGCTGAAAATATGTTTATATAGTCCTAGGGTTTATTAGATTAGGGTTTACTTAGCAGATTTGGTGGATTAGGGCCCTAGAATTCGGCCATGGGTTGTCAAATCCATCTAGGAAGAGGTTTTTGGCCCACATAGTTTTATAAAACGAATTGTATACCCAAATCCACAAGGATTAGGCCTAATAAATCAGAATCCCAAGGGAAAAAGGTTTAGGAAATTCGTCCAAAATTGGGCCTTCTAGAAACTAGGTGTTTTGTGGCTGATTTTGGGTTTTCTAGAAGAAATAAAAGGGGGAAGGGTGTGGCACCCTTTTAGGGTTAGATAAGGCTTCTAGAAATCATGTTTTTAGGTCCACTTGCAGCTAGGATTAAGGTGGAACAAGATTAGGTTATGATAAGATAGGATAAGGTTTGGATAAGATGAGATGAGATAAGGTTTGGATAATGTTTTGGATAATTGGATAATGTTGGATAAGGTTGGATAATGTTTTGGATAATGTTTCCTCTTTTCTTGCACTTTCCTTATCCACTTTGTCCTTAGCTTAGTTCCTTCCTCTTCTTATCACATTTCCACCTTCTTGAAGTCCAAATTCGTCCATCCATGTTAGCCCACATGCAAGCTCACCACCTAGTGTCCAAAATAGCTCCAAAATGCACCAAAATGCACTTTCTTGATACTTTAACCCATAGGACCTACAAACACACGAAATTGAGTTGTAATACGACATTAACTAAGAAATAATAGCACAAATGCACAAGAATAAGGTAGTTAAGTCGCCTAAATATGCTCCTATCATCGATGCAATTGGAGAAGTGCCAGAGGAATTAGGGCACGAATTTGTGATTGGAGGCAGATGAACTTAAGAATCTGAGTTAAAGGAAGGAGAAGCATCAGTTACCATGTTTGCGATTTAGGGTTTCAGAGAGAAAATAGGGGAAGCATAGGAAAAAGGATCGGTCGTTTGACAGAAGCGAGGGATACCATGATAAGAAAAATATCTCCTCATTAATTTTCTAATAAGATTACAGATAAAGGTATTTATACATTTCTCATCACACAGATGATTGACAACTCACTACAACAAATCCTAACTGTCTAATAACAAACTATAGAAGTATTTACAAATTGACACTTCCAAGTTTTATCTTTTACACTATGGTCCTTAATACTTCTATCCCAATAAAAAAGATAAGGGCAATAATTTCACAAAACAAAATTTTGTTGTTTTTTGTTTAAGCATCACTTACAAATGATTTTAACATCTCTAATTTCAGAAAATTATAAAAGAAAAAGTTAAACCTCTCTCCCTCCTTCTCTCTCCACACTCCCACATTCCTTTTCACTCTCTTCCTCTCTCCCTCTCTCCTTCAATTATAAAAAAATTCCGCACACACTTTGTGTGTTGGCATATACTAGTTATAAATAGGTCAATCAAGTATTTTGATACTTAAATGCATTTAAAATAAATAAAAATTACAAAATTTGTCACTACAGCTGCAACCCACTTAAACTGACCCACCATTTCTCATATTTTTTTATATTTTTGAATAGGTCAACACAAATTTAGACGCTGCACTTCTTGATTCTATTTTTAACATTTAGATTCAGACGTTGCGTTGCATTGTCCGTTTCATGGTTTGTTTTTTTCCATCACTCACACTCCTACATTTTACACTTCCAGTGACTTTTGATTTTTACATTTGGATTCAGACACTGCAATGAAGTGTCCCTTTCCTGGTTTTGTGTTTTTTACATTTTCATTCAGACACTACAATGCAGTGTCCGTTTCCTAATTCTGTTTTTTTTTACATTTTTGATTCAGACACAATAATGCAGTGTCCGTTTTCTAGTTTTATTTTTTACATTTATATTCAAACGATGTGTTGCAATGTCCGTTTCATGGTTTTGTTTTTGTTTTCATCACCCACAAGCGTCCTACACTTCACACCTCGCGCCTACTCCTGATTTTTACATTTGGATTCAAACACTGCAACGCAATGTCCAATTTTCCTGCTTTTGAATTGCAGATGTAGAACTTTGTGCTCTCTCATCTCACCATCTCACTCTTGGCAAGCTCCTCTACTTAACTGGACCAAGTCTCCTCTTAGTGATGGCTTGGATAATCATTTAACCTTCTATAACATATTTATTCACTGAATTAGGGCGTTCTATATGTTTCTCGCATCTTGGGAGTCTAGCTAACCCCGCCCCTTGTCCAATAACCATTTTGATGCTTAAGGGGAAAAAAAAAGACAGAAGCTGACTTTTTTTTATAATTTCACTTGTAGAGTCTAAACCTACAAAACTTGAGAACATAAACTACAATGCAGTGTCTGACCTGGGCTTCAATTAAAATATGCCGAAATCCAATCTTTATTTCGTCCTCCATCCCAAACCTCTAACCCAACCAAAAACAAAAGACTCAAAAAATCAACCTACACGTAGCAAAAATAAGATCCAAATTGAAAATGTATTAAAACTAATTTCAATTTTTCCATTCTTTCTCTTTCCTCCATAGCTTCTGTCACTCTATGAATTCAATCAACAACACCCTCCCCTCTTGATCTCTTATTCCTATTATGAACTTAATTGACAACCGCTTTTCCAACGAAGAATCGATGAGATTAGCCATGGATTAATGAAATTCAGCGGCGGATCGATGAGATATAACAGTTGACTGACAAATTTAGTGGTGGCGATGAGATTTTTGTCCTTACTGCTATGACCAAAGAGATTTTTATTGTTGGGCTTTCAAGTCTGGATTCATGGCTATAGTTTTCATCCATAACCGAGAGAGAGAGAGAGAGAGAGAGAGAGAGAGAGATGAGCATTTGGGTTCATCTTCACGTGTAGATAAGAGAGGTTTCATGGGAGAGATGATCATGAACCTTAAGTAATTTTATAACTATTTATATGGGCTTAAAACCGATGTAACATTCCTCATTGACCTATGCCTAACAAACAAAATTATTTCACCAATTAGGTCCAAAATAAAAATTGACCACTGATATATGGTTAATTAGTAAAGTTTTTATTGACTTTTCACTAAATTTCCTTTTCTTTTATGAGAGTGTGAACAAGTCATGAGTATGAAAAACTCGGCCAAGTTTTATAACTAGAAAGCCAAAACGGTCTACACAGTCAACTCTTCTTGACCCAATTTACTCCTGAGAGCACTTCCACTTGTTGGGTAAGGCAAGGACAGCGGCAAGTAATCACCTTTATTTTTTACTTTGAAAATGCAATTGTTTTGTGCAACTCCAACCATTGCGTAATGGTACCGGCGATTACTATTCACAAATATATTTTTTATTTTTTATGCTTTGTTGACGTTATCCTCTACGTGTCATAATTGCCTTTGATTTCTAATGAGATTTTCAATCATTCTCGTAGCGACATGTGACATTATCCATTAATATTATCCACTCATGTTTTTATAAGATTCTTGACCATTCACGTAGTGTCACATGTCCTTATCTAATCTTTTGATTACCTCATATTTTTCCATAAAAACCCTTCAAACTACTACATCTACTCACATCAATCACGTCTATCCTCCCTACTCATCTCAATTCATAGATTTTTAGAAAAGAAGGTTCTTAACTTCAACAATGTCTGGAGGTTGCAAGAGAGTCAAGATCGAGAAATAGAGTGAGAAAATGAAGAACGAAGAAGAAGACGTGCCCAATGCCTAAGGTGGAGAGACGTATCAACTAGTCAAGTGGTGCAAGCAGTCACAACAATTGACCAACACTAGCAATAAGTTGGTGGTTCAAGAACCGGTTGTGAGACGAACCTAAACTGACACAGGGAAACTTGAAGTGAGAATCTCTTGGAAGATTACTCTCTCTACCTCAAAGAACGAACCAACCAACCAGAAAATCTCCCAACTCTCTCTTAAAAGCCCCCTGTTATTTTTAGGGTAGGACCCTGATTGTTACATAGGTCTTTGTTTTTTTTTTTTTTTTTTTTTTTTTTTTTTTTTTTTTTTTTGAAGAATAATTCTGAGGATATGATTGGGCTATCAGTGGCAGATTTAGAAAAAAATTATTTAGAGGGTCACATGTAAAAGTTCACAAATATTTTCTAGACATATAATAACCTTACAAATTAAACCATAGTTCTGTCATTATAATTTATAAGACAAATAACAATACAAGGTACAATTGTCCATGGCGCATTTTAATATTTTGAAACCCCGCACTACAGCTTCATTATCAATAGAAGAAAAAACATTGCTCTCAATATAAACTACCATGCTATCACTTAACCATTGATCTCCCATTCAGTTATTCAATAGACTTTTCACAATAATCATAGCGGAAAAGACTCTCCACTGAAGCACTAGTAAAGATTAGAACCAAAGCCAATGCAATTTGTAGATACACATGATTATATACTCTATTTCTCACCGTCTCCACCATTTTTTTTTTTTTTTTTTTGCAAGATTACCAATTCCTTTCAATTAAGAAAATCGACTACTTGAATGCATATAAAGAATATAATGCCGAAGCTGATATTTAAAAAAACATAATAAGAAGGGCAACTCCTCTTGAAGCATTTTATCAAGCAGTTGAAGGACATGTATGAGAAGCAACTTCAACCTCCAAAGAAGCATCACCCATGTCATCCTTGAAGATTCACCGGAGTTCGGAAGGTCAGCTGATCCATCCGAAAAAACAGAGTTTTACGTATGCTTGTTTCCAATCTGATCCGTCCGAAAATCAGCCCTATTAATAACCAACTTTTAATCAATTAATTAACTATTCCCACATGTTGGCCAAGATTTGAAATTGTTTATTCAATAACTACCCTTTTTAACACCCACATGGTGATCAGCTTTGAAGAGAACAAAATTAAGGTTTGCCGGCAGCTCCACATTCCGTATGCATGAGTCTGCATAGTTTGTATGTTTATATAGGTAAAACCTTTGCATTTCTTTACAGAAATATTTCTACAGATAAGAGAACTTAATTTATTACCAAAAGAAAAATATGACAAGTTTGAGTACAACCTCCAAAAGTTGTTTCCAAATACCCCCAAAAATAAAATTAAAACAAGAAATTACAAAATTGTCATATGTTCAGCAGAATCTAGAAAAACATATTTGACGTGGTAAGCGACATTAGAATGCGTGAACTAACCTTATGCCACGGCGAAAAGAGTGAGTTTACCATGTGCTCAAATTTGGCTCCAAAGCCTCTCAAAAGTTGTTTTATTTGTTTATTTTACGCTTGTC